>NC_134193.1:6674549-7357299 GCF_964188355.1 Buteo buteo
GACCTGCCCCATCACTGCTGCTGCTGGGGTGGGGCAGGGTCTGCTTCCAACCTTTTTGTGATGAGGGACCTGCTGATACCTGGTGGCCTCCCCCTAACCACCCTTTGCTGCTCCGCCTGGGAAGATGGAGGGGTAGAGGAAGGTCTGCGTGCTCCAAGCATGGTTCATGCTTCTGCACCTTGGTATTGGGGTGACAGAAGGCATTCTGGGTTTCCCAGATCTCTGTGGGGAGGGTGGCTGAGATCCCATCTCCCTGGGGTTGTTTCCTGCTCTCCAGTCAGGAAGGTGGAGATGGTGGGGCTGGACCACCAGCACAACCATATAGTGTGGGACATGTGGGTGAAGCTCTTGGACAGGTGCACGAAAAGCAATTTACATGCAAAGAGGGAGCTTAGGGCAGCCCCACACAAGCCCATGCTGAAACCAGAGGTCCAGTACTTGCACAGTGCTGCACAGACCAGCAGCAAGAGAAGCTGCAGCAAAGCTGAACAACTGCAGCCACAGCTGGGCTGTGGGCAAGGCAGAAGGATGCCTCATCCCAGTGTGGTTGCATCTCTGTGAGGTTTGGAGTAGGGTAGGGGCATGGTTCCAGGATGTGTAGCCATGCCACAAAACCATCCCTGCCCCCATAGACTTCCTTCCCCACATTTGGCACTTTTTAAGGTCTTTTTCCCAAATATTATTCTTCAGAGGAGTCCCTGACTACTTATTCTCCTGTCTCTCTCCTGCCTGCCCTGCCTATTTGGGCCAATTTTGGGCACCTCCTGAGATGCTGGGGGCTTCACCTTCAGAAAGGACCTGCTGGCCTTGGACATGGGGCCATAAATAACATTAACCATGCTGGTTGGTCATGCAGAGAGCTTTTTGGAGCCCCCTCCTTGTGGCTTGCAGGGCAAAATGTCACTGTGGTGCATCCAGGTCACCCCTCAGCCTGCTAATGCCTTTCCTTTGCCTTTCAGAATTCTTGGCGGTGGGATTGGCATCAGTGCAGCGGCCGCGTGGCTACTACCTCCCAGCCACACTCCAGTCCCTCTTCAAGCAGTCGACAGAGGAGGAGCTGCAGGAGATGGTGGTGGTGGTGCACCTGGCCGATGCAGACCCTAGATGGAATGTGCATGTGGCTGCCAACATCGCCCGCAAGTTTGCTCACCACATCCTCCTGGGCCAGCTCCTGCTTATCCACACTCCCCAGGAGTTTTACCCCACCCTGGAGGGCCTCAAGAGAAACTATAACGACCCAGAGGAGCGGGTGAGGTTCAGGTCCAAGCAGAACGTGGACTATGCCTTCCTCCTTGCCTTTGCTGCCAACCTCTCCTCCTACTACTTGATGATTGAGGATGATGTGTGGTGCGCCAAGTCCTTCTTGACAGCCATCCGCAAGGCACTGGCTTCCAGGAAGGCTCCAACTGGGCCACCCTTGAGTTCTCCAAGCTGGGCTACATCGGTAAGCTCTACCACTCCAGTGACCTTCCTCGCCTGGCTCGCTTCCTCCTCCTCTTCTACCAGGAGATGCCCTGCGACTGGCTGCTGGTCCACTTCCGCCTCCTGCTCACCCAGAAGGATGTCATCCGCTTCAAGCCCTCCCTCTTCCAGCACATGGGCCTCTACTCCTCCTTCCAGGGCACCATCAACCGGCTGGAGGACGATGAGTTTCAGGCTGATGCCTTGGACCTCCCGGACAACCCGCCAGCGGCCTTGTTCACCAGCATGTCCGTCTTTGAGAACTACGAGCCCCTCAAGGCTTACGGGACAGCAGAAGGGTATTTTTGGGGTAAAGACCCAGCAGCCGGCAGTGTCTTCTCCATCATCTTCCACCAGCCGGCCCACATCACCCGTGTCCGGGTACGCACAGGCTCTGATGAGCGCCAGAGTGATTTCCTGCACGCGGGGGTTCTGGAGCTGGCCGGCAACGGCAGGCTGATGGCCGGGACTGCTCTGCCTACACCACTGTGGGCACCTTTGAGAAGGGGACCTTTGAGCGGCAGGGACTGGAGAAGGGCACGCCTGGCCCTGTGGAGTGCATGAGGATCCGGGTAACCCAGGACCAGACTGAGTGGCTCATCATCCAGAGCATCGACATTTGGACCACGGCAGGCACCTGACCACAGCTGCAGCAGGTTGCCAAAGCGACAGGATTTTGTACTAAGAGGTCCTTTATTTTTCTCACTCCCTTTTTCTGATAAGGAATTAAATTATTGACTCCTGCTGGACATGGATGGGGCCAGGAGCAGGGCCCACCAGACTGCACCTGCTTGGGGGATGCCCCAGTGAGCAATGCAGGGGGTATGGGAAGAGCAGAGACTGGGCAGTAGAAAACATTTCCTCCCACGGAGGATGGTGTACAGGACAAAGCTAATCAGCTAATTAACAAACCAAATAATTAATCAGGCAGTGGCATTTTTTGCAACCTCTCCACACCATCCCTTCCACATCTGAGTTTTCTAACCCACTGACGCCTCATTTCTAACCTGCATTTTTTTCCTCTCCTATCCCATTTTTGAAGCTGTTCCTGGGAAGGGTCACAAACCCCTCACCCTCTAGGATCAGGGTCTGGTCGCTGGGAGCAGGAACCCTGGTGATCACTGATGTCTCAGTGCTGATCAGAGGGGCACCGGCCACAAGATGGACCCACCACACCAGCTCAGTCTCTGCACGACAGCCACAGCAGCTCTCATCCAGCTGCTGCTTGTGCTCAGACCCTTCAAACAGGTTTTTCACCCTCTCGGGAGGGGGGGGGGGGGGGGGGGGGGGGGGGGGGCGGGGCTGCAGTTCCCAGGGACCACACCCTGTGTCCATGAGGGATTCACACCCAGAGGGAAGGACAGGGAAGATGGGGTTTCTAAAAGGAGGAGAAAGGTCCAACAACTGAGCACCATGGAACGAGGATGGGTAAAGGAAAATGTGACCTCGGTATAATGTGAAGCTCTGCATACTTTTTAGCCCAGCAAGGTGCTGAAGGGTAACTGGGGTACACGCAGGCTGCAGGCACAAAGCCCCCAAAAAGTTTCTGTTTGGATTTGTCTGGCAGGATCAGCTTGGAGGGCTGGATCCTGCTGGGCAGCTTGATCAACAGCTGTTGGCACTAGCATGCAAAGCGGTGACCAGCACCTCTCCCAATTAGGCTTTTAGCAACAATTCCTCAGCTTTCAACAAACAAGGAATTCCAATCTGCTCAGCCTTCTCACGAGACAGCTCGGAGCAGTTTGTCGCTACCTTGTGCCAAGCAGGACTGCTCTGGTTTGCCAGTGTTTTAGGCCCAGCTCTCCTGGAGCAAGACAGTCACCCTCTGAGCACAGACAGGTATGAAACAGTGCCAGGGGACCCACCTGCCAAAACACCTGAGTGCAGTAACCACAGCTCGGTCTTGAGGTCTTGCATCAACTTGCCTGTTGGGCACTGGAAGGCAGCCTGGAGAGCAGCTACTCAGTGCTGGGAGCCCCAGACCTGGCATGATGGGACTTTCCCCTGAAAAAAAGCCAGCCATGTAATAGATCTTTGTCTGCATTTAATACAGAGAGATGCTACATGATAAACTCCAGCACTTTCCTGACGTTATAAATATACACATTGCAGAATCACCTGTTTCCTCCACACAGCCCAAGTACAGTCAGAGCTCTCAGAGTGTTTTGAGTAGCACAAGTCCCAGACAAGTGTTTACAGTGCTCCAGTAGAGCCTTTGCCCCAGTTCTCTGGGACACAAATGCTCCTGAGCACACTGTGAGAGCATCAAGGCTTACCAGCATGGGTACAAACAGAAAGCTTTCTCCCCAGTATGTTCATCCACTGCTAAAGCAGGAAAAGATATAAACTTAAATCAACCTTTTACCTGTTGTTGTTCTTTTACTTGTGAATGTACTGATCAGTTTTGTGATATTCACCTACGCAGAAACAAGCTGCAATCTCAGTTATCCTGGTGTAAATCTGGACAGATTCCACTGAAGAGAGTGGAAATCCACTCTGTTTACACCAGGGTAAGTGCAAGTAGCAGCTGACCACTGGCAGGGAGCCCCCTCCTCTTCCTTCCAGTGCAATACACTTGTTTCAGCACCACAACACCCACTTAACATCGGTGTGAACTGGAGGAGGAGAAGGCTTCTTCATCCTGGAGGAGTGGCACATAATTTATCCCACATAAAAATTATCCCACTATTTTTGTCTCAGAAAGACTCAGCCAGCTTCCAACACTCTGTACTGAGACCCCTGTCTCTGATGCGGGGGTGGGCTGACGGAGACTTCAGTCCCAGCAAGTGGTGCCCGCAGGGTCCAGCCAAGCACAGCGTGCTGGAGCTGCAGCCCCACTCGAGTCAGCCCGTGAACCTGGGCAGCAGCACTGCATATGACCAACCATTTACATGCAGCCGCGGGGCTAACGATCAGCACAGATCTCAGCTGGGCAAGGGTTAAGGAGCCTCTGGGCTAAGAGGTAAAGGGCAAGGGGACAAAACCAGAGGCAAGCGTTTTGGTCTGCTTCTCTCTATAAAGACGGTAAATCAGAGAGGGTTAGAGCTTTTAGTCAAACACCACGGATGTCCTGAAGGATGACTTGCTGTCCGTCTCGACCAGCGGAGCTACCTTGTCTCTTGGAAGTGGTGCCGCATAGCTCAGCAAAGATCTAGCTCAGCATCTTGTGGCGGTCGAAAACGGTCTTCCTCTGCTCCTGCACCTGGCGCTTCCAGCGCTGCTGGGCCCCCTCCACCCTCTCCAGCACTGTGTTGGCTCTAGCACCAGATGGGGTGGGGGCTGGGGCCAAGGAGCGAGCATCCTGCAATGGAAAGAAACAGTGAAAGAGATCAAGGCATGCCCAGCCCAAACACAGAAGGTGGCAGCTCGACTCTGGGAGAAATTTCAACTGAAAGAGCAATTCAAGGCTTGAGTTGTCCTGATGAAGAACCTCACTTTCAGGGGTCCTCAACACCAGCCCCCCAAGTCCAGCTGAAAAGCTTGCTCCTGGGGACCTCCTATGGTAAAGTCACAGACCCCAAATAAAAAGCCTCCAGGAGAGGAACTACACTAAGTCTAAACCCCTGCTGGAAATCCACTGCTAGGAGGTCTGCAAGGAGCCACACTGCTAAAGCAAACTGCATCACCCTGCTGAAACTGGGCCAACAATTTCCATTGTCCTCAGAACACTAGCTTACACAGTAGCTGCTCATCTGTTTCTTGATAGTGCTGCAAGACTTTTGTCCAGGCCTGCTGTTCAGACTGCTCCAACCAACCACATTTACACTGCAGTAATGTCAGAAGGCCCCTTGGATGGGGATCCATCATGGCACACAAACACCAAGGCAATGAGAAGGTCTATCCCAAAGAGTTTGCAGTCCAGCACACTGGAGTAAGATAAGCCTCACTTAATATCAGGCATTTACAGTGTGTACCTAGATCTAAATCTGAAATATTGCTGTGGAGCAGTGGAGCAAAAGCATACTTTTAGGATACAATTCATCTCCTCCTGCAGGACCTCCTTTTTTCAGCAGATGGAGGTAATGCACAGACTGCACATCAGAGCAGCTACTCCTCGCTTACATCAGTGTACGAAAGAATTGGGCGAAACAGTTTATACTTACAACAAAGTATAAACAGGACAGTCTGATCCAGTGGTTTTCTCAGAGACTAGGAAAGGAGACCATCTTCAGACATTGCAGCTTCCCTTCTCAAAGTGTGACTGAGCTAATCACTAGCATCCAAAGTCACCAATTGCTAGGGAAGGCCTCCTCATGAGTCTCCTAGCAGCCGGGGGCCTGGAGCAGCAGCTGGGGCAATGCTTGAGCACAGCCTTGGGGCTCCACCAAGGAAAGGAACTCAGCTCCAGGAAAGAGCTCTGTCTAGCACTGTGCCCTGCTGAACTGCGCATGTCTGAACTGAGAGCACCACAGGGAAAGCTGTGTCACAGAGCCACATGCTGCACTAACAGGCAGCAAGTCTTGGGCAGCCCTTGCATCCTGCAAACAGAGCATGAGCTACAGATGCAATCAAGCATGAGAGCTAATCACTGTGCGTGCAGCCACTCCACTCCTCCACACCAGCCATCAGCTCTGCCTCTAACACTTCCTTCTCTGAGAGACCAGCCCCATCTCAGTCTCCTGTATTTCCCTATAACAGAAGGGAAGCCTCAGGGGAAGAAGAAAAGATTTACAAGTCAGGGCACTCTTGTTCCAAAATCCGCCTTGGAATCAGGCCCGATCATTCAGCCTAAAGCACTGCCTCTCCCCCAAGGGGAAGAATTCTGGATGCTGAAATTGCATTAATTTCATGCAGCAGAAAATTTGTCCTCCCCCAAAATCAGACAGAGAGAGAGGGAGGGAGGGAGGAAAGAAGAGGGGGGAGAGAGAGAGGGAGAGAAAGAGGGAGAAAGACACTCCTCCTTTGTTGCTGGGTCCTAACCTTCTTGCCCAAGATGTCGTATGCCAATGTCCCCCAAAAAGATGGGATCTGAGTGAAATTCTGCTCTGGGGAGAAGCACAAGGAACAAGAGCCTGGACACAACAGGGCCTAGCCCCAGAACACGGTCAAACAGCAGCACCTTAAAGGCCACTCTTTTAAGCATCTAGAAGAGAGGCCTGCCCCATGTTTCAGCAAGTAATTAAACCCATCCTTCCCTGGAAGCTCACCACCAAGTAACTACACCTAGGACACTGCACAAACAGGAACCATTTAACTTTTGGTTTCATCTAAACAGACATACCAAATTCAGGCCACCTGGTAAAAAGCCACCCCCTGCCCCAGAGGACAGGTCTGCTCTTGGGCTCGTAACACACAACTTGTACTTTGAATACTTCCTTGTGCTTCAGCATGATCTGCACAGATTTGAGTACACATGTTTACCTGTGGCAAGTGCCCAAAAAGCAACAGCGCTGGTCTCACACTGGATTAGAGGGGACAAGCATGAGGTCACTCTATTTCCCTGTCAGCAATTCTCTTGTCACCCTACCACCCTGTCTCCACCATGACCGCAGCTACCCATGTGCACCCTGCATGCACCAGCAGCACAGCCTCACCTCATTCTCCTCCTCATTGTGCAGGGGCTGGGTATAAGCATCTGGCTTCCGGATCAGGGGGTCCACCAGCACAAGGAAAGCCATGTAAAGCAGCAGTGCCCCCACCACGGACAAGTAAATGATGATGATCACCTGCAGTTAAGGACAGCACAGTGGAAAAGGATCAGTATTGTAGATAAGAAGCACCACAGAGGCCAGGAAGCTCCCTTCACAGCTGCCTCTGATGTTTGACCTCTTCTCTCATTCTAATTTTGCTCACTAGAAAGTCTCTTGCACTTGCAGGAAGGCTGATAACATGTAAGTGTCATCACTGTATAAAATGTGCTGATCTTCTCCACACTGTGCCAATTTAGGACACATGCTGCATGTGAAAGGAGACCAACAAGATGGGTCTCCAGTCAGGGATGCCTGGCACTGTCACACATCCTCAGCAAGAAGACTGGGCTCCTGTACAGCCTGCTCCTCACTGCCAGGAGCCCTCCTGACTCAGACATGGTGCCCCTGGCACTACCACCATGTACTAGCTGTGACAGTTTTATTTTCCCTTTCTGGGCTCTTCTCCAGGAACCCACCAGTCTAGCTGTGCCTGGGATGGTGTGGCATGGCAAGGAGAAGGAGCCAGCCACAGGGAGCAGACCCGCAATTACCTTGATGGTGGTGGTGCTGCGCTCCTCATACTTGCACTCACACAGCAGGCAGTAGGCCTCCACATCATTCCCTGGCACCGGCATTGGCTCCACAACATGCAGGCAGTTGCTGCAACACAAAGAAACCTAAATCAGCAACAGGACAAGGTGAAACCAATGTTCTGTGGAAGGACGCTGGGGTGACTTTTTTGGTGTCCCAGCTTTCCTGTCAGGCTGATAACGCTGATGGGATTTTAAGAGTTCCCCTCACAGCTCAGCTAGCCCAAAGTTCCTGAGACAGACTGTCCAAGTGCCTTCTGCAGGGATCCGGTCCAGGTGAAGGGGACTGGAGGGTACACCCTACATCTGCTGAGAGCTGTGGCTTAAGAAATCATGCCTCCTAGATTCCTCAATCTCTGTTCAAAAAATGCCCCTTGCCTGGGTTAAACATCACGTACCAAAACAGCTTCCTCTGCAAATGCAAAGGCAGGGAATTATTTCCTTAGTAGCAGCTGGAAACTCCAGAGCATTGGCTTTCATGGACTGATCCCTCAGGATTCAACCCACAACTCACCAGTCCTTCTGTGACACATTCTTGTTGTAAATGTGCCCACTGATGTTCCGGTACGGGGGACAGATGCACTTGCAGCGGATGTCCTCCGAGCTCTGCAGAAGCAAGAGCAGACGGCATTAGTGAGTGAACATGTGTGCACAGTTCTGCTGCCCTTACCAGCCAGGGGTGTGAGAAAAGGCAAAACATTCTCTGCGAGAGAGAGGACTTCACACCATGTCCTGTGCTGCTGCTTTCACATCAATAACTTCACAGTTTTAAAATGTCTTGAGCCCCTCTGCTCCAGACACCAGGTACTTTTCAAATAAATTTTAAAATGGAAACTTCAAAACACAGTAGAAGGCAGGGCAGAGGCCACTGTCACGTACATTGACAGCTCTACATATGATAAATGCACATCTGCTATAGCACTCCTTATCTCTGCAAACTTCCACAGCAAAACAGTTGCTTCTCTGCCATTTTTGTTTCTGTTGTACTAAACACATGGTTCAATGCTTGTGTCTGAAGCTGTTCACTCACCTTGCTGGCTTGTGCTGGAGGAGAAAGGATGCAGCACAGCAGCACAATCAGGAGCACGGAGCTTGCATACTTCCAGGTGCACTGGGTAAACATCATGGAAGCCTGAGGAAACAAAAATTCACATCGAGGAGAGAGGATCTCAGCTGAATGCAGCCAGAACGAGTTAGTTTGAGCTTTCTTTTTTGGCCCACTTGCCTCTATTTTGCCCAGGAAGTAGAAATTTATCGCCAAATCAAGGCTGATGCCAGTCAAAAACTCCTGGAAACACTTTACACAGATCCCAAGAAACACTCCTATCAAAAAAGCTTCCACCATCCAGAGCCACACATCCAAACTACCACAGTCCTGCAAAAAAATATTGCTGACTTCCTTACAACTTGACTTCTGCAACTCCATGTAACCTCCTGTTACTCTCTTACTATTGCAGAGCTCTGCAACAGGTATTCTGCTACTGACAGTTTTGCTCAGTAAAAGATATAGAATGAGGAAAACACTGCACCAAGAGCAACTTAAAGAAGTACACTGGGCCTCATTGCTGTACTGTATAATAAATTTTAAATCATTCATCTTCTGACAGTCAAAGTTTTGCTTTTGAAGGGGTCAGCATATTTTCCTCTCTCACAAGCCATGAGCTACAGGAAGGGGGTGGAATATTTACTGATTCCTAAACCTCCTTTACCCCAAGATACCTGTTCAGTAAACCCCTATTTTTTTAAAATT
This sequence comes from Buteo buteo, assembly GCF_964188355.1. Lineage (NCBI taxonomy): Eukaryota > Metazoa > Chordata > Aves > Accipitriformes > Accipitridae > Buteo > Buteo buteo. Next base: position 6,683,981 of record NC_134193.1, read on the forward strand.
ATTTCAAGTTGCTAGCTTGGTGAATTCATTATATGCCTTTTGCTACATATGCACAGATAAAGTTGTTCTAGAGACGTGTGTTTGCACAAATCCAAAAGAACATGAGCTCATATTCTTTGCCACAAAAAGCAAAGCTAGTCTTAACAAGGCTAGCATTCACATTCGCAACGGCAGCTCACTGGGAGACAAAAGGCACAGCAGGCCTCGTGGTGCCACCTTGGGGAGAGCTCTGAAAAGCCACTTCAACACAGCTTTATTCAGGGAAGGTAATTTACACCTTCATTAATGAGCTCCATACAGCACACGTAATCCCACAGCTAACTCCAGATACTTATGCTGTATTACCTAACATAATTCCATTAGTATTTACATCACTGGAATATTCTATCACTGTTTGCTTTATCTCATGTCAACACTCTAAAAATTAATGTTATGGATTACAAACACCAAGTTCCTCTCCTCTTTATCTAAACAAAACACCAGCCACTTCTAATAAGCTGACCTGCCAAAAAACATCAAAATGCATTCCAGTCGTATCAGCTTATTGCAGGACTTCTTAATCCTTTGCACCCCAGTTAGCAGAAACCTCCTCAAACAATAGTTCTTTCTTTGGAGACACCCTTGCACGTCAGGGTTTTAGCTCTTCATCAGAAATGCTGGTTAACATATGACTTATCTGAGCCGCACAGTGCACATTCTCCATTGTAAGTGTTTTTGGACTACTACTTGTTTGAATTTTCAACTCAACAATGGAGTGCATACCTGGAATTTAGTTTTAGCCTGCTCAACTAGATTCAGATCATCCAAACAACTCATAACTGTCATTTTTAATAAAAGCAGGGGAAAACACGTGATCTATTATACCATGTTTGCCAGCAACAAAATAAAAACTCGGAATGACACCTAGACAGAGTCCACCCATCATGAACTGTAAAACACCAGCAGCCACGCAAAGGGCAATTACTCCTAATTCTTTCCAAGTCTGACAGCGTACTTTCGAAGGGGCACTTGCACGCGTGCCTTAAAGCTGTTGTTTTCCAGACAATCAGCCAAGTTTACAGCAGCCATCTGTCTGAAAGCATCTGTATCTGGACCAAAACCCAACAGCACTGTGAATGACAGTGGAGGAGAGGGAGGTTAAAGTCTCGGAGGTCGTGACTGAGGAGCCTGGCAGCCCCCAGCCATGACCCCCCCAGCCCCCAAAAGGAGGCCCACAGCACAACCGCATGGATCCGCCCTGCACCCCTTCTCCCTGGGAGCAACCCCAATAAACTCTTCACCTTTCACATCACCTGGCGCCCTTCTAAGACGAAATCTACGACGGCTCCGACACGTTGCCCACCACTGCCCCACCCCGGGATCCGTGCTCTAACCCCCCCCGACACCGAACCGACCCACTCCGACCCCCGGTCCCACGCAAGGAGCAGGCTCCTTCGCAAGGAGCGGGGCTTCCCCGGCGGCGACCCCTCAACTCCCGCCGAAGGGCCGCGGGTGCTCAGCCCTTGAGGGAATCGTACGACCCAGCTCCACCCCGCTCCAGTGCCCCGGGATGCCTCCGGTAATCCAGGCCGCCACCGGAGAGCAACCGACCACCGGGCTCCCCCACACCCCCGCCTCGGCGAGGCAAGGCGAGGCGAGGCGCCGCCCGGCCCGGCCCCCGGGGGGCGGGAAGAGGAGCAGGGACGGGACCGGGTCCGGCCGGGCCCGGCCTCCCCTCAGGCCGCCCCGAGCGCGGCCCCCACCGGCCCTACCTGCCCCTCGACGCCGCTGCGCGACACTCGCCACCCACTGGCCCGGCCCCTGCAAGCCCCGCCCCCGCCCCGGTCCCTGCGCGCCCATTGGTTGCGGAGGGTGACGTCGTGACAGGCAGTATCCGCGGCCAGTCGGAAGGCAAGTCTCCCGGCCGGGTTCTGAGGAGCCGGTCCGCACCCCCTTCCCGCCCCTCAGAGCTGAGGGGACGGGGTCGCTGGCCCTCGTCGGGCGGCGGGGGTCGGCCCCGGGAGGGCCCGGGCGGTGTTAGGCGGACCTGGCCTGGGGCAGCTCCCGTCTGGCTCCCCCCTCGTTGGGCAGGCCAGGCCGCCCCGTCCTGGGGCTGAGGCGCGGGAGAGCCTCGTTCTCCCTTCAGCTGGCCTCACACCGTTCACCACACCGTTCACGTTGCTGTGTCCACCAAAGGGGAAAAGCCGAGCCACAGCGGTGCCCTTGGTTGTGTGTTTTGGCTGATGTATGGTTATAAATGATATTCACGATCCGCTAGGCTCAAAGGCTGAGGGTCTGCAGTCAATTTCTTGTATTAGAAACCAATGACTCATTTTTGCTCCATCGGCGTGCCAAGAAGAATGTTGTGCCTTTCCAGGGCTGTGAAGTCTGTGTGTCGCCAATGAGAATATTTGTGAAATGTGGCTCTAAAAGTATCTTGGTTTTGCCCCATTTTCTGTGGCTGCACCCTTAACTTCAGGTGTGCAAATAACCTTGGCCTTGGCCTTGCTCCTGTGGCAGCTCCCCGGGAAGCTCCGCTCTGCAGCTGGGTGGGTCAAATTGCTTCTCTGCTTACTCCGGCATATTGCTGATTTATCTGGGCTTTATGTCTGTGGCGCTGGATAAAGTTAGGACCTAATTCTCTTTCAGGTAAAAAGCATCCATTGATGGAAGGGGAAAAAAAGAGACCCAAACCTCTGGTTTAACGTCTTGGAACCTTGCGGCTGGTGCTTTGCCTGGGGTAGGCCTGGACAGGGGGAGGCATTTTTGGGCCGTGTCTCTGAGTAGTGATGGGGCTGCTCCATGCGGCCCTGCAGCCCCATCCCACCTGGGTGGCAGGAACCTGTCTGTGACGAATGCCCGTCATGGGAGGGGTGTTTCCAGTCCTGGCAGAGTTGGCTTCTTTGATGAAAATAAAAATGAGAAGACTAAGATGAGATATATTCAGCCAGAAATATGTGTAAATCAAAGGGGAATGTCTGTCTGGCATAGATAGTTTTAACTTCTTAGGAGTAAATTGATTGGGACTGCTTAGTTTAGCGTTTGTAGGATGTATAGACTGTGGAGGCTGCCAGCCTTTAAAATGTCCCACACTGCTCCATGGAGCCAGGTATGGGAATTACTGATGTAAAAGTCTTTTCTCACCACATTGCTGTAACGTGTAAAATCCTTACCCTGTTGCGGCTCCATTCCCCCCACACTCAGCTGGAGTCTGTTACAGGACCGTGGCCTACGTCAGCTGGACTGATCCAAGAAGATATTCCATGAGAATAATCCTGGGTATTAGATGCACAAGGGACTTCTAATGCCTTCCTCCTACTCCAGCGCTGCTGAGCGGAAGAACCTCTTTGGTGCTAACTTGCGGATCTCACTTCAGAGCAGAACCTTAGGCCTGGCTGTGGGACACCTTCAATGTTGTCAAATGACTGAGTTTTTACAGGCTTAAAAGCCAAATGATCACGGGGATTTTATGTTACCAACTCTCCTAGCACAATTGGTGAGGAGGTATTTTTGTCTTCTCCGACATGCTTGTTGTCACAGCCATCTGTTTTTCTATGTTCTTTTGCAGCCCAAAGGTACATATCACTGCTTCTTGTGGGGCTGGAGTAAGCTGGATAGACACCTGGAGGAAGCAGCCTGAACTGATGACAAGACACTGAGCAATCCCCTTGGAGTAAGTAAAGGAATGGCCCAGACAGCTGAGGCACCGAATGCAGGGATCAGGTTTTTTAGGTGGGTGCTTCAAAGACAGACCCACCAAATAGAAGATGAGCTTGAAAGTTGCATTTCAGTTTCAACTCCCTTTTTCAATAGGCTTGTTTCTGATTTCTCAGAAGGTAGGGTTAGCTGCATGTGCATTTCCTTTGTAGTGATGGGAGGGAGATCTCACACACACCAGGAGACCATTTTCTGTTCCCTTTCTTGCTGGCTTTCCCCCTCTCTAGCAGCCTTTTTGTCTGTCCCAGGTAACTCAGACGCAGTGGGCCCAGTTATCTTCTGGTTGTCATCCCTGTCACTGTGTTTAAAGCCCAGCAGCAGTGGAAGAAGAGTTTGGCTGGAGGGAGCAGTATTTGCTGCTTTATTTCTCCCTACCTGTTGCTCAGCATTGTCCTCATTCGTAAGTGCACTGCTTTACAGACCCAACAGATGTGGTCATGTTTCCTCAATTTCTCGGTGTCCTGAATGCATGTCCCTTCAAAAAATCTAGCTCCAGTAGTGGGTCCTGAATCCTTAGAGATCTTGCCCTGGATTCTGAATAATTTGGGTGGATGTTAGCCATTGAAACTCACCTGCGGAGATCTGTGACTTGCGCAGTGGTCTGGCAAGAGGCTTCATCATACTTTGGAGACCGCAGGATTAGCAATGACTTTGACGGGCTGTTCATTCCCGATTTCTGCCTCTTTGTTGGCAGCAGACAGGTGAGAGAAGTGCCTCAGAGGAGCTTTCCATAGGCAGTGTCCTGGGAATAGAGGCCAAACACAATTCATTTGGCATGAAGGGAGAGGGAATCAGAGATCAGCACAGGAAACAAAGAAACACAAATATGTAAAAGAGGGGAAATGCATCAGGTGTTGCTGTTAATGCCCTGAACTCTCCCCTTACCGATGTAATTAGTCCTTACTGCTATTCGTGGTGTCAGCTTCTGAAGGACAGGTGGCATTTTTGTTAACATGACCAGCGGCTAAGGACACACAAGAACAGCTTGTCCTTGTTCTTTCTGGAAACGGTTAGCAACTACACTGTAAACCTTCTTCCGGCACAGCGATGGGGTCACATCAGCTGCCAGATATTTAAAGGGCAATTTATTTTAAATTGTAAACAAACAGATTGACTTGTAAATATCCTAAGGCATCCTATAATTCAGGGAGAAGACACTTCATTCTTCACCTGCAACAAAATGATCTGGTCTTTGTATTAAGCACAAAATGAAATTTGCTTGCAAAATGCTTTCAGAATTGTAAACTGACAAGAGAGGATGCAAGGGTGCTTGGGCATTGGGCCAACCTCCCTGAGCTCTCTTCCTTGTGCAGGATGGTTGGTTAGACCAAGGAATAGCAATTCTTCTCTTTTTTGCTGTCAGCTCCCTTACAACTCCAAGGAAGTGGATTCTGGGGACATGCCTCAGTTTCCTCAATCAAATGGTATGCAGCAGTGCTATAGGGTTTCTGTGAGGGTGACTGAAAAACTTGTGAGAATCACAAGAACTGCTTGTGAGGGTGCGTTAAGATCTCAGCATGAAAGACCTGATGATCTTAAAAAGACATGTAGAAGCCTCTTAGAGATTTCTGAGCATATGTTAATGGACAAACATTGTCAGTCACAGGCAGGAGCAGCTGGTATGTGTGTGGGGGTTGACAGAAGATGCGGCTTTCCCAGCATGCTGGACTCTGATAACCCGGGAGATACAGTGTCACTATGTGTCCTTGGGTCATGCACAGACAGGCTGATGTTGTGAAGGACCCTCAATCAAGCATGACCTCCCATGGGATGAATGTGGTAGAAAACAACCATTGATGTAACAGCCATGAAAGGATAAATCTGGACCATGGAATTTGGTGTTGGGTCTCATGGCTCACAGCTATGCAGCAATTGCTCGCTCACACCTTGAAGTGTGATGGTGAGGAGCCTCGTAGTGTTGGCGGCAGGGTGTCTCTGGGGTGGCAAGGGGGAAACAACCCAGACATGACTTATGTCCCAAAGGGCTTGACTCATGCTTCTCCACCTTAGTCGCATTTAACCATTTTGTAGGCTGCTTCTGCCCCTAGATTAAAAACCATTTCCAGTCTAAATATTCACAGTTTACAAACAGGACAGCTGAGGAGAGAGGCCTTGTCCAAGTTCAGCAAGCCTCTTGCTAAGACTAGGAGAGAGAGCTGCTACACCGCAGGGTAGTGCTCTAGCCAGCAGTCCACGCTGCTTCACTCTGCTTGAGTGTGGTGTGCTTTCCCAGGTAAAGAACAGAGGCCTTGTTAGAAGGAAAAGGGAATTCTCTGTGGTCAGAATTATTTTTCAAGAGCCAATGCTCTGTCCTGGAGCCTGTGAGCCTGTGTGGTGATGCAGCTCTACTGTGAGCCACACAGGAGCTTAAGCAGTAGCCTCATCTGCTGGAGCCACCATCTGAAGGGGTAGGGATATGTGCTCTTATGTAGTTGGGGCAGAAGATAGAGACTTTGCAGAGCCAGACACCTAACTTTTTCATCTTCTAAGACACCAGTGTAGAGTGCTGCCTACAGAGGTGGTGCTTACAGCACATTTGGGTGTATAGATGGCTGTGAAGCATCAGTGACACCCTTCCTTCTATCCTCCTGCTAATGTGTATGTGATGAGAGGGAAGAGGGGCAGCAATAAAATCAGACTGGGTGTGATAGATCATGTTTGTGAGACTGAGTGGCTGCAGCCTCTGGTGACAGTCCTTTGCTGTTTGGTTGCTTTGTACCCATCTCTGCACTGTGCAGGCTTCACTGTAAGTCTCCTCCTGACTTAGCAGAGAAACACTGCAGTTGGCACTCTTTTCTGTGACACCTGGTTCAGCCAAAAATAAATTTCTCCAAGATTTTTGATGGAATGACATGAAACACTGGAGCATTTAGGCCTAAGTGTATTATTGGCATCAGGCCTGCTGTGGCTTGGTTTTACCTTCTGAGATGATGCTCCTGCTGGGCTGCAGTCATCCCAGCCCACCTCATGCTGTGATCTACTCCTGCAAACTTTGTCAGCTAAGAGCTGTTGAGCTGGTCTGACAGTCAAGGATCCCTCCTTCTGGTTCAGAGTGGGGGAAAATACTTCATGCAAGACCAAGGAAGACTTTTCCGCCAGAGGTCACTGCTTTGGTGGCAATTTACAAGTCCCCGTGGTTTGGAAGGGTTGCTTGGTGCTGTTTTGGGAGCAGCAGTATTGGGCCAGGTGTCTCAGCCCTCTTCCAACTTACACAGCTAGGGTTTTGTTTCCCTAAAAATTCCCAAGTCTCAACTGGATATGGGATTCGTCATCTTCTGGCCTACCATGCTGAGCTGCTGCTAAACAGCTGCTCTGTTTTGGAAAGGATGAAGTGATTTCTGTGGAGACCCCTGGGCAGGATGAATTTCCAGCATGTGAAGGAGCTGGTGGGACTGGGAGGGGGCTGTGGTTGTACGATCCTATCTGTATTTGGCTCCCTTGGAGCAGGGTGCTCTCCAGAAATGTTAGTAGCAACTTGGAGAAATTATTCAGTTGCATTTGGAGGAGGTAATTTTCAGTGTAACTGAAGTATTTGCTCAGTTTCTCTGGCAAAGAAGAGAATGCAAATATGTTAATAAGTGGGCAAGCTTCCTCAGTACAACCCAAATCCTGTGTCTTCTCAGCTATGCCATCAGTTTTTAATTTGGAAGTCCCCAAATGGGCCATCCCTATGTATCCATCAATGTGGATGGGAGTTTTGCCTCTCACTTCAGGGCTGAGCCTGAAGGAGGAGGGCAATAGGGGCTCCAACTACAGTAGCTTGTCATCTTTTGTGTGGATCAGCATTAGAGAGGGCTGAGAGGGTTTGTCAGTGGGTTTTGCAGCCCTTGGAAAAGAGACAGGGAGTAATCATAGGCCTTTTATTTCTATATTACTTGGAGGTATTAAAATGTAAACCAGAAAAGCAAGCATTGACATGCAGGTGGGAAGCTCTTGAAGGCTCCCCATATTACACCAGTCACTTTGGTACAAGTACATAAATATACCTATATGCCATCACATCAGAGCATCTAGACAAATAGCCTGCTTCTCTCTTTGTGTGATAGTGATGTGTAGGGCAGGGTGCAAGAGCCGTGCTAGTGTACAAGGATTCACTCCTTGGTTTGCCTCATAGGTCCATCTGTCTGTGTCTTAGGAACTTCTGGAACCAAAGACCATGGGCTCATTTTAGTATTTAATAGCTGCTTGCTGAACTTTCCTCAGAGAACAGGAGTGTAGGCTTAATCCACTCTTGTGTCCATAGCTTTTGTTGTCAGCTGTAGTAGAGTACATATATTTATGATCAATTATAGTGACATATTACAGTCACATGATGTCATCGGCAGTCACCCCAGCTGTGCTGAAATTAACCCAAACTGTTGTATTTCCAGCTGGGGGACTCCTATCCGTGAGGGATTGCCTGTGGTGTGGGATTTCCTTGTACGTGATCTTTTCAGGTCAGACTTGCTCCCCAGAAGGCAGTAACACTTTTGTTAGAAAATATTCCATCCTGTCTAAATTAATCTTTTTGTTGCTAATCTTGGAAGTAATAAGATAGCAGTGTGGCAGGCAGTGTGGTAGGTTGTATTAAAAATAGACTTTAAAAAATAATTTCTTGGGCCCTTTTAAAATGATCCTGGACCTTTGTCAAGAGAACTCCATGCTTTTCCTCCCCCATCATTCCTCTCTCCTTGGAATCCTGCTTCCCTTACGTCTTTTCAGTTAGCCTTGCTTGCTGCCACAGATATTATTTTTCATATTATATTTCACCTTCCCCCTCTCCATGTCCCACTGCAGCTACTGAAGAGGACAATCCCTCATCCCAGTCTCAGCAGGACCGGAGGGGATAATGTTGCTGACAGAAGACTATACGAGGCAATTAACAGTTTTTGCCTGCAAGTAGACACTGATTGGAAAGCAGGTTATTCTGTACTTGTCAAAGAGCCATTCTGTACTTGTCAGAGAGCCTTCTGCTTGAAAGGGAAGACAAAAGAGGGCCTGGGCACAGAAGCTGTTCTGCAATACTGCTGCAGTGGCTTTCTTCTTGGTCAGGATTTTTTTCAAGAGCAGGTTCCAAGTGGTATTTTTTGACAGGAGTGGCCTGTGCAAATGTGACACACCACCACTGAATGCTTCCACCTCACCAAGACCTGCCCTGGATTGTTCTAGGCTTCTGGCTCTGTGTAACAAATGGTCCCATGAGGAGTAGGAGTGAGCCAAAAATCATGTTTCCCTCCATTGCTCTTCTGGGCTCAGTGAAAAAGGGGTGTGTAATGCAGACCAAGATTCAGCCTCTGGCTGTATGAATAAAGAAAGTCTGTGGAGGGAAGTACTTGCCTTTGCTATGGAAACATGGGTGGTCTGCGCTGCTGGGACTTGCAAACCACTGAGAGCAGCCTTTGTGCAGAGTGGCAGGGATGGGGGCTGCTGTGCCAGAAGGTGTTTGGTGCAACGCTGGAAGACACTGGTAGGTTACTGGAAGGTGCTGGTAGGTAGGTGGTGGTATCCTGCTTCAGAACACACTGGCAGTGATGGAAAGGCTGAAACCAATGTCAGTGAGCACTGTACCGGGCGTCCCAAGCACCTCCTGAACCTCACCATCAGCTCAGCATAGTCTGCTGCGGGGATGTGGGGTCTCCGCTGGAGCCTGGCTGCAGGCATTGGAGCACGGTGGGCCTGTGCTCCTGAGATGGCAGGAGAGCTGGAGAAATGCCCAGAGCCAGTCTGCTCTGGAGGGAGCTCTGGATTGATTAGTGATCTGCCAAACTGTCCCAACCGTGCAGGGTCAGGCCTCTACTGCCCAGTGCTGTGTTGTTTACTTACCACTACCTCCCCTCAAAGGTATGCCTTAGCCTAACAGATATCTAGTGGGTGGCAGTGTACATCCCCTGTTCCTCTCCCAGTTGGCCCTATTTATAGATGTGAAATGTTGGCAGGTAGAGGAAGTGAGACATCTGAAGTATGAGGGACTGTCACTGAGAAGGCATGGATATTTATCTGAGTTGATGAAACTTCTTGTCATTGCACAGTATTAGAGGCTCCGCACATGTGTTCCAAATCATCATTTCCAGGGCATTTGTGGGCTTGTTATTCAGGACAGAGCAAACAAAACATTGTTAGAGTGGGAAGAGGGATTTCTACCTGGATAAATTATACCCAGTTATCACCACCTGGATCGCAGTCATACACCAGGAAATTTCTCCTGAGGGCTAAGATAACATCTCTCCCTTTATATTTCAACAGCCTGATCTTCCAGAGCAGTATCGTTTGTCTTTTCTATGCACACAGTGCAAGCTGAGGGAAAGCCCACTCAGCTGCATGTCTGATGGGCAGAAATCTCTCCCTGGTGATTTAAAGACTGGAGAGCTTCTCCATTATTGCCCCCATTCCTTCGTCTTATCTACAGAAAGCTACTGCTGGTGACGTGTAGTTGCTCAGCAGAAACCTTTGCTGCTTGCTGTTCAGTGGTTGGTTCCTCCAAACTCTTGGAGGAGGGCCCTCGGTGCACTGTGAGACCCCCTTAGATCTCTATAGGTCTTCTACCTCAAGTGCAACAGAAATAGGGAAAATTCTCCTGAAAACTGATCCCGCTGTGATGGGCAGATTTCACGGTCCCTTCTCAGCCTTGATGAGTCTTTCCTTGTTGGGGAATACTCATGACTGGTAATACAGGGATGGCCAGATAGTCCGTAGGAGTGGTGGCCAGGTCTGCAGGGTGTCCCAGTGGCAGGGATTACCATTGTGTTCACAATAACCAGCTCAGACTGGTACAGAGAACTGTGATCCTATAAACCACTGCCATTTTTTCTGCTTGCGCCCATAAGAGAACTCTAGCCTGTCAAAAATACCTTAGCAGGTACAGCTGTAGAAAAGTTTGGGCTTGGACTAGAGACTTCAGAAGTCCCTTGCCTTCTGTGATTCTGTGTTTTATGACACAGACTTGATTCAAGGCATTGCACAGGGATCAGTGACCAGCATAAGACCACTCTGTAGATATCTTTTCCAGAAGGAATTAATTTCAAACCCAAGGCAGCTAATACTTAAATGTCTCTGCAGACTCATCTCCTGTTTGCCCAAAAGCAATCTCATACCACTCACACCAGGCAGACAGTGGTAAGCCAGGCACACACACCTTGAACACTCGCAACCCAGGCAACCCGCAGCTCAAGTGGCCCCAACAGTGCTACCACCATCACCATCCATCACAGCTGCTGACGACAGCCCAGCTACTTCTGCTGGCTGAAGGTGTTCTCTTGCTCCCCGAGACTCAAGAGGCTTCTTCCACAATTTAGAGAGCCAGGGCTGGAGGAACAAAGAAGCTGGAAAAGAAAGGGACTTAATTTCATTGCTTTTTATTCTCCTTTGACAAATATTTCAGTGCAGATGCTGAGTATCTTTTAATTCACATTAATTTGCCTGTGTGTGCCATTTCTTCCAAAGTCAGTCCCTTTTTGGGGGTCTGTAGGTCTCTCCTCAGGACTGAAGAGCTATATTCTGTGTGTGTAGAGTCCTGTTCTGGGGCAGAGAAATGAATTTATTCACCCTCCTCAAAGGGCTGGTGAAATACCTTGGTGCTGGTCACTCATCTGAGCATGACTAGGAGCTGGAAGGAGCCAACTGGCAGGATGTTAATGGCAGCACTAGTTTGTACTCTGAAGAGGCCAGAGAAACATGGCACCAGATCAAACCAAGGATAAATGTCCTCCAGGATCTCACCTCTCCCAGTACCCGGAGTGGTGGCCATCATTCTGGGTGCTCCTGGAGGAGAGGCTGCCCTGACCTCCAAGCTCTTCTTTTCTTTCGGGCAAGTCCTGCAGGGCAGTAGTCCCTACCCACCCATTAGTCCCAGCCCCTTGAAGATCCTGTTCAGGTCACCCTCTGTGTGCCACCCAAACAGGCTGCTGAAAGCTGCATTCACATGTATGAAGATTGAGGGAAGCAGCAGGAAAGGTGGGTTCATGCTTCCCCTGAGACTTTTTTTTCTGAGCATGATAAAGCTGAAAGCTCAAATGGGCTCTCAGACCTGACTGGACAGTGGATGGCTGCAGTAGGAGCCATCTTCCTAAAAGTTAATTGAGCCTATGTTATCCAGAGTGTTGAAGGGACAGTGGACACCTAGCGTTTTATCCTGAATTGCTCTCTTGCAGAGGAACATTTCACTGATCAGAAAATCAGATCCTCTTTGTGTGCTAGTTTAGGCGCTGGCAGCTGAGCCTGCCAAGACAGGAGATGCAGAGACAGTGGTCAGTGCTTTAGCCAGGCTCAGCTTTCCTTGTCCAAATGTGAGGCCATAACAGTGGTGATGGGCAGATGGAGGGAAAGGGACCTGAGGAAGCAGAGGGGAGAGCGGGTGTGTGCCCTTCTCTACAGCCTTCTCCCAGTGCAAAGGTGTTTATCCTAATGACAAGTGCTGTGGTCCTTTCATAACTGCTGCATTAGCAGAGGATCAAGTAGCCCTTAATGGGAGCAGTCTCCCTCATGAAGTATGATTGAAAAGGTCACCGAGGTGGAAGGGAAAATATTTGCAGCAGGCTGACATAAGCCTTGGCTTCTGATTGACAACAGGTGTATATTTTATGGGCTGCTTTCCCCATCCAGCATTTTTGCTGACCTCCCCTCCTTCCATGTATTGGCTCAATGTTTTGCAGCAGTGCCATGGAACATCTGCTGAGCTCAGTGGGTGGCAGACAGGGGGAATACAGCCCAACCGCAGAATTCAGGGAAAAGGTGATTTGAGGCCAAGCATTGGCTTCTGAATTAGCGAAAGCAGAAGAGTCAGGCGAGGTGTAAACAAAGCTTTCTTGTGAAACTGCTCCAAGCTGAATTGGTAGGTTGACCATGACTGGGCTCTTCACTTTAATAGTACAAGAAATAGCTTTATTCCTCAAGGCTACTTATTTTGCCGAGTTTTGTCTTTCCCTTCTGCTGGCCCTATGGTGGGCTTGCTGAAATGAGGTTGCTGGGTCTCAGCCAACCTACATTTTGAACACCCCTAGTTTGTCCAAGCCAGCTGAAATCTTACTACTGCCCTTGGCAAGCCTATCCCTGAAGTCACAGGCACATATTGATTGCTTTGCATGTCTTCTTACCCTACTCTCTTGCTGCTTTTCGTGTCCCATCTATCTTATATGGTTTCATTTGGGAGAATGCAGGGTATTCAATCCAGGCGAAGTTGCTGATGACAAGCTGATTAAAGATCTAGCAAGAGAGGCGTAGCCTAATGAGGGAGAAGTGGGAGGAAGGGCAGTTTGCCAGGACTGTGCTGTGACACTCTTGCTTATTGGAGCTAATTGTGTGTTGTAATTGATGGTTCAAGGAAGATATTCACCACACAGACTGTAGGGAAGAGTACCAGAGACCTCTTTTGATGGTGTGTTCTGAAAGGCTGTGAGGGGATCACAACTTGCCAGGTCCAGTTCTTCCTCTATGGTGCCAAGCAAATAGCTTTAACGTGGAGTTACGCTGTCTTACACTGTTGTAATAGGTGATCTGGAAAGTATGCTACAGCTGTGTCAGTGGAGACAAAAAGCCTAGAGCAGGAATGACATCTTCTTGGGACTACTAGTGGTCATGCTGAAGGTCACGTGCTACCCAGCAGCCCTGATCACAAGCCAATTCACCTTCCTGCAGTGTATAGTGCACAGAGAACAACGATCAGCATGAAAGGGAGGTGGATTCTGGCACTGACTGGAATAGATGCTCTGCTGGACCATTTCATCAGGAACGTGTGTGCTGGGAACTCGCAGGGTAACGTGGGCTTGCCCCAGCCCATACTCTCAGGGAGTCAGTGGTAAACGGCCAAGTTACAGCAGTGTGCTGCTGGTGAGGTTGCTGACAGAGCGGCATAGCAGGACACTGGTCTCAGGGCCCCACCCTGTGTCTGCTTCTCCCACTTCATCTGAATTAGTCAAAGCAAGGCACATCTTCACCTCTGGGGGATGCTGGAGTGTGAGGAAAAGCTGATTTATGAGTATGAAGAGAATTCTATTTGGTTTTGTTTCCTGGCTACTGTTTCCATGATGAATTTCCTTTCTGAATGGTGGCACTGAGATTCCTTTGATTCACAACCAAATTAATCAGTGCATCTCACCTAACACGGAGAAATGAATCGGAGAGCCTCCGGGTGCTGTCTGTAGTTCTGAAAGGGACTGTGGACTGTAGAATGGTCATGTCAGGTCTTGTGTGTTTTGTCCTAAAGTCTGGAGAAAGATTTTCCTAGTAGTTGCCTCAGGAATGCTTATTTCTCATGTTAAACAAATCATGAAACAGCTCTGTGTTTCCCACCTCCTCAGGAAACAGTCTGGGGATTCATGGTCCAGCAAAATGTTCTTAACCAAAAGGCACGGTACAAGTACTGTTGTTGTTGTAGCAGTTGTGTTTGGCACAGGCCTCTGCCAGGGAGATCTATTTGCAGAGACAGCTCCTGTCCTTGAAGCCAAGTGCCCAGGGGTGTCAGTAGGTGCATACAGCCACGTTCACACTGTCCTCCCTGCAACTGCGTCCTCTCCTTACAGCTTCTAAAATTCCTCTCACCAGGGGGGTTATTTCCTTATTATTGACACCTGTTTGGACAGGCAGATGCGCTGAACACTTACAGAGCCACTAGGACTGAAAGCTTTTATGCATATCAAGAGGTGTTAAAACTGGCCGTGTGTAATTTATAGTCTGCTGCAGGGGACTCAGCCCACTAGACACAGCACGCTGGAGCATTAGCTCTGCTGTCAGCTCAATTGTCAGCCGGATGCCGAAGGAGGTGGAGTGGATACTCTTTGGGTCACAGCTTTCTGCATTCTTGATCACAAGTCAGCAGAGTCATGAACCCTAAGACAACTGTTGTGATTCTTAGGCCCTGAAGCACTCAGCAGGTCCCAATAAAATGCTGTCAGGCAGACATGTACACAAATACATACACACAAATGTACATACCAAATGATGTAAGAATCATCACTATGACTGGCAGAGGAGAAGACAGACACACAAAAGTGGTATTTCTGTCTGGATGAAATACCGATCTGTGATTTCTACCTAAAGGATGTGAAGGTCTTGCTAGCAGGTAAGAATTGGGACCTCCTATTCTAAGGGCTTCACTGGCAGCGATGTTGGTAGCACTTAAAGCTTGTGTAATGCTGCCTCGTTAGTTCAAATGAGTGCACTGTCTTACTTAAAGTTTTCTTCACTGCCCTACTGCTGGCCCAATACAGTGGTGCCCTATCATATAGTGCACAAAGTTCATTATAGTTTGGTTATTGAAAGAGAATGCCCAAGGGTAGGGACAACAAATTGCCAAAATAACTGTACAGCAAGTCATTCCCAACTGGCATTTACTGCAGCCAAGAGTTTCTGAGTTCAGTGTCTCCTGGCCATTTGTCCTCCCAGTCTTCATTTCTGACCTTAGAAAAGACCTCTGAATTTGAGTAGCAGAAAGCTGTGTAACGGAATTCCCATTATAAAATAAATAAATTTATGTTAACTCTGTAAGACACTCTGCCTTATTAGTCCAGCTAGGAGGCTGTGTTAGCCAGATCTGATGGTTAAAAATCTCCTGATATTCCTCTTTATGGTCAGTTATTTCCATTTGTCTTTCTGTCACCTTGTCCTCCCTTTTGGTATTTATCTTTGTAAGGTATTTAATAGTCATCATCCGCCCCCCCCCCCCTCTCTTTTGTTGGGCTGAACAAACTAATCTTATTCACTCTTTTTTAATACACCTTGCCCTCCACTACCTTGATCAGCTCCATACATCTTCCTACTTGAGCAAATTGTTCTTGAACGTGGACAAACAGCAGTGTTCCCCATATTCTGGTGGAGGCCTCAAAAATTGAGATCAAAAGCTAGCACTGATATATTTCTAACAGCAATACTTTATCAGCTTGTGCTGGAGTTGCACTTGGAGTTTTCCTTCCACTGTTCTCATGGTAATTTCCATTTCTGTGTCCTCTGTTCTCAAGTTAGCTTTGTCGTCATCATTATTGCCATCATTGTTATTTAAGACTGAGGCTTCACACATTCTCACCCTCTCAACATTGCAGAGTGTACACATTTAATCTTCCTTTTTTGTGTCAATTTTTTTCACTGTTTGTTTTAAAGAATTTGTACTATCCTAGCTAGGTTGATATTTGTCAATTCTTACTTGGTCACAGCACATCCTGATTTTGAAAACAAACCAGGTTGGAAAAGGCATAAAACCTAGTAAAATATCCTTTCTCAAACTTACCAGGATGAGAAACGTAACAGAATCTGTAGGTGTGAAGAAGGTGTGAAAGGAGTACACCAGGAAATTAAGGTCATAGCAGAAAAAACCCCAATATTTTGTTTACATCTGTGTTCAATGTGGAGGCCCCTGCGTTTGGGTCTTTCGTTTGTGAGCATCTTCACTGGAGTCTGTCTCAGACTAAAGTATCAGAAAGTTATGGAACATATAGATTGAAATTAAACCAACAGATTTCAAGGACCAGACAGATGAAAATCTGCCCCGATGTATGGATGAAATAGCTGAACTACTATCTCACACTTAAAAATTAATTTGTACTGTGACAAAGACTTGGGGATTAGAGTCAGGGCCCTGAGTGTAGTAATAGGCCATAATGGCCCTGGCAGGAGTGGCATTTTCATACCACCTATGCAAGGTCAAAGCAACCTGATCACTCACGGTCTCTTGCTCACTGAAGGCAGATGAAAGCAACTTGTATCATGTCTGAGCATGCACAGATTTACTCCTTTAATAAGCTAGCACTTCCCAGTTATTAATAATAACTGATATCAGACTGCAGCATGTCAGCAATTATTCACAGAGCCTTAATGACAGACTTCATGGCAAGAAAAACCATTAGAAGATAAATGTTTCCAGGAATCCTAAGGTGCCACCCCAACTCGCCTTATGGGGGTTGGTTTGTCAAGATGTTTTTTGACTCTCAGAAGTTCTCTTTTCTGCAGTGCTTGCCCTTGTTTCTTCATGGTCATGCCTTTGCTGATATGCACTGTCACTCCACCTTCATCTTGATGTCTATTTTATTAATGATTGCCACCTCCTTTTAGCCCTTTATCCACATTTTTTAACAAAGCAAATTCCTTCAGTTTTGCCCTAGTACTCGTACACAGAAACTTCATTTGACCATCTCATGTTTACTGATTAAAATTAGCACAATCATTTTACTTGCTGTAATTACTATTTTGACAAATTTCATTAACTTCAGTTTTATTTTTCCTCCTTCTCCATCCTTTGCCCAGACTGATGACTTTATCTTTCACTTTGTCCTTTTTTTTGCTAGACTTTCCGTATTCTGAGTCAAACCTCGCGCTCAAAGAGTAGATTACTCTTCAGAACTAGATCAGATTGATTAGGGCCTTATCCAGTAAGATGGATGGAGATATCATCTCTCTGGGCTCTTGTTCCAGTGTTTGACCACTATCACAGGATTTTTTTTACCTAACATCTAATTGGAATTTCTCTTGTTGTACCTTGTGTCCATTGTTTCTTGTCCTATTGCTGTGCATTGCTGATAGGAGTTTGGCTCTGCTTTCTCTATAAGCCACCCTAGGTAGCAGGATATTGAAATTCAGTCCCCCATGTCCTTTATTCTCCAGACTGAACAAATCTAGGTGCTTCAGCCTCTCCTCTGCCTCATGGGCTCTAACCCCCTACTGAACGTCCTATTTATTGGCTTTCCACCGGATTCCCTCCAGTGCATCCAGGCCTTTTTTTGTAACTGGGGAGCCGCAAACTGTACATAGTACTTCAGATATGGCCTCATAAAAGGAGGGGAAGTATCGCCTCCCTCAGCCTGCTAGCTGTGCTCTTGCTGATGCAGCCCAGAATGCTGTTGGCCTTCTTTGCCGCAAGGGCTCTCTGCTGACTCTGGTTCAATCTGTTGTCCATCAAGTCCTTTTCTTTAAAGCTGCCTCCTAGCTAGTTGGCCCTCAGCCTGCCCTGCTCCATGGGCTTATTCTGGCCCAGGTTCAGGACTTTGTATTTGCCTTTAGTGAACTTTAGAAGATTTTTGTCAGCCCATTTCTTCAGCCTGTCCAGGTCCCTCTGAAGAGAATACCCTGCTCTTCAGCATATTGACTGTACGCTGCCTGGATTTTGAGTTTAGGATATGAGAAGGGAGGATAGAGGAATGTTCCCACATAGATTTGCGTCACAGCACTCAACTTGCACTTCTCACAGCTGCTGTCAGGATCTGAGCTCAGGGTCCCAAGTTGCCATCTGGGTTTGGCTAGAAAGCCTTATCCTTTACTTATACCTTTCTGTTCACTGCTTTTGGATCCCAAAGACTCTGTCCTAAGGAGCACTATGAGACTTTCTCTGTGAGGCCTTTCCTGAGATCTCTTGCAGTTTTCACACTGTCTGCAATGTTGTATTGCTCCTTCCTGTCTTAGCTGCCATTTGGTAGCACCATCACATGTCCCTTCCAATGGGGGCTCATGATTGCAGCCCCCAACCTCTGCTTCCATCCCAAAGACAGTGGATCCTGAGTCCTGCAGGGCTGTTCTGCAAGGCAAAATCCTCATGTCTCCAAGGGGAAAGGGCTGAGGCAATGTCCTCCTGTGTGAGTGGCTTTTCTGTCCAGTCCCCAACTTGTCATTCCTCAGATCTGTTTTGAATTATGTAGCTGAGTATCTGCAGAGACAACATGCTGCTACAACAAGCAGCCTGGTAAAGGACCTGGGGTCCTTTAGGAAAGGACACTGATGTTATGGTGGATGCCAAGTTGAATATGAACCAGCTATGTGTGCTCATCGTAAAGCTAACTGCACCCTGGGCTAAATCAGAAGGCATGTGGCCAGCAGAGCAAAGGGGTGGTCACAAAGGTGATAGGATCAAACACTTCTTGGTAGTGCTAAATTATAATGGGAAATGGCCACAAGTTGCAGCTCAGGAAGTTCAGAATAGGCACTAGGAAAAAACTCCAGGAAGCCAGTGCAGGCCTGGGACAAGTCATCAGAGAGGGGGGAACCTCTGTCCTTGGGGGGAGTATGGAGTTGTTAAGACTCAGTGGAAAAGCCACGGCTGCTCTGATCTGGTGTTCAAGATAGTCCTGCCCTGAGTGGGAGGTTGGACTGGGGACCTCCAGAGCCCTCTTTCACTGACACCTCTGTGATTCAGTGACCATTAGTGACCCAGCTGCAGCAATCAGGTTTCTACTACCCTTGCTACTGCCAGGTTAGGTGGCTTTTGGGTTCACCAGTCCTTTGCTTGTACCTGAGTCTTGTATGAGTGCTGTGACCTTGCATCTCTGGAAACAATGCTTAGGACAATGTGATGTGGCATATAATAAATCCTTTTTAATAAATACAGCAGAGAGCACCACAGGCCTCAGCTGCTCTGTGGTCTCACAGCTTTCCTGTCACCTTCTGACCAAGTCAGTGTGACTGGCTTCCTAGGACCTGTAGATGGCTTGCCTGATACACTATATAGCTGAGTGTTAAAGAACATTTCCTGGGTGAAACATTTAAAGAACTGCTATAACTACTTGTGTTTGAAAGAGGCCTCAATTTATTGAGACATATAAAGGTAAACTGGGACCATCCTTCTCCTTTCACCCTCTGGTTGAGCTCAGAAATCAGCTGACATAGTTAAGCTGACAGTCATTAGATTTATATGTCCTTTGCTTCTGGCATTCTGTCCTCCTGTCTGATCTGGCAGTTTGGGTCTGTTGACCTTTGTGGCATGAGGCAAGGCCAGTGTATCTTGGCTTCTGCCTCAGACGGCTGTGGCTTGTTGTTTAAGGAAGTTTATTTCTCAAGGATATGGTCATAAGTCAGCAATGCACATGTTCTATTTTTGCAGACATACCTAGAGAGTCAGGAAGGAGGCCAAAACCTTTCCAAAGACAAACTGCAGATCTCAATGTTCTTATCAATGAGATGTAAGTTCATAAGCTACAAAGAAGATACAAATTGTCCAAGAGGATAAATAAAGAGAAAGGACAGGGAAAAGTGTTATGGGTTTGTGTGGCGGGAAAAGAAAGGCACCTGGAATATGAGAAAGCCTCTTAGAAGATGATGGATAGGTAGGAAAATACTATTCCAGGAAGAAAAAGCTGAAATTTTAGTGTAGATGTGTGGGACAGAGAACTAAAATTATACTTTGAAAGATGGGCGTGGAGTCTTAATAAACACAAAGCCCTGAAATTTTGTCTTCATATTCTTGCAGAAGGTGAGAAGCAACAGTTTACTTGATTGCTCCCTGCGTTTTAGAGCTCTTCAGAGTTTTTCTCTATATCTTCCTGGGCTGCTACAAGTCTTGTTCTCTGTGCTAGATTGACCCTCCTGCATCATCAGCCTCCCAGTCTGCTGCTGCTGCCCATTTAGAGTGGGTCACAAGTTCCTTAATATTGCCATGAAAGGAATGGTAAGGATGGCCAACAGGAACATCTCACTTGTGCATTCCTCTTCCCAGCAAGGACTGGGAAATTGTCAGCCTGACCCAGCTGGCCCTGAGGAACCAGAGGGAGTCCAAAATTGTAGTGGCACTGAGGAATACAGGCCAGCCATCTCAGATGATAAACGTGTGAGGTTTTTCCCCTTCTCTCCTCCACCATGGGCTGCATAGACAGCTCTGCCCCTGTACGGTCACTGTGGGAGGGATAATACCTTTGCTCTGGTTAAAACCCCTTCAAAGTAGACACACTCGCTGGGTGAAAAGAGAGGAGTAAGTGGTGAGTGTAAAATGAGATATGCCTGAAAAATAAGCTGAATGAAGCTGAAAAGCACATGAATGGCTGAGAGGACGACCCAGTCACTGTCATGGTCATAGACAGCTCTGAACCACCTGGGACTCTCAATCTGTCAAAGAGATTGACAAGGACATGCTGGACTTTGTAAAGGCCCAAACTGCAAGCAATTTGCTTGCCGTTCAGTTTGCCTCAGAGCAACAGACCAGTTCTGTCTAAATGCAGGGTTAATCAGGGCCTTTGTGTGGGTCTTGTTTCCTCCTGCTCAGCTCCTGGCACTGGTATTGTCTGTCCCAGCCGCCCTTCCCAGAAAATGGTGCTCCCTCATCCATCACGCGTTGTGACACAGGATCTGTCTCTGACACTCACTCCTCCTTTCCTCCCTTCTCCTAGTCTGGCCATGATGTATCAGCACCCCTGACATTATCCTTCCCATTTCAATGATGCATCTATCCATCCATCTGCCTTGAAAAGTGACCTGCTCACTATGTCCCTCTACCCTTCAGACAGGAGCCTGCCTGTCTGCCTAACTGCAAGCAGACAGAACGTGCTTGGTGGTTGAAAATACAGAGCGCGTATGACTATGTTACCAAAGGCAGTACATAAAAAGTAGCTCCTGGAGACTGTCAGAGACCAGGTTGTAAACTGGGCTTCAAGGTACAGTATCACCATCCAGATCTTACTCAGAGGCTCTGCCTTTCCCAGGCAGTTGCAGACTTAGCTGTGTTGTAGGCAATAATGTTGCAATGAGGTGACAGAGCTTGGTGTGAGACATTAAAGGAGGGGAAATTGATTTTATTTTAAAACAGTGTTCTCATTCACTCAGACTCATATATGGACATACCCACAAGGACCAAGGTGCTTATATACCAGTGGTCTTCCCAGCATGTGGGCACGAAGACATGTGCAACTAGGTGATCCCAGTGGCATTAGGGAAGGCTCCAGGTACTCAGTACCTATTAGTCAGGTCTGGACACTTCAAACTGAAATGACTTGAAAAATGAAGTTTTGTGTCTTCAGGAGCATTGAAGTACTGGCAGTGACTTCATCATCTAACATGGCCAGGGCTAGGCCACATGGCAGTCTGACCTGCAGACTTTCTTTGGTGCTCTTTACTAGGTATCTCCAGTTCTGCTCTTGTCTCATCCCTGAGTCAGTGAAATAACTGGCAAAAGGGGACCCCTGTGGTTGGGTTCACAGCTGATATACCTTCACAGCACAATGAATTGAACATGCCCTAGCAAGGAACTACTGTGCTGAAGACTGCTGAGATCTTCCCACAAGAGCTAGTTGCAGTTTTGATCCTAAACAGAAAGATTACTGTCTGTGATGCTTTTTAGAAAGTCAGCATTAGTGTGAAAAGCAAGGCAGTAGTTGCACCTCCAGGGATAAACCTGATGAAGGCTGTTGTGCTAGACAGCATTGATCAATCCACTGCATATGCTCGAGGGATGAAATGGCACAGGAATCAAATTAAATTCCTTGTGAAAAGTCTTGCAATATTTTTTAAAGGTTAAGACAATGGGATTGCATAGATTTATTCTAGAGAGTGAGGGAGCGTGGAAGGGAGCAACATATCAGTTTGGAAATCTCAGAACAACAGAAACTCCCAACAAAAATGGGCTTTCCTCTTGAGTTCCAAAGCAGTGAATGGTACATTTGTGAAATAGTACAATTTTTCCTGTCCTATGCTGGGGAGTGAGAGGAAGGGGAGGTAAACCTCCCTGTACTCAACTGCCTATCTATTGCTCAGTGCCTTTTCTGCTTGCTACCTGCCTCTTCCCGTGGCTCTGCTCCCACCATTCCCTTCAGTCATGAACACGGAGGGCATGTAGGGCAGATGAGTGATAATGAGGGCACAGACACGCAGAGGGGATAGAGAGGTCATCTGGGCCTGGAAATCAGCAGGAGAACAGAACCACCTGTAGAGCAGGAGGATTTAGGGAAGGCAGGGTGGGAGGGGGAGCTGAATTTGAAGCATGATGCTGAGAGCCCCTGTTGGGTGCAGAGCTTGGGTGAGCTGGTGTGTCACAGAAATGAAGTTCTCCTTAAATGCAGGGACAGAGCTATGAGGGCACTAATAGGCCTTAATTGCCCTGAGTAACTTCACATGGAACTACTTCCCACACCTTCTGCCCATGGCCCAGGACCTCTACTTAAACTCAGGCCTGGGCCTTTATCCCCTTCCTGTGCTTTGCTGTAGTTGCACCTGTTTTCAGGCTGGTTCCTGAATTGTTGTTTAGATTTCCCAGGTTGACCTTGGACTTGACTGTTTACCTTGCCTTTGACGATCATGGGACTGTTCATGGAGACTATTGCCATTGCCTCTGTCTCACCCACATCAGGTGCTGGGTGAGTGCACCTGGTCAGTAAGGTGGCCCTGCCTCTGCTGGGGCTGCCCGTTCCATCGGGAACAGCCTTGTGGCTGGTAGTGAGCAGTAAAGGCCTGTGTCTGTCACACATTGGGTCACTATCACATGGGAGAATGAGTGAGGGAACTGGCTGCTACGGGGTGTTTGGGGGCAAAAAGCTCAGCTGCCTTCATGATGCAGTAAAAGCCCTCACAAGACCATCAAGAACCCTTCAACTGTCAGCCAAGACAGAGTGACAGGGTGATATCAGACCTGCTTTGGGCCTGGACCCAAGAAGGCATTTGTAGGCTGGGCACTTACCGTCTCGTTTAGTGTCATCTGGCCTGTTTTGTGCTCGCAGGCAGGAGGTCAGGTTACCCAGATAGCAACCAGAGCTTACAAGGGCAGGCTCCTCTCTGTTAGTGGTACTGGGTCAGGTGAGCTCTACTGACTCTCCTTTGGCACATATTAATTCCATTTAAAGGAGGCTGGAAGAGGTGAATCAGAAACCTAGTTTGGTTATCCCTGCTGCTTAGGTTTTGGCCCATCTTTTTTTGTGTGACTGAATACCTGGAACATTCTCATGTCCTCCTGCTGCTATTCTGAAGATGCAATTATTGATCTGGTGGGTGTGGGTGGCTGAGGGGTGGGGGAAAGGGACGTGCAGTAGTTGGAAAAGAAGCTCTAGTGGCCATGGCCCTTAGTTTGTCTTGTAGCTGAACCCCCTGGAAGGCTCTGAGTGCTTTTGGATGCTTCAGTAACTTGTCTTCTCTGCCTCACAGGTGTTCACTGCCCCTTTGGCAGAAGGCTGTAGGACAACTAAAAGGGGAATTTGGAGTGGGTAATGGAGGGGATCCCCGCACTTTACCTGGTAGAGTTTCTGTCTTTGAACCATACCCTCCACTTTATGCCTGCGTGCGTACACTGAGCTCCTGGCTATTGGGTAGGTCATTCAGCTAATGGGTTGATTCTCCACAGAATCTAGCTACTTGACATCAGCCTCACCACAGGCAAGACTTCCAGTGATTACTGAAGCATTGTGGCCTTTGAAGGCAATAGTGAATTGTACAGGCTCAGGTGCCTGAAGGGACTGTGATGTATCATTCTGTCTGGATGCTTGAGAGATGGCAAACATGATCAAAATAGATCTTTGGCTCCTCAGAAAGATGCATCCTGGTTTGGTGTGGAGCCTGTGCTTTGGATCTGAAGCAGTGTTATAGTGCCTTACTGTAGGACACTCTGGTGAATACTACATGCTGGCAGCCTGAAAACTGGCTGAGATGTGACAATTTGTACAACTGTCTCTGGTGCCCATGTCCACTTCCTTGAGACTTCATGCTTCTTGAGCATAAAGCTTGAGAGGAGCACAAAGTGGATTGTATTCTTAGTCTGTCACAGCAAAGGTTCAGGGTTCTCAGACTTAATGCAACAGTAGTTCATTTCTGTGTTTTATCCTCATTTAATGTAGAAGAGAGAAGGTTTTTGTGCCCTCAGTACAACTCCTAACAGACAATTTAAAGACTGGGTTGCAAACGTGAAAGAGGAGAGGGCCAGGGCTGGCTGACTGTTTTAGGATAATACTCTATAGGAGAGTAACAAAATCCATCTATGTCATAAATAAATCTGAATGGCTTATTTTGGCAAAGAATATTCATTCCTGACAAATGCAATTTTGAGACAACCAATAACCACTTGCTAATTTGGGATGAAATTAGAATTGGAATCTGACATCCTCAGGTTAGCTCAGATGTAGTATTTGGTGGATTTCCAGTAGAGTCCTCTCATGTCTGATAGGAAATAATCTTTATGAGGGCTGTCAAAGGGAAGGGAATACCCAGGCTAACAAATCATTGAAGTGGGTTATTGGAAAGGGATGTGTCAGAGGATTACTAAGTAAAGCACATTACATAAGGCTGCCCTTTGGGTTTCGGAGGTCTGGTAACTGGAAAATATTTTGAAGTCTATCAATCAGACTGATTTTAGCATCTCCTGGGTTGTTAGTACTTCTCTGCTTTTTGAGGCAGAAGATGTTTTTGCTCTTCTACAACATTAAATGGGACCTTCTATGTTTTGGTGACTGTAAATGTGTATAAAGGTGTGTAAATGTGATTCTTCGGGATGTCACCTGCACTTTATGGCTTAAATCTGTTACAGTATAACCTGAGCTGATAGTGCAACAGCTCAAGCTCTCTCATCAAGAGGAAGGATGCTTAGCTATTGAGGGGCAAGGTAGGAAATCCTCAGTAGATTTCAGATGGCCGCTGTGACATCAAGGGACTGAGAATCTGAACTCAAAAAACTGATTAATCTAAAGTAAGAGTTAGGGAACAGTAACCCCGCTTGGGTTGTCTGATTTCTTGGGAAGTACATAAAAGTACAGGCAAACCTGCTGTCCTCCTGCTAGTTCATCTTCATACCTCTTGCTGTGCATTCTTTACAATGAATTGCTTACCCAGG
The DNA here is from genome assembly GCF_964188355.1 of Buteo buteo. NCBI lineage: Eukaryota > Metazoa > Chordata > Aves > Accipitriformes > Accipitridae > Buteo > Buteo buteo. The sequence goes on from NC_134193.1 coordinate 6,709,140, forward strand.
CTTGGTGCACTGGAGGCATAGTTTTATGCAGGGGGGCAGTAGGCCCATTGCCTGGTGTGTGTGGGATTACTTTCAAGTGGTAAGAAGCAAAACCTTTGAAAATGATGTTTGATTTAAATTCTTGCCTCTCCTGTTGGATGGCACTGAACTAGGTGGCATGATTCCAGGCCAGGTTGCAACGTTGGGGCTGCGGAGTTTGCCCACCTTTCAGCGCTTGAAGTGCTTTGTGTACAGCCTATCCCACAAGCACATTTTCTTCCTTGAAGAGGACAAGCTGCTGAACTTTATCCATCTGTTTTTTATAAGCATTGATGTGCTCATGTTTGCCCTCCCTCATAGTATTGCATGGGGTTACCTTTGAAATTACTGAATAGGACTGACATTATCACCCAAGGTGTGACTATCCCTGTAGTGAGCAACACGGGCAATGAAATAACAGAAATGTCTGTAACTGACAGACCAGGGAAGGGGTGGGAGCAAGGAGAGCTTTCGGTCATCCATGGGTGCCCACTACCCTCTGCAAGCTGAGGAAACTGTGTCTGTAAGCCTGTTCATCCCCTGCCTCTTTTATTCTAGGACTTTGTCTTGTTTCTCTCAAGATTTATCTAGATCAGCTCCAGGCAACTGGATAAATGTCTCCTAGCAGAGGAAGCCTTTACTGATAAGCAGAACCTAGTCTGTAGGTGCATCTGATCTCCATTTCCAGCCTGACCTAATGGCTCCTAATCAGCTGGTAATGCTTCTGAGGTACCTTTTATTCCAAGGGGTGTACAAAGCTATGTAGGTAAGGGAGGCTGCTCTCAGCCATGTAACTGGAGTGCAGGCTCATGCTTTTCAACTGTGTGCTAATAAATTCACATTAGCACTGTGAGCTGGTGTTGTGAAGTGCCCTCACCATCTCTTATATTCCTAATACTAACTCTTCAAAGAGTTATTTTAAAAATTAGTGTATTTGGAGAAACCTCATCTTTAAATATGTTTGGCCACTCACTTCTAACTGAAGTTCTATTTATCTGATCAGTTAGTAACCCTAGTTATTCTTGAGATTGGTGTCAAACCAATTAAACTGCAGTTTACTTTAAAACATCCAGAGCCATTCACTTGTATCAGAGTTTTTAATGAGTCACTGTGAAGAGGAAACACAATCTGCAAAAAAAGTATCACTCCAACTGACTTGTGAAATGTTGAAGAATCATGTTCATCTCAAATTTGTCCAGCACCATTACTGGTATGGACTGAAATAATAATGAATAGGAGGCAGGTGCATCAGGTTCCCATAAAAAAAAATCATCTGGATGTCTCGCAGGCTAACAGCCCTGTGACAGGCTTCACCTACCAGAGGGAGAGGGCGAGAGAGAGATTAAGTGTGAGAGAAGGGGAGGCAGAAGGCGAGACAGAGGGAGCAGCTGAGAAGGATCCTAGGGACCCAGTACTGATCCCACAGCTGAGCACTGACTGCAGAAAGGACTCGGGTGTGGTGCAGCTTTGACAGCACTCAGGGTGGAAGACCTCTGTGGTGGCACACACAGGTGAGTGCTTTGTACCTGTTTCGGATAAAGTAGCTGTGTTTGCTGTGAGCTAAGGTGTGTTTGAGCTCCTCTTGATCACCTTCACAAGGCAGAAAAAGTGACCGATGGGGTGTGATAGACCCTGCTAGTTTCATGCCTGCAGAAAGGGGAGCACTGCGACCCTTTTGTGAAACTGCAGGATTCCTGGAGCAAGTAGGGCTGAAAGGAGAGAGATGCCCTCTCCATCATGATTGTTTCTATTTTGGTTACTTCTCCATTGGATGCTAGCATAATTTTCTGCCTCTGGATGACACTTATTTTATTCCAATATTTTAGTGCTGGATAAAGAGAGAGTTTGACAGAGGACAACCCTCAGAAGGAACAGGACAGAATTCCCAGCAACCAGAGTCTTCTGGCACCTTTGTATGTGCCAGACATTAACTTGTGCAGGCACAGATCAGGCGGGGCAGTACTAGAACAATGTTGAGAATAATGTTCAGGCGTCCTGCAAAGAAAGTGGGAAGGTGGCGCATGTTGTGGCCTCTTGGAGTTTCAGAGAGATTTTCTTACCATTTGTTTCAGTGTCAAGCTTCCTGGCACATTAGGGCATGAAATATTAAAATAGCTCGTCATGCGAGTACTGGGCTTTTTTCATCTGTTGCCACTGGCAGGTTGGGGAAACAAATAAATAAATCAGGACCTGGGGTATTTGTAATGTGCTCTAGTTTGAAGGGTGGAGGAAATGAGAAAAAGCCTTATAACTCAAATTCCTTGTGGCATCTGAATAGCACAATTTATTTACTTTTTTTTTACTGCACACAGTGAGCTTTATTAACTGTCTGCATGCCCAAGAGGTGGCATATGCAAAGTGGTTCAAACATACATAGTTAATTTTAGCTGGAGAAGATGACATTTGGCAAAGTCCAATGGCCATACTGGGTCAAATGAAAGCAATGCAGGCATGCCTTACTCTTTACATTCATTAAAGCACATGATGGGTTAAAATGTTTTCTTCAGTGTCTTAAGGAGGGGTAAAAATTACTGATGGGGTGATATGTCTGGTAATATGTTGATGCTTAATTGCATCTTCACTGAGTCTATATTAAACATCTGTTGCCCACTATTTTGTTTTTCTGAATGGAAAAGGGTAAGTAAATTCCAACAGTGGCCAGCCCAGGTGTTGGAGCATGCAAGAAAGATAGTCATGAGAGCAGCTATCACAAGGGGAAAGTAGGAATGTCAGGTTTATAGGCAGCCAGGCTCCATCTAAATTATAGATTGTGCCAGCAAACCCCTCCAGTCAGTTGTGGATGCAAACAGATTAAGTCAGTCCTGAACAAGAGAATAGAAGGAATTCTGTATACCGTGGGAAGAAGGGAGCTAATCTGCAGTGCGAAAGCAGAGCACTGCTGCTTCTTGAATTCGTTACCCTGATTCTAATATTTTCCTTATGTTGAGTTGCATCTCAGCATGTGAAAGTCCAGCTAACTGCAGTGGGTCTAATCATGGCTCTGTGTGAACAGTGATGACAGACTTTAGCTTGCTGGTGACAAAGGGGCAGACTGGCATCTTGGGTGTAGGAGGTAAAATAACCAAGGCTTTGAGCCTTAAAAATAGTCCCTTAAATTTCTTCTGGAGTGTGCAACATAGATGATCTGGTGTTGAGGGACTGGGCTGAGCATCGGCATCTTCCACTGAAATCAGAGGGAGCTGTGAGTACTCAATACTCGGTTCATCACATTTATTTAAAATAAAATATTATGAGTCCAGAAGACTCATTCGGGGCACCCGCATGCACGGTGTGACTTCCTCATTCTGATGCAGGGCATTCTCATGGTAAAAACAAAATGCCGTTCTGTGACCCACCTGGTCCATGGCCTGATCTGAACAAAAGAATGTCCTTTTACTTATACATGATCAGCAAGATCAGTACTGTCAGACTCACCTGATTTGATATAGTATGTTGGGTGGTTCTAGGGCTGCAGGTGGCTTGTAGTCTTCACTGAATTTGGACCTTTATTCCATTTTCCATGCCCTTGCTCATCCTTAAATGAATGCAACTTTTTTGCTTTTCTTGTATAGTGTTTATGGGGTTCTCATTGCTATTATGTCAAAGTAGACTTTGAACCTGACTACTGAGCTTGGATATCTTGACCCATTACATATCTCTGAATATTTCTGCCCCAAAGCCTCCCTGACATCACCTTGACCTTCAGCACAGTGACTGACCAGACACCCATGCTGCAGGGGAATGGTGTGGCTTGGCCAAGTGACTCAAGTGTGAGACTAGCTTTTGACCTTGGTCATCTGTTCATGAACTGGAAAATCCAGTCAGCTTTTTGGACCTACCAGGTCTCCGTTTCTTCACTTCTTGCTCTGTCTGAGCCATACAGTGGACACCAACAGTCTATAGGAAGGGTTGTGCCAATTGTCACTGGTCAGAAGGGGTAGACTTCATACTGATATACTGAAGAAGAAAGGAATTACAGGGAAAACAGAAGATTAGAAAAGTCTCATTTCCAGATAAAATGTACTTTTAAATTCAGTCCTGAAATAACTGTCCTGCAGCTGTTGCCCCTTGACACTTCTTCACTGACCTTCATTAGGGGAATGAACTTGCTTCCAGGGAAAAACGTGCCCCCTTTGCACTGAAAGCGGTGACCGCTGCTGAATGCACCAGGCTTCATGATGACATTTTGCAGGTTTTCAGTGGTATGTGGTAGCTTATCTACTGGCATGCAGGGGTTAACAGGAGTTTTGGGTGGGCGGGTGGAAACCAAGCTGTGAAATGGAAGAAGGTCAGTCTCCTGGAGGAGTTTGCTCTGTCACAGATGGTTTTAAGTTATCAGTCCATCTGTAGGAGAGGTCTCCATTCCTTCCCGCCCCAAAAAAATGTAAAACTAGGGCTCCAAATAAGGCAAAGCCCTATCAGGTCCAGGTTCAGTGGACCAAGCAGGATTGTGGCTCTCCTGGTACTTGCTAGACCCAGCTGTCTATCTAATTAGGAATTCCTCAGTTGTTCAAGCAGACCCCAACAGCTAAATGGGATTTGAAACTATCATCGGCAGTGCACTTTTCAGTGGGGAGTAAATCACTGGAAAGGGAGCATATATGGGAATGGGAGCAGCAGTAAGCCTTGTGGTTCTGGATAGCTCAGGTACTTTGGCTGGGCTAACTCTGCTAAGTGGAAGGATCTTGTTGCAGTTGATGAGAGCTGAATTCAGGTTTCAGTAGAAGCTGACAAATGCTTCCTCTGGGAGCATTCCCATGGCTTACATGAAATGTTACTGTCTTTAGAGACTTGTGTAGCAACTGGTTTTATTAAAGGTACTTAATGTTAAGGCTACAGCATCTGATCAACAAAGTAACGTAACTGCTGCCCTGGACCAGTAAGACTAATGTCTAAGGAAGCATCCTTGGGATGATCATTGGCCAAAATAGGTGGAGGAAGGGACTGTGGGAAACCCACTAGGACACTGCTAGAAAACACTGTCTGCTACTGAGTGAGAGGATTTTCCAGCAGCAGATGGAAAATCCTTGTTGTCTTATTTTCTTGGTTTGTTAACTTTCAAATTGTTTATATCTGACTTTGGAATTGCTTCTACTTTTACATCATTGCAAATGTAACACGCGATGTAGAACTGAATGATCTTAGCCCAAGCGTCAGTTTGAACAATCACATTTTCCTCTGTTGACATTGTTTTCTCTATGAACTGGGAAGGTATAAATATTGTCACCAGCAATAACTGTCAAAAGGAAAGAAGGAATGACGAAAATTACTCCAGAATTTAATTTTCACATTTATCTTTTAAATTGTTCATTAAAATGGTGATCCCTAGCCCTGCAAAGGAGAAGTTTTTGATATCTGGATCAGAACAGCTGGCGGATCATACTGCTACCACCAGTGTCTTTTCCACTGAAAGATCATCTTTCTAAGACTAGCGGAAATCGTGCTTTTCATGGTTCTTCTGTCTTTGTCCTCTCTGACGTGAGTCTTAACTATAGGACAAAGTTTTTGCTGTATGTTCCGTTCCCCATTAACCATAGATTTTAGAACTCTAATCTCCTAATAGAAAACAAGAGGAAAACCTTGTTATGGTTCGGTCAGCCCAGACATCACGTGAACCATGGTGACCATGATAAAAATATTTCCATTTCCCACTTCTGGAGCCAGCCCTTCATCTCAGAGTTGAACATGAGGATTTAATATGAATATATGACACACAAGGCAAAGGGAAAAAAAAGATTGCATGCTCTCAGCCAGAAGTGAATGAAAGTAGACTCCCAGACTGAGAGGGCTTTGTTGCCTGCATGTAGTGCTGCTGGGAGAAGATAGCATTCGGTCCCAGACTGGCCATCTCTGTGAACATCAGGAACTAAACAGAGGTATCTTTGTTTCTAAATGAGCTTTCTGAGTAGAGGAGGGGAGGTTTACAAGTTGCAAGGGCAGAGTGGAAGCAAAAGATTTTGGGGCACAATATGCTGCGCTTGTACTTCTAGGGTAAACCTGTCCATGGAAATAAGTGGCCTTGTTGCTGCTCATGGGAACAGGGATCAGCCTGTGGCTGTGCTGGAAGGAAAGACTGCAAATTGAGATGTCTGTTTTAGCTGTAGCAGTGAAGCTGTTCTAGGAGGAACTGGATTTCTTTCAGACCTCTGAGAATAGCACAGACTGAAAGACTCTACTTATGAAGGCCAAGCCCAGGCATGGTTGCCCCATACACAAATGCAATAATCTACTGGTTTTACTTCTCTGCTAAGGAATTATGAGATATCCTAAGGACTCGTGGCCTCTGAGATCCAGTCTACTGGTGTGTCCTACAAAACTTGGATGTACAGCTTGTCCCTTCCTTGGAAAAGCCATTGATCTGCACAAATGTTTGTCCTTCTTTGAGGCACAGTCTTGACACTTGGAAATCCAGCGTTGCCTTGACTGATGGTCACATCTGACCAAGTTGGCCCACTGCCTTGTTTGAGGCTTGCCAAAGGCACTGGGTTCAACTGCACCTCCCCTGGTGCTGTGGGAAGCGTGGGTGTATAATGAGCCCCCTAAAACTGCATGCAGCACAGTATAGAGACATCCTGGCTAGGCAGCTATTGAGCACAGATGTCTCCACTCACCTAGAAGCTACGTGTGAGGGGGACAAGAATTTGTAATCTCTTTTGCCACTTAGTGACAGTTAAAATAAACTAATTAGGGGCATGGCTTCCTTCATACAGATTGCTAATTTCTGTGACCAAGAGACCTGTTGAACAGCTATGAAGAGCGCTGTGGTTTGAGTCAACAGACAAAGCCACTGTGGTCCTGGGAGACTCAGTATTGACATCGAGCAGGATCATCTCCTCAGAACCTCCACCTGTAAGGTAGTGAGTTTGGTCATGTCACCACTGAGATTTGTGTGGGCATGATACAGAGCTGGGAGTATAAAGTGTCACCTTCACTGTCACGGTAGACATTGCTCTGTGTTGCATTAGGTCTGAAAATTGTAAATGCTCTGGGAGGAGCAGTCTCCTATAGCATACACTGATTTCCCTGGTAAGATGGCAGGCTGTTGAAGATCTGCCCTAACTGTCCCAGGGAGCTAACATGGGGCTTGTAGCACAGGTACACTATGGTTTCTAATGTTTGTTGTCTTGGAGGCATTGTTTCTTGGGAAAACAAGTAGGGATATGTTGGTTTTTTCCTCTGGACATTTAGTAAAACTCAGTTGTATTTGCTCTGTGATATTTGCTGTAAATTTATTGCCTGTATGAAAATGCATGTCTATGTTATGGAAGAATTAATGGGTATGTTGTGGACATCAAAAGGAAGACACTGACCTGTCCTCATGTTGTCACCCCTTACCTGCTTCACCAAACTGACATGAATTCACTGTCTTGTTCACTGCTGTTAGGGCTTAATTGCTTTCATTCACTTAGGAAAATATAGATGGTGTGTGTCTCCTTTTGGCATTTTGTGTCCACGCTGCTTTAATAAATAAATAGGTATAAAGTATCTGGTGTATGCATACGTAAATTGTGGACAGTATGAGCAATCACTTATGTTATATTCATAATCCCTGAGGCAGAAGAGAAGATCAAGTCAAGTATAGATTTACCGAAGGGATAAGTCACACAAAATCTGATCCTTGGGCATTCCTCCCCACTCTACACAAGACCTCCATTCATCACTGGAGTGCTTGTGACGTTCCCCCTCTGTGACCTGCTCAGAAGTTTTCATGAAGTTGCACTGCTGCAGTTGCTGGCCTTCAGTTCTGTGGTTCTAAGAAAAGTCTTTGAGATTTTCCTTTAAAAAGCTTCTGAAATGGGAAGACTCAAGCTCAAAATATTACTTAAAGTTAACAAATAAACAAAGAAAGCCCACCCAAAGCTAAAAGAGAAATTTTAGGTGGAAAATCTTTCTTCTCAGTATCTCAGTCCTCTGGTGTAAAGCACAGCTAGAATTTGAGACTGAGCACACAACAATTCGGTATTTTGTTTAGAACATTTGCTGTGTGGGGACTGTCCTGATTTTTATGAATTACAAAGACAAATAGAATGCTGCATCTGTTGCTGATTAATTTATTATAATGATGATTCAAGTCTTCTACTGTGGTCTATGTTAATGGCTTTGTACTCCACATTTACTGTGCTTGTGTCAATGTCTGTGGTACGTCCCATGCCTCTGGACCCATCACCTCTGTATGAACCACTCACTGCCTGTCACTTCTCTACAAGTTTGGCTAATTTTGCTCACTAGTCTCTGCCAGCAATTATGTCACATCTTGTCTGTGTGTTCAATTGTCTGAACCTCATAAATAAATACTTGCGACAGCACTAGTACCTCCAAATCCTGTGACTCCCAAATGTTTTGCTTATTCACTTAGCTGATTTACGGCCATATCACTAGTGACCAGTCAGAGTGCAAAAGGGAATGGGCTCTTACTCTGTCTCATCCAGACACGCTGATGGATAGACAAGATGAAGGGCAGACCTCACATCCCATCAGGCTACCTGGTTTATTTAGGTAGATTAAAAATATTGTCAGTAGTCAAGGACTTGCTTCTGCTCTGTTTTCAAAGCAGTGGAAGCTTTGCTACTATCTCCAAAGGGGATGTCTCTGCAGCTGAAAAGCAGGCAGACTTCTGCCTGGGATGAGAAATAGCCAAGTCTTGGTTACCCAAACAAGGCTAATGCATGACAATGATGTGTTTTTCAGAGGAGTGTTGAGCTACTCCCAGTGTTAGCCCTGTTGTGCTGGGGATATTGGTCAACAGCATTTCATCTAGGGAGGAGTAGATTGTCTTTTGGAAGTATTTGTCTGCCTCAGTTGAATAAATAACAATCTCAGTGATCATCTTAGTATGGACACCTATGTTTCAAGCAGATGTGAGTGGAGATATGAATTACAATATGATAATTTTTGGAAGGCTTTTGCTGTCTTTCTTTTCAAAAATCTGATTTCTTTTTCTAGGATTGAACTGAAGTCAAAGCAAAAACATGGTTATTCATGTAACAAGGGAGTAGAAATTTTAAAAGTAAGCAGGGCAGGGTCTGAATGACTCTGTACCAGCTGGTATGTTATTTTCTGGTCCTCTTTTAACACAGAAGACACTAGAAAATGCGATGTGGTTGGATTAATTATGCTGAAGGAATGTTCTCTTGCATATCCCGGCACTGTTATTTTAACTGTGCAATCAATGTGTGGCATTAACATGCTTCTGTCTCACTCTTCAGAAGGCAAGAATTCACAGGAGTTTAAGGACTCACAGCAGCTTATCTTTAATCCAAGTGAATTTCTGAAATATTTAAGGCCCTGTAAAGTCTGCAGTTTGCGCATGGTGCACATAGTGCATCTTGTACATTGAGAGGATGCATACATGGTGTTTACTACTACCTATATAAATATTGTCAGTATTTTTTTTTAAACTAGATTTGAATGTAGCCATCTCTCAATAGGTTATAATTATGTTAACATATATCCACAGTCACATTGGACTGAGAACAACTGTCTGACATGATGCATTTGGTAACATAAGAAGATAATAAATTTCTTGATGGTTTTGGACCTGAGAATTTGGACCATATTCATGTTTCACTGTAGATGCTCATCAATATTGCCTAGTGTGGAGGGAAGAAGTTGGGAGTAGCAATGAATAAATGTGAGTAAATTAGGGGAATACTGCTGCAAGCTAATGTCAAGTAAAATGTTTGTTGAAAGTTGTAAGCATTAGACATTTCAGCCCCAAGGGTGGTGACATGTTTAGGAAGATACAAGACTGCAAAATGCAATAGGGGATTATAATGTTTGCTATTAATACCGTTCAGTACTTTGGAGGACAAATTAAGTCCATCAGAAGAGGATGATCAAGAGTCTCCAAAAATCTCTGCCATTGGCTCGGCAATGCCCTGCCTGGTGCAGGGCAGGGTGCCCTGGAATCATCTTATTTTCATTTCAGTTTTGTGTCTTTTCATTCCCTTCATTTGCAATTTTTAAAACATCTACCAATGGTTTACAGAAGTAACTATGTGATATGCCAAAATTTCAACACACAAAAGCTGAAACACTGAAATGTAAAACTCTTGTTTTGGTGGATATCAACAAAAGTCACCCATACCAGACCGGGGAGGTGATAGAAAGAGAGGACTTGGCTGTCATTTGCACAGTCCCATGTATCATTTCCCATTTCTGTTGGTTCACATGCATTTCCACTGAAGTCAGTGAGGCTCACAGAATGATTTTCCAAGTAATCAATTATTTATGAGATTTGCGTAGTGTGCAGAGCCCTAAAATAAGATTTGTGTTAAGGATAATAGTGGAGCCACTGATTTGTTGTGGAGAGATGTCTATGTTCCTATTTGCAACTGCTGATTAATGGAAAAACAAAGTTTATCCTTTTGGTTCAGAATTTGACTCAGAAGTACTGTGAGTTACACTTTGGCCTATCTATGGGACATACAGCACAAATAATTTTTGTTAACTTAGTTGTCTTTTACCCTTAGCTGAAACCAAGTGTCACACAGATAATGCAACTCCAAGCTAAATGTATAACAAGAGATGTCAGGGTCCTACCCAGAGTTCTCATCAGCTGTAGTGTGGCAATACTAGGTTGGATGAATATGTGATATGGGGAACAGAATTAAGATCATAGGTGTGCTGACAAAGTCCATCTGCCTTTTAAAACTGTTGAAAGTTGCATGTTCTTGTGTGACTCTGTGTTGACTGAAGGAGTGCAGAGGGTAAATAGAGACACGGCATTAATCCCACATGGGAATCTAATCTAATTGCTCTTTCAGAGCTTCAGTAACTCTATAGTTTTTGAGCATCTCTCATATGACAAGGAATCTGCCTTCACAGTTTGCTTGCAAGATAGTGATGTGTTACATTACACGTTTCCCAATTTATAAATACAGGGAAAGAGACACCTTTGGCAGAAGGTCACATGAATGATCTATAACAATAACTAGTTAATGCCAAGTTCACACTTCACCATTTCCTTCTAAAGTAGCAGCTTATAGTCTGCTCTCAGGTCTGTTGCTAATTTAGACAAGCTAATTTAGATCAGGATGTGCTTCTGCTTCATGCCCCAGTTTAGACATCCATCTCTGTGGCTTTCTTCTCAGCAACTGCTCTTGCCATCCATCAGAACTCACCACGTGAGTGCCATGTGGTGTAATATTTGCCTGAAACACGAGAGGAGGTCTTTGGAGGAAAGCCAGATGACATGGAAATGGAAGAGGTGACAGACGGATGCTGTTAGATGTGTACATCTTCCATTTAGCTCTGCTAGCCATTTTCGTACCTGGTTTGTGTTGGTTCAAAACTGTGTCATGATGTGTTTTGGAAAGACATGTCATGATCTGTTGATCGGCAGACCTTTCTCAACTTGGCTGCTAGGATGTGGCAAATGAGGAAGGGCAAACTGCATCATAAAAGTGAGCAGTATTAAGGTCTGTCATTTCCCTTGTGAACTGTAAATAATTAAATGATTTGTCTTTTTCACAGGAGAACCTGTAGTCTGTTTGTGCTGACTATAGGCAGCTGAGCAAAGCATCATGACAAGCCATCAGGCAGGTGAGAGAACAGATTCAGCTATGAAAACTATCTGGGGTACCCCTGAGAATAAGCCCAACTTAGTTTTCTCATTTGGCAATTACGTATCTGTCTGTTTCTCACCACCACAAGGAGGGACACCAGTAACTGGCCCATCAGGGTCTGCTGACCTTTGCAATAGTGTCTTTCTCATGCCAGATTTTGAAGGGTTATTTGGAACAATAACTGATGTAAAGCATTCCCTATCCAAATAATCGCTGGACCTGTAAGCTGATGTGGCCCTGGATTGTGATCTTGGTTGCAGATTTTCCCACTTGGGCCCTAGCTTTGCAGTAAGTCAGCACAAAACCACAGACCTTAATGCTCCAGCCTTTGGACACACTTACAGCCTGCAGTACTAGAATGGGTGGGTCCTTTATAGTCCAAGAGGAGCTGAGTAGGAACAGTTACTATTCTATAGAGAGACAATGCAGATTGAGAGATTGTTTCTAAAGGACAAACATGTTATCTTAATTGAATGTATTTTTCCTTGCCTTTCCAGTAAAATCTTTCAAGAAATCTTCTGTCCCAGGAGTTACTATCACCCAGTTTGTAGACGATATTCCAAATGGATGCAGTACACCTGACTTTGAGCGGAAACCTGTCACTCTGACATTGCAGGAAGGTGAGGTTCTTGAAAAGCCACAGACCTGGAGGCTTGACTCCTGAGTTTTCACTAGTGTATGCAAAATCAAAATCTGGCTCCTAATGTATACAACAAATCCTGTGAATTCTGCAGGAAGCTCTCAAAGTATTTTGCAGCAAAAGATTGAAATAATTCTTTCTTCCTATTGAACTAACTTGTATTATGAGCATTCAGCACTAAAATTAACTGCTTTTTAAAGTAAGATATGCTGACTGCAGATGTTATTTAGGCTGTACTTCTCCTTCAAGAAGCAATATGGATGTTGCATAGAGTATAGAGAAGACAGCTAATGAGCTGAGACCTGAAATCAATGGGAAGATTTCCAGTAATCTCTCTGCACTTGCAGAGTCTTTCTTTTTTTTTTCTTTTTTTTTCTTTTTTTCTTTTCTTTTTTTTTCTGCTTTTTTTTTTCTGAAGTGGGATAGCCTGAGGAGATCGTGTGGCTTCTCTTCCCTCACAAGATTGAACTGTTTCTAGCACCTTGGATTTCAATGTTGTCACACCCATCTGTTGATTTTCGCGAGCCATTGAGTTTTATGAAGGAGCACAGTGGCCTCTAGTGGTACATTCCTCCTCATTCCCCACCTTCCACCTTCCACCTACAAGTTTCAGGCATGAACCAAGGTGGTGGTCAGTCACCCTGTCTAAATTTCCCGAATTACTTCATTTACAGTACGTCTTGTGGTTCATATACAAAATGTTAAAGTGAATTCAGTGTCTATGCAGATGCATGATGAGTGTCTTTAATGATATTGTCATTGCCCTTTTGCATTCAGTGCATGGATTAGCTGATACTCCTAGCTGTGGAGTTGTGTCCTGTGACAGATGGCAAGCATGGGAAACTGCAGCCAGAATGGCTAAAATTTGACAAAGGTATAATCAATTGGAAACAGACTTTAATAATAGATAGTACTGCAATCTCAGAAAAAGTTGGAAGATGCCATTTGATAAGAATTGGTTGGCAGGAGCTTGCTGCATCAAATAAGTTTTTTGGTGGTGACTGCAGAAGGGCGTGGGAAATATTGCAAGACTTTCTGGGGAGAATTTTTAACAGTGTTGGTCATGTGAAGACCAAAACTATTGCAAAAGAAAGATAGTAATTGTTTCTGCCCTAAGCTATATCCATGGATAACTCATCTCCATTTCTATTCCCCTGTGACACTCCCACTTACCTATACACGAGTCACTTCTCTGATTTGTTGTTTCATCATGTTCCTTATGTCTTTGAAGCCTTTTGGAAGAAAAAGAAAAGGGTTGTACTAGGCAGTGGTAAAGCTGTTGGAGATTTCTGTGGTCAGTTGCAGCATACTCAGATTCTTAGGGGAGCAGAGATGAAGGAGAGAGCTCACAGGTAAACCCCATCCTTTTCTCCCTTCTGTGCCTCTTTCAATAGCAGAGCCTGGTGTGTTTGGAGTGCAAGGTGGTGCCAGGCTAGAAGACAAGAAAGATATTGCAGAAAGATGACATGTAGGGAGTACATGGGGAAACATCCTACCCTGCATGGGTCCTCCCAGTTGTGGTACAGTCTGTCTGTTAAGAATGTGTTTTCTTAAGTGTGCAGAAGGGATATTTTCTTGTTCCCACCTCCTAATAAATCCAAATTTATCCAAATGAAAAAGAGACCAGGAGCTGCAACTATTCACAGATGAACTTCACTGATGTCTAGAGACAGGGGACTCCAGCACAGTGAGTCCTTTGTTATTTAACATCCTGTACAGCATGGTCACAACAAAGGGACCAGTCTGAAAGAATGGAGAAGTGATGGGAACTTGCAGGGAAATATGTGTGTGATGAGAATGGATTTGGGCATTTCATGGCTGTGGTACAAGCAATGCATACAAGTTGGCGGAAGCAAGTCAAGGCTGAACTTGCTATAGCGCTGTTGATTTCAGAGATGATCAGAGGATGTTAGCAGTCAAGTCTGGCAGGCTAACACCACGTTTTAAAGGCCTTTAATGATTGAATACAGGGAAACCTGACATTATTGACGTGGGGAATGGTAGCGCAGCCTGGATTTGAGCTAGTAACTGCTTGCTCTTTGGCCCTGCCCAAATTTCGAGGGAGTTCAAAATCAGACCAAGATACCAAAAAATTGCTGTCTTGGGCATGTGATTTCTCTATCCACATGGCTGTGCAATAAAAACACAGGCAGAGACCATATGTGTCAGTGGTGAATTTTAAAATTAGTTTTCAAGTAATCTCTTTGAAAGCCAGTGAGTTAGAGTGGAGATTATGGCAGATGTCTTGGAGTAATTTGGGCATCTAATGCAACTTAAACTGGTAATTTAGGCATCTTTTACGGAGAAAACAAAAAGATGTAATTGTTTTCAAAGAATGTTTCTGCCTAAAACAACAGAGATGGCTTACTCTGGGTATCACTCTATTGATAACATAAGGGGCCTGGCATGAGTGTCCTCATGTTCAAGCCTGTCTTAAATAACTGATTTCTTGCCTCTTTTCAAAGGTAAAAATGCCATTTTCAGAGCTGTGGTCAAAGGTGTCCCAACCCCTGATGTGAAATGGACGCGTATGCAAGGAGGAATGGATGATCCTGCCAAATATGAAACATTCTTCAATAACGTTACAAATGAATTCATTCTGCAGGTAAAGACCAAATATTTCAGACAGGACTCATGGAACAGAGAGAGCAATGGAAAGGAAAAACCTGCAGTGGGCTGATTTAGATGTCACCAGATCTGAGATAACACAAAGATAAGCAAATAAAGCTTTTTAGGGTCATTCTGGGAACAGAAGAAAGATCTGAGATGTCATTGAGTAGCTGGTTTATTACAAGCTGAAGGTGTGTGAACTGAACCACAGCACACCGCTGTGAGCTCTTACTGTGTTCTTCTTTTTAAGATAAACAAACTCACTACAGATGACAGCGATTTGTATCGTTGCTTTGCTGTGAATGAATACGGGGAAGCTGCATGCTCTGCTGGCCTCAGGATCATACAAGGTAGGATTGACCAGTTCTGTGTTCCAAGGGTCCTGTGGTCCCAAGTAGTTGGCTTTTCTGTCCTCTGGGGGTGGATGCCCAGAGCATTGTCTAAGTATCCTTGGTATGAAGGTCTATTTTTCCACTCACTGAGGACTGAAGGTCTTCTGTGACTCCCCCCACTTTGGTGACTCCATGACACTATGAGCTTTAAGGCAAGGGAGAAGAAAGTGGTATTGTGGTCACTGCACTGGACGATAATCAGATGTTCTGGATTTAGTGTTGGTGTTGAATTGGCTCAATCCTTTCTTTATAATGTTGAACAAATCAGTCTTTTGGGAGGGATCCATCCCACTTCACTTCAGACATCTATGGTGTCTACCTGACCTAGTCCCCTGCTTCCCTTTATAGTCAGTGGAGAGAAATGGGCACTTAGTGGGTAAAATATAACTGGGTAATATGTTCTTGGAACCTACTCAAGCAGGAGGTGGACTATGTTGGAAGCATCCATTTCACCTGTGTGCCTGTAAAGTTTAGAAGGCAACTATCTGCATTTGGCCAGATAATCTTTGTACCTTGGCTCCCCATCTCTAAAACAAGATGTTAATATTTCCTACCATTGCTTAAGCCAAAAGATTCATAGGGCAGAAACAGTCTCCTCCACTGTGTAGAGTATCCAGTAAGCACAGAGTCAATTGCAATAGAAATATTGCATTTATAGATGGAGATTACTGGGAGTCAATGTCAGATTGATAAGAAAATCCAAATTAGGATTTCCTCTTGCATTGGTAACAGATACAAAGGTTTTATTTTATAGTTCATTGGTTTACTGGTGTTAGTCTGACTGTTATCTTGTTCATCTTATGGCTTGTTTTTCCTCTGTTTTCTCTTATAAACTATCAGTTGGCTTTAAGAGGAAAGCGAGATATGTTCCTGTTCACCCTGCTGATGGTAAGTTAGAATTAGATATATTTTCTTTTTTGGGGTGGGGAGGGAGGACATATACTCCTCTGTCTACCACATTATTACTACCCCAAACTTGTAAAGAATAAAGTAAGAGAAGGGTTGATGAATCGCTAATACTCTGTTGTCTCTTTCTGCTTGCTGTTTACCTTTGGGTAAAGTGTTGATCTTAGATATGGCTTTGAGCTGTTCTAATTAATGATTCTGGAATCATTAGTGCTGGGAAAGGATTTTGTGATGTCAAATACAGCTGGATCAAACATGTTAACATGGCTGGAAAATAGTAGGTTTCTAGAGCATCCTCTCTAGAAAGAGAGGAAATCCCCCTAGGAAGCGATGAACTTTAACGGCACTCAAAGGACATGAGTATGGCAAAGAAAACTGGCTCAAAGTTTCATGGCAGTTTTTTTAGAAAGTGTGAAAATATCACCAGAAGTAAACAGCATAGTAGAATGGCCTGTTGTCAGTGGCTATTTTTCATTATCTTCTTTTGGGGGATATATTTGACAGTGTTGAGTGTCTGAATGTTTGTTGTTTCCTCCACTCTTTAATAGAGTTAAAGAAGAAGCTTCAGGAATTCAGGAAGCTGCTGAGGAAGCGGTAAGCCTCTGTAATGAAGGCCATTGTTACACTTCCTAGATGTTTCTTGATGACAGGGGAAAGCTTCATAGATCTTCATGGCAACACTTCTTGTTTCCAAAGTTGTTGTGAGACAAAATATGGAGAGACATAACAGAACAATTTGACACTGTCTTTGAGGCTAAGATAAACACAAGGTACCAACCTCATTTTGAGGTGTATGTTCCTTTGCACCACAAGATTTTGACTTAAAAGATGTGTTTCTCTGCTTTCCTGTTTTTAGCTCCCAAGTAACTTCCTGGCTAAGTGACAAGTTATGTAATGATCTTTCTAGCTAATCAGGGACTGAGCCCTGTCTCCCAGACCAACAGCACAGACTACCCTGTGCAGATTGCTGAAATCCCTTCACTTCCCAGGTGGGAACCTCCAAAGATTGCCTGATGGGAATGATCTCTGGCCTGTGCAAAATCCTGAACTGTGCTGAGAAATTACTTGGGAGAGTGCAAGCTGGCCTGGGCCAGAATGTGCTGATAATTTAACAGTGTGGACAACTGCATTACAGTCTTGCCCTATATGGCCCAGGGCAAGACTGTTCCCTGGCAGCATTTAATTTGTAGTACAGATGGAGAAAACCTGTTCTGGAAGAGTCCCATTCTTTCTTGTCTACGTCTACAGGGCCGAGTGAACTACAGAAATGATGGAGAGAGAGGTGAAAGGGGATTAAGTATAGAAAAATAAGACATCTTGTCATCTGTCAAAATGTCTAGATTTTTTTTCCCCCCCCTGGTTCTAAGGGCCCCAGCACCAAAACCAAAACCCTTGGACAAAGAAGCAGTCTGGCAACTGTTGCTGCATGCAGATAGGAGAGATTATGAGAAAATCTGTATGAAATATGGAATTGTTGACTTCCGTGGGATGCTGAGAAAGCTGCAGGAGATGAGGAAGGACACAGAAAGTGAACAAGGAGAGGTAAAATAAACTAAAACAACTGCAGAGTCCTATAGTTCCTCAGTAGGTTCTGAAAACAGGCTAAACCTTCCTAAATTTCTTTCTAGATGAAAATTTTATTGTGTGACAGAATGATTTATGATAATGTTTTAAAAGAAATCCTACTTCTATACTCATGCAGATGAAAATGCTATTGACTTTTTTGAAGTTCAATTCACAAATTTTAGGAGATACTGACCATAGGATAATACGTTCAATAATTTTATTAAACTACATGGCTAAAATTTGTATTCAGTTGCCTCTGATGAGAATTTGGACCCCAAATAGAAAAGTTATATGCCTGAGAGTCAAAATTGGCCTTCACATACAAGGGCATATAGAAACCTGGACGAATAGTGGTTGTGTAGTGTGTGAATGACCAGGAGGTAGCATGTAAAATATAATTTGCCTACAGGAGGAAACTGTGGAAGCTTACAGATGCTTCTCCTATACACATGAAGTTAGAGGTAGCTCTTTTCTATGCAGACAAAAAGTAGATTTCACATTAGTTCAACAGCTTAAGAACTTCTGTCATGGCAGCCTTATCATTTACTAGATTCTTGTATCTTTCTTTGCAGTTACTACACAGTATCAAAAACTTTGAACACATCAAAGTCAACAAGGATGGAAAAGCTACATTCAGTCTGGTGATGGACCTGAAAAATCGCAACAGCAAAGTTTATCTGCTTAAGGTGAGGGGGCGAGATGAGTTGACCAGCTCATAGTAGCCACTGAAGTCTTCTACATAAAATGTTTGATCTGCTGAGCAGTGGCTGAAAGAAAATATACTTCTTAAAGTTGTCTGTCCATTGAGGAATCCTTCATCAGTTGGGTTACCTGGTGTGAGGGTCCAGGTAGTCTTTGGTGGTGATTATCACTTGGGATTTGTAGATCCAAGTACAGGGGAAACAGTCAGTTACTGACATCCTTTTGACTTCAAGAACTCTTCCGGTAAGAGGAAATTCTAAGAGTGTCTTTCAGGCAGCAGAAATTATGCAGTCTCATATAAGAAGAAAAAAGATTTTATTCACCTTTTCACGTGTGTTATTCCATTATAACTCACTGCTGTGAAAGAAGATCTCAAGGAAGTGAAACATCCTGTCTAATTGTGTAGTTAGTCTGATGTGAACCCCAGGTGATAAGTGCTGTGGATGTTTTTCTGGAAGATACATTTCAGTCAAACTGTGGTTAGTGGCTTTAATACAGGGGAAATCAGAATTTATTAAAGAGGAGGTCAGACTAACTCTATGAACTTCTGAATCAAATGCATGACATGAAGTCTATGCAGCCACAACGCGAAGGTAACCCCAGTGTGTTACAGATAGGAAAGTGGTGACCTCGCCTGCTTGTCCATCTATGAGGATGCTAAAATCTAAGCAAAGAAACTACTTTGTCTTCAAAGTTACAGTAACTGTGTATTAGTTAAGCTTCAAAACCTTATGTAAGCTAGTACTATTGTTTTGCCTAGTTTGGGAGTCTGATGCTCTGTTCTGTGCAGGACTGACTTACTGCAAATATTATTGCCTGTGTGTTACATAAGCAATGAGTCTGGTCCACTTAGAGCTGTCCGCTGTAAGTAGTAATAGAGTGTAGACTTCTCTGTTGTTAATCATTTATATGAATAAGGTGGTTGTAGCACAAATTTGGCCTCATTTGTTTGAAATGCCTTGCACTAGTTGTGCATTGCCTTTAAGAGTACATTTTTCTTTCTAGGATGGTGAGAGGCTCAGATATGGAACAGGGGATGAATACAGAAAGCACTGCCTGAGGCGAATTGGAAAAAGGTATAGCTTCATTGTCAACGATGTGCAGCCAGAAGATGCAGGCGTGTATCAAGTCAGAGTGGAGGATGTACCTGTTTTCTCAACTGAACTGGATGCTGAATGTAAGGAATTGAGTTACATGTATGTGATGTGCAACTGTAACAAGTTTTGCTGGAAAATTTTATCTAGGAGCATATGCAAAGCTCAGGAGTAAAAACTGATAACTACAGAAGACTGTTTTTGTGTTGCCAAATAAGGGCTCCTCGTACACAGGTGAAAAAGAGCAGGAGAGTGATTATGGGATACGGGTGTTGCATTTGTAGTGCAAAGGACTAGGTTCAAGTACCAGTTTGGCTCTGGCTTCTGGATGACAGTGAGCAAATACCTTAACTTACCCCATGCTATAGTTTCCTTTTGTAAGCTCAGAATAATAACCACCAACTCGATACAAGTATCATGCTGCTGAAATACATTGACTACAAATTATCACCACATCAGTGATGTGTGGTATAACTGTCTCAGAAGATAATAAACACAAAAATCTACTTTTCTGCCTTTTTGTCCTGTAGAACTGGGCACAGGAGCACATCTCAATTTTAACATTTTCTGCTTAAACCAATGCTCACATGCATGGCAAGTTCCTGTCTGTCTTTCTTCCTTTAGCTGCAAAAAGTTTTTCTTGGAAGACAGAAATAGCTCTCTGTTTCCTTTCTATAGCTTTTTATTTTTCCATTGCAGCCATCCCTGTGAGATTTCAGCAGCCACTCAGTGATGTGCGTTGTTCTGAGGAAGAAGATGCTGTCTTTGATTGTATCCTACGCACACCCTGTTACGATGCTGTGTGGCTACACAGAACCCACCTCCTTGAGGCAAGTGAGAAGCACCAGATCTCCGTAACACCTGATGGTCTGACCCACCAGCTGATTATCAAAAATGTTGTGCCCTCTGACAATGGCATGTACACCCTCGACACTGGACTCTGCTCCTCAAATGCCTGGCTTATTGTAGAGTGTAAGTGACACTGTATTATTCCCATAATGTTGGCTTGAGATGTGTTAACAAAATAATATTCCTCTCACTGCCTGATTGCTCATTGAGATGATTCTACTCTGAGAAATGAATTGTGGAGCCTCTAGTTCCTAAATTATATTTAGAAAAATGAAGGTCTAGGTTAGACCCTCTTTCTTCTTCAGATGAGACAAATTTTTCCCTTTTTATTAGTCCTGACAAATCCTATTGGCTAATTTACTCTACAGCTACTATGAAGTAGCATGTTCTCTATCAGTTATTGAAAAATGCTCCATATCTCAGCCTGGATATTTGATGAAGCTGTCACTATGTGAACACAGTACAGCATACAGGGCATCAAGGAGCTTTCAATACTATCAATTCTATTCTACCAATATGCACCACCACACAATACTATTCAATACTATCTTGCTAGATAGTATTTTTCTTTCCAAATTAGAGGTTAAATGTGTTAGAAGAAGCTCAAAGGAAGCTGGGAAGATGGGAAACACTCCTTTCAGTGCAAGCAGATTAATAGTTAGCTGGCTCGTATTTTTTTGCTTCTGAAAGGTAGTTGCTTTGGTTTCTTTTGAGATCCTGCTGCAGCAAAAGGTGGCCTCTTTCAGAAAGGCTTTTTCGATGACCTTTCAGAAACAGTGCAGGTTGAGTATGACATACAAAAAACTGCCCACTGATTTCATTGAGCTGTTAATGCTCTACAGAAATGATTTCTAGCTGGGAAATCAAAACAGTGAGTGACCTGCTCTCAGAAAAGCCTGAATTTGAGATTAATACAAAGCTATTCACAGAACTGGAATCTTTAGTCTTCAGGTTGGCCATCTCTAAAATGCCAGGATGCCAGATGTGCAAGTTGCCTCAGTACCAGTGAGATCCTAATTCAAGGGTGGGAACTGATGACTGCTCTGTGCATGGGATATTCTCTAACTCCTCCAGGGCTGGAGGGAGAAGGCAGAAGGAGCTAATGAATTCCAGATACAATCTAAGTCCCTCAAATTAGACCAGTCATGCTGGAAATTTGTCTTGGTTTTCTGCTTTTTTTGTTTGTTTGTTTGTTTTAACAAGCATGTTTCCACTAAAAATAATTGTCTTTTTAACCAAGAAATGTAAAATTATGTCTGAATGTGATACTGAAAAAATTAGGATTTGAACTGAATTTAAGTTTATTTAAATATATTATGCTTCTGTGTCCTAGAATGAAATTATAACAAATGCTAACACATTTTCTTTGGTTGTTGATGCAGTACATGACCTATTGATTGTCTGTCCTTTTTTTTTTTTTCCTCTCTTTTCCTGTAAATTATATCTCCTCCAATCAAACAATTTCTCTTCAATACAGATGCCAAAGGAAAGAGGAGACAGGGTGAAGGAGGTGAAAGACAGAAATCTGAGTGGCTGAAAGAAACATTGCCAGATAAAGACAGGGCTAAGAAACTTCGACGCAGAGAATATATTGGTGATGAAGATCATCTTATGGACACTGACATGGAAAAAGATGGCTGGTATAGAAATGGTCAAATTGGCAGTGAAGGACACTCCACTGATGTTGATGGAAACCATAGATTTTTGGGAAAAGATGGGCTATACGGACCCCACAGAAATGGAAGGATGGGGTTTGGGCAGTTTTCTGGAGCAGACCTAGGTGGAGACTCAATGACAAATGATGGTAGTAACTTTGGATTAAAAGGCTTAGGAGGCAAAACTGGATTAAGGACTTTCCGTGGCAAGGATTCTGTGACAGGCAGAGCAGATACTGGTGATGAATTAGGAGGAGCAGGTGAATGGTATTCTGCAGATGGCAGAGATGATGGTATGGTGGATGCTGTTAACATTGACATGGATAATGGAGAAGGAGTGAGCTCTCAGCATGGCAAGGATGGTAAATTAGGTGATAGTAGGTACAGAGCTGGCTTTGGACATGTTGGGAGATTAGGTGCTACTGATGGAAGTTCTGTGTTAAACAGGCTCGATCCTGATTCAACAGGAGTGGGAGATGGTAAGGGTGGTAAGGGTGACCTGTTAAGTAGGACTAGTCCAGGGTCTGGAGCTAGAAAAAATGCTGCAGGTACTGAGATTGCAGGAGGAATGAAGTCCCCCTATGGCAAGGATGGTCTGCCCACTGTACTTGATATGAATGGAGCAAATATAAACAGAGAAGGACAAACAGGGACTCCCTATGGCAAGGATGGCCTGACACTTCATGCCAGCAGTCATTTAGGGCAGGAAGGAAGGTCTGACTTGCTCTATAGCCCAGGGCTTCTTCCAGATGGACATGGGGCTATATCTGGTGCAGATGGCAGTTATATAGGGGAAATGGAGGCTCTGTATGGTACAGATGGTCGGACAGTTGGAGCAAGTATTGGCAGTGCTGCTGTAGCTGGTGCAGGGGCTGTTGGACCTCCATATGGAAAGGATGGTCTCCCCGCTGGGGCTGGCATTGGTGGTGCTGGTGTAGCTAGTGCAGGGGGAGTTGGGTCTCCCTATGGAAAAGATGGTCTCCCCGCTGGGGCTGGCATTGGTGTTGCTGGTGCAAGGGGAGTTGGGTCTCCCTATGGAAAAGATGGTCTCCCAGCTGGGGCTGGCGTTGTTGGTGCTGGTGTAGCTGGTGCAGGGGCAGTTGGGTCTCCCTATGGAAAAGATGGTCTCCCAGCTGGAGCAGGCATTGGTGTTGCTGGTGCAGGGGGAGTTGGGTCTCCCTATGGAAAGGATGGTCTCCCAGCTGGAGCTGGCATTGGTGGTGCTGGTGCAGCTGGTGCAGGGGGAGTTGGGTCTCCGTATGGAAAGGATGGTCTCCCAGCTGGGGCTGATGTTAGTGTTGCTGGTGCAGGAGGAGTTGGGTCTCCCTATGGAAATGATGGTCTCCCAGCTGGGCCTGGTGTTGGTGGTGCTGGTGTAGCTGGTACAGGAGGAGTTCGATCTCCCTATGGAAAGGATGGTGTCCCAGCTGGGACTGGCATTGGTGGTGCTGATGTAGCTGGTGCAGGGGGAGTTTGGTCTCCATATGGAAAGGATGGTCTTCCAGTTGGGGCTGGCGTTGGTGGTGCTGGTGTAGCTGGTGCAGGGATAGTTGGGTCTCCCTATGGAAAGGATGGTCTCCCTGCTAGGGCTGGTGCTGGTGGTACTGGTGTAGCTGGTGTAGGGGGAGTTGGGTCTCCCTATGGAAAGGATGGTCTCCCAGCTGGAGCAGGTGTTGGTGGGGCTGGTGTAGCTGGTGCAGGGGGATTTGGGTCTCCTTATGGAAAGGATGGTCTCCCAGCTGGAACAGACATTGGTGGTGCTGGTGCAGGGGCTGTTTGGCATCCGTATGGAAAGGATAGTGTTCCAATTGGTGCAGGTGTCGGTGGTGGTGGTGTAGCACGTTTTGTAGGTATTGGATCTCCCTATGGAAAAGATGGTCTTCCAGCTCAAGCAGGTATTGGTGCTGGTGTACCTGGTGCATGGGAAGTTGGATCTCCATATGGAAAGGATGGTCTTCCAGCTGGGGCAGGCATTGCTGGTGGTGCTGCTGGTGAAGGGGGATTTGGGTCTCCATATGGAAAGGATGGTGTTGCAGTTGGGGCTGGTCCAGGTGTGGGTGGTGCAGCGGCACTTGGGTCTCCCTATGGAAAGGATGGTCTCGCAGCTGTGGCTGGCATTGGTGGTGCTGGTGTAGCTGGTGCAGGGGGATTTGGGTCTCCCTATGGAAAGGATGGTCTCCCAGCTGGGGCTGGCATTGGCAGTGCTCGTGTAGCTGGGGCAGGGGGAGTTGGGTCTCCATATGGAAAGGATGGTCTCCCAGCTGGCGCTGGCGTTGGTGGGGCTGGTGTAGCTGGTGCAGGGCGAGTTGTATCTCCGTATGGAAAAGATGGTGTCCCAGTTGGAGCGGGTGTTGGTGGTATAGCTGGTGCCAGGGGACTTGGGTCTCCCTGTGGAAAGGATGGTGTCCCAGCTGGTGCGGGTGCTGGTGGTGCTGGTGTAGCTGGTGCAGGGGGAGTTGGGTCTCCCTATGGAAAGGATGGTCTCCCAGCTGGTGCTGGAGTAGCTGGGGCAGGGACAGTTGGGTCTCCGTATGGAAAGGATGGTCTCCCAGCTGGCGCTGGCATTGGTGGTGCTGGTGTAGCTGGTGCAGGAGGGGTTGGATTTCCTTATGGAAAAGATGGTGTCCCAGTTGGAGCAGGTGTTGGTGGTATAGCTGGTGTAGGGGGAGTTGGGTCTCCCTATGGAAAGGATGGTCTCCCAGCTGGGGCTGATGTTGGTGGGACTGGTGTAGCTGGTGCAGGGGGAGTTGTGTCTCCTTATGGAAAAGATGGTCTCCCAGTTGGAGCAGGTGTTGGTGGTATAGCTGGTGCAGGGGGATTTGGGTCTCCCTATGGAAAGGATGGTCTCCCAGCTGGTACTGGAGTAGATGGTGCAGGGGGAGTTGGGTCTCCCTATGGAAAGGATGGTCTCCCAGCTGGAGCAGGTGTTGGTGGTGTAGCTGGTGCAGGGATAGTTGGGTCTCCCTATGGAAAGGATGGACTCCCAGTTGGGGCTGGCATTGGTCATGCTGGTGCAGGGGCAGTTGGGTCTCCCTACGGAAAGGATGGTGTCCCAGCTGGGGCTGGTGTAGCTGATGCAGCTGGTGCAGTGGGATTTGCGTCTCCCTATGGAAAGGATGGTCTCCCAGCTGGAGCAGGTGTTGGTGGTATAGTTGGTGCAGGAGGAGTTAGGTCTCCCTATGGAAAGCATGGTCTCCCAGCTGGCGCTGGCATTGGTGGTGCTGGTGTAGCTGGTGCAGGGGGAGTTGGGTCTCCCTATGGAAAGGATGGTCTCCCAGCTGGGGCTGGTGTAGCTGATGCAGCTGGTGCAGGGGGATTTGCGTCGCCCTATGGAAAGGATGGTGTCCCAGCTGCGGCTGGTGTAGCTGATGCAGCTGGTGCAGGGGGAGTTGGGTCTCCCTATGGAAAGGATGGTCTCCCAGCTGGAGCAGGTGTTGGTGGTGTAGCTGGTGCAGGGATAGTTGGGTCTCCCTATGGAAAGCATGGTCTCCCAGCTGGGGCTGGCATTGGTGGTGCTGGTGTAGCTAGTGCAGGGGGAGTTGGATCTCCATATGGAAAGGATGGTCTCCCAGCTGGCGCTGGTGTAGCTGATGCAGCTGGTGCAGGGGGAGTTGGGTCTCCCTATGGAAAAGATGGTCTCCCAGCTGGAGCAGGTGTTGGTGGTGTAGCTGGTGCAGGGATAGTTGGGTCTCCCTATGGAAAGGATGGTGTCCCAGCTGGCGCTGGTGCTGGTGGTGCTGGTGTAGCTGGTGCAGGGGGAGTTGGGTCTCCCTATGGAAAGGATGGTCTCCCAGCTGGCGCTGGTGTTGGTGGGGCTGGTGTAGCTGGTGCAGGGGGAGTTGTGTCTCCTTATGGAAAAGATGGTGTCCCAGTTGGAGCCGGTGTTGGTGGTATAGCTGGTGCAGGGGGTGTTGGGTCTCCCTATGGAAAGGATGGTCTCCCAGCTGGAGCAGGTGTTGGTGGTATAGCTGGTGCAGGGGGAGTTGGGTCTCCCTATGGAAAGGATGGTCTCCCAGCTGGGGCTGGCATTGGTGGTGCTGGTGTAGCTGGTGCAGGGGGAGTTGGATCTCCATATGAAAAGGATGGTGTCCCAGCTGGGGCTGGTGTAGCTGATGCAGCTGGTGCAGCTGATGCAGCTGGTGCAGGGGGATTTGCGTCTCCCTATGGAAAGGATGGTGTCCCAGCTGGGGCTGGCATTGGTGGTGCTGGTGTAGCTGGTGCAGGGGGAGTTGGGTCTCCCTATGGAAAGGACGGTCTCCCAGCTGGCGCTGGTGTTGGTGGGGCTGGTGTAGCTGGTGGCGGGGGAGTTGTGTCTCCTTATGGAAAAGATGGTCTCTCAGTTGGAGCAGGTGTTGGTGGTATAGCTGGTGCAGGGGGAGTTGGGTCTCCCTATGGAAAGGATGGTCTCCCAGCTGGGCCTGGCATTGGCGGTGCTGGTGTAGCTGGTGCAGGGGAAGTTGGGTCTCCATACGGAAAGGATGGTCTCCCAGCTTCGGCTGGCATTGGGGGTGCTGGTGCAGGGGGAGTTTGGGCTCCCTGTGGAAAGGATGGTGTCCCAGCTGGTGCGGGTGCTGGTGGTGCTGGTGTAGCTGGTGCAGGGGGAGTTGGGTCTCCCTATGGAAAGGATGGTGTCCCAGCTGGGGCAGGCATTGGTGGTGTACCTAGTGCAAGGGGAATTGGCTCTCCCTATGGAAAGGATGCTGTCCCTGCTGGAGCCGCTGTTGGTGGTCCTGGTGTTAGTGTTTCTGGTGTAGATGGTGTAGGGGGAGTTGAGAGTCCCTATGGAAAGGAGGGCCTCCCAGCTGGGGCTGGGGCTGGTGGTACTGGGGTAGGTGGTGCAGGTGGAGTTTGGTCTCCCTATGGAAAGGATGGTCTCCCAGCTGGAGCTGGCATTGGTGGTGCTGGTGTAGCTGGTGCAGGGGGAGTTGGGTCTCCCTATGGAAAGGATGGTCTCCCACTTGGGGCTGGCATTGGTGGTGCTGGCATAGCTGGTGCAGGGGGAGTTGGTTCTCCATATGGAAAGGATGGTCTACCAGCTAGCGCTGGTGTCAGTGGTGTAGCGGGTATAGGGGGAGTTGGGTATCCTTATGGAAAGGATGCTCTCCTAGCTGGAGCAAGTTTTGGTAGTATGGCTGGTGCAGGGATAGTTGGGTCTCCCTATGGAAAGGATGGTCTCCCAGCTGGGGCTGGCATTGGTGATGCTTGTGTAGCTGGTGCAGGGGGATTTGGGTCTCCCTATGGAAAGGATGGTCTCCCTGCTGGAGCTGGCATTGGTGGTGCTGGTGTAGCTGGTGCAGGGGGATTTGGGTCTCCCTATGGAAAGGATGGTCTCCCTGCTGGAGCTGGCATTGGTGGTGCTGGTGTAGCTGGTGCAGGGGGATTTGGGTCTCCCTATGGAAAGGATGGTCTCCCAGCTGGGGCTGGCATTGGTGGTGCTGGTGTAGCTGGTGCAGGGGGAGTTGGGTCTCCCTATGGAAAGGATGGTCTCCCAGCTGGGGCTGCTGGAGTAGGTCTTGGTGGTTCTGTGGTAGCTGGTGCACAGGGAATTGGTTCTCCTTATGGAAAAGATGGTCTTCCGGTGGGAATGGGAGCTGGAGCTGGTAGTGGTGGAGCTGGTTTTGGTAGGTCTGGATGTCCATATGGAAAGGATGGTCTCCCAGCTGGGGCTGTGGCAGGAGCTGCTCATTTTCCTTTTAGAGGTGAAGAAGCATTGGGATCTCGCCATGGCAGGGATGCTTTGCTGAGCAGAGCTCAAGGAGGAGCAGCAGGCAATGGCTTTTCCTCAAAAGGTGGTGGTGTCATTGGCTCTGCAATACGGGGAGCTGGGTCTCCCTATGGCAAGGACAGTGGCTCAGCTGGAGCCAGGGCTGGTGTGGGTGGTGTTGGCAGGTTGGGAGGTGATGAAAGGGAGTTACATTCTGTCCCTGGTAAAGAAGGTGTGGTAGGTGCTGTTGGACGAGGTGGTGAATATGGGTTGGATTCACATTCTGGCAAATCTTCTATGGGAGGTAAAACTGGAAAGGGCACTGATAGTGAATTCAGAGCATCAGGGAACAAAGGTTCATCTGATGACAGAGATTCACTTTCAGGCCAAAGAGATGCCAGGAGTGAGGGCAGAGATTTAGGACACTTAGGCTCCCTTTATGGCAAAAATTCTGCCTTTGGAGGGGCAGGGAGTAAATCCCATAACAGATCTGTTGATGGGAGGAATTCAGGTGGTTATGGTCAAGGTTCGTTGGATTATGGTCAGATGTCAGATTATTATGGTGGACCTCCTTCAATAAACCAGAGAAAACAGGAAGCCAGCCTTGATACTAAAGCAAATGATTTATTGAAGAATACAGAAAGTATGGGAAAAAGAAGACGTTATTGCCTAGATGATCTGAAAGGTACGTGTTTAATTGATGACTTCTGTATTGCTGGTCTTTGCATTTTGATACTCATGTTCCTAATCCTGGAGTGAAATTGAATCTTACGGTTTAGACAAATGTAGCTATATGTAGAAATTTGATTATACTGCAATCCGTTCCTAATTCTACCACTGATTTTCTGTTTGACCTTATACAATTTGCTCAGATCCAACTGCCTTAAAAGTCTAAATAATCTTTGTTTAAATTATCTAAAACAGGTATCTGTTCATTCAAATAAATAATTCAGATCCACATGGAACAGACTTCAGTTCACAAACATACTAGTTCATATATAGTTGCAAGGAATGTGGCCATGTTTCTTTGATGTTGTTCCAATTTAAAACTTATTGTTTCACTTTATTTGTTCTAACATCTAGTGCAAAGATCTGTGGTTTTCAAAGTTCTGGGAACAAATCTGTGCCTGCTTATATTGGATTAATATGCACATTGGGCCTAATATAAAGAGCTCTTTACTCTTGTAACATCAGAAATAATAAGGTGTTGCATATAGTAAAAGGAGAGTAATGTTGTCCTGGTTTAACCCCAGCTGGCAATTAAGCACCACGCAGCTGCTCGCTCACTCCCCCCCATACCCCGCATGCTGGGGAAAGAATCGGGAGGGGGAAAGAAGTAAAACTCGTGGCTTGAGATAAAGACAGTTTAACAGGACAGAAAAAGAAGGGAAAAGAATACTACTACTAATAATAGAATATACAGAACAGGTGTTGCACAATACAATTGCTCACCACCCGCTGACCGATGCCCAGCCAATCCCTGAGCCATGGTGCCCACCTGCCAACTCCCCCCAGTTTATATATTGGGCATGATGTAATATGGTATGGAATACCCCTTTGGCTTGTTTGGGTGTCGTGGTTTAACCCCAGCCAGCAACTAAACACCACGCAGCTGCTCACTCACTCCTCCCCCATCCAGTGGGATGGGGGAGAAAATCGGGAAAAGAAGTAAAACTCCTGGGTTGAGATAAGAATGGTTTAATAGAACAGAAAAGAAGAAACTAATAATGATAATGATAACACTAATATAATGACAACAGTAGTAATAAAAGGATTGAAATGTACAAATGATGTGCAGGGCAATTGCTCACCACCCGCCGACCGACACCCAGCCAGTCCCCGAGCGGCGATTCCCTGCCCCCCCCTTCCCAGTTCCTAAACTAGATGGGACGTCACATGGTATGGAATACACCGTTGGCCAGTTTGGGTCAGGTGCCCTGGCTGGGCATGAGAAGCTGAAAAATCCCCGACCATAGTCTAAACACTACTGAGCAACAACTGAAAACATCAGTGTTATCAACATTCTTCACATACTGAACTCAAAACATAGCACTGTACCAGCTACTAGGAAGACAGTTAACTCCATCCTGGCTGAAACCAGGACATTGGGTCAGCTGTCCTTGCTGTGTCCCCTCCCAGTTTCTTATGCACTCCTAGCCTCTCCTGGCAGGGCGGTATGAAAAGCTAGAAAAGTCCTTGACTTAGTTGTTGCTAACCAGTGTTTATACTAAAACATCAGTGTGTTATCAACATTATTCTCATCCTAAATCCAAAACACAGCACTGTACCAGCTGATAAGAAGAAAATAAACTTTATTCCAGCTGAAACCAGGACAAATGTGTATGCAGCCGTTCGGCTAAGACCAGTGGCTACACTAGCAAGATGATAATGTGAAAACTGTAGAAATGTATAACCGAAGGGGTATATTCACCTAATAGAATTGCTGACAACTTAGAAATTATCAAGGCAAACAAAACATAGCTATAAATAAGGAAGTAAAAACAAAATTGGAGTTAATGAGGAAGGAGGTGGGATGTTTATTAGAGAGGGGATGAGGATGTTAGTGGAGAAGAACTTGGGAAGGGAAAGAGGAATACAGGGGCTAGAGAATAGTGTGACTTGGGGCGGTTTAGGGCGAAGTGGTTGGGCAGCCCTGTATCTGGTCAATGCAGAGGAAAAGAATGATGAAGTAGTATATCCATATCCTGGAGTAGCCTATTTTTTCCTGCTGGCTGTAGAGGGAGCCAAGACAATTAGCACAGACCTAAAATAGCAAATCTGTAGATGGATAATGTGATTTGTGATGAATCCATTGCCCGTTAGGCTGATGTTAGGACTACATTGTATGCAGGCCAGCTGGCACGTCCCTTCAGTGCAACGAGTTTACGCAAGCTGGCCCACAGTGTTGTGGTACAAAACCTGTTATGGCTACAGTATATACTTTTTTAAAAAGCTCTCTTTTCTCCTCACATGCACGTGCATTTTCATTTATATATTTCTCTCTGTTGATGTAACACAGAGTTAGCATCTTTTCAACACTTTCTTTTCTGAATGTTCAGCACCACGCTGTTATGTCAACAAACAGTTACTTGATGTCAGAGTCCTGAAAGGGGAACCAGCTGAGCTGTCTTGTACTGTCAGTAAACATGAAGTGACAGGAACCTGGTTTAAAGATGGATTAAAGGTAGGTGTCCTCTAGCTACTGGTTTCTTTGTTTAGCAAGGCTCTGCTCTCTGGTTCTACTCCTTAAGTGTTGTGTCAAGGTGTCTTTTCCTCTGCCAGTCTTACTGTAGTCTGAGCATGGCCCTGGAAGGATTCTGCAGGATCCCGTTGATAATAAAATTCTTGATAGAAACCCAGCAAGATTTCTCCCCCTTCCTGTTACAAGACATTTCCATTCTTGCTGACAGCAGGAGGCTTTGTGTTTTCCATTCTTTTTCATGGGTGGAGATGGTGTGGATCTCTTCCTTGCAATGCAGTCCTTTTTCTTTTCCTTGGTGAATGAGAGAAATATGCAAAAAGAGAGGGAAAAGATCTTCAAAGGATCTTCAGGCAGGAATAACACGAAGAGTGCTCTTTCAAAGTAGTGCTTAAGGTCAAGCATAGACATCATATTCTATGTTCCAAAACAACACTGAAGATTAATTCCACTTGTGGGATCCAGATGATACTGGATGTAGGAGTTCTGAGGTGTCATACTTGAGCATGGGTCAAGGATTTTGTCATTAAGAATAGAGAGCTTGGAGATTTTACTAAAATTTATTTTAGTAGACTTTGTATCAAGTCTTTGTGGGGAGTATATTAATAATGCTTATATGCAGTGTTACCAGATGAGTAATCCCAGAATATTATTGTAATTAAACATGCATGTCATTCATAAGTCTTTTCAATTACATTCCAAATTTTTGTCTGTCCAGTTAAAGTTTGGATTGCCCTTTTTTTTCCTTTTTTTTTTTTTTTAAGAATGGGTCTCTGTGCTCTACCTTGTAGTTAACAAACATGGATGGAGTCCTTTTTGAAAAGGAAGGTCTAGTCCACAAGCTAATTATTAACAAAGTAGAAGATATTCATGCTGGGAAATACAGGTTTGAAGGTGGAGATATAAAAACTGAAGCTTCAATTTTTGTTGAAGGTGAGTGTATTCAAACTACCTCTAAATGTAATACATTTTCTCAGGACCTATAGTTGGTTATTGAGACAACTTTATTATAAAGAATTACCATGTAAATGGGAGACAGTTTTTGTACAGGTTGGTGCATTATGTCTTTACAATTTTAACTAGGGAGCCTTCCTGAATAGCTTCTAATTATTAAGTCAAAGATTTTTGGGGTGCACATAACACTTTATCAGACCAGATTCTTCATTCTTGTGTTTAGTGTATTGCCTATGAAAAATTTGCTCCAGTGAAAAGGATAGTATTCTTCGTGATAATTATCCTGTAGCAAAGTACGTGTATGTATGTGAAGCACTGAGCATGCAACTAAAGATGAAAGTCCAAATGTTGTGAGCTTCTAAGCGTTATTGGCAACATCATAAGGGAAGCCTTTCCCTCCAAGGTGAGTCTTACCCTCTTTGAATTGCAGTTTTTAATGGCCTTGTATCACCTGCTTAGATCCTCCACAGGTTGACAAAGTTCTCCTCAAAAACTTAACAAGTGTTCCTACTGTGGCCAAGGCAGGGCAGAAAGTAAAAATCAAGATCCCTTTTGAGGGCCGGCTGCCAATCAGAGCAACGTGGCTAAAGGACAGAATGGAGCTAGTAGATGACGCAAGGATTCGTGTTGATAAAACAGAGACCTTTACCATGCTGTCCATCTCCAGCAGTGAGAGAAAGGACTGTGGGGATTACCAAGTCAGGCTGAAGAATGACAGTGGGGTCCTGGAGATCAACTTAAAGCTTGTGGTAATAGGTAAGAGCCCCATAACATCCACTGTGGCTTTCATGATAAAGGTTAGGCAGGGAACCCATTAACACTGGTGACAATCTTATTTGGAGCTACTGGGTATTCCAAGGTGAACAAGACTGTAATTTTCCACTAAATCAGGGTACAAGCAAAGATTGCTGACATGTTTCTTGCCCTTTAGTACAAGGTGACACAAATCTAGTTTGGTTTTGCACAGCCTCAGCAGCTGAGTTTTGAATGGTGACTGTGGGAGATGGGACTATGTGCAACAGTCAAATCTAAAATAGATTATCAAGGCCAAATTCAGCCCTACCATAAATGTCTGTGCTCTTTTGGAAGACCGGAAATAGTGTTCTTCCTTACAAGCAAGCTGAACTGGTGCAGAGCTTATGAGAACAATTAGCCCATGGAGCAAGGGCTGGGTTTTCCCCCTGTCCCCCTTATCAAAAGTTAGAAGAGTGGAAGTTTTGAAGAGGCAATTCAAATGTCCAGCCCTCATTCTGCATGTATGCATGTATTCCATCAGAAACTGAGTGTCCCAGCTGGTGAGCAAGAGACAGTGTCTGCTCCAAACCCGGGAGCACGTCTGGGTCTGGAGTCAACTTGCATTCTCTCTGTGTTCATCTTTTCAGACAAGCCACAGCCACCTGCAGGACCCATCAAAATTGTAGAAAGCTCTGCAAACAACATCACCATTCAGTGGAAGCCTCCGAAGGATGATGGGGGCAAACCAGTGCAACGCTACATTGTTGAGAGACAGCAGGTAGGCAAGAATGACTGGGTGACTTTGGGAGAAACCCCCAGGAGCTGTACTACCTTCACTACTAACAAAGTGGAACAAGACACGAGCTACTACTTCAGGGTGCGAGCTGTGAATGCCGAGGGAACTAGTGACGCACTGGAATCAGATGAAGTGAAGGCTGTCGGTAAAGGTAAGGAAGAACTTTTCATAACTGTGTTCGACAACCATCTGGGAAATTCATTATCAAAGCTGACATCAAAGAAAACTCACTGCATTTTGGATGTTGCTACAGAGCTAAACTTGAATCATGGCTGTGAAGTCTTCACATGAATCTGTGGAGATTGCACATCAAGACTAGAAGTTTATTGCAGACTTTGGTGATGCTGAGTGAGATGGCATTACATTCTCAGTCATGCTCCATTCTGAATTGGAAAGCAAGTTTCATGGGGGGAAATGCAATATGCATCAAGATGAGAGGAAATTTTTCCCAATGTGGCTACAAAGGGAACATGTGAGGCCTTTTATTAACTCCATAGGCAAAGGAGTGTCTCCGTATTTGCAGCATTTTTCAGCATGACCACCTCATTCCCCTGATTTCCAAACAGCTAATTCTATTCTTTGTCCTTCAATGAGTTTAAATACTAGAACAGTTTTGCCTTGACCATGAATGTAGTACTAACAAGAAAGCAATGCTCTATTCTGTTTTTAATTTTCTTCTTTCTACATTCCCCTTCTCATGATTATGAGAAGCCCTGTATTTTGAACACTTTAGCAGAGGGCTAAGGAAATCCATTCCATTTCCAGTTTCTGTCATTAAAAGTAAGAATAATGCTGACTTTTCCTACCATGTAAGAATGACATGCCTCACTCCGTAGGCTGACAGTGGAATTGTCAGTTGTGATGACAGCAGGTCATTCATGAAAACAAAATTCAGGAACAGAGGTGCATGCTGGATCCTGTTTGTGTGGAGAACAGGATACACAGCTTCAGGTCTCAGTCAGGTTTTCAAAACACATCCATATGAATACCTCAGGGAAACTGAAAGAAGAAATGACACAGAACGCTTTCTTATCTTGCAGTTAAAATATACCTGCTAATAATGAAACACTAATCTCTTTCTAGCTTCACCTGGTGCCCCAGATCCCCCTGAGATTGTCAGTGCCAGCAAAGACACCATCACAATACACTGGAAAGCACCTCGTAAAACTGGCAGTTCCCGAATTGTGGGATATATCGTTCAAAAACGCAAGAAGGGTACCATGACCTGGCTGCCAGTCAACAATGTGCCTATAGCAGGTAGGTAGCTTAAATCCTGGAACAGACTGGAAGACTTTAAAATGGCAAAAAAGTCAGCTGGGTTCAGGAGCTGCTTAAGATCTTACACCTTTTCATATCAGTGTTTTTCCTCTTGAATTTGTGAGCTGCTCACTGTCCCCATCGCAACTGTATTACCCTGGTCTGAAGTTTTATCTTCTTATCTTTCACAGCTCTAGTGTATATGTTTTCTCACAACTACATTTTTCTTACAACTAACGTTTCACGGCTGTGCCATAGCAAAGCCAGGTCTTGGGTTCTTATACAGCTGAATGCCTGGGAGGAGGATTATGATCTTTTCTAGACTGTGTGCAAGCATATGGCTGGAAAAGAGTGCAGAGAAGGTCACTGCTGCATCCTGGGATGTAGCTCCTCTATAGATAAACTGCTATCTTCAATTTCTGGAACTAAAGTCTGCACTTCACATGCAGAACTACTGTCCTTAGTCCTCACAGTAGGAACTTGGCAGACAAGAATTTATAAATGCAAGGAATATAAAGAAACCCAAGTGATCTGTATGAGCTCCAAAATGTGTTTTGACTATAGCTAGCATTATCTGTCGGGTGCAAACTAGGACTTCTTACCTGGTATAGAAGACTTTAGAATTATCCCATGAGGAAAAGCAGTATTTATCCTTTCTCTAACTTTATAGCTCTCCAGTGCTGTTTGATTTGAAAGGGAATGCAATGAACACGTCCCAGAAGTACACATGCACTTGGATAGGGAAGAGCAGGGGAATCAGTGACAGCGTTTATACATGGATCTTGAGAATTATTCAGTCCACAATTCTACATGGAGTAAAGAACAGCATTGTTGTCTCAGCATTTCCTGCTTGGGGAAGAGTTCACCTGAGCCAACATGCTCCTTTTCTTTCTGCAGACAAGAAGCTGAAAATGACCAATCTCAAGAAAGGTCTGCAGTATGAATTTCGTGTGGCAGCTGTCAATGCTGCTGGCATAGGAGATGCCAGTGAACCATCACAGCCTGTCTTTGCGCGGGATTCCACCAGTAAGTGCACTGCCCCCCATCCTTCTGGCTTGGGGATACGTAAAGCTGAAAGTAGACTGGCAATGTTAGTGGAGAGGTGATGTTTTTAAATGTTTTGTAAAAGTATGTGAAGACAAAGATCAAATACCTGGGGAATGTTGCATGGCTGAGAATCCACTATCAGCATGAGGAAGGAATGGAAAGATTTCCTGTATGATGTCTAAGTCAAGATGTGGCAGAGTCCCTGTGTGGGAGTTACGTGGAGTGTGGAGAAGTATTCAGGATGGGTTGCACGCCATTCAGGGGTGTTGCAGATTGTACTGCATGGCTGGCAGGAGCAGGCACCTGGATCCAGCTTTGAAGAACTAGGACAAGGTGGAGGCAAGACAGCAGGCTGGATATCCAGTGCACTTCAAGAATGTTGGAGAATCTCAGGAAATGACTGAAAACAGGGGACAGAAATCCTAGAAAAAGAATTTAAATAAAATTTCTTTTTTCAGAATCTCCAGGTCAAGTGCAGGACCTTAAAGTGAGCAAAAGTGACAGCACTAGTGTCACCTTGACATGGAAGAGACCTGAAGCAAAAGATGGGAGTGATGTGAAAGGCTATGAGGTGGAGATGCGGTCTTCTAACAGCCTCAACTGGACCAAATGCAATAATCTTCCCATAGAGATGACCACTTACACAGTGAAAGGCCTCCGAGCCAAAGAGATATACTTCCTACGTGTGAGAGCCCTCAATGACAGTGGCCCAGGAGAAGCCGCAGAGCTTGAAGCTTGCATCGAAGCTGCTCCCCCTGTAGGTAAGTCAAAGTGGGCTGCTTTCAGAATGAATGAGGTCATTCTACAGGTAACTGGATGCAGGCAAGGTCTGTAGGTCACTGTGACGATCTTCTTTCAAGTCCCAGACGGTAGCAGAAGGACAAATACTACTTCCTCTAGAGTATGGTCTTATTTGGTCAACTCATCAGGAAATTCTGAGGATTTAACTGATAATAAATGTGCAATGCACAGTGTCCAGCTCATGTTAAAGATTCATTATGACAAAAGAACCCCCAAACTGTATTTTCTCCTCAGATTTACATTTTCCCCCCTGTGCAGAGCTATACCACAGTCATGATCGCCAGACAGAAACCACACATACCTTATGCCTACCCATGCTCTTTTAAGGGAAAAATAGAGTTTTCAGTCCTTTTTTATACAGTCTTGTGGAATTAGATATTTTATTTCAGTCTCTTAAATCGCAATTGTTATGTTGGATTTTGTGAACTTTATTTTCCTTGTAAATTTTCTAGTTTGAAAGTTTTCTCCGTTTTCACTTTTTCATCTTTATTTACAATATGTGGCTCTGGGTTTTTTTCCTGCTTTTTGGGAACATTGCAGAAATACAGAATTAAGAGATAATTCTGTGAGGGATTCATATTCCTTAACTTTGGTCCTAAGTGAAAATATCTACTTTTGGCCTATGCCTGGAGACTCCTTTTATAATGAGTCAGTAAATAGATAAGTATCAGTCCATGTGGGAAGCAGTTTTTTCAGTTTTAAACTGGAGATCCTAAATACAATTTAGCACTATTGTATTTGGCATTTTTAGAAAAATGCCAAATACAATAGTATATTATATTGATGAAAAGAGAAAAGAAAGAAAAATATTTTAAATACTAAAAAATAAACTCCTGAATCAAGGAGCTTTTTTTCCACAGTACTACTATGAGTTTATCAACAGCCTGTGGACTAGCTGTTGGAAAGGCATGAGGCATATCAAACACATGCATATGACTTTGTCAGCCAGTGACTCTGTAATAATGTGCAACTTTTTATTGTAATCACTGTCTTTTCCAGTTTCTCCCAGGTTACTAATAGATGACACAGTGAAAAGCTTCCTGGTTATAAAAGCAGGAAATACCATCCGAGTGAATATTCCCTTTGAAGTAAGTATTCAAATCTGTTTGTAAGAATTCCTCATCTGTTTTTACGTTGCAGTCAATAGCAGACATGAAAACTGAGCTACTGTTTTCTTGGCATGGAATTTTGTTTACAAGACACTGGGCAAATCCTTTAACCTGCCTGTGCTGCGTATACTTTCTACATGAGAAAAACATGATCAAGAATTCAGCTGTCACTCTTGGCTTTAGTGTTTTACAATATTATGGTCATACATTAACCTCTGACAACAATGCACAATGCTGTCCATCCAACCATATCAATATTATCATCATCTGGTACTAATCTGTTATACTTAGAGTTTAAAAATCAGTCGATTTCCCTCTGATTCCTTTGGAAGGCCTTGGGGTAGCATTTCTAGCGATATCTTGACTGTGTTTGTCTCACTAAGCAGCAGGACTTAAGCTATATGACTTGAGAAATAGGCATGCACTGACAGAAATCCTGTGTGCTTTGATGTAAGCTTGGAACAACACAGGTAAAGTCTGGGATATCAAGAAGAGGCTGATGAGGGCAAAGTGTGCGTATTTGCTGGCCTTTCTCCTAAGCGCTTGGACAATAGAAATCAAAGATGGCACAATGGAAATAAAGATGTTGAGGATGTTTTTTCTGTCCAAAACCAGCAGATCTTCTTAAAAGTAGAAAATATTAACTACTGATGTCATCTGTTATTCTTGATCTAGCACACCTTGTTTGACATAGTTAACCTGAACACCTTACTACAATAATATTCTTAAAAGACACAGAGAAAGAGAAAAGTTACAAAGAAACTTTAGAGCAGCCCTTTTTCCAGGGCTCTTAGATCCATCTTGGATCCATTTATAGGTATTACTTTACTGTGTCATGTATATATATACATTTGGGGCAAGATAATGAAAGTAAAGATGTAGAGAAGCAATCTGGAGGCAAAACAAGTGGGCTATAACTCATGTTGTTCTTTACAGGCATCTCCAGATCCAGTGGTGACCTGGTTAAAGGATGGGCTTCCTCTTTCAAACCGGGCTAAAATAAACACCAAAGATGGTACCACCCAGCTGCTGATTGCAGCAGCTGAGTTCGCTGACAGTGGCACCTACACTGTTGAGCTCCAGAATGGTTTAGGGAAAAGAGAAACATTCAGCTTCCAAGTTCAAATTACAGGTAACTCACTACCATATAAACAAACAGATTTACTGTGAATAGGCAGCAGGCAACTGAGTTTGGCATGGTGCTCTGATGCAGTTAAGCAATGCAGGCAAAGGAAGAAGTAGAGTACAATTTTCTGTGAGATTCAGTCTGGCCACTTTGTGGTATCACTTTGCTGTGTCTGCAGGACAGAGCAATCTACTGATTAAAATTACACCTGGCTTCCAGACTGACTCTGCTTAAAAAGGCAAGGTCACACAGATGGATAGTGCAAACCACAGGAGAGCAGTTCATGCTCTTTCTTACAGTCTAAGGTTAGTGAGTAGCAGGCTATAGGACAATTTAGTGCTACAACAACTCTATATGCTGTCTCCCTAAGAGATGAAAAAGTTTAGCTGTACCAGCCCTCATCTCCTCCCTATAAGAAAGAAAGGAGGCCCAGCAATGCAGATGTAATGCAATAGAAGTTCAGTTAATAGCAAATGAGTTTGTGTGACTGGAGAAGGAATCAAATTTTGTCCCTTCTAATGACCATGATGTTTACTCAGCCCCCAGACATAGAATGGACTAAAAGTTTTTAGGGTTCTGTACTGTGCCACTTTCCCTACATCTTTGATATTATTTGCCTTCATCTGACAGATATCCCACAATCACCTGGACCTATTCAACTGGAAGAGAATGTGCCAAATACAGTGACAGTAACCTGGGAGCCATCACCATCTGAGAAATGGGAAAGTAATCTCTACTACACAGTCCTGAAACGTGAATCACAGAAGGGCTTGTGGCACGTGGTGGGTGACCTGATCTACACCAACAAGTTCACATTCACCAAACTGATCCCAGGCCGGGACTACTACTTTAGGGTTGTGGCAAAAAATAGCCTGGGAGCCAGTGATCCATCTGAAACTGTGCAACCTTGGAGCATTCGAAAACCAAAGGGTAAAACAGCTTTTACAAATATTTATCTCTGTGTTGTCGTGCTTTGTTTCTTTTATTGTTTCTAACACACCATCCTGAAATGAGTCTCTCCTCCTGTGAACTTTTAGTTGCCCAGAACAAGAATGCATATCCTAAGAGATATCCTAAGAAATTCCAGTTTGGCAGGGAAGTCTTGTCCCTTCTGCATGGACATTGTCCAGATACATCCTTTATATCCAGCCATTATATCATGTAATTCGCCCCAAAATTAATTCCCAGCAAAATCTAAGGCTTAAGTTTTGCAGAAACCAAAGTTTCTGACTTCATAGTTAAATTCTGGCTAATTTGAGAAGAAACACAGATTACAATCCATAGGTGCGTGGGGCCTCTGGCAGTTTGCAGTGCAGAATGAGAGCCATTTTGCACAACTAGGCATCATGATTGAAAACCAGTCCTTTAAACCCTGATTTCTATTGCTGTGAAGCAGTATCTGAGTGTGTGTTTGTATGTTGCTGGTTTTTTTACAGCTGAATTTCAAGTCAAACCACAGAAATACAGGGGAGTGAACCAAAACCAGCCTCCCAGATTCCTTGTACCATTGAAGCCTCATGTGGTGACTACTGGGAGTGAGTGCCATATGAGCTGTGCGGTTGGAGGCCATCCACCTCCAAAGATCACTTGGTATAAGGACAGTAGAGACCTCTCCAATGATCCTACCTATTTTTGCACAAACGACTTTGGTGTCTGCTCCCTGGTTGTCCTGGGTGTCACAAAACATGATGAAGGAGAATATATGGTAGAAGCCACCAATGAATCGGGCCGTGCATTCAGCAAAGCCTTCCTCACTATTAAAGGTATCAGTCTTTAATGCCTCTCGTCCTTCATCATGTGATGTCAAGATATGTCACTGCTGTCAAGATGCCTTAAAAATGGTACCCATACAGCTTTATTTACTGACAAGGGTAGTCTCCTATAAGGCAGTGTATGTTTGGACTGCTTTATTGAATTTCTAATTATCTCACTAGTGATCAAGTATGAAACAGAAATAGAAATGAAGGAGCACACATGAGAAAAACATCTGATTATTACAAGCCAGAGGTTTTGGTTGGCCTTGAGCATATATTTTAGAAAGAAATATGCTATCTTAATTTGATAATATCTAGGTTAGATTTTTCTACAGTGCAGGAGCTGCAGAATAGAAGATCCTGCAAGATGTGGAAGGTTAGGTGAAGCAGTGAAGAAAAAGCTGGTGTTAGGTGGCCAGAGGCAATGAGAAGGGAGGAAAGAGAGGGATGTGGTATAAGTTAAATAGGGTCATTATGGATCCCTATGTGAATAGAGAATCAGTGCAGTTGACTGAGGATAGACGCATGGTATATATACTAATGGATAAATATCATTGGCAATTTTACTCAGTTCATTAAGAAATATCCTTTACTTTCAGTTAAATATTTTCCTTTTAATACAATTCAGAATTCCTTGGTGGGATTATATGAGCAGAGAAATGGGTCAGTTAAATCCCTGTAATCCTTTTGCAGACATTGGTCTTTTTGGCCCTGTAAGATTTCGGGTCCCCTTCCAGTGTACCTTACAGACTACCTCCCTCATTACAATATTGAGCTGTTTCTCTCTTTCTCTTATTTTCAGACTCCACCCTGTAGCATGGCCTTCCTGAGAACATCTCTGCACTACTATGTGAATGTGAAGGTTTTTATCGAGAACTGGCTCTATATGAAGGATATGCATTTATTTTCAGATGTGCATTATAGTCTGAGTGTTTTATTTTTCAGATCCAGTAGTTGCATTTTGAACATGATGCTGCACTGTAGTCAAAATGGGAAAAAAAGCTTTAAGAGAATCCTATCTTTTTGTAATGATCATGGCTTTCCACTAGACCTTTAAAACACAGATAAGAAGCTTCAGGAACACAGAAGATGAGGAAAAAAAATTGGCTAAAATGAAACTTTCCATGGAGAACACAGGTGTAAGAGATCGTTCTGCCACACCACTCACCTGCTGTCAGGCTGCAACAAGACTATTTCTTGACACCAGAGATCTATGAAGCTGGCCTTTTAGCATGTGGTTTTCTAATCCGGAGCAATCATTTTAGATTCCATGTAATTCTCAGTGGGTTTCATAATCCTGGTAGAAGCAGTTCTGCATGTATTCCACTGCCAGTAGCAGCTAAGTATATTATTTCCCTTAACCTCTAAGTTGAAGAGTATGTGCCTGATGATACTTTTATCTGGGCAAGAGATAAATTCTCAGAGTAAGCTAACATGGAGTAGTGCTACTCACAGTGAAAATGCACTGATGGGAATGAATGGAAATCTAGAACCAGTTGTATTAGTCTGAGCAGATCAATGGTGTACTTAAAAACCTACTATAGCAAGTGCTGTAAAAAAGGATGTATCAGTCCTAAACTGTCACGTTAGTATCACCATTGGAACATAACTGCCCCTAACTCATGACATTGCTAGAATGTTTTTGCCTAATGCAAAAAGAGGTTAAAAATCTTTCATGTTTGACCAGAAATATGAGGTACCACCAGAGATCCTCTGCCATGGCTGGGGGATTCCATTACTGAGCGGAGAACGAGACTGGAAAGCAAAAATATCATGATGACTGTGTGAATGTTTAGCACTGTAGCCTTACCACCAAAGGTACTTTGATGATGGTATCTAGAAGACAGGAGAGTCTAGACTCAAAAGCCACTGGATCCTCAGACAGCCAGTCAAACATTTATGTGGGGCTGAAATGTTCTTTTTGGTTATATTTTGTACAATGTTGTACAGACATAGCAACAGTAGATTATGAAATTAAACCATAATTCAGTAAAATCTACTGTGAGTAAGTGTTTATTTTGGAGAAGGAAGCCCAGCCAGTTCCTGAATGCCAGTCCATGTCTGTTGCAGTTTTCACATGTAATGGCTATGTAAGTTCACTCCTCACCCTGTATTGCATATGTAGGTTCCTGTTTAGTTGTGGAAGAACAGAACAACAACAGATACAAGGC
This sequence comes from Buteo buteo, assembly GCF_964188355.1. Classification (NCBI taxonomy): domain Eukaryota; kingdom Metazoa; phylum Chordata; class Aves; order Accipitriformes; family Accipitridae; genus Buteo; species Buteo buteo. The sequence continues at coordinate 6,751,792 of NC_134193.1, forward strand.
TTTTATAAGTTTATTTCTCACTAAGCATGCTGATGGAGTGGCTGAGCAGTGCAGTCTCTAATCATGCAAATTAGGTTAAAAAATATAATAATGTGCATGGCAGCATAAGCCAGCCACTTACTGGTCAGGATGTACCCATGGCAAGTGATCTCACACCTCCTTCCTTGAAGCTATCGGTACAAGCTGCTACTGGGAACATTTATATTGCATGCTAATCTTAAGCAAGGATCGCTTTATTTATACCACGATAACCGTCACTGTATTGTGACCCCTGTCTCAGGCGCTCCTTGATCCACCAGATGCAGCCTATGTACATTCCACCCGTTATGTGCAAGAGAAATACAGGGCTACTCCCCTCTAAGTGTTGTCTTCCATCAGGGGCACAGCTGTCTATTACTTGCTTTCCCCACACATGTAGGCACCTCTGGTTAGTGCTCCCAGCCTATCGGCTGCCAAAACACCTCAAATCTTGTTACAGAAACCCTTTCCTAGGAGAGTTGGACTGCCAGCATGGACCAGCTGGACTCCAGCCTTGCAGCATGTGCTGTCCTAAAAAAAAATGGGTAGGGCAGTGCTGGTGCCTGGCCTGTGCTCTTTGCCATGCTGAGGCCACTTGTCCCTGATATGCTGACTTCTTGAGCAGTTTTGGTAGCCAGGTCAGTCATGTCCCTTGATGTGCTACTTGTCCATCCTTTGAAAGAGCATGGAGACTGGGCGTAGACAGTAAGTGCCCACTGAGCCATCTGCTATGGTTCAGTGGGTGAAATGGGTGTATGTGCTGAGCCAGAAGCATGGGATCATGGTCAAGAAAGCAAATGCCTGTTGCTACTGCTGAAGGACTCCTTCATGCTCAACTGGGAACTGCAGTGCTCCACCTGGAGGAGGCTCCATTGGGATTTAGATGTTTCTTTTGAGGTGGCCTGTTGCTCCATGCAAAGGGGGAAAATTAATTCCTGCAAGGAGCAGGACATGCTCCTCCCTTCCCTTGAGGGAGGACCATCTCAGCTTTTGCTTCCCTATTGGCAATCACCTGACAGTCTTCCCTGTAATCTGCATGTTTATGGATCCCAGCAGCCTTGAATTAGCTTCATACCTGGAGATGCATGTGCTGCTGTTTGTACTCTGTGCTAAGAGGAGAGAGATGCTTTCTTGCAAGGCTGAGTGACAAACACCAAGTTTTCATTAGCTTCAGATTGACTTACACTGGTGAGATACTGTAGGAGTGTGTGGTAATTTCTGTGTAGCAAATGTGCAACAGTAGGGTTACATTTGCTATTTTCTCCTTGACTGATAAGCATAAGGGCCAAGGCAGTTGGAAGGGCCGAAACATTTGAGATTGAAGCCTGAGTGATGTCTGGAAGGATTTGGCACACCAGGAATGGGGGATTCTTGCAAGCCTTGCTGAGAATTGCAGACTTATCCCTGTGCACTGATGTCAGCATTAATTCAAGCTAGTCCGCTGCTGCTGTTCTCTTGAATATTTGATATTCCAGCCCCATATGCTTAAAGTGGTACTACTTAACACCTGGGGAGTGGGGCTGAGCCAGACATGTCATGCAGGGCAGCAAGACAGAGAGCCTGACTAGCAGTGTCAGTAATTCAACAAGGAAGAGGTGGTGTGCACAGGTAAGACCAGTGCACTAGAAATGGCCAGTCAGCATGAGGGGCAGGTGGGTGAGTGTTTCAGAGTCAGCAGTGCTGCTTGTTTATCCTGTCCACTTTGATTACAGCAAAGTGGTGATCCCCCGCCCAGGAATCACCCTCCAAAGTAGAAAAGCAGATGTTGCTGGATGTGGAGGCCAAAGGGAGAGAGTATGGCCTGGAGGAAGCTGCAGCAGGGGCAGGAGAGAGCTGCCGGTCAAACTTTCCTGGTCTGAAAGTGAGCAGCCTGCCCAGAGTCACAAACAGGAAAGCAGGCTACAAAAGCCTTGGGATCTTCAAAGATGTCCTGAGCTCAATTTCCCTCATTTCTTGCAGTGGAAATCTTCTCATACAGGTGGTCCCAAACCAGCTCTCTGGATGCTGGCACTGGCAGCAATCACCCAGTTGCTGGCACAGCCAAGAAGGAGGAATCGAGCTGCTCAGGCAGCGCTGATAAACCCCTCTTGCATCCCTGGTGCTGCTCATTTGCTGTTGGCTTGGCAAGCGGATCTCATGCCATGCTCCCTGTGGGCAGGCCAACCACTCCCGGCACCCTGGGTGTGGCTGAACTCATACTCCAGCTTGGCAGCGTTCAGAGAAATTATTGCCTATAACCTGCTCTGCACCCCTTTTTCATGGTTTGCTATCACTCTCTGCAGTCGCTATTTGACATTTTTGAAAGTTGGTAACTGGGGAGCTAGGGTAAGTCTGATGGCTCTTCCTTTCCGCAACTGCTTGTAACAATCAAAGGATATCGTCCGGGTACCCGAGCCTATGGCTTCTTGTCACCAAGGGCGCAGTAGGCTGCTGGTGCGTGGCACTGCTGCAGCCTGCCTCTGCAGCGCTCAGCTTCTGCTGCCACTTGCCTTGCAGTCCCTCGGAGCCACTCCCCCCAGATTCCCATCCGATGAGGGAGCAGCAATACCAGATTCGTGGAGTTTGTCTCTAAAATCAGGTTATGAGCACCGAGGAGAGCAATGCTCCTGAGCTGGGAGGGACAGATGAGCTCTTCTGCTAACTCCCACCCCAGGTGGAGGACGCAGGGCGTGTTGGTGAATATGCTAAGCCATGCCTCTGCCAGTGCTTGGATTTTTTTCCCCTCTCTTCACAGGAAGGGCTGGGCCTGGCTAATTTTGATATATATATCACTGCTGAGGGTGAGCAGCTCTGCTAGCTTGGGATAAACAAACTGGAGGGCAGGTTTCAACAGCATAAGAGCAAAATCCCCTCTTAGCCCCTGAGTATGTGATGATGGATCCTGTTAGGGCAGAAACCAGGTCCTCACACAGGAACCTTCCTTGGCAGTAGGTGTGCTCGGTGTATTCACCTGATTTGCAGCAAAAAAAGTTTCTTTTGTTAGGAGTCCAACTTCTGTGATCTTTGGTTACTTGGAGAACAAGATCAGGTCTGCTTATAAATCAGCAGTGCTTTTCCATGCTATTTTCTGAGCACTGATGTCAGCCCTAGGGACTCTCTGGACCTTCTTTCCTTCCTCGTTGATTTTCCCTTCTTAGGCCCTACTTAGCAAAGGCTTTTCTCCATCCATCGCAGTCAGTGACCAAGGCTCTAAGGGGCAGAAGGACCCTGTGTCTTCTTCTGCATGTTCCCAGTCTGCTGTGCGCTGTGGATGTCCGTGTCCATATGTTTGCCCTGTATGGTTGTATGTCCTAGCTCCCCTCTTTCCCGGATAGTGCTGGTCAGGGCTACAGGCCTCAGCTTTCTGGTCAGAGCTCTCTAGAAGAATATGCTGCTGGAGTCCTGCCTCTGTGTGCACCCAAGAGTTTAAAGGCTGTTTGGATGATGGTCTTGTTCGGCTGGTAGGCAGGAGGTGGAGTGGGGACTTATGCTGCTGTCCTTGGGAAGCCTTTCAACATGAAGAGCATCGATGCATCTGGCAGAGCATCATCCTTCCACACAGAGGGGTCTGGCTGTGTTGGTGTGAGTCCGTGAGCACCCCATGAGGTTGAATTCAGGGTCCTCTCCTCTTTGGGAAGGATAACTCCTTTCTAGCTACAGGGGTTCACAGCCCATCCTCCTGGCAGGGCAAGATGGTGGTGAATTGACCCTGGGAAGTGCTTGGAGCAATGACTGCCAGCTTTTGCACCCATCTCCTGCATCTGGCTGCTGCAGGAGGGGACCTGGCTGCCTCTGGAGATGGCAGTGCTCAGCAAGGAGAGGCAGCCTCTGTAACAGCCTCTGTCCGTGCTCCTCCCTGGCTGCACAGCCGGTCCCATCCCTTCATCTCCAGAAAGTGGTGCTATAGGACTGCAGAGCTCTCCAGGTCTCCCCAGGGACGTAGCGGAGAGGGTTTTCCAGCCTAGGAGGCTCTGCAATTCCAGGTCCTTCAGAGGCTTCAGACACTTTAGAGCCCCAACATCCTCCGTGAGACTTCATTCAAGAACTGCCATTGGTGTGTCTTACCTCTAGCTAGAGGGCTGAACAATTTCTTCCTGGATGATGAGATTAGAGCAGGAGTAGCTGTACACTCAAGGGTGCCCTGGCAGTCTCTCCCCCAGATCTTTGAGGATGATGATCTTCTGTAGGCTTGTGTAGCTTAGCTCCAAACATCATCATCTCTGCTTCCAAAGCCTGTCTCTCCCTTCACTCCTGAGTGGAATCAGTGCAGCTGGTCTGGAGATGTAGACCAGGAGGCGGCTGCTGCTGGAGCTCCCAGAGGGAGGTGAGAAAAGGCACATACACCCCACACAGAGGGGTCTGCAGGCTGCACTGAGGCAGGAATTCAGTCTGTATGGGAGGGCACAGCCGTGATACCCTGTCGTGTGTCCTGCTGCGTTCCCTCTGGGACACGTTCAGCTCTGGTTGTGTGGCTGGAGATGGAGAGATCTGGGAGCAGAGCATGAATGCATGCAAGCTGCTCTGGTTTGCATGAACCAGGCCCTGTGGTCACCAGCCCAGGGCAGGTTATGCGGTGGGGCAGGATGGGAGCTGTGGTTTCACCTAGGTCCGGCTTGGTGTCCTGCTCGAGGTGGAAGAACTAAAAGTTGAACTGTTCCGGTCTGCTTCCAGTCTCCCATGGCTCCCTTCCTTTTCACAATATCTCAGGTAAGACTTTTTTTTCTTTTGTACTGTCTCCTGTTCCCCATGGAAGCTGGTCGGCCAGGCAGCAAGTGTGCTACGAATTGGGAAGCAGAGTGGAGTGTGAAAAGACTGATGTTAGCCATCCCCAGCCTACCTATCCTAGTCTGTGCATTTGCACAGGAAGTCTTGGGAGAGCAGCTAGCCCATGTGAGAGGGATGGATTTGATGCTGGTCATAGCACTGCCCATTTTTTAAGGAGGTAGTCCCAACTCCAGAGCATTCTGTGACACCTACAGCAGGACAGTCTGGCCAGGGAAAGATGCTTTGTGCTGGAGGATGCTGGTTTGGGTAGTGGCCCTCCTGGGGAGGGTGAATGGGAATCCAATGGGATATTGGATTGCTCCATGGCTTGCTGGAGGCAGGGTTATGTAGGACCTAATCTGCAGGGTCAGCTTTGCTTGATTTGCTCAAGGGAAGTAAAAGGAACCAGATCTCTTCATCCACCACGTGTGTCTGGGGAAGCACAGACACAGGGCTAGATGGAAGACAAGATGGACCCACTTTCTGACTCTGTTGGTCCTGGATCTGCACTGGTTGCAACTTCCCTCCCTGGAGTACTGGGATAATCTATGTGCAGGGATAATGCTCCCAAGGGTGTGGCGGGAAAGCTCTACTTCTGCCAAGTTCCAAGTCCTTACCCTTTGTCCTTGCAGGTTTGGGATGCCATGGGTGTGTGGGTGCCTTGACCATGTCTCTCTGGCTCTGGAGGTCTCTTGTGTGCCCTGTCAGTGCCATTTAAGCTGTAATCTCTTTTCTGCATTAGCACAGGCTGTCTGTTCGTGACTTTAGAGGGGTGCAGGCACTGAAAGCTAATATTGTCTGGGTTAGTCACCCTCAAATGCTCTGGGATGCCTGGCTGAAACTCTGCTGCAATTGGCAATGCAATGAAGTAAAACTGGACAAGTCTGGAGTATTTCTAAACCCTCTGCAGCATGTCTCAGCAGTGATTCAGCATCTGATGGGAGTCCAGCAGCTGCCCATCTCAGCTGAACCTCTCATGTGATTTAGGCAGTTGGTGCAAAGCTGCAGCTCACAGGGCACTTCCCTGCCATGCTTACAGTGATGGTCATCCAAAGCAGATTTCCTACAGGGTAGCACGTCAAGATGTACAAGCTTCTTAAGCTCTGTCTCAACACAAATGGACCTGTTAGTAATGCTGACAGTGCAAAGCTGGATGGAGGTGTTGACCAGACCATAATTTCCTGCCTAATCTTACTTCTGGGCCTGGTAACATGAAAGACAAAACAAAAACACTGCAGCAAGGATGATGTTAGCTGTTCACTGCTAAAGTCAGGTGAGGTGAATACAGTGTGGACTGGATCTCCATCTGTGTTAGCACTGAACGTGGTCTATGGGCCATAGGCGTGTGATTAAACTAAGCGCTGCGGTATCTGATGGAGCTCACTGTTGTTCAAGGAGTTTTATTTTAAGCCAGGATGCAGCAGGCATCACCAGTTCAGTAAAAGGTGATGCTGTGTGCACTCGGTTATTCTGACAGCAGCCTCAGGAGGCACCTTGATTCATGGAAAAGATCCCGTTAAGCCACAAGGAGCTGGGGTGTTTGCACAAAGATAAGGAAATCATTGGAACATCCTTGCAGCTCACCTGCTATTGTTGTAAAAAGGGACTTTTGAGGCCTTCAGCTTCACTCCTTTCTGTCTGCCCAGCCCTGGCACCACCAGAAGGACTGGTTGTCTGTCCCACAGGGTGTGGTTCTCCTAGGGGTCAGAGCTATCTGAAAGCTCAACAAAAAAAGGATCATGCTGAAATGAAACTTGAGTAACATCACCAGAGTAGCAAACCATAATGTGCTTGTACTGGCTGACACTTGTTTCTCTTAGCCTCCCCGGTGACACCAGCTCGTCCTCACCCTCAGCAGGCACGACCTTCTCCAGCAGATGCAGATTTGCATGACAGACCCAGAGGCACTGACCTATGAAGTTCTGTTATCCTGCAAATGACATTTCCTCTTATTTGCTCGCTCCTGTGCAAGTGAAGCCGCTCTCTGACCTGGTCTGAACCTCTGGTCTGGGCAATGCCATTCCCTCTAGGGTGGCCTCGGAGTAGCTGGAGTTTCCAGAGGTGCTGGCTTGTGCAGCTCTTTTTGTCTACAGCTCTGCCTTTCTCCCCCACCTTGTCCATGTACAGCTGCCTGCCCTTTGTGCAGTCCCTTTGGTGGGATGGTGGCTGCTTCCCCCCTTGCCTGCTGCTGCTTTTGCTGCTGTAACTGCTTAGCACTGTGCAGGCAAAACCAGATTTCTCTGCCCTCTTTCCCCTCCTCTCCCTTACCCACCATACCCCAGCTCCTTTGCTGGCAGCAGCAGCCACCCCAGCTTTCCACATCTCTGATGTAAGGCTGGCAGCGGGCTGAGGTTGTTTTGCTTCCTCCAGCAGACTGCCGCCTGCCTTGCCTCTGCCTACACCCGGCTCTTGGCTCTTCTGCCTTGGTGTGGCACGTAGTGGCCTTTGTTCTCACCCGTTGCATGGCGAGCAGATGAAAGCCGACTGTGAAGCATAATTTATAGCTAGCTTGAAACACAGTTTTGGCAGGGCAAAGCACGCCAAAAGATGTAGCAATGCCTGAGGAGCTGCGCTCATACTGCTTATCAAATGATGCTTGAAAGGCTCAGTAATGCAAGAGAAGGGTTGAGTTGCTCAATTCTAGCAGAGGATAAACTGCCTCTATTACAGGGACACGTGTTTGGGAGCAAGGAGCTGATAGTTGGCTTTTGAAAACTTGTCCAGCAAGGCAAATCACAGCTTCAGGAGCCTCGGTCCAAAATGCAGCAAGGCTGCAGGAGAGTGCCTGTGCACATACCTAAACAAGGCTGCACCACCTCCCCTTTCCACCCTTCTAGAAAACTGCCCCAGAAAGGAGCTCATTGCCTTTAATACAATCAAATTTGTGAGTAAGCTTCACACCAATGACCCTGAAATCTCTGGGCAGCCGGAATTCGGTGCCGGCACACCCCGCAGGGGTGCATGCTAACTGCACAGTTACCTCCAGCCACCAGGAAAGCCTGGCCGTGGGTCGGACACGTGGCAGCCTATGCTCAATCAGGCAGACAGCAACGACCAGCCGCTGCAGCAGCCCTCTTCTGCTGAGCAAACTATGTGCTGCTGCAGGTCCAGTGCAGAGCCCTGGGCAGCATGCGAGGAGTGCGTGCCGGCATGGACCACACACCCTGGGAGCACAGCTTGCCTCTTCCAAGCTGGTCATGTGGCAGATGCCCAGAGCATCCCTGCCACTGCTTGTCTCTGCTGTGAGATGCCGCTGTCCTGGCTGCTGGCCCTCTGTGGTGGAGGGAGTCTCATGGTGCTCGAGGAAGGGCAGGATTTTAATGTTGCAGAGTGCGAAGGAAGCTCAAAAAGTCTCCTGGTCCTTCCCCTGCTCCAGTGCAGGACAGTGCAAATGACCCTTGCTCAAAAGGGGTGTCTGTCTTCTCCTTAAAGACTTCCAGTGCTGTAGGCTCCATGCATTACTGGGTACAAGGCACTTGCCCCAGATCACTAGCAGCTGCTTTTTTTCCCCTCAAGACCCCTTTTTCAGTCTGCTGGTAGGAAGAGTCCAGCAACTACCCTCCCCATTACCTGCCCCCAGCAGCCAGGATAGGTGAGAGTTTGGGTGCAGCCTCCTGTCCCCTGGAGTAACGTCAGTTGTGAAACCCTGGGACAATGCTGAACCTTTAGGACACCTGTGTTTCCTGTGTGGGAAGGACCAGGCACTGAGGAAAGATGCTGTGATGCTGCAGAAGCTGTTTCAACAGCTGTGTTGGGGTTATTGAGCTTTTTGGGTTGCTGGGGGCCTTAGAGAAATCTGGACCACACATGGATCTTCTGCTGGTGTCTCATATGTGTTTGTGTCCCAACATGGAGACACAGTGACCTATCTGCCTAGGTATACATGTGCTGCCAAGGAGGGGGATCCAGGGAGCAGCTCCAGTCCTGACCCAAGTTCCTCCATCATCAGCTCACTCTTCAGCTTTGTTTTGAGTTATTCCACCCAGCTCTCTCCAGGACAAAGCCTGGGTTTCATGCTATAAAATCCCTACCCCACCACTGCCCTCCAATTATTTCTGACATTTGAGCCAGACAGAAAAAAAACGCCTCTGAGAATAATAATTACGTTGTAGGCCACCACGTGGTCCAAAGAGCATGATCTGTAGACGCAGCCTGCTCTGAAGAGGGACATCCCAAAGCAGGGTGGCCAGGAGCCTGTCTCTGGGGATTAGTCTCTATCCCTCTTGAATTAGCTGTGATGACACCACCAATGTTGCTAAGCAGGGAAGACCTTCAGGGCTTCCATGGGGTGGGTGGGAATCCACACATACTTCTGTGTCCTAGCCATTGGGACAGGACTTTTTGTACTGCCCAAAGCCGAAAAAGTGTCCTAGTTGCAAATTTGTCCTCTTTTCCTTCCCACAGCCAGTTTAAATGCTTTGAATGCCATGTGCTGTGCCAAGGACAAGTAGTTTCCCTTCCCAAGGAGGTCCCCCTCCTTCAAAAGCTCCTGCTCTGCTGCTGCAAGGTGCCCTTTCCTCTCCCATTCAGTTGCCCATGAGGGCAGAAAATTTCCAGGACTTGAGGCCTCAAATAGAATATGGAGTAGAGATTTCTAGAAAATTTGTGTTAAAACACATTTCTGCACAGAAGGCTCTTAATTTTATTGTATATTGTCAAATCAACTTAAATCAGAGATTAAAAATTGTTTGGGGCAGCTGCCACTTAATAACTAGTGAAACATCCTTTCTGGTTTTCTAGATCAAACATTTGTACAAAATGTCAGACTGTTTTTATTACAAGAGGAAGACGAGTTACTTTGATCTACAGAAGCAAGGTAAGATTTTTTTTTTCAGTCATTCCTAAGCAGTAGAGCAGTCCTTAATGATTTAATTTTAATGAAATTATATATGTATTTCAACCTCAGCAGTTACTGTGTCTTTAAAGAAAAGAGAAATTTCTTTCTGGTGTGACAGAAGTAGTGAACCTACGCTGCAACCATGGCATCTTCTCACTGTAAATCATTAGCCTTGAGTTTTGCAGAAATGGCAAACAAACTTGGTAGACCCAGTCTTAGCCACGGTTTAGCTGCCAGACTGCTCATTCCTACCTTTTCAAAGGGATGTTTGCAGTCCCCTAGATGTTATGAATGACTTTGTAGTTAAAAATGACTATATTTGGCCAGTTTGGTTGCACAGTGATCATCCCTAGTCTGTGCACTGAAACAAGTCCATGAAGTTGCTGGTCAACTTGCTTAAAAACCCGTTTTTCCCTTGTCAGAGAAGACAGTGGGGCCAGAGCACGCCACGTATGGGGAGGCTGAAGGAGGTGGTGCCTTCAGCCAGGAGAAGCAGAGGTTACCCAGCAGCCTTCCTCCACCACAGGAGGAAGGGCCAGGTCCTTCTCCAAGGTGCACTGAGAAAGGACAAGTGACACTGCAGAAGCTGCAACAGGGACAATTTCACCTGTGCATAAGGAAAAAGCTTTTTCCCATGAGAGACATGCAGCCCTTGAATGGGATATTTTATTGAAGTTATTCAAAACAAAACTGGGCAAGGACTGGAGCACCCTAAGCTGCCTTTGCAGTGAGCCCTACTTTGAACATGACGTTAGACTCGGGACCTTTCAAAGTCCCTTCCAACCTAAACCTTTCTATGATTTTCAGGGCAGTGACACACACACACACATGTGGTAGCTTATTGCATCCTACAGAAGACTTGAAAAAGGGAGATGACCCTTGACAATGACATATCTCACTCGGGCTTTGGCAGCTTAGAAAATGGTAGGAGGAACTGGCGCAAAAACCACAGCCTGCTTTCTCTGCACCAGGGCATGTCATGTGTAGGACATTCCTGCACAGATGACTTGGTTAGTCGTCTCCATTATAAAAAAGGGGTGGGCGTGTGCTGTCCTCCAGCAGCATGGCGGCAGGTGAGGGATGCACTCTGGAGGATGAGCCTCCTGTTGTCCTCCTTGATTTTGTCATGGTCAAGACATCAGAACCCAGCTGAAGGCCAAGCGCCGTTTCTGCCCCCAACTTCATTTTGGACTTGCCAGCCAGCGTCGCCAAGTCCCTCCATGGTGCCTGGGGCTGCCGGGATGCAGAGCAGGAGCCCAGCCAACTAGCCAGGAGGCGGGATAAATTGCATCCTTAAACCAAGGCCGAGGGGAGGTGCACACCTCCTCTGCCCTGAGCTCTTTGAGCTTGGGTGTTGGAGCCAGGTCAGGCTGTCCCGGCAGAGGGGTAGCCATGCTTGCTCCCTAGCGCATGGTGCCACAGGGAGAGGGGCTGGGCAGGCAACACCCTGCTTCCTGGTGCAGACCAGCTTCCCCCCTGCACATATAGATAGGACTGCAAAAATTTAGCCTGGCGCTTCAGCATAATTCCAATGGAGAGGGGATTTTGCAAGAAGCCCTGGCAAAAGGGACTCGGAGGCCATGCAAGGATCAGCACTGAGTGTGCAGGTATGACCTGGATGGTTGAACATCCTCTTGGATGTCAGGGAAGCTCTTTGCCTCATCTCGAGCACTGTTACCTGAAGATGGTTCATGTGCCCAGCCATAAATCAGCTTTGAAAATCTGTTTTTCCCTGTTTAGTCTGAAGGTGAACATGTGAATACTTGTCCATCTTGAAAATCCAACTCAGGATGGACTCTTTCTGGAAAGCAGACACGAGTGAAACAGATAACCCCTGTATGACATGCAGATTAGCCTAAAATATTATCTCTACTTGCTAGTGTTAGATTTCACTATTAAAATAAACAATATCCTTCAGAAATAATGTTAGTAGCATGACTCACATAAATCTATTGATTGTTTCATAGTAGTTTTTAACAGTGTTTCATAATTTATTTAGAAAAGAGAATGAGCTTCTAGGTAATCTGGTTCATCCTTTATTATCATCAAAGTTCCTCCCCACACCTCACAGTGGATGCCAGATAAGTAAATAATGTCCTGAGAGGACTGCCTCTGCCCCACGCTGGATGTCCATGTACCCTCTTCATCCTCCCATGCCACTTTGATTCCTTGTGCTTGACCCTGGCACCACAGGACCTCTGGGCCCTTGGGATGGGGTGGGATAGAGGACATGTCCCCATGGGTCAGCCCTGCTCCACGTGTCTCCCACCCGGTGAGCATCCCCAGCATGGAGCAGAGATGTGCTACCACAGCGCATGGCATCCCAGAGCCTTTCCTGATGGGAGCCTGGTGCCTTTCACTCGGTCTTGGGAGTAACTTGGGAGTCTGTGTCCTCTTCTCAATCATCTTCTCTTTTCCTCCTTGGCCAGGGCTCCTCGCAGCAACTGAGGCTCCTTAAAGGACGGCAGGGGGGATGCCACCACCCTGCATGTAGGTGGAGGAAGGTCTCCCTCAGCAAGGCCCAGGGCATCTCATACCAGGGAGGAATTAGGTGCTGTGCAAGCATCAGAGCCTTCCCAAATGCAAAACAGCAAGGAGGATGGGGAGACAAAGTCCTCTAGCAGCTGCTTTTCCAAAGGAGGGGATGTGAATGTCTTCAATGTGACTGATGAAGGACATCGTTACCCACCACAGATCCCAGTGGGCAGCAGTGCCAAGTGGTGCTGGTGTCAGATACCGATGGGATTAATGCTGCAGGACACTACGTGCATGAGGTCAGCCCAATTTTTCAATCTGGAGAGGACCCACCTACATTGGCAGTTGTACACAAACTCTCTTGGAGTTTGGGTAGGCAAGAGGCCAGGCCTGGAGGACCAGTAGTGAGATGGCATCACCACAAACTGATGATCCTAGTGCTCCGGCTGCTCTGATCCTCCCTGTGAGAGGGCAGCCATGTCAATGTGAAGCAGTATGTTTGTGCTTAAGCTAGGATGACACTCTGATGGGACTCCCTATCGCAGGGTGTGGGGAGAAATAAAACCCTGTTCCAAAGCCCTGCACTGGAATGATGCTCTGGAGGGAAGGGAAAAGGCTCTGCTGATGCCAGGAGCATCTGCACCTCCCTGCAGAGCACACAATGATGGAGCGATGGTGCTGCCAGATGGGGTGTGGGCACAAGGCCATGCGTAACCCAGTGGAGCACCTGGCGTTTGCCATGGCATGGTTCACAGGCCACGCGGCGCTCACAGCCCTCCTCTGCTCTTGGTCACACCCCATGTTCCCCATCTGTCTCAGGGGACTATGGCATGATCATGTCCCTCTCCCCACTCCCCTTATCAGAGGCTGCTTTAACGAGTCGGGTCACACTAGGATGTGTTGCTAAATCATTACATAAGCTGGTCCATGAGGTTTCCTCCCCCACCAGCCATGCAGGGGATTTCACAACGCCGTGGAATCGAGGGCATCCTCATGCCATTTACATGCTTACTCCCTTTCTAAATTTTGTCCTGTCACCTCTGTACCTTTCACGATGGGAACAAGCTCTCCCTTCCCTGCAGCAGTTTCTGAGCTGGTCCAGATTGCTACGGGCACGGGGAGGTGAGGAGTCTAGGTACCATACTGGTGGAGGTGTCTGTCTACCTACACTTCTCCACCTGGGTCCCAGCTGGGGCAGACCGTTCACATGTCTTTGGTTGCAGTCACCTCCCTGAACTGTGTCTTGACTTATGGTGGGCATGGGCTCAAGTCGTCTCCTTGACTTTTTGCACAGTGCATTCATATGCCCCTGGGCCTGGCAGCATCACCTCTGGAGATGGTGCCCCACACCCCTGCCCTCCCTCCAACTGCTCCTGGAAGCAGCAGATGCACCTGGCAGGACCTGACTTGACTGCATTTACAGGACACCACCCAGGTAATGCTCATGCACCCCACGGCGCCTCCAAAACACACTTAGGTTGTCTCTAGGGCTTTTCGTGGCAGTGTGAGCTCTTCTCCCCCACGAGTGTGGTTATTCCAACCCCAGCCATTCTCAAACACTGCCTCCATTGACAACCAGCTTCCTCTGGACTTGCCGGACATGGGATGGCATGGAGAAAGGGGACCCTTCAACCCATTAAACATCTAGAAACAAAAGAGACACTAGTTAGGTCCTTGGGTGGTCCTCAAAACCTAGAGAAACAGAGGAGGTAGATGAAGCTAGGGAGAAGGTGTCTACCACAGAGGCCTGTCAGGTCTTCTGGGCATGGTCAAGCAGGATTCTCTGTCACTTGGCAGCCTGTAGCAGGAACACAACCTTGCTGAAGGGCTGCCACATCCTCACAGGCAGCCACAAGAGCCCAGACTCGAGTGCACATGGCTGGACATGGTGGGCAGCAGCATGACACAGACATGTACACCAAGCTCCCACCTCAAGAGCAATGCCCACTTTCAAGGGAAGACTCTTGCAGCAATCCCAGGTAATTGCTCCCCGAGAACAGGCTGCAACACCACCAAAGTTAAATGCCATGAGCACAAGGAGTCCCTCATTGCACCCATCCCCTCCCACATGTTTGCTCCTGCCGATGTAACAACCTGCTACTGAGGTGCAGCAGAACCAGGGAAGTCCTTGGGAGAGGGCCAACCCCAGAGAACCTGAGCTGGGATCTTCATGCAGCCTCCTGGGACTCTGTCTGCAAAGGAGCTCATTATCCCAGACTCACTCAAACACTGTTGCAAGCTTTGCCCTTGGGCTGCTAGGCAAGGACTGGAGCAAGGAGGGGCTTTGCCAGCAGGGTCCCACATGGTAAGACTTGGTGTGAAGCATCTCCCCCACAGTGCATCTCCTTCACAGAGATGGGTGAAGAGACAGCTACAGGCTGAGATCACCCTGAACTGGACATTGCCCTGGCAGAGAGTACTGGGCAGATATGGGAGGAGATCAGCAGCTCCTTGACCGATTTTGTAGAGGCTCCTCAAATGAGATGGGGACACAAGGAGATGAAAACTGGGTGGACTGGCCAACTTGATGGTCTTCTCCTGGAAGGGAAGCAGCATTCCTTCCTTCTCCATCACCATCCTCCCCTCCCAGGGCACCTGTCTGGTGCCTGCCCTTCCCTGGCAGCTGCGTGGCCTCTCCTGGTGCTTGTTTCCAGAGTGACCTGCTGACCAAGGCATGTCCCTTTTTAGCTGCTGACAAGCCTGCACAGCCCTCTGAACTGTAAGCAGTTCTGAGTTGCAATGTAGTTGCTCATCAAAGGTGGGACCTGGGTTGTGACTGTTTGACAGGGGATGTCTGAGTGTAGGGAAGGGCAGAGGGGACAATCTGTTTCCTCAGCCTTGATAGTGCTGACTCTGGACCTGCTGTCATGCACCTGCAGGTTCCTGCACAGGGCTTCAAGGGTGGCCTCCAGCCCACAGACTTCCTGCCCTGCTTCGTGTCCCCTTGTGTGCATTACACGCGCCATCTGCCACAAACAGGGGCAGCCAAAGCAGGGAACCAGGAACATGAGCCCATGGAGGTCCAGCTGACAAGGGCAAGGGCTTGGCCTGCTCTTCAGCCCCAACATGGTCAGGAGTGGAGCACAGGACACACAAGGAAAGGCTGGGAGAGCTGGGTTTGTTCAGACTGAAGAAGGGAAAGTTTGGAGGGATCTTACAGCGCTCTGCAGCTAATTAACTGGAGGATGCAGACAAGATGGAGCCAGATCTTCTGAGGTGCATGAGGAGAGGAAGAGGGGCAACTGGAACAAGCTGGAACATGGGAAATTCCTCTTAGATACCTGGAAAAAAAATTCACCATGAGGGCAGAGAGGCTGTGGGATCTCCATCAAACCTCAGCTGGACAAGGTCTGCAGCAACTGGGTCCTGAACTGGTTCAGCAAAGCTGGCCCTGCTTTGGGCAGAGGGTCAGTCCCTTCCCATATAAGTTATTCCATGTTTCTGTTAGGGCACACCTTAATGATGCATTAATATTGTTCCCAGGTACTTTATCTACATTACGCAAGGCTTTCATCTTGCTGCATGTAGCCTTGCAGCGGCTTTACATGAGCCATCCTCCCTTTTCATAAAGAAATCAGGGATTTCCTTACTTTCCTCACCTAGGCTCCCATCCACAATGGGGGATCTCTGGGGCTTGGTGAAGTCTACCTGCTTTGCCAAGGGCCAGCCCATGATCTGCCCAGCTCTGTTGCCTTCTCATCCTCCCACAGCACCACCCCAAAAACATCTCAATGCCACACATTTGCGAGGAGTGGAGGGAAGTTTTTGCTCAAGAACAACCTGTCCACATGTCTCAGCAGGCTTCTGCGTGGCTTTCCTCAACTTGGCAACTCGATGCTCACTTTCAGCTGGATCCTGATTACCCTGTTGGATCTGAGCTCTCCCTCTGGCCCGTTCCTGTGGTGCTTTCTGGTCCCACAGAAGAAAGAGAGCCTTTCATGAGAGGCAGAGCAAAACTAAGGCTTTGCAAATCTGAAGAGCAGGCTTCCTCCTGGAGAAACTATGCCAGGCTCTGGGAACTCTTAGCTGTGCTGGGGCGAGGCTGAGTCACTGCTCAGAAAATGGCATTATCCTGGGAAATACAAGAAATTCCCAGCACTCTTACCTCTGTCCCTCCTGGTGACCACCTGCCCTGAAGAAGTAGTAAACCAAGGTGATAAAAAAGCAACCACAGCAGGACTCCCTGTCACCAATTTTGGGGACCAACTATTTTTCCCCGGCAGATTTTGCAGCAATCTGTAGAGACTTTCAGCTCAGGAGCGCCTGACAAGTTTGAACAGCAAACCCTGCACCACTCTGGGAGCAGTATTGGGCCAGCGAGCCCTTTGATTGCAATCAGTGAGTTGGCAGGAATCCCAGGAACTCGTACAAAAATGCTTTGAAGAGGCCAGATGCACAAGGCGTGTCCCTGTGTGGGGTGCGGAGTGGTGATTCATGGCATCGCCATGCGATGCTTGCTGTGCGCACATGCAGCCGTTGGACCACAGCGAAGGCCCTCATCTCCCTCAAATCACCGGTTGCCTATTTCTTTTCTTTTTTTTTTAAGCTTCCAATCTTTTGCTGATTGTACCCCAAATTCGGCACTGGTTTTGTTTCCCTTTCAGCCTTCCCCCGCTGCTGCCTGTGAGCTCCAGACAGAAAGGCAGACAGGGAATTTGCTTGAGGCGCTGGTAGATGCAAGCTCTGCTGCTGCGCCGGTGCTGTGCCGGGCTTGCTGGGGATGACACTCACCATGCCCTGCTAAGTAAGCATCCCGAGCCCGTGATTCAGAGCAGAAACAGCAGTTTGCATAGAGGTGCAATAAACTCCTTTATTTAAGTACCTTCTGCTCTTTTAGAGCTGGATTTGAAGCCTGTTGCAAAAAAAACGGGAGATTCCCTCCCTTGGGCTAGACCATGCAAACTCGCCTGAAGAAACTGTTGTTTCTTGAAAGCCTCTGTAAGCTCCTTGTCCCCAGCCCCGCAGCCCAGCTCAGCATTTTGGGCGAGTTATGAAACAGGGCATATGCCAGAGCGTAACATTTGTATTATCCGCCAGCAAATGACGGGATGTGATAAACACTTGGCTCTCCCGTGCGGGGACAGGGTGAGGGCTGTTCCTTGCCGTGGGGCAAATGACATTAGAGGTTTGCAAGAGCTGGGCACTTTGTTGTGCAGAAGCCATCTGACGCTGACAGCCTGTCATTGATTTGCGAAAACATCATTTGGCATCGATAACAAGCTTTCAGGAGAAACAAGTAGGACAGAGCAAAACAACACCCAGGTATTGCTTTGCTGTTCACTACCCGGACTAGAAGTCCCCACTCTGTGAATGCACAGGAGCAACAGAAAATCCTCCTCCATCTCACTGGGCATCATCCACCTGGTCTTGGACAGCACTCGTCCCTCATCCTGGCTGGCCTTTCTTGGGCATGGTTTAAATGTCCAGGCTGGTTGAGTGATGGAGCAGAGTGAAGCCACTGCATCCCCTGGGTGAGGTGTCAGGAAGTGGGGGGAGGGGGGACCAAAGGTAATTACCCTCTAGTTGCTCTAGTCCTGTGCCTCCTTGACAAAGCTTGGGTTTCTGCTGTTGGGTTTCACTGGCGGAGAATCCTGGACCACCAGAAGAGGAAGGTGCACAACATTCATCTTCCCCAGCAGCATGCCCTGTGTTTTCTGATACTGCTCTTATTCCTATGAAATACAAAATATGGCACCTGCATGCTCACAAGCCACCATGGAAACATGAAACCTGATGAATGGGAATGAAATAAAGTGCTTTCCTGCTGCTTTCAAGGAAGTACCAAGCATCTGTGAGCTGAAGGCACCAGGCCTGTGGGCAGCCAGACCCTGGGCACATATGATTCCCACCAGAGAGAAACCCCACAAGTCCTCTCCACTACAGCACCCTCCATCTAGCAGTGTGGAGGAGCTTGCTCCTCCTGGCCCTTCTCCGGGCTGTGTGCTGACACAAGCACCCAGGACCCAGTCCTGGGGGGCTCAGGAAGCCTCTGCCCTGGGCACCCTCCTCTTGGCCTCCCACCTGATGGGGTTTGTGCCTCTTCTGTATCAGCCTCTTGTGGCTTGGCAGCTTTGTCAGTGCTTGCTGTGACCTGAAACTGGTCACACCAGCACCAAGGTGTTCCGTTCTCTGCAAACGAGTTGCTGCAGTGTGGCTTGGCAGAGAGAAAATTCTTTGCTCAAATTCATAACCTGGCATGTCATTTCTTGTACAGCCATTTTATCTTCTATTCTGCTTTCTAAAAGTCCTATTTTTCTCCATGTTACCCCAAGTTACTTGCAAAGATTGCCCCAACTCTTTGCCTGGTGGCTGCCCTGATTTCTCCATAGGGTTGTCCCTGCAAAAAGTGGGACCCCCTTTGGGAAGTGTTCTCACCCCCATGGACGCAGCAGCACCCTGCAGTCAGCAGGACCCTCCATGACCCCTACTTTAGGTGCTCTGCAGGTGACCCTGCAGCCCTGGGCTCAGCAGGGTGGTTTTGCAACTTGTGCAGGCAGAGGAAGTTTTTGCAAATGGGGATCTGGACACATTGACCCAGGAGCATCTCAGCAGGATGGAGGCTGGACACCCAGGTAGGAATGGGCACTGCGGGCAGTGTTGCTCCTCTGACCCATGGTGTATGCAATACTAGCAGGGGTGTCCCCAGGCTCTTGGAACTGAGACACAATTTTGATCCAGTTTAGACTAAGGGGAATAATAAAATACAAGATGAGCAGGCTGTGGTGTGAGATCCTCCAGCCTCCAGCTGCTGAAGAGCACCGTTTCCTACCCAGACCACAAAGCCTCAACCATGAGCCCTTCACAGTGAAGGGGACAGTGATGTCCATCCCCAACCTTCACGCCTCAAGCTTTGCCCGCTCCCCCTTAGTACCCACACACCCCCTCGACCCACCCGTTTCTCCACAGGCTGGGGGAGGCAGGTTTGGGGCGAGGGCAGCAGGGAGCCACGTGCCCTGCAGCGGCGGCGCGGGGGCTGCGAGCGAGCCGCGGCGGGGAGCGCGTGGGTGTGTGCAGGCAGGGCTGTATATCCAGTCTGGCAGAGGGTGTGCCTGCTCACACGCTGGGGAGCTGAGCCAGGAGCAGGAGCCCTGAGACACCCTCGGCTGGGGGACGTATGGCAAGGAGGGGTTCGGGAGATTAACCCCAGCACAAGACGCGTTTGCTGTCGCCTTGTGTTGTGCGCAGTCAGGTGAAGTGCAGCCCCCTCTCCCCCGCAGCCCCACGGTCTGCTTGCAGCCATGCTTCTCTTTCCACTGAAAACAGCGTTGGCTCATGAGTGTTTCCAAGACCAGGCCAGCTCCACTCTGGCTCTGCCCTCGGACCACAAGCTGAAAACTAAGGGCACAGGAAAACAGCGGGTCCAAGAGCAAGTGATGATGACGGTGAAGCGGCAGAAGCAAAAGTCGTCTGTGTCGTCGAGCGTGGGCCACTCCAACCGAGGTAAAATCCCACCATGCTCTGGACAGCAAGGGGGTCCCCGCTGGGGACAGAGCAGATGCTATGGGGTGCTTTTGTGGGGTTTTGTTTGTGGGGGACAGACCAGTTCACATCTTTCACGGGTTACCCTGGGCAGGGGATGCTGAGGTCTCTTGCACTGGATGGAAGAGTTAGGACAAGACGTGGAGCTGGATGCATCGACCCCCTCCCTGGTGGAGCTGATCTCCTGGGAGTGCCGTACTGCTCCACATCCCTGAGGCACTTGGACATTTCATTGTGGTGCTATTAACCATTTGTTCCCTGGCTCTAAAGCTGGGGTAGCTGCCTAACCTTTGCAAATCCTTCCTCTGCGAGTGCCCCTATGGTTGGAATCCTCCAGACCCATGCCCTCCTGTGGATGGCCAAAGCTAATAGCATTGCTCTTCCACCATGCCATGGGGCCGGGAGCTGGCCACAAGCCGAGGCTCGGCTGTGTCCTGAGCATTGTGGAAGGTGGCGAGCAGGCAGCTCTGCCTACACAGGACACAAACCTGAGCTCGGGATTCACCTCTAAAGCTCCCAACACGTCTCCCATTTGCAGACTGAGAAGTGTGGGAGCCTCCAGGACACCCCATTGTGAGTGGTAGGAAGGAGATGAGTTAGGAGGAGAGATGTCCTTTTCTCACCACAGTGGCTTGCATTGGTTCAGTGGGGATGCTTTGCAGCCCCCTCCATTTTGCAGATGGGTAGAAAGGGGTGTAGGGGTCCAGGCAGCTGCTCCACCTCCATGCACTGAGTCTGTGCTACAGAAGGCAAGCAATCAGCTGAGTCCTGGAGCCAGGTTTCCTACTGGAATATCTTCCTCTTTGGGTCAAGGCTTGGCATATGGTTTTCTTCACCGTCCTTGCATCTGGAGAAGGCTGATTTGGAGGTAAACCCCAGCTTTCCCCAGCTGGGAGCTGCAAACCCAGAGGGCTGCGACAGCCACAGTGCAAAACCTCCTGGCTCTCAGAGGTGTTTTTACCAGCAGCTGCAGTGAGCTCACTGGCCTGGCTGAGTTCACCGGGAAGAGGAAAGCCCGAGGCTTTTGGGGAGAAGGGGGTGCCAGGGCTGGGACTGAACTGTTCAGCCACGTCCAGAGTAAGCAGCATGTAGAGGGGTGTTTGCTGGAAAGCTGATAAGCTGGGCCGGTCTCTGCCACCTCTTTCAGGGACTATGGCTTGCCCGGCAGCTTTTCCAAGTTGGATCATGAGGCTGAATCCAGCACTGGTGAGGTGTCATGGTCCAGACACACGTTTTGGGCTGGTTTACCAAGAGAATCCAGGTGGCATTATGCTGATGGGTGGAAAGTGGAGGTGGTGCTCCTGTAGGTGCCATCCTGGCTGTATGTGTTGCAGTTGCTGCGATGGAGGGAATAGAGCAGCTTCACGGTGGATGCCATGTGTACAGTGACCCGTGATGGGCACTGCCAGGAACAAATCTCTGCTTTCTCTTTTTTTGTGTGTTTGTGGACATAGACTCCAAGGGGTGGGCGGGGGATGGGGCAAGGAGAGCTTTCTTCTGCCACCAAAATGGAAGATGCAAATCTCCTCCTACCTCAGGAGGGTTTATTGCTTAAGGTGCCAGACCTGACAAAATAAAATACAAACCAGGATGAGACAAGAGGCTCTGGATGGGGACTGGGGCACTGCCAGCCTCCCTTTCCAATGGATGGGTATTTCAAGGGGAAGCAGGCAGAGAGATATCTCCCATTGCTTCCCATAGGCAGGAAAAAAAGGGAGGCAGAGAGGGATTATTCCACTTCGAGAGAAGCCCAGGTGAAACCTCTGGGAAAGGAAAAAAAAAACCAAATTCCCAAGCTGCCCGTCTCTGCTTGACAGGCTGAAGCTAAACCCCTCCTCCAGACACTTTTGGAAATGTCTAGGAATGGGAATTGCGTGGTAATGTGCAGCTCTGGTTTCTGTGTCCCAGGGAAGCTGAGTCACGTCCAGCTCCCAGGAGCTGCCTCCAAACACAGGGCTGAGGCCGTCCCATTCCCACTGCGGGGAGGTTGGCCAGCATGAAGGTCCTGATGGCTGATTCACCCTGGCAGCTGCTCTCTCTGCGTTTCTGGACAGAACCCCAGAAGGGCAAGAAGTTGCCATTTGTTCTTGGGGTTTTCTCCTGGGCTGAAGCCTGAGAGGGTCAGGCAAAAATTTCAAATATTGATTTTCACTGATGTAGGTCCAAAGGTTAGCTAAGCAGACCTAATGAGAAGCATTAATGTTTCCTACAAACAGACTGCATGGGTCTGTGAGGGGTGGATGTCTGCCTGTTCAAATGCTCCTCCAACAGCAGCTACCTGCATCCCCCCATGATTTCTCAGAGATGCTTCTCAAAGGCAGCACAAGCTGGGGAATTCACAAAGCCCCTTGATAAATTTTCGAGTGCTTTGTTCCTTCTGCACCCAGACAGTTTCCTGCATGCTTCTGGTTAGGTGTTGGTCCGGGTCCAGCCATCTGTTGTTGCATTTTCATCTGTGGTTTGAGCAGGAGCTGAAGCGTGGTGCAGAGTTTCCCCCAGCTTCAGCAACACATGCGCCTGTGTATGTAGGATGGAGAGCATCAACATGGACCCCTCTTGCATGTAGCAGGGATGGGCGTTGTTGTATCCCATAACTGGAGTTTCTTTAGAGGGTCGACAGATGTTCCCTCAATGTCCTGCTAATTGATGGATACATAAAATTAGTTGGTTATTTTGTGTCCAGCAGATCAAGGCATTGTGGCCACTCTCTGAAGATCTGATGTCACCCAATATGTGCACAAGCCACAGCAGGGCAAGATGATCCATCTGGGCTCACACTGCTGTGCATTAGCATAGGGCAGTGAGCGGAAACCAGTTGCTAGCAGCATAATCCTGCACCCACAGTGGGGTGTTTTCTCAGCACAGCAGCTATGGCTATTTCCAAGGACGGCTGCAGAGTTTTGGGTCTGTGGGGTCTGCCCTAGGGCATATCTGCCCTTCTCACCATGGGACTAGCTAACTGGATGGCTCCCTCTGAATTTGCGAGTAATGCATATTTCCAGGGAAAATGAATTTCAGTGGCATAGCAGGAGAAAAGGCCAAACTGAACCAGCTCCTCATAGCCAACAGTGCTAGTCTGCAAAGTCCTCTGGCTAAAGAAAAGGTTTGCCAGACAGTCGTCACTGGCTGGCAGGCTACAGCAGGAAGCAAAGATCTGAGGAAACCCAATTGAGGAGTGTCGTATTCAACTGTCTGTGATTTAGAGGTTTGCTATGCTGGCTGTGGCTGAGAAGGGAGAAATCCCACCTAGCTCTAATGGGGTTCATTACTCTGATGTGAAGGAAAGAGGAGATTTTGGAGATAGTAAGTCTTTTGAAGACTTCTGTAACCTTCCCCCAGCATGAGATGATTCAGTGAAAGCCATCCACTCTTCCACAAACCTTAGATTACTGGTATAGAAAAAAATGCCAAAACTCTTCAGCTCATAGGCCAGAAGGCAGAAATGAAGTTTGGTCATTCCTGCAAGAATCTCAACTTCTGGGATTTCACTAACACCTCTCTCCTAGGAGGCATCCATGCTTTGCTTTGTGCCTCCCACAGGCCCTCTTCTCTTACTACGTTTTTCCTATGTTTAATCATCCTTCTTGTTTTAAAGCCATGCATAGTTTATTATGTAACTTGTCTAGCCTGCATTACCAGTGACTGGTTCTTGTCTTGCCTTTCCCTTCCACAGATTAATATTTATTAACACACATCCATTTCCACAATGGTCCCTGTTAGCTTTATTTGTCTGGCTGAAGTCTTTCACTGTCATGCTTGAAATATGGCACTTTTAACACAATTCTTCTCCTTGCCATCAGTCTCTTAGCTTCAAGGGGTGTAAAGTTGCCTTTGAACAACATAAATAACTCATTAAGCACAGGTGTATTGGGTTAGATGGAAATCTTAGTTTGCTCTGTGATGATTGATAACAGCTGATATAGAGTGGAGGATGCAAGGTGAGCACTTAGTGGGTCTCCTGGTGATTAAGTGCAAGATCTTGCCGTTCTTACCTGTTGTAGTTAGTTTTTACCCTCGTGAACCGTCCACTGAAGTTAAATGAGATTTTAGATTGACCAGGTTTTGAAGGAAATGCCTTGGGGGAATGACAATTTGGGGGTGGGAGAGAGGGGTCCCTATGACAGCCCAGTCAGCACCTGAGAGCCCTCAGGGGTATTTTCTGCCCACAGCCACCGTTGCTGGGAGGCTGTGCTTCATCTCAGTGATTCTCATCCATGTCTTTTCTGTCTCTATCCCATCTGTTATCTACTACTAATACAGTAGCTCTTTGTTTGTCCAAGTGCAAGTGGGCACTTCAGAGACCTAAACAGCTGCTTGAATGACAACAAATGGGACACAGGCTTATGGACATAGCTATAAAAAAGCACCAGGGAGGCATCTTCCCCAAAGAGCATTTCCACCCCCTGCCAAAATGTTTTTTTCAGGAGGTAGTCTGTTTTTATCCCAGATTGTCAGGATCTGTGACCAGCTTGTATGGTCTTTACCCTTGAGGTGGATGAAAAGAGGAATATCCTTCCTCTTCCTCAGGCTGGTGATACACCTCCAAGCTGGCTCTCAAGATGAACCAGGCAGAGAAGTGTCTAAACTCACAGGACTAAACAAAGTTGATGCTTGCTTTAGCCACCTCCATCAGAAAATCCCCAGGTTTTTCCTGGCCTTCAGACTGAGCTCTCCAAGCAATAAATCACAGTTGTGTGGTGGCAGGAGAAGCACCTTCTCCAACCAGCAAGGCAGCTTCAAAATGCCTCGAACATTTGAGGTAATATATAATTATATATTTATAAGCTCTTATATACAAGTTCTTGGAGGTGAAGGCAACTCTTCAATGACTGAAGAACATAAAGTTGCATAAACTGCCTGGTCTTTTGAATTTGGCCATGTAGCGGTGAATTTATACAAGAAAATTAGAGATGTGCCTAAACTGGCTTATTTTTGGTGTCTCCTTGCTCAACCCCAAAGTCTTTAGTGCAGTGCATGGCAAGAATGGATCCTGAAAGGAAAAGCATGGTCCCAGGGAGGACTGGTCAGATTAACCTATGAGTCATGTCCAGAAATCCTTTCTTCCAACTACTCACTTGGTATCAGGAAAATGCTCCCAGGTGCTCCTGCCTGCAGTTACATGATGTTTGCACAGAACAAGAGGTTGATTATAAGAAGGAATTCCCAGGAAACTGTTACCATGGGACTGTTTTATCTTTGTGCTCAGAGCTGTTGTTATTAGCTAACTCTGTCTCTTGGTGAATAATCTGGCCCAAACTTACCATTTCAAGCCCTGCCTTGCTTCTGCTGAAGCCCCACACTAATGTCCTGATCTGGAGTTTCAGGGAAAAGCCAGGGTGGAGAGGGAAGCACAGAGTGAAGAGCACAGCTGAATTGTATCTCCTGTAGCATGTTGATGGCCATTTCCTTGCCTTATCAGAAAGTTCTGTGCAACTTAATATATACGACGCAAACAGGGCTGGAGACATATTAATAGGGAACGATGGCCACCAAGGCTCTAGACTGGAAAATGAGATCCTGTGGTTTTCTGCAGAAGTGCATGTCTGTGAAACTATTTTGCTGTTGCTTATTCTGCATTCAGTGATGTTCTTCAGATGCTGCCATCCGTGCAGTCTTGCTCCTCTCTTGTTGACAATAGAAAGCAAATCTTATTATTTATACCACATCTATGGGAATCATCTTCCTGAGAAAATGCAAGAATTTTTAGCCACAAACCAAATCACCATAACAGGTTCTGGATGCCTCAGGCAAGGCAATAAACTAGATTTATTCCAAGGATCAGTGGCTGTAGAAGAGCTAAGTGGCTTCAGGGCCTTTGTGGTTGAGCTTATCCAGTTTATCTAAGAGATGAGTCTTATCAAACAATCAGAGAGATTAGGATATTTCTGACATTACCCACCAGTTTAGGTGCATAACTTAAGACAGGTAAGTCCTGATTTTGTAGTTCGTTAGACATTCAGAGCTTCCCCTGTAAGTTAATTGGAGTGTAGAGTTTGCACTTCCTCATAACGGGACTTGGGATGCCACAATTATTGAGCACTTTTTAAAATGAAACTTAAATGACCTTAAACTTTTTTGGACTGTCTGAAGGGAATTCCAGCATGGAAAGAGAATTACTTGTTTTGTTTTTTCTTGTAGTGATGAATGTAGCATTGAGTAAACTACTTTTAGGAGGGATCCAAAGATTGCACTGCCAAGGGCTACTGGTGAGGGACAGCTGGAAGAGCTTTTAATAGGGCTGGTATAGGTAAATACAAACACTCTGAATAAAGCCCTGAGAAACAGTAGAAATGGCTGATGGGTTCCTCCCGGTCCAAGATATTTGCATCTTTACAAAATATATCTGAGACCTAGTCTCACATATCTCCCCAGAGTCCTCAAAATAATGATGGACCTTAATACATTTTCAGCAAAAGAAAGTACAAATACACAGAGTGATCTTTTAGAGACTGGAAATCAAAATTTAAGGCAGTGCAATTAGGTTTTTTTAGTGTTTGACTATTTCAGATCCCTGGGTGTTAAATAGACTTGACCATCATTTATCCGTCATGTTTGTTATTTACTATTTATTGAATTTAGCAAGCCTTCCTCAGGCTGCTTGTGTTGATGTGATTGTTAGAATTCAGATCAGGAATGCCAGACTGACAAAAGGGTCGGGGGTGGGTTTTGCTGTCAGAGAAGAGGCAAATTTTGTTTACCTCCAAGTCAGAATAAAGGAATTATGTTCCAGGTTCAGACCTTCCAGGATGTGTAGCACAAAATATCATCCAGTTCCCCTCATATAGCAAATACCTAAGACATTGGCCCGGTGTCTGACCCTGCCTGCTCTTGTCCCCTGCAGATTTTATGGCACTTGGTCTTTTGTGCTGAAAACCTTAGGCTGTTGCTTGTGGTCTGAGGGCTGGAGTATCCAAGAGCTCTTCTGCAATGAACATCTTCTATGAGTTGCCTGCAATGGGAAGGGCTCAACTTACTGCTTGTCTTTCCTATGTTCCTGTTAATGTTTCTAACTGTTATTCTTTGGTAACTAAACTCACTGAAAAAAAGAGCGCTATGCTCTGAAAGGGTGCCTGCTGGGACCACTTTCTCCTGCTGACCATGCTTTTTCCATTTACAGGGTCCATGTATGATGGTTTAGCTGATGGTTATGGCTACGGAACATCCCGGGGCAGCTATTATGCCAAAACCCAAACGGGAAACAGCAGCTGGGGATATCCGGTAAGATACTCTTTTATCTGGGAACTGTGGCATACTCTTGAGGTAACCTGTGCAGAAAGCACCCTCTAGCAGGAGCAGTCATGTAGCAAGGTCATAGCACTTCAGAAGCTTGCCCAAGAGAGATTATGCATGGCTATGGCTATCTTAGAAAGTAATTCAATGCAATGGAAAAGGACGATTGAGGACCCTATATCTATGTTGTATGTGGTTGGAGATTTTAGTGTGGACAAGATTTAGTTTGGTTTGGTGGATTAATATCCACATGGCACAAGAGATTTGAAGCTGTCTGCAGGATCAGTCATGGGTCCAGACTCTTACAACTCAGTTCAAGTCTGGAGCACCTCCATTGCTAACCTGCAACAGTTTCCGTTTTTGTTTCCATGTACAAAACTTCTTTGTGAACAACATTAATGTGGTTGAGTGGTGATAATCAGGGGATTTGTATTATAACTGTGTTGCTATTCCCAATCTCAGCACTAGTGCAGACCCTTTTCAGAGATTCTCTGAGTTTGGAAAAGAGGTGGTCCACTTCTCCCATAGTGATTATTAGAGAAAATATTACAGATTGCCAGAAAAAGCACAGGTGAGATGATAGTACTTGTCTTTATGCAAGCTGAGTTTATACATCCCACAGAGGTCTTGTCCTTGGTGACAGACTCTTGGTACGCTGCATTGTCTACTGGGACAACTTGTGCTCATGTTGCCTCTCCACCTCAGACCTGTATTCTGTTCTTCCTTGGTTTTCATGAGCTATAAAGTAGAAAGGAGTAATTCACAGATCTGGGATTTGAATATGGGGAAAAGAAAGGGCTCATTTAAACAACTCTGGGACTGTAAAACAGCTCCCTGTCAACCATCAAAGGGTTGAACCAGGAAAGGTGCTTATGTTGGCTTCAAGCACACAGACAGAAAGTTGAAGATTTTCCTGGTAGTTGCCAGATCCTCTGCCTGTTCGTAGCATCAGCATTCCTCAGCTTCAGAAAGATTTATCTGTTGACTTTCTTAAGGGCCTTGGTGTAGCACGCTTGCTTCAAGGCAGAGGTGTCACTTGCTAGGTTTGCATCATGGGATTTGCTGCCTACTGCATGTTCAGTAGGAAGGACTGGGAGCACTGGCATGTCTTTGAAATTTTTATTTACAGACTGTCTGTTGACTTGTTTCAATGTCCTTTGCTGAGCTGGTTAAATCCCAGCCAGTGGTGTTTCTGCCTGATCTAAGACCAAAAGGGTGACTATGATGGATCAGAGCAGAGGTCCATCCAGCTAAGTGTCCTATTTCCATCATTAAGGCAGTGATGGGCCCCTGCAGAAGGGTCTAAGCATAGTAAGCAGTCAGTGATGCATCCCAGAGTGGTTTTGTGGCCACCAGAAATCTGCAACTGAGGGACCTCCTGAGCCAGAGATGGAATCTCTGAGCTTCATAAGTGAAATGATTGTGAAGTTTTGTTCCGATGATATATTGTTGTTTGTCTGTCATGATTCCTGAATGGAGTTTGTCATGTTTTGTCTAAGCAAAACTGCTCTGTTCCAGCCATTCCAGTAGTTTCTAACTGGTTTTTGTGTTAAAGAGAGAGGAAGCTAAGCCCCAGCTCTGCAGTTGCCCCTCCAGCTCATGCTCATGTTGGCAAGGTGGTACTGCAGCTAGTGTTGATGGTGTGAGGATTATTGTTTCATTTTGTTCATTCCTGATCTTCCTTCCAATCATTACAACAGCTGGACAAATACTGGGTAGTTAGCAATGACACTGGCTGCTGGGGATTTCAGTCTAGCAATGGTGGTCTTCTGGTGAACAGCTTGCAAGATGATTACGAAGACCAGGGCCTCCATTAGATACCACAGAGTACTGTGGACACAACAGTTCAGTCACTTCTGGTTCACCATGGACTTATGCAGCTAATGGCTTTTCTCTGAAGGGCTCTTTTGCATTAACTGATGAGGGAAGGTCTTTCTCCAAACCTAAGTGTCTTACAAGCCTTTCATTCTAGAAATTTTTGGTAAAGGTCTTCAGGACCTGGGCTATGTTTGTAAAAGGGACTGGGACTTGTGAAGGATTCACAGTAAAATTTGTCTAACCTAACTGTCTATCAACTGAAAATCAGCCATTTAGTCTTAACAAGTCATCTAGACTCCTCCCATAGCCAACAAAGAGAGAGGTATGAGGAGGTGATTCATCTCCTCTATCTTGGAGATCTGTCAGGTCAGGATGAATCAGCCCCTCTGGATGCCTATCTCCTTCCACTGGTAGCTGGATCGGAGCAGTCACCTAACAGGTAGGTGACTGCAGTTAGGGGCGATGAGTCCCAAGTGCCATTGGCACATTGGAACGTATAACCTCAAGCCTAAATCTGCTTAACAAGCTTAACAGACATCATATTCCCCAACCACACCAAGGAACCTTCTACATTTTGCTTCTTCCAGAAAAGAAAGGTTTACACACAACCAGCCTCCAGCTTGGGTTAGCTTTAACTTTTGTCTACGGACCTGTTTGAAGTTTGTGCAGGTTCTAGACATTCTAAAAAAACGTTTCTTAATTCCTGGGCTGTAAGACATGAAAACAAATATAAAGCAAACCTATTTTTGAAGACAAAAATTGCTGGACTTCTTTCCAGCTGGAGCTGGTGCTGTGAATGTTTCTGAGAAGTCACAAAGTCCCTTGAGATGCACAGGCAAATTCAGGTATTTCAGGGAAATGACCAAGTATAGTGTTCAGGAAAATGACTTAAGTCTTAATACTTCTGGAGTTAAAAAGGTGTAACAGGCAATCCATGTCCATGTTGCTTCTCCACAGCACCTGCAACTTAGGCACTGCTTTTAGATTGCCTTAGCTGGTGACTCTAAACGACAGGAGGTATCCTGTCTCACCCACAGCTCTTAAAAACTATTATTCCTGACTTCTTCCTTCTGTCTTGTTTTGTGTCTTCTTGGAAATCTCAAGCTTTTTGGTTCTGAGTTTTCTTCCCAACCTTATGATACTGATGTTCAAATATTAGAGCAAAAGAAATGATAGATCTGAAGGAAGAGCTCTCTTTGGCTCAGTCAACACTTCTAACTAAAACCTTTGATTTACCCATTATTAAAAACTATTTTCTGTTTATTCCTCTTGTGGAGTGCCTTGTTTGTAGCATCATGGTAACTAGCGTTGCAGTGAGTACCTACTCATTATCTGCGTAGGTTACACTGAAATCAGTGGGACCACTCCAGAAACAGGCACTCTGAGGGCAGCAGGTTTGCACTTGGCTGCAGCGTTTCCTTGGCTCATGTGTCAGGGGTTGGCTCAGCCTTCAGGGATGAAGTCCCCAGTCCCATTTGCACAGTGGCCACGGTGGGATGCAGTGATGGGTACATTAATGACTGCAAACTTCTCTGTGTTAGGTGATCTTTCAATCCAAGTGCTGTTGAGCCCAGAAGACCCTTAGAGACATTTGTCACCCTACTGACAGTATGTAAGTTATGAGTGGCCACCAGTTCCCAAAGCCATCTGACTGCCGGAGCTGGCTATGCCCTGTCCTGATGTAAGGCCTGAATAGTGCCTGAGGTCCCACAGAAGGTACAGTGGTGACCACAATTTACACAGACAAACCTGAGGGAGGTTTAAGTAAGCTAAACCAGACACCTAGAGCAGTGCAGTCATGGCAGGAGAAGTCTCAGCATGAGCTGCACCCTTGAGTCTGACACCTCAATACCACCCCAAAAATGGGATCTGTTCAGCACTGGGCTCAAAGCCACTGTCACAGTCCAGTGGCCCGTGGGTTGCAGGGAGTGTGCTGCTCACCCCAACTGCAGGCACAGTTTTGGAGATGCACAGCCAAATCCTGAACACCAAGGGAAGGCAGTATGTGGAGCCAGGATGCATGCCATCAGCAAAGACCCTCTAAGGCTTAATTCCCACCGGCAGCAATGCTGCTCTTGCCTGGGTCTGCTGGGTTGGCAGGTCCATCCCCGCTAGAGAGTCGAGGGAGTTCCCAGGCCCCATGTCTGTTTTGCCACTGTCAAGATGATGCGTTATCAAGACAAGGCGGAGAAGCACGCCCAACGTCCCTGTGCTGCTGCTTCCACAAGAAGGAAATACACGAGCATGATGTGGGTGTAAGATGCAGCAATTTCCCCCCCAGCACTGCCCTGAACGAGGGGCAAACAAGCCCCTGGTGCGTTGGGTAGGGAAGGAGACGCATCTCAGACATTAGGGTGCTCTGCCTCCAACAGGGTGATCAGATCATCACCCCCCCAGAGCTGACCTCAGCCTGGGGCTTTTAGTGAGTAACGTTTCTGAGAGCAGCCCTGCTCCCAGACCAAGGAAGATTTGGCGTGTCTGCTGCTGCTTTGATTAAAGAAGTTAACTGAGTTGGATCCTGGCACATAACAGCTGGGGACCCGTGGCTACCAGGCCATTAGCGCTCACCACTGCTTTCCTCAGGCACCACTGCTGGGGTCTCGGGCTCTGTGCTGCACTGGCCCACCCAGCTTGGTTTCTGTGGTAATTATGTCCGTTATGGCACTAAGGAAAATAATGCACTTTAGTGATCCCTCTGCACTAGAGACTGTATGTAGATTCTTAAACAAATGTTCTCTGTGGGAGAAAGTTGCAGAGCTTTCTCTCCCAAATGCATTATCTGCATGAAAGGCATTTGCCACGAGATGGGAACACTCCCTGCTATCCCTGGCTGGCTTTGCCTCTGTGGACAAAAATCTCTCATTGCCAGTGGAGCTTTGTTCCATAAGGATTTCAGGACAAAATTTGTCATTTGCTGTGATGACACATTCAAGTTTAAAAAAACTCTAAAAATAGAGTGGTTTGGGCAATCTTATCAAAGAAAACAAAGATTTATAGCTGTTGCACATCATTGCTCAGTCAGACCCTGGTCTCCCTGTGAGGTTTTGCAAGAGGCTTTATGCTTTGGAGTAGCAAGTTGGACATTACCTTCCCTGGCTAGAATGAACTGAACCATCAAGACCTAAATCTCAGCTGCATAACGAACCAGATGAAAAAGCATACCGAAAGGCAGCAACCAGGTGAGGTGGGAAATAGCATTTCAGAAATAGATAAATAATATATTTGCTGGTTTTGCAATTTTTCTCCCTACAATGGAGTGTGTAGCAGGCAGCAGCTAAAGCATTTCGCAAGTAACATCAAGAGTTTTCCCCACCCATCACTTAGGGTGGGACGCTGTCATGTTGCATTGCCTGTGCTTTGCCCTCCAGCCTGGGAGAAACCTGCTCCTGACGTGTTTATACGGAGTCCTTTACTTCTCTCTGTCTGCTGCTCTAGAAACAAACAAATTGCAAGGGAAAAATTAGAGCCAGGTAATGAACTGATCGCGTCCTTAGATGCAGAAGTCAGAAACACCCAGTTATCTGGGAGGGCCTCTGACATGGAAAGGCAGTGCTGAGATCAGAGTGAGATTCCCGGAGCTGGTGTGCCTTGCTCTGTGCTTCTGCTTCTCTGGAAAGCAGGAGGAGGAGATGGACTTTTCCTGTTAAACAAAAGGGTTTATGGAAGAAAAAGCCAGAAAAGGACTCATGGTCAATGATTGGGATAATGCCATTTTGACTTTAGCACCATTTTTATTCCAGTTGAAATAAGAGATTAAAAATCATTATTTACCTGTCTTGTGTGACTGTTGGATATTCCAACTGATGTTCCTAAAATGCTCCCATAGTGCAGGCTGAGAACTGGTGATCCACAAATGCTCATTAATTTGAGGCAGGTCTTTGCTGTGCTGGTGAAGGAAAGCCCTTACTGTCTGATAAGAGCACCTGCATGCTATCAGTGTTCATCTTTGCTGCCTTTCCTCCCCGTACCTCCCCTCCTTGTTTTAATATGAATGAACGGCTCCCAAGGCTTGGCCTCAAACCTACAGGCTCATTTCACAGCAGGGAGAAGTTCAGGCTAAAATTCAGGATGTCAGCATTGCCTGGCTGCACATGAACATCCTCCTGCATGAGGATGGGGTGCAGGGGACTGCTAGTGCATGATGGTGTCTGGCTGAAAGGAGACACCTACCAAGCTGCCCCAACTTCTCAGGTGTCATGGGGAGAAGTCTTGGTGACAGCCTGTGCTCTTCTAAAATGGCTTCCAGATCTTGCAGTGCAGGGGGAATCACTGTTTTCTGTCTCCACCCCGCTTTGAGGGACTTCATTGTCTTTTCCAGCATATCTCCTCACTCCTAAAGGAAAGAAGTGTGGCCCTGGCCCACCTCCCCCATGCAAACACCCACAAGCAGTGGGCAGATACAATTCAGGGTGTTAGGAAATCTGGGTGGTTTATGAGGTTTGAAGGCAAGAGATTGATTATTTCCTTTCACTAATGCTGTTCTGCATAGGGAGAGCTCACTCTACACACGTAATGGCATCAGCAAAAGTTACGAGATTGTTGTCAGGTGGCTCTTTAAACCACAGACTATGTAATAGCATCACCTTCACCTTCAGAGATGTCATCTCTTCTCCAGACGGCAGAGTGCCTCGCTTCTACCTTGCTGTGCATCCTATCTCACTGATCACTGCATCCAGCAAAGAGATAACAACATGGGGAACTCCATTCCCTTGGCCATGTTTGCTCCAGTGTTAGAAGTGAAGGTCTCTGACTTAGCTTGATGAACATCTGAAATGGGGACGTAGGTTTTAGTCTGAGAAAGCTGCTCTTAAGGCACAGACACGGCACTTTGCTGAGATCAAGAAGCGATCAGGTCAGCTATGTCTGTGCAAGGATTCATAGAGACTATTTGGCAAGCAGGTCTGAAATCCACTGAAGCTGGCAGGAGACTTCTCATCGATTTGGAGGCTTTGGATCAGGCTCCTGCTGCAAAGAGGAATTCTAAGATACCAATTAGGTCCGTGCCACTTGAAAGAGATTAAAATGGGCTCAGCCAAGCATCTGGTAGAATCAGCAATAAAAGTCATGCACTGACTTTGGTAATGAGCTTCACATCACACGGGAACTATTTTCCCATGAGTTTGCAAAAGGCTTCCCCACCCTGCCAGGACCTGCACTGACTTGCTGCTCCGGGCTCCCTGTGTTGCAGAAAGGTGTCTTTCCAAACAGGCAGTCGCTTTGCTTCACCCGTCTCAGGGCTGGCAAGAAAGAAGACAATGCTATATGCCACTATAAAACACAGCAGGAAATACAGAATTGATAGTTCTATATCTATAAACACAGACATAATCACAACTTCCCTCGCCCGTTCTGCTGGCAGAGAGCCCATGTGCATACACTGGAGAGCAAACAATAGCTTTAGATAAATAATAAGTTAGCTCTTCCATGGTTAGCTGAATTGGTTTCAGCAAATGCCCAGGGGCTCCACAGCTCTGCCAAGCTTCTGACAGCCCTACAAAATAATCCCATCTTATACTGACTCATAAAGAAAAACAACAGGGCTCAGATCTAACAAGCTGCTGCTCTGTCCTCCAGCTAGACACTGCCAGCAGCAAGCCCTGGGAGTGGGTTCCCTACTCCACTGAGCAGCAAAGTCCACCCTGCACCTTCCTGCCACTGCCCTGTCCCATCCTTCACTGTCCTGAGGGTTTCTGAATCCAGGAAAATGAAGAAAAATTGAGGATGATATCACCTGTAGAAGGATATACTCATCCCCAGTGGGGTAGATCATGACTTCATGAAAGGTCATTTTGCCTTTGCTGTGTGCATGCTGCATCCAAAGCAAAACCAGGATGGAGAGAACTTCCAGGCATGGTCACCCTGGAAATTTCAGTGGGCTTGCCCCACTGGCAGGGAAGCCCCCAAGACTTATTGCACTTACCCATGTGCCTTGTCCTTGCTTTCCTTATCACATGCAAATTTTTCTTCCAAATCCCTGGGAGCCCTGCAGTATGCACCAAACCAGTTACCTGCCATGCTGCAGTACTAACAGGTTTTTTCTGTGTCCTCTGGAGCAAATGCAAAGAGAATTTGCCCCCCTTTTCTCCCCTTCCAGCAATTCACCTGTTTAGATGCAAACCTGCGGAATGAAAGTATGAAAACTACTTCAGACTGGTGCTCAAATGACAGAGCAATCTAGGTATTGGCATAGCTGGACTAAAGCTTTTCTTCTTATCCAGATGGCATGCCTGCTAGGTAACCCCTTTTAAAAGTGTTCAGCCGTTACATGTGCAACTCTCTGGGATGCAGCAGAGAGGATTCACTGCATTCCTGAAGATCAGTTTGTTAATGGAAGTATTTGGCTTAATTAATTAACATAATGACAATTCTGCAGAGTCTTGGAGATGGGAATGATGCTGAGTGTGGTCAGGGCTGGGATGAAGTTGGAGCAGAGCAGCGGGACTCACGGTGAGCCTGCAGAGGATACCAATTTCTTTGTCACGTGGTGTTTCTAGGTTAGGATTTTTTTTCAGTGACATGAACTATTGCACCAGGCACAGACTTTTCACACCTTGTGCCTTGAACCTCCATGGAAATAATAAGGTTGACTTTTCTCTCCCAGCCCAAGAGATCTTTTGGTGGCTTTTGCAGAAAGAGGCATCCAAAGTACCACTGCTTCAAGTTAGGTGAGAAAAAAACCCTTGCCCAACAAGAGATCACAGATGAGCTTTCCCAAGATAAAACAAAGGGGGATGAGGCAGGCAGTTTTATTCTTTAGTTCTTTTTGTGCCTGTTTGCTGTATGTCTTGGAGATCTGCTTGCCAGCATGCTGAGTGGGAAGCAGTGGAAAAACTCAGTATCATGGGGCAAACAGCACTAAAATAGCTTTATTTATTTTCCTTTCTGGAGTATACACTTTAGTCACTTGTCTCGCACTTGGATACAACTCTGCAGACTACCAGGTGCCAGCATTGACATCCAGAAGGTTTAATATTGCAAAAGAATATTGGATTCAATCCTGGTGTACTTGGGGCAAATCTGGAGGACTTTTGGTGAAATGGTGAAGACATTTTGAACTGACAGCAGGCCAGCTAAAGCCATTTTTTCATTTGATGAATTGCAGTTGGTTTTTTTACTGTCTTTTATTCTTTTTTTTTTCTTCCTGGCTTAGTCATCTCAATTCCTATTGCATATCCCCCATTGTTCTCAAAACATCCCATTTTATGAGCTGATACTACACACCTTGTAACTCATAAGCAGATCTTCATTGTCTCCACTTGTTTCTTGGCACAATGAGATTCAAGAATACCTTCTTACTCATTTTTCACTCTCTTTACTCCCTTCCTAAGGAACTTATAGGTAGAAGGGCAACAAAATAGCATAAAGAAATTAAAAATAAATGCAGGCAGCGCTGGAAGGTCAGAATGGGGCATCATTCTCTGTGATGGCAAGAGATGTGATGTGAACTCCTCTAATTACAGGTTGGGTTAGACCCCATGTATTGGAAATAAGGCATTTTCTCTAATGCCAGCATCATATTTGAGCTTTCAGTTCTGCTTTCAAGTTCCTGGATGCCATATCCTGATCACTAAGTGTCCCCAGGTTTCAAGGGAGGCTTTGGTACCTTTGTAAGGGCTGCAGGTGGGCTAACCTCCCATAAATCCAGGGCCACAAAAATGCCTAAGAGGTATAGGAATTTGGTAGCCGTGACACCCACACAGGAGTGGGCTTGGCAATGTCGATCTTCAGCTCAACCCTTTCCTAATTTTTTTGTCTCCTGTTTTCTCATTGACCAGCTGTACAATGGGACCCTGAAGCGGGATGTGGAGAACAGGCGCTACAGCTCCTACAGCCAGATGGAGGGCTGGGGCAGCAAGCACTACAGCAAGGCTGTCTGCAGCCCCACCAGGGCCGGCAGCGACTACTGCTTTGTGCAGAACATCAAGAGCAGCCGGAGCGAGCCCGACCTCTACTGCGAACCACCCCGGGGCACACTGAGGAAGAGTCAGGTGGGAGGCCGGGCAGAGCACAAGGCAACCTTGAACCGCCAGAGCATCTACAGCAGCTGTAGCACCCAGCAAGGAACTACCAGGACAAGTAAAAAAATGCCGGCACGAGCCCTCTCCTGCCCCTCAAGCAACAAGCCCGATGTGGTCTATGCCCAGCCCATGATGAGCTGCAAGCAAGATGTGGTTTATGGACAGGCTCAGTCCAGCTCCAAGTAAGTCTGCTGCAATGGGCTGAATCTGAGTAAATGTAGACATCTTCTGTGGAGGTCTGCCATCAGAGCTAGTCACCTGAGCTGTTTTATAGCCACTGGAGATCTGCTCACCAGTGCACACTGTGCTTAATCGCATCCTGCAGTAGAGCCTAAAGTGGGTCAGATGAGTCACACTCTTAAAGGGCTTATTTCTTTTCATGAGCTATGGAGGAAAACCAATATGACTGGCTCAGTGTATATATCTCTGCTGTAGCTGTGTGACGTTGGGCAAGATGATCTCCCAGTCTCTGTGGTGGTATTAACTGACAGCTCCTTTGCAAGAGAGAGGTGAAGGAGGTGGGGAGGTGAAGAGCAGAAAGCCTGCTGTGCAGTTTGGGTGCTTTTCCCGATTGTTACACTGTTTTGATTTGGCAGAAAACAAACCTAAAAATCAACTAACTTTGAAGGAGTTGACTCCTGACGGTCTGACTCAGAACAGAGCTGAGAATCTGCTGAGTGGTCATATTTACCCCTGTGTCTTTCTACCCAGCCCTTGCTTCATTCACCCAAAGGTCTGATTTGGGTTCCAGAAAAAAATTGAGTCAGAAATGGAAATAAATAGCCTAATTGGAATGATTTACCTAGCCAGAAAAGAGGAGGGAATGGAAGCTGTTCAATTCCTTCCTATCCAGAGCATCCAGTCCCATTGGGGTTAGGAATTATGCAAGGGTGGAGGATGGTCCTTCATGTCTCAGCATCAGGCCCCTTCCTGTAAATGTTGCCTACAACAATAGGGCATGTAAAACACACCAGTGAGCTCAGACACTCCCAAGTTGGTATATCTGTGCAATGCAGCAGAGCTGTCACTAAAAAAAAAAACTAGTGGAGTTTTGATGGCATTACAGTGATGTTGATTAAAAGCTGCCCTGATGCTGATGGCTACGCTGCCTCTGGCTCTGGAGCACCAACCACAGCCTTGGAAGAGATTTGGTCTGCACAAACTATAGTCTTGGAAAACTATGGTTTGCAAGTTTTGAACTCCAAAACATTGCAGTTCAAGGTTGCAGTGTTTTACTGGGCTGGAGAAGGAGGGTCTACATCTTCCACAAGCATTCCCAGGGGCTACTGCACTACCGTTGCTGCATCACTGTCATATACAGCCTGCCCTGCACCAACACAGAAGTCACAACTCCCAGACAGACGTGGCAGCTTGTCACACAAATCCTAGGAGCTCCCGAGCTCATTCCTGGTGGTCCCTGGTCCAAAAGAGAATTTGCACACTGCAGCATAAGTGTGAGACTAATTAACAGGGCTCATAGCCTTTGTCATAACTCACACCAAAGGCCTGAGATTGTTGAGCCGTTGACCCAAGTTGTGATGCAGATATTAAGAAACCTGTCATCGTCGTCCCCCCAGTCAGCAGTGTGAGCCAAATCATGCTCTTTTTCACATCTGAATGTTGATTTCCAGATTTCTCTGCTCAGCCTCCCTCATTTTGTATTGAGTAGAAGTATGTCCCAGAGCATCTATGCCAAGAAATGTCACTCACCTGTTAGCATGTTGTCATGAAAACTTAACTTCCCATGTGCTAGTTATTTCATGTTTAACACATGCAAAATTAGCCCTGGCCAACCTGGAGCACCAGTGGCATTGGCTTGCTGCTTTCAGAAGCTTAGTAATTCCTCTGGAATAGGAAACGGAGAAGTTACATAAACTGCAAGTAACTTGTTCTAGAGAATTTCTGACTAAAGAGCATAAAAGTGTAGTGGGAGGGATGGCAGAATGATTAAATATGGGACTACAGCCAGCTTCTGCCTAGGGAAAATACTGCTTTTGAGAAGTTAGTCCCGGGCAGGCAGGCTCTCTCCAAAGCAAGCCCTGCTCTGCACTGCACTGCACTCACAGTTATAGACTTGGTCATTTCTTTGGAAAGGTCACTTGAAGAATAATGGCATTTTCTGAAGAGAAGGAGAACTGCTGTTGTGAGAGGAATACTTTCCAGCACTGGATGCCCTTTGGTTAGGGAGTGGTTCCATTTATACACTTCTCCTGGCTTGGGGCATAGCTAATCTGGCAGAACTGGTTCTGATGTGGAAACGTCGGGCTTCAAGTCGTAGGCTTAGCTGGGGCTGTGTCCCCTGAGTAAATCTGATTTGGCTGGGGTACACTCCCCTGCTTCGCATGAAACTGACTGCAAAACTAGATTAGTTTGGTGGGCAGTTTGTACAAGCGCTTCTGCTCTTGACTCAAAGGAGATGAGGTTGGCAGCAGTTGTCCTTAAAGTTTTGGAAACATACTAGTGAGCTGTTGTCTTTGAAAAAATTACTTATTTGGAAGGCCTTTAGCCCTTATAAATGTCTGGCAGGCCACTGTTAGCCTTGGTCTGTAGTGTGCTTTTGTTGGGAAGGGGCTTTCAAAGATGGGTTAGGACCATATCTGGGCTCTCTTTG
Organism: Buteo buteo; assembly: GCF_964188355.1. Lineage (NCBI taxonomy): Eukaryota > Metazoa > Chordata > Aves > Accipitriformes > Accipitridae > Buteo > Buteo buteo. The sequence goes on from NC_134193.1 coordinate 6,791,021, forward strand.
CTGTGTAGAACTGTTTCTGGTTGGAGGATTCCACACTTGGAGAGCTTGATCTTCATTTGAGTAGCCTGATCTTTGAGTAGGGAGAGGTTTGCTTGTAGGCATCCCATTATTAGCTTCTGCATGCAGGAAGAGGGCTTAGCTGGGTAATAGCTGCTGGTAGTTCCCTGTTTGGGGCTCTGCTCTTCCTATTCTAGTAGTTCTTCAGGTAGAGTTTTTGCCTTCATAACAAGGATAATTTTGTGTTCAGTTTTCATGCTGTAAATCTCCTGTGTGGGTGTCTATCTTGTCTGCAGGTTAGCAAACCGTCTCTATGAGCAAGGGAAGGGCTAGATAGTTTCCAGGCTTTCAGAGGTGATCCAGTGGGGTGATTTCCATTGCTGTGAGAGTGATTACAGTGGGACCTATGATCCCTGGGTCTGTCTGTGATACAAAATTGCTTTGTAATTCAGTGACTGAGGACAGTGTCAGTATTGGTCCAAGAGTGGTGCTTCTCAGGTGTCCAGTGCTACAGATCTGATCTCCTTGGATGGTGTAAGATGAAAAAGGGGTCGTTGGATGTTCTCAGGTAGTGAGAGTATCAAAATGCAAGAACTGTCAAACTATCTGTACTGAACAGTTCTTCTGCATTTGGTCACAAAGTTATTTAATTTCTGGAATTATTCTTGATTGTGTGATTGTTTCCATTTATTGAACTGTCTTTGGCTGTGTAAGACTTAGAAGAGCTGTCTCTTTAATAACTATCTGTCAGAAAAGTCCTTCCTCTTACAGAAGCAACTCTAGTTGATGAAAGCACCTTTCCTCCAGTTAGCTGATGAGTAGTTTAACACCTAAATGTTTTTTTGGAAAAAACATTCTATGATTCAATGATAAACTAAACTGTGATGTAGGGTTTTACTCACCCCATAGCATTGGTTCTGGTAGTGAAATCTGAGGTTTGCACTGTTTGTTCAGATCAGGAGGTGAAACAGTACTGACTTGCTTTGAGAAACCTCCTCCTGAACTATATTGTCTTCCACCACCCCTGTCGTTATGATCCTGCCTCATTGGATGTCCCTTCCAGACATACTTCTCTATAACCACTCAGGAGCTTAAGCCTTTGTAAACATTATGTCATATCTGGAACAACATTTCCAAGCTCACTATATCTCTCCTGGGCTCAGAATTTCATGGGTTATTCTGGTGGCTCCTGCCCAAAAAGCAGTTCTCAATGAGCAGCACTCACATTTTGCCACAATACAGCTCTCTGGAGTGAGTCCTTCTACCTGATAGAGCTGGAGGGAGTCTTTTGGGTGTCCAGGAGTCCCTCTTCTCCGTGGAATCCTTCTCCTTTTTGGGCTCTCATGACATCCTGCAGATCTGCAGCCTTTCATCCTGGAAACCGGCAGCAATAGTGGTTTCAGCAGCTGGTGAAGACTATGCATATTTGCCTGCTTTTAACCATTTCCTCTGATGGCTGGTACTTGCAACATGCTCCAAGTGATGGTGTGCCATCTTGAGCTAGCCAGCTTTCAGCTAAATAACATGTGGCAATTCAGCCCAGTCAGGAAAAAAAGTTTCTACATCCTCCTTGGTCATCAGGCAGCGATAACAAGAAGCAGTAATAAAGGATGTAATGTTTAATGCATCCTAGAAAACTTTGAGTCTTTGTCCCCCCACAGCTGGAACTTGAGATACAAGAAAACTGTGGCTACCACTGGCTGACACTGTATTAGTGCTGCTTGCAGATGTATTTCATGTAGTGCCTCAGATACCACATGCACATGGGACTGACAGCCCAGGGCCAGACTAGATCATGATGCGTGGTGGTTGTGGCTCTGCAATAGTCTGTGCAGTAGTCAGCTGGTTAAGTACATATCACTTCTTTAGGAGATGCCTGCATCTCAGCTGGGTGCTCCTGTTGCCCTTGCAGAGATGCAGTCAGCGGCCAATGGAGCTGAAATCTGAGGTAGGTCAGTGAGTTACCCCCTAACAAAGTCAGTGCCTCTTGGTTGACTTCAGGGGAAACCCCGGTGTCTGAGCTGGAGACATTACTGAGAGGCCAGGTTAATCTCACCCCTTGTGAAGGATTTAGGGTGTTCTCATTTGTGAAGATGAAGAGGTGAGCTGGGGTGTCTGCAGACATTCCCCAGCTTGAGGGTTGCTGATATGGATCAGGAGCCATTAATGGACACCTACAGTATGTGTTGTCTTCCATAATACCACATGCACCTTTGGCATCATTTTAAGACGTGGATGTATTTCCCTTTGGTGTTCTCTGTATATAGGAGAAAAAGACTAAAACACCTTATTAGAGATCATGTGAAAGCAAGGCTTTCTCAAGGCACCTGAAAATACATAATATCTTAGTGCTACTCTGTTAAAGGCCTTGAACACCCTGGCTGGCAGCTATGGAGAAGGCAGTAAAGGCGGGGGCAACCCTTTGGATTTTCCATATGGTCATATTTCTCTATGGTGATGCTGACTTGGCCCCAGCCGAGCTGCAACAGCCTCTGTGAACTGTGGCTAAAGTTCAGGGATAGTAAATGTGTGTTTCATAACCATTCCTTCCCAGGCAGGAGCTCAGTCTCTCTGGAAATACTATAAACAGTGAAAACACATAAAAGTTATTCAAAGAGTCAGAAAAGGTACTGAGAGTGTTTTCCTCTCTTTTGGGATAAATAAAGGTGATCAGTATCAAAACATAAATTCTCCAGAGCTATGCCACGCAATGAAAGCAGAACCAAGCATGATGATAAGCACCTTCATTTTGCTTTGTTCTTTTTGGGGTAAACTGCCTCTAAAAATTACTCTTTCACAGTGCTGGCTTCTTGTGACGTGAATTTGTCTGCACTGTGCATTTGCACCCAAACCAATTGCTGTGGATCTGTGTGTGATGCTGTCCTGGCAGGGTTCATATCATTGCACATGGTGAGGATCTCCTCCTCCCCAGTTCACTGTCAATCTGTGCCCATCTTCCCTAGTACCTAGCCACCAAGCAAAGCCCAAGGGGAAGCTCCAGCTGAGCTTCCAGTGGCATCAAAACCTTGGTGCCATGTCCCAGAGGTGGATATGGCTGCTTGGTGTGGAGCATGGCTATTGGGTTTGCTCCAGTGTGGCCTGATGGGAAGGCTTGGATGTGCTAGGCACTCTGGTTTGCATGTCTTCACTCTGATTTTTTTAATGAACAAAAGAATTTGTTAGAGTTTTCTGACTTCCTCCTCTCCTGGGACTTGTAGCCCTAACAACTAGGATGGAGATATAGATCTGATTAACACAAACCAATCTGCTAAGAGAAAGTGAACGAAAGGCATTAGCATCAAATGAGGGAATTTGCCTTTCTGTGATACTGATCCTCTTAAGTATTTGTTTCCCTTCCACACCTGAATCTGATCATCTAATTTGTCTGCTGTTGAATCATTTCTAATTGAGGTCTCTCCCCATTCTGATTGTCTCTTTCTTGTGGAAGAAGAACAGCCTTTGGAGCTCTTCCTACCAGGCACATTGGCCCAGATTGGAGATGGCCGCAGTCCAAGAATTTGTTTTGGAGCAGGCTGTTGTTCTCCTGGTGTAGATCTGGTTAGGAATATCCCTGACTGGCTGATGAACAATCTCCCATTAGCATGGGCTTTGCCACAGTGATTACATTTTCAGCTAGGAGAAATCGCTGCTTCTTCTCGGGTGGCATAACAGCCCATGCTCACCCTTTGTGAACTTCTCCTGTTGGTGAGCTAGGAGGGGAAATGCAACCTTCCCCATTTTTTCCCACACAGGACTGGATCTGGATACCTAGTTTTTCCCTGCTGAAGGAGGGTTTGGCCTTTTTATGGAGTGGATGTGTAGAAAATTGCTTCCTTGAGTCGCTGGGCCAAGTGGACATCTTTCTTTCTCATAAAAAGTGCACCTGTTTTAGGGGTTTTCTCAATTTGGTAAATTAAAAAGAAAAAAAAAATCACCATTATTACATATGCTGCATGGCAATGACCTAGTATTTTTATTAATATGCCTCCCTCCTCACACTGCCAACCCAGGTCTGAACTCTTAAAGGAGAAGTCCCTCTGGTGCTACTCATGCTGGATCCATTGGTGTTTTAGCTCTTTTGTGTGTCTCAGGAGCATGAAAAGAACTAAGAAAATCACAGCATCTTGGATCCAAACAAAAAATTTCTGAGGTTCCATAGTTTCTAGTTTAAACTTTGTCTTTCCAGTTTCATGTTTCCTTGTTGCAAGTGTAATGGAAGTTTCTTGGAGCCAAGTTTTGATAGAGGTTCAAACTGATGAAAAATCTTATGATGAAGTGATGTTTTATTGTTAGTGTAGAAAAAAAAGTGGAATGAGTTTTATCTAACCTTAGACATTGAACGCTTAAGGTCTAATCCAAGACTGTTGTCTACCATTCCTGTATACCAACAGAGGCAGAAGCATCTCCAGAGGGCAGGTCTTCCTGTCTTAGGAAAAATGTCTAAGACACAAAGGCAAGCTGTTCTTTGGAAGCACCTATTTCTCTCCATTGACTACACAGGTGCTTAAATGAGTAATTTAAACTGGGTGCAACTTTATACCAGTGAGGGTAGGGGAGACAAAACAGTCTTTCATGCTGTCTTCCAGTGTCACAATATAATTGTTGGTTTTTGATATTTTGTATGAAATTTGCAATAGAATTGTAGATATTATTCACTGTTCTGTGCTGTGTGGAGGTCAACCTTTGGATGGTTAAGGACAAAATATTTTATCTTACTGTAAGCTGCTTGCAGTGGTGACCACACTTCAGTGTCCTTTCTAGACCTTTATTCATAACATTTCTTTGGCACAATCAAAATGAGTCTGCATATCTCATGCCTAAGAAGAAGCCTCTCCCTTGTAGTAATATTTAATACTTCAAATGTAATAGGTTCATTTAAAGACCTTATTAAAAAACACTGTTTTGTTAGTCTATCGGATTGTCTGAAGATGATGAGGCCCTCTACATAGTCACTCACTAGTATGACATGGAGCAAGAGCTTATATACAAATTAATGTCGTTCAAACAGGAACTCATCTCCCCGATCTCCAGGTAAAACTCCCCATCAGTCACAACTGGATCCTGAACAGGGAATAACATCAGTCAGGCACAATGATGACCTAGTTGTCCTAGTAAAGCCCCACGCTTTTTGATTTCATCTGCTGTTAACAAAACCTTTCCCATTTACAAAGCCTTTCCCATTTGTATCCCGTCACTGCTGAAATAGTAATAACCAAACAGGAGTTTGGGTTTTGATTCTTCTCAGTCCTGAACTTTACGTGGTCATTTACTCTGATGCAAATTAATGTGGACCCTGCTGCCGTGAGCAGAGATCCTGCTGCAGCCAGCTGCAGGCCTAAGATGCAAGGATGCTAAGAAGAGATAGTAACTTTTATTAGACTGACTGATACAATAGGAAACACAGACAAGCTTTGCAGTCCAGAGCCCCTTCATTAGTCTGAAAGTTTGTACCCTTTTCTAATTTTATGTGGTTAAAACATCACAGATGATGCTAAGTACAAGCCAAAGAGAGCAGAACCTTCATATTTCTAGACAAGCGGACAAATCTTCAGGTGTTTGTATTTTCCCCAAGGTTTCAGTACTGCTTCAAGCCAGAGGGATTCATACCCTTCTTCTGGAGTCTGTCGGCACATTCTTTACCTATAACAGGGGATGATGACAGTGGCCAGCTTTTATGAAGAGCTTGGAGACTACCAATGTAAACATACCCTGGAAGCAGGATGTCTCAGTGCTATTATTAGTATTTCATAAACTCAATATTTGTCCATCCCATCACTCCAGACATGCCTGTCACCTTTTTATAAGGGATCTGCTCTAGCCTCCGAAGACCATCAACTGCCCTCACATTTTTGCTTCCACCACATCTCACATCAAAGGATCACATGCTGTGGGAAAAGCATCTGCCTAATTTAGATTGTCCTAATAACCTGACGGATGGTTTCACTCTTGTCCACTAATTCTTTTATTTGAGGAAAAATGAATACTGGTTCTCTGTTCGTTAAACCTTCCACTTCAGGCATGATTAGACATTTAGCACCTCAACCGAGCTTTTATATTCTGTCTCCTTTGTTTCTGGATAGACTGGATCCATAATTTATTAGCCTTAGTGTCCTCCACTGTATAATTTCCACTTTTAGCATCTCTTTTTTTGAGATGGAGAAATGCACTAGGGGTGCACCATGTAGTTTATGTGGCAATGTGATAATATTTTACATTTTGTAATTGATTCCTTCCTAATAATTCCCAGTACTGATGTAGCCCTTTTGGCCAAGCACTCAACCCATGCTGTATTTCTTTTTAACACAGAATATGTGGTGATGAGATAGATGGTGGTACAATGACCATCCAGAAAGCCATACAACTTCTGTGCTCCTCTGATGACAAATACCAGGCCATGGGTGCTTACTACCTCCAGCACACCTGCTTCCAGGATGAGTCTGCCAAGCAAGAGGTGAGCAAACTCCTTCAGAGCTCTGCTGTCACACTGGATGTGATGCCACACGAGGTGGCTGAAACTGGTTTTCCTCAGTACCAAGGATCCATAGCTCCCCTTGATTTTTATGATGGAGCCTTATACCTCATTAGTTACACTCAGGAATTAATTAAGTAGATTTTTCAACTCTTAGTGGCCACTTTCTCTTAACAGTGATACGGAAGCAACCGTCCAGATGCAGTGTCTTCTTCTGGATGCAATTGTACCTGGTTCCACATGAATCTTTTGCTATCTCAGACCTGCAGTGTCAGAGCCACACAAAATTGCCCTAAATCCCACTGTGATCTTCACTGTGCATTGCCCAGTGACATTTCAGCCATTTCAGCCGTCTAAGCCAATGGGTTAATTAGTGCTCATGTACAAAAATATTTGATCAAACAGAAGCCTTTCTTATAGTGCAGCATACTTTTCTTATGCTCTTACTCTCCGATTACTAAATTTATGCCACCATGCAGCAAAGGAGGCACTCTCAAGGATGGATCTGCTGTCAAAAAAGTTTATCCCCACCCTGGCACGTTTGCATGCCATGCAAACACGGGTTTATCAAAATGCCATCCCTATAGAGGTGGTTTTCCATTTCCTGGCACAATAGTGGAGCTGGACATGCTGGCACAGTGTGGGGACGTACCTCTGTGCCCTTGCTGTGGCTGAACTGGGTGCAGGTACCCCAGCCCACATTACAGTCACAAATTGTGGGGTGGCCACACCCTTTGTTACCGTTGAAAACACTCTCTGAGCACTGGCCTGTCCCATTGCTTCCCAGAAAGATGTGTCAGAGCAGGTATGTGAGTCATCTGAGCACACGCTTGTTTTCTTTCCTCTCTAAAAGGTGCTCATTCATTTTCTATTGTCAGCAAATCTCCAGCTGATGGGTTGGTTTGTGCCAGGATGGGCTCCATGTGGGGTTGTGTCCCCGGGAGACCTGGTACAGAGGACATCCTGAGTGGGAACCCTCATCATTTTGGAGAGCTCAGCTGGAGCTGTCTTCAAACCTCCCTGGCATGAGTGTGGTGTCCTGCAGGTCAGGGTTCACACCCTTTCTGGTGCTGCCCCTGTTGAGTGCTGGAATATGGCCTAGTACTGCTCCTGGCTGACCTCGAGGGTGTTTACACTGTACTGTGACTATCCCTCTAAGCTCAGCCTGTGATTTCAGGATGCAGATAAATTACCATATCATGTCATTATATTGCTACAAGTGTCCTCTACAGATACGCAGAGCAACATTTTCACCTGATGCAAACTAATGGAGGTGGGTGAAAGTTTGTGGGAGCAAGCACATTTACATCAGCAAAGGATTCGGTCCATGGCCATTACTCATAGACATCCACATCTAGAGTTTAAGCTTCAACCTCAAGGCCAGCACCTTCATGCTCATGACCTATGGCCTGAACCAGACATGCCATCTGCAAGCTCTAGCCATCCTTTACTGCCAGGTCTGAGTATGTGTCATGTTGACTCCTTGCATTGCCGTGACAGTTCTCGTTGTCCCTGTCCCAGCAATGCTCTGCACACCATCCTGATGGCAGGATGTCTTTCCTGATACAGGTCTATCGGCTGGGGGGAATCGCCAAGCTCGTTGAGCTGCTCCGCAGCACAAACCAGAATGTACAGCGAGCAGCAGCTGGAGCCCTCCGAAATTTGGTCTTCAAGAATCCAACCAACAAGATAGAAACTCGGCGGCAGAATGGGATAAGGGAGTGCGTGAGCCTCCTACGGAGGACAGGGAACACTGAAATTCAGAAACAACTGACAGGTACACAGCAGACTGCTCAGCCCTCAGCAAGGATCATGGTCCTCCCTGCCTGTGGTCTGTGTTGCTCCAGCACACAAAGGCCCAGTAGCCATGGTGCTGCCATACCACAAAAGGGGTATATTATGCTCCTGTAACACAAAATGGCAACCTAAAACAGAAGGCAGAGGAGGTCTTGGCCCTTTGATGTCCCATAAGGGTTCTTCACATCATAAGTGCCCACTGGGGAAGCACCTGCCCTAGGTTTCCCCCCACAGCTGTGGTCACCCTGTCATTCCCATGCCTTTCTGTACCCCGTGCTGTTCCCAGGGAAGGCCAAGGGAGCTGGCATTCCCAATATGGTTGAGCACTGGTGTCTCGCCTTTTCTTGATGGATTGACATGAGTTTGTTGGTGTGACTGAGGTCTTGTGAGCAAGCCTTTACGAGATGCCTTCCCCCTGCAACCTAATGGCAATAAACACCAATTTTGGGAGGAGTGAGGATGCTTAGATGCCCACCTCCACATGATACCATGCTCCTGGTGCTCATCCTGCCTGTCTCCCATAGGGATGGACAGAGACTAGGGTTTAGGGCAGCCTCTTCACCGTTAGTTCAAAGAGGGATGGAATGAAGAAGGACTTTGGGGCTGGAATTCACCCTGACCTAAAGGAAGTTTCTAATGCATGGTGACCCTCTGCTTGAGCTTGTCTCCCACCTCCTTCCTAGGACTGCTCTGGAACCTCTCCTCCACCGATGAATTAAAAGAAGAGTTGATACAGGAGGCCCTCCCTGTCTTGACAGACTGTGTTATCATCCCTTTCTCTGGCTGGTCTGATGGCAGCTGCAATAGGACAAGAGAAATTATTGACCCAGAAGTATTCTTCAATGCTACAGGGTGTTTGAGGTGGGTCATCAAGCAGGGATTTACTGTAGCTTGTATCTGTTGACAAAAGCTGAATCTGTCTAAATCCTCTTACAATAAGCGAAAGACATGCTTACTGCAATTGTATTAACAAAAAATTCTCCTTGAGGAAGTTTTCCTGACTAAGGGAAGGTACAGAAAAAATTACATGTAAAATATTTTTCTTGGTAGCTTTTTTCTTTTTTTTTTTTTTTATATAAGTTTGTTCTTGCTAAGTCTCTGCTCAAAAAATCTAAGTTGCTTTGTCACAGGACAGCTGCAATACTGAAACCTGACAGTGTTCGGCTCAGACCAGGAAACTTGACACTTTTCACCCTTAGATTTTTGAGGCTTCCAAAGAAAATTTTGGTTGCTAGAAAACAAACTGGTTTTAGGTGACAAAAAGGCAGAATCCTCTACATGGGGAAAACAAGCATTTTCCCACTGATTTTAATAACTGTTTTAGTACAGAGCAGTCCCATTGCCCTGGACTTTTCCTGGATCATTCTATCAGACGGGTCAGCTACAAAACAGGAGGTGCTGACTGAGACCAGAGTAGTTTATTTTTTTCACAGGAAAGCCAAAGACCTTTTGTAGAGGATATTCGCCCTGACTTGCTATTTCTCCTACCACCCTCCTCCACTTGGATGCAAGCTCCTTGTCTCACTGGGAACAAGTGGGGGAAAAAAAATACCCTGTATAATTAGGTACTTTCATCAACTGAAGCTCTCCCTGAGGGAGTGCAGCACCAACCACACCCTTACCAGACATGCAGCTAGTAGGAGCTGTATCTGCTTATGAAACGAAATGGGTGAATATGGTAGGGGCCTTTTGAGACATGATACTATCATCTTCTGTGGCTGGGAACCATGTCTGAAAGATAGCGCGTGCTGCTCCCTTCCCTGTCTTGGAAGACACCTTCCCCATGCACTTGCACATTGGGATGTGTAGTGTATGTTGCATATGAGGTGCTCCATTTTTAAGACCATCTCAATGCACAAATGCCACAAAATACCCCATTAAAATGAAGGAAAGGGTATGATGATAGTTTGTGAAAGGAGGTCTCCGTGGAGTTTAACTCAAGGCAGGCTCTGTCTCCTGAGACTTATCACAGTCTGTGACAGTAATATCCAACAACGCCAGTGAAGACTGCCAGATGCAGGTCAGCAAGGCAGCTCAAACGGCTGGGGGGAGCAGGACTGGGGAGCAAGCCAAGTAAGGAAAGCAGGGCGGCTGGGTCCAGAGCCCCTGCTCCGAGGGGTGAGCCTGGATTGCTCTGACTCACTGCCCTGCCACATCATAATGCAGAGATGAGAACAGCCTTGGGTTTGCCCTGGGCTCGAGCCATTGCTGCTCAAGCATTTCTGGATTGCAGATGAATTCATGTTAATGAGGAGGCTGCAAATCACAGTGAACATCAAATCCAGTTCTGGAACGCCTGGAGTGAATATCTCACAACGACTGCCAACCTCTCTTTGTTTTTCATTTGCAAGCTACAAGGCAATAAAACAGGGAAGGAAAAAAAAACCAAAAAAACACAACAAAACAACAAAACCCATTTCCTGTTACTGGAAAAACTCCCCTGTCCTGGCAGCAATCAGTGCTCAGGAATACATTACAACATTACAAACTGGTCAGTCCCTCTGGTCAGAGCGATTGCTGCTCTTCAGCATCTCTGCCTCCATTTCCCATGCAAATGTTGCTGTTGACCCTGCATAGCTCCTTATGCAGGGTCAACAACCTTATGCACCTTCCTGATTTTCACAATAGTCCCAGATGGTCTTTATTCAGTCTACTCTTTGGAAACACCTCCAAGGAGGCAATGAGTCTGTGTAATGTCACATGCATAGCCTCTAAGGCAAAATATTGCTGATAGTTACTTTCACTAAGAGGATGTCTTCTATGCAGAGCTCCTTAACAGGACATTTTCCTAGATGAAATCAATCCTAAAGAGCAACAAGAGAGCTATGCACCAGTGCAGTCCTACAAAAGGCCTCCAAAATGAAGGCAGTACACCAGCCTTGCTGAATCTACAAAAATATCCTTAAATTCAATTACAGCTATAGCCAGAGTAGAGCCCATAGAGACTAGTAAGTGAACCCAACTAATACTCTCTCCTCCTTCTCTCCTGACATGCTTTGCAATGGCTTTCTTCAGAAACTTGAGTTCTGCAGACATGGGGCGACAGACCATGAGGAATTACCCTGGCTTGATCGATTCAGTCATGACTTATGCCCAGAACTGTGTGGCTTCTAACCGACCTGATGATAAGGTACCAGATGCTCACTCCGAGCTGTTTGCTAGAGTTCAGCCACATAGTTAATAATTACAACTTTGGGAATATCTCCAAATCCTTTTCAAACAAACACAGGAGGGGACTGGACTCTTTGTGGCTGCTCTTTTCCTTCCAGATCCCATGTGATCTGTTGTAGGATTGCAAGTTCTCTGTGCTCTGGGCCTGAAGTAGAGGTGGGTTTTACAATTTCCCTTTACCAAACACAGAGACACAGCAAAATATTTTGGCTCCTGACCCCCCAATATACTTTCCTCCCTTCCCCTCCCACCTTGGGATCCTTCCAGCATCTTAACCTCCATCTCTTGCTCTTCCCACCACCACATCTCTCCATCCAGCAGGACTCAAGTATATAGACCCCAGATTGGCATCACATTCAGCAGGAAGCCAGGAGCTGCCAGTCCCCTAACTGTGACTCTGATTGCTCTGTGTAAACAGCACTTACCTTGGACAAAATAGTGTTTGTAGCCACATTTTCGGGAGTTCAACACCTGTGATACTAGCCAGACACCCTAAAGTCCTCAATGCCCAACAAAGTACCAAAATTTTTTCAAATGAGCTCAGGATTGAGCAAATCCTCTTTTGGGGACAGCTTTTGCAAGAAGATCAGTTTCAGCAGCACATACTGAACACAGCTCTTTAGAAATGTAACCACATGTTTTGGTGTTGGTTACAGGTATCTAGTGAAAATTCTCCCTTGCTCTACGTTGGGCACTCTGACCTCCAGGTAAAGGAGGCTTAAAAGCCTGTTCTTCGTAAAAAGTGTCCCCTAATCTGTACCTGTGACTTGGATAAAGTCATTGGAAGTGGACTATGGCAAGAGGAAGACCTTCAAGAGTTGGCATTTCATAGTGGGCAGTTTGCTATAACCACCCTCTGCACTCTCTTTTCCTGTTTATCAACTTGTCTGTGACAGTGGGACCTAACAAGGCTCACTGAGTCAGCTCACTGAGATCCACAATATAACATTTGGGCTACGTGGCCTTCATTCATGTCTAGTCTACCTCCTTCTACCTTCCCGTCCATTGCTACCTTAAGCAGGGTCAGGAGCTTATTTTGTATAACTGCTAAAAAGCTAATTATGGCATGGTATATATGCTCTCCATAGCTATAGCAATGTGCTGCTCCATATTTTTCTGCCTAATGTGATGCTTGCATTTTTATTCTGGGGGTGATTTCAGTCTGTGGAGAATTGCATCTGCATCCTGCACAACCTTTCCTACCGCCTGGATGCTGAAGTTCCCAACAAATACACCCAACTGAACCACATGGCCAGGAGCGTTTATATGGACAAAACTCTCACAGGCTGTTTCAACAGCAGAAGTGGTAAAATGGAGGTAAGATGTGCTGCAGAGGCTTGGAAATGTGATATTCAGCCCCAGGCAGGGGCTGCAAGTGAAGAGCAGGATCTGAGCTTCCAGTTTCTTACCTCTTTGTAGAATGATGAGTACGGTGTTCCCCTTCCCGAGGAGGATTTTAAACCCAAAGGACCCAGCTGGCTCTACCACTCCGATGCCATCCGCACCTATCTGTCCCTGATGGATCAGAGCAAGAAGGATGCCACCCTGGAAGCTTGTGCTGGAGCTCTGCAGAACCTCACTGCGAGCCGAGGGCTGGTAAGCACTCTTCTCTCTTCTGCATACATGCAGCCAAACATGTCAGCACTTTACAGTAATCAGAAAGGAAAATGTCCTCCTTAAACTTCAGGGCACTATTGCAAGTCTTTCCACAGTGGATGCTCCAGCTGAGGTATTTATTAATGCCAAAAATAGGGTCTCATGGAGGGCTATAATCAGTATCCCAAGGGTCTATCCCAGATCCCTACACTGGGTTTCCAGGTTTCCCCAGTCTGATGGTCATACTACCAGCATCTACTGGTATTGGCACCCGCCACCCAGGACACCAGTGAGGATGTGCCCAGATGTGCACATGTCGACAGATGTCATTAAAGGAGAGAGAAAGGATGTGCAGGCACCACTACCTGTGTGTGTTTTTTTAAGTGGGAGGTGGCTCTAATAACAGGGTGGATTGTGCTGTGGATTGTGGCTTGTCCTCACATCAGAGTTGCTTGTAAAATAGCTCTGACAGATGTCCTAACCCATAGGTATGGCAGTGTGGAGGTGACAGGGACTGCATGACACTGTGGGTATTGTGGGAGCTAGGGCATGGTGAGGGACACATCACGACAGCAGCTCTGCTGTGCCCAGTTTCGCTACTGTGGGCATGTCCTTGCAGGCTGCATTCACGTGGACAAACCTCAACTTGTCTGTTTGTGTCGAACTTCATCAATTCCAATTTAAATAAGATGGCTAGGGAGATAAAGAGATAATTATTTCATACGTAGGAGAGGCGTGTCACGTGTGCAAAGCGTTCCACCCAGAAACACGGAGTGACTCACGAAAGGAGCCTTCGCTGCTAGGACAGCATTAACCTGCCAGCTCTGATCTGCTGGGAGCTTTTGTTACGAGTCTGTCAATGTGAAATACTTTGGGAACCTTTTTTTTGGCCGTTTAACCAAGCAGTGCCACTAACAACAAGGTGGAGAGAGACTGTCACAGTATGGGTAGAGCTATGTGCTCCACGGAAATAAGAAGCCTTTCAGTAATCAACATCATTACACAAGAATGTCTTTTGGGAAGGGGGGAAGAAAACAAACAAAAACCAGCTCTGACAGCGTTGAAGTAACTTATTTCAGCCTTCTGGTTGGAATTTGCCTGGATGTGCAGAAGTGGCTTCTCCTTTCAAGGGTCTTATTCCATCTCAGAGCTAGAGTTGTGGTGGGTTGCTGGGTTTGCTGTCACCTGAAGGAAAAGGAAGCAGAGGACAAGCTTACAAAGCTTACTGTAATCTTTTAGCTTAAAGAGGATGGCTCCAAATCTCTTCTCAGACTCCACTTTACACATCCCAGTCCTGTTGGTGTGAAACTGTAACATGGCACATGTGCCTCCTGGAGCATAGGAGGGAAATTGGGTCTCATCCCACTGGAAGAGGGTTGTCTTCCAGCCCATTCCCTCCATTCCCATGTCACTGTTGATGGACACTGATGGTGACAATCTCCAGCAGCCTTTCTGGTGGGGCAGTAGCTGAGAAGTTCAGTTTAAACTCTATCAATAAGAGGGCAATTTATTAAGGGTATGTGCTTCAATGTCCATGAACACTCATCTGTATTGGGTACATCCTGAGATCTTCTAGATTTACATAAGCAAACATGAGATCAGGATCCAAGAAGAGTAATTTTGGTCTTCAGATTGTTTTTTAAAGGTATCCATTAGCTGTTCCTATTCCACCACAGCCTATTACTTGTAGCATGGCAGGGAGCTGCAAGGGTGTTGAGATGGGCAAGGGAAACATGGACATGGGGGTGAAACTTCAGCTTTTGGGAATATCAGTTGGGTAAGCATCTGTCCCCACTCAGGCTCCAGAAAGAGGACAGAAGTACCAGTTGTATCACAGAAGATGAGGCTGACTTTGCAAATGTCTGTGAAGAGGGGAAAATGACAAAGTAAGTGGGACTATGGTAGCAGAAGAAGGTATTATACAGATGCTTATTTTATAGTGTAGTCATGTTTGTCTGGCCCCGTACATCATTCCAGTTGTATTCTCCTGGCTATAGAAGTCATGAGACATCTCTGTTCTGCCTCCTAGATGTCCAACGCAATGAGCCAATTGATTGGTTTGAAGGAAAAAGGTTTGCCTCGCATAGCACGGCTCCTCCAGTCCAACAGCTCTGAAGTTGTCCGGTCTGGGGCTTCTTTGTTGAGCAACATGTCCCGGCATCCTGTTCTCCACAAAACCATGGGTAAGTAATTTCCACCACAGTGGATTCCAGAACACTGTCTAGTTTCTAACTCTCTAATATCTGCCCATCTTGCTTTCTAAACCCCATAATAGGACTCCAAAATTGGTGCAAAGCAGTGTCATTTCTCGTGGTCAAAAGGACAGTTGCAGGTGATATCTGCAGGCTTAATTAACAAAATGTGTCCTATCTGCAGGATCATAAGGATGATAGTGTTTTGGGAACTGAGTTGGACTTGACTACCTGTGACCAACATCATTGCCCTTCCGGAGGCCTGCAGCACTTATTTTGTCTCTGAAAATCAAGTGATTACTATTATGCCACTACTGTCCAACATTATTAGTGTCTCCTTCCAGAGATAACACTGCATTCTTGCATTGAATAGTGCTAACACAAATAGTATCATTCACTTGTGCTAGGTTTTATTTAAATGTTGATTGGAACATTCCACCTCTTTAGCTCACCAGGTGCTCCCAGATGTATCACGTCTCCTGTCATTCCAGTCTGGAAATACCAACAGCTATGGCGAGATCATGACATCAGCTTGTTACACTCTGAGGAACCTCATCATGTCCAACCCACACCTGGGAAAGTCTTACTTGACAAGCAACATGCTAAATAATGTAGTAAGCCTGTGCCGAAATGGGTGAGTTTGGGGCGGAAGGCACGGAGAGGGTCATAGATAGACGTTTTTGAGCCCATATACTCTGTGCAAAGCCAGATTAACCCCAGAGCCTTCTCCGCACCCTTCAGAGCCATAGTAAAGCATTATTCTTTTCCTGTGCTTGTAAATTGAGAGCCAATAAAATTCAAGCATGTTGGTAGATAGAAATCCTCAGCGCTGGTTTCCTGGAAACAGGCATGAGCCATCCAGGGTGGGGTTTGTAAAGGGGCCTCAGGAAATTTGCTGGTTGAATTTTAAGAAATCCTAAAAAGAACTGAAGCACCAACATCTTAAACCCTTTTAAAAATCCCAGCCCTCAAAACAGGAGATATTAGTATGCAGCCTGACTGCCTAGCACCTGGGCTTCCCACTCACAACTTCCTGCAAACCTTATCATGAAGGTGAGGTCTGAGATTCAAGCACTGCTGATACATTGGGGTTGTGCTTAGCTTTAACGTTCAGATTTGTTCATCTTTCTGTTGAAACATCCACCTCAAGTGGCAAAGATGCAGCTGTGATGATACATATATATATGTACCTCCACTGGTCTACTCACATATATTTTAGAACAACTGAGCAATCTCAATGTATTTTACCACTTTCTCTTTTAGGACTTGGTTTGAGTTTTGGTGGTAGTAATTCTGTCCTGCTTGTTATCCATACTCCCTACAGCCCTGTGCAAAAGCTTGTCAACCTTTGCCCACCTGTATGTTCATTTCTGGCCAAACTGGTGTTAAATTTACATGATCTTTGACCACCTACTCTCCTTCCTAAACTTTCATCTTTCCTATCATGTCCTTGTTTTAAAATACCTTATACAAGTAACCTATTGTTTTCTGTTGTGAAAAGACATTTGCATGCCTTTTCCATCATCCTTTGATAAACCACTTACAATCCATCACTTGTTTCATGGCAGCAGAGGGACTCAGTCATTAGAAGTGGCTTCCTTGTTTAGGTTGAATCTCAGCCAATGAACATCCATCAGTTTGCTGCTTTTATACGCTTCCACTTCTACAACAAGCCCAATTAACATGAAACCCATCCCTCTTCTAAGTCTTCATTGTTTTGAATAGTATTTACTTCTGCCTATAGTCCCTCTTTGGATCCCTCAGACCAGTTGTCAGCTAATTTACTACTTCAGCAAAGTGTTGCACAACTGGGGTTGTGTGTACCTTAATTGTCTTGACTGCTTTGTGTGATGAGCTTTGTTTGCAATGACTCACTAAACTGTGAGGAGTTACTAAACTCTGGGGATGTGTTCAGTGTGTTCCTTCTGTCTGTATCACAAATTCCTTCTGAGAAACTCCCCAGTTCTTACAACGTCCAAAACCTGAATTGTTCCTTTTCCTCCATTAATCTTTTTTGTCCCCAAAGGTTTTTATGCTCTCAATTTTTTAGAAAAAATTACAATTTACACCCAGGACTAATCTTCACTTATTCGAGCCATATCATTTCAGGCTGTTCCCATGGAGCACATGTGAAAGAGACCTCCCCTCTAGTGAATCGGACACTTGCTAGTTCACAAGTTATCTAACTTTTCCCACTTTCCTGTGTAGCCTGTGAAGATAAACAAGAAATTTTAGGGTTGGATTTGTCCAGTCCTACATCAGAAAGAGCCTCACCCACTCCCTGATGGTAATAACTAGATCCGACATCTCTACTGGGGGCTGTTACCTAGGTTGGATGCAGACCCCATGCTGCCCACACTGATGCTGAATGTGGTGAGTTCCATGCTATCAACCTCCTCCATCCCAGCACCACAGCCAGCAGAAATAGAGAACAGACGAGGTCTCAGTGGTGACCAAATCACCATGGAGAACACCATGCCATGTTGCACCTTGTTAGTATTTTGCAGAGTTTTCTCTGTTAATCTGCCTCAGTTTCCCTGTGGACACGCCTCCTTCACCTCCAGCACTGGTGTTGATTTGGTTGGTGTGTCTGCATAGTGCCTCCCTGGCATATGTTTCTTCTTCCACCCAACAAATCTTTACCTATATTTCTGAACTGGTCTCTCATTGCATTTGAAAATGTAAATCATTTGTTTAACATGCTCAAACAATTTTATATTCATATTTTAGTAAGAGCTTCCAGGTTACAGACAAGTAAGTTATGGAAGTTTTCCTTTCCTGTGTTCTTCTCAAATGCCAGCCAGTACTCCTTAAAGCTGAGGTCTCTTTTTCTTGATGTTTCTTGTAGCTGTATTCTGAGTGAAAGGCATAAGTGGTTCAACAGTTTATCTGATAGCTGTGGTTTCTTCTCCTTCCTGGAGCATCCCAATTAAATAATTGTCTCCATCTCCTGCATATTACCTCATCTATGACACGGGCATCATAGTGGTGATGGTGTTCGTTCACTCTTTGTTATGTTTAATCCAAGTTGCCAAAATATTGAATATTACCTTCTCTTTTTGTTGGTGTTTCTGAAAAATCAAGCTACTCTTACTGATTTATTGTGATGTCTGATGACCTTTTCATCTTTGCTCTCCAACTGTCTGAAAAATATTCTTCTGCTCATTTTCAAGTGACAGTATTTCACTAATAAAATTATCATTTTCCCAGTAATTCTACTGGCTGCACTAAAAGCTTTTCTCCAAAATCTCTTTCTGTACTTTAGAGCATCAGATTTGCAGTTCATCTCTCAATCCCTTTATCACTGATTTGTTTCAGTTTCTCTTTGTTCATTCACTTTTCACACCTTTTCTATTGTACAATTTAATTCTGCAGTTTAATTCTACCATAACATTTTACCAAAATTCATCTTGCACGCAACTCCGGTCTTTCATTGATTCTTTTCTGTGGAAGAGAGTTCTTCTCATCCACACATATCCAATTTCCCATTTCTTCCAAAGATTGCACCCTGATATCAATTTTGTAAATTTAAGACATCCTGAAGAAATCCTTCTTCCAGGAATTCCTTGGCATGTCCTCTGACATACATAAGGTTCTTGATATTTTTGTCCTTTGAGGAAACATTATCTTCCCCCATTATTGGATATGCATGTAAAAAATCTTTGTCTTTTTTGCTGCCCTCATGCTTACCTCCCTGCCCCACCACCTCCTTCTGATCAGGTTCTTGTTTGTGTTTCACTGAGTCAATAGTTTTTTGGATGACTGCTGCCACTGCCACCAGTGGACACCTTCCTTGCTGTCTTTCAACAAATTTTTACAAGTAATTCTATTTGCAAAAAACAGGCTGTCCTTAAAATCAAATTTGATTTTCAGGCAACTTGTTTTTAAGCAAGTTTTTCCCCAAATCATCTGTCCTTGATATTCTGCTCCATGTTATACACTGCTATAGTCACACCATTCCCAGCACTTTTGTTTAGGATATGCTGCTTTACATAATGAAATTGTTGTCACAGCTCCATCACTTCATGTTTAATCTTTTTATACCTAAATAGTAGCAGTATGAAACAGAATCAGTATCAATCCTTCAAATTAAGAGTGGAGAAATTCTTTTGTCTGAATTTGTAGATGGCTCAGATACCAGATGCTGGTAACTTTGGTTTGAAAAGAAAAAATCTTTTGAGGTATGCTCTGAAGATATAATGGCAAAAAGTATGTATTTGGCATCATTAGAAGCAAATTAAAAAAAAAAAAATAAAAAAAATTACTCTAGCTTAGAAAGAGAAACAACATGAAACAATGTATCCTTGAAAGAGTGTTCAGGACATGTACTGACCATCTAATCACAGATACATTTGGGTTTATTGTTTTTTAATGGCTTTGCAGCCACCAACAACATTTCAGCCACAAAATTTTTTTAAACATCGTCATTCTGGTGACAGGGCATAGGATGCTTATAACCAGAGAAGTGATTTTGCAATAAAACCTAGTTCTTCCGTCCCAAAACTTTGCTCAAGAATTTCTGATTGTCTGCAGCTCCCCCACTCCTTCACACAATACCAATGTGTATAAGCTGCACAATCACTTTGGAATTTATGACCATGTTAAACTTGCTCATTTCTTTGGTAACAACTGCTCTTTATGTTAGAGAAATACCCCTAAATTTACTGAATGCAGTTACATTCCTGCCCTTTCACACTCAGAGTACAGTGCTTGCAGGTCCCAAATTCTTGATGACCACTGTCAGTCCCATTTCTCGTAGCCTGATGAGGACTGTTTTGAGGACACAACGTTTTGTGAAGCTGTATCATACAGGGAGGGTCCTGAGTCTGGTCTCATACCTCTCCATCACCCTGGCCAAGACAGGCTGAGGCTGTTGCACTGAACCCAGGTCAGGAGTCTCCCACAGACAGGACGAGGTCCAGGAGATCAGAAGCAGTGATAAGAACCAGCAAGGAGGTTTATATCTAGGTTGTTGTATGAAATGTTCCAAAATTATAAAAGGTACTGCTATGACTCATGGTTTCGGAGCTGTTACGTGAGCAAGTATCTATTAACTTGTGCTGAGTAAGGACTTATGGTTGCAGATGTTGTTATTACAAATGCTCCCATCTCCTTCATCCTCACCAGGCAGCACAGAGCCCTTTCCTCTGCTGCTCTCCTGAGAGATTCGCCCACACTGTCCCTACAGACTCCAGGCAAGGATTGGCACCATTTCCCTTGTCTTTCACTCTCCCAAATTTCACACTCCAGAAACACTCCTTCAGCTCAGTTTAATGCTCGTTTTTGCACTCAAGTCCTCCCCTCTTTTTCATTTGTCATGTTCTGGTCCCAGAGGTTGTTGTCACATAACATTGCTGAGAGGGCAAGGAAGGTTTTATTGACAGTCCTCCATCAAGTCTAGCCAGCTTCCCAGATGGAGATGGGCTTATTTAAAGGCTGTCGGTAATGCATGTGGGTTGCTGCTCTGTGGCCTGCCATAATTCACCAGGGTTGCTTTCATCTTCCCAGCTCCTGTCCAAAAGCAGCCGAAGCTGCTCGCCTCCTCCTGACAGATCTTTGGTCGAACAGGGAGCTCCAGAGTGTGCTCAAGCAGGTAAGGAAAACGCTTTTCTGCTTTTCGGCTGACAAGAACAACCCTGGTCTTGACTCACTCGCTGAAGACGGTGAGTTTGCAAAGGCCGTGATTCAGCAGCGAGTACGGGCAGTGGCTGGGAGGAGCCCGGGGCACTGGGAGGACCACGATGCTCTCAGCACACGGGCACCCGCCTAAGATCCAAGCAAGAGGCAGCAAGTCACAACCGCAGCTGCCAGGACTGACTTTAGGGACCAAGTGAACAGCAGCGTGTCTGTGTCAGGCAGCTTGCACCCTGGGGAGGTTGCTAGCTTAGGTGGGCTCTTCCACGATGGTCCTGGAGTCGAAGCTGTCCTGTGTGCATGGCATTGCTCTGTGCTGAGAACAGACCTGGATGTTTTGCACTAGCTTGGGAGATTCCCTTCAATTGCAGTCCATCGTGTAGGATCCAGCTTGTCCCAACAGGTCCCTGGCAAGATTCCTTCTCTCTTTCCCCCCATTTTCTTCTGTGTCCATAATCCTACCCTGTGGTTACATCACCCCTACAGTCAGGGTAATCTTTTAAACCAAGAGGAGGAGTATTTAGGATTTGTTTTCTCCCTGCAACAGAAACTGTGAAAGTGCAGAGCCAGATGGGGCACCGAGCCAGCTTCCAGCTCCCAGTGGCTTTCTTTGAACAAGCTGGGTTTTTCCAACTCAACAGCAGCAGCACCTGCAGAGAGTAAAGGGCCAAATTAAAGAGAAGGAGTAACATCCACAAAGGGGAGTACCCTGGGGGCAGGAAGGTAGAGAGTACCTAAATACCGTTCTTATATTAACGGTTAGGGACTTTCTCCATAGGAGCTTGTGTAGCTTTGTGCTAGGCTCTGCTCAGGAGCATGTGCCAACTCATTTTGATGTGATTGAGTCACTCCTGTGTTCACACAGATGTTCATTGCATAGGTACACATCAGACGAGAAGGATGGGAGTCCGCAAGGATATATGCATCATGCATATATCTTTGCTGTTTTTTCCAGGATGAGGAATAAGATGAAATATTATTCAGTGAAGGATTAAGTAAAGGTTTCCTCCAGTGAAGCTGGAGAAATCCAGTTCTTGGTGGACGGAAAACGATGCAAAGAAGATGAAGTCCATCAATAAGGGTGACGTATTGAAGGCACACAGAGGGAGGACAGAGGAGGTTGTCTGAGAATGAAGCACACTTTTTAAGTGGAGGATAGCTGTTGAAGTGGGGCAGGAGGCTTTCTCTCCCAGCAATAGATAGCTATCAGTTTTGAAATTGATATGCGCTCACTGCACTTCATATACATCTGCTTTTTCAGCAAGGATTTGATAAGAACATGATGGGATCTTTAGCTGGAACAACATTCAGGACCCTGTCCTCCAGATTTTAGGAGCCTCTCCACACGCGTTCAGGCTGCAGGTGAGAATGGGGCCCTCATGCATGGGGAAGGGGTGGTTTTGGGGGCAAACGAGTGGAGCGTGAACCCTATGAGCTCTTTGCTGTTTTTAATCTCCCCTGAAGTGGGTTTGTGAGATTTTAATCCCAAATCTTATCAGCCCAAACTGCAAAGTGTTTGTTTCGATGAAAGGTCATAAATTGTGCAGTCCTGGGTTTAGTGCAGGTGTTGCCCACACTACACAGCTATGTATTTTAGACATGCTCAGCACAGATGCCATAGGACAAACCTGCTGGACTTAACTGTGCCTCATGTGTCTTCCTTACTTACTTTGCCAAGCAATAACTGATTAATTGCATTTTGCCAAATCCTCTCAGGTGGGGCTTTTCACAGGAATCTCTCTGACAGTACTTTCATTCCTGAATTTTGAATAATGTTATCCAGATAGTGTCAGTAACATGCAATTAATTCCAGCACATGCTATGGCATTAACCATCACCCCTAGGGACTTTTTGAGCACTTAATAATCTGCCTGTAAGCCTCACATCAAAATTTGGAACTTCATGCTGTCGTCTGAAAAATCCCAGTAGAGAAACCAGGTTAGAGAAATCGTGGGCAGACTTTTCAGGGCATCATTATGGTTTTTTCTTCAGTGTGAAATGAGGATTGAATCTGTAAGGTACTTTTGGTTCATAATTCCCACTGAAGGAAAAAGCTTTAAGCACTTTTCAAATATCTGATGTCTCTATGATGGGGATTGAGATTATCCAAAATGAATTATTTGCTCTCTTCCCCAACATGCTCTTTGCACAGTCCTCAGGTAAGACGAAATGGTGCAAAAGCCCATTGCTTTCCTCTGCCCAGGTGTGGATTTCACTTCTTGCTCTGTTGGGGTGTTTCCACTGAGACTCAGAGGAGCATGGAAGTCTAGGGTGAAAAGCTATGGGGAGTACAGAAACTGGGTACAGGACAAGAAAAAGATTTAAAACTGGTTTTGAATGTAATGAAAAGATTTCTTGAATGCTCTAATTACCTGGGCTTTTGGTTTTTGTTTGTTTTTCTCCATTTCAGAATTTGGAATTGGTTCATGTCCAGGAAGACAACCCTTTCACATTTACTTAGGATGTTAAAGATGTAGAGTGTTTCTGAGTTTAACTCAACTGTAAAGCAAACTAAACATATGGATTTCATGTGGATGATACTGATATTTTTAAGCATTTTCTTCTTTTTAGGGGGAGAAGGGACTTCTATTGAGGTTATACTTTCTTGATGTCAATAATTATTTTTTTTTTTTGCAAAGAGTGTGTCTGTGTAACTATGTACGTGTCGCTGTGTATGTGTGCATGCAGGCAACATACATGCGCACACATGGTGAGTAGGATCTCCCTCCAGGCTTAGTCCCCTGTCGTCCACCGAAAGTCGGTGTAAGTTGTGCAGTTTAACCCCCTTGCAGAGTTTTTTCCAATTCCACCCGATCCATGCACCAAATACTGCCACACTAAAAACATGTCACAACCTATTTTTACCCACAAGTATAAAAATGACCAATTTTAGGTCCCCCATTGGATATGGCCATTATAAACAGATACACACAACAATACTCTTCTTTACAAAGGCTGGTTATTCCTAACATTTATAAACACAAGCTTCTTTTCTGCTTATGAATTTTTCTCCAATGAGCTCTTCTAGTTATTAGTATTTTCTTTCCTGTCACGTGAACTCTTTATCTCAAGAAGCAAATTGACGTCTGCAAACTCTCTCCCGGGTCTCAGTAACCCTTCTCAGAAGCTGTATGTGAGGGGACAATTGCAACACATCTGCAGAGCATGAATATTACTGGGTCCCGAACCATTTTGAGTGCCAGAACAACTCAATCTCGTGACTGTACCTGGACAAATGTGGCATTTGAGAAGCTGAGCTGGAGACAGGCAAAGTGTTTTTCCCCTGGGATCACTGACCGCCACACAGGACTGAAAAAAGTGAGGGATGTGGCCTTTTTAATCACATATTGGTTTTACTGATCAATGTAAAGAAATAGTATTAATATGCAAAGGAATGTAAGCACTTGTGTGAAGTCAGGTTTGGAAATATTTTATTTCTTGTGATCTTTAATTACATGAATCACCCTGTGATGCTAAGGCTGTGATAGAGGACTGCTGAACTCATTTCAGGGCAACCCACTTCTTATGACAGGAACCATGTGATGAAAGAGGCTGATCTTCCTCTCTCCAGAAGAAAAATATTCTCTACCTGTCCCCAGAGGGGCTGCAGCTCAGATCCACAGGGAAAGAACCAGCTGAGGATGCATTTGCTGGCTGTCCAACACACATGGTTATTGCTTCGTCAAACAGTGCAGGGGCACAGGATCCCGTTTTGCAAATATCAGGGATGCAGGAGGTGCTTGGGAAGGATGAATTATGAGCCTGGAAAGGGAAAAACACTCTGATTTTTTGCAAGTGTCAGACTCCTAAATTGGCGGAAATTAGCATGTCCCCATTCACTTCACAGAAATGGGGTGATTTGTGCCCGCTAAAGAACCGTCCATGAAGTCCAGATTTGCTCTGACACAGCTCTAGAGCTAAGAAATGCGGTCCACTTGTTCGTCCCCCATTTAGACCATAGGGAGCGCATGTCCACAGAGGGAGATCATTTTCCAGCTGTTTTTTCTCTTGGACTACAAAGGGTGGCTTAATCTTGTGCACTTTAATGAGCAGCAACTATTTGCTTGCCTTCACCCACGTTCAGTCCAGAGCTTTCTGTGCTGAGCTCCCAGCCAAATGAGAGAGAAACAAAGCACCTTTGAAGTGGAGAGCTAGAACCAGGCGAATCCGGTAGGACAGTTTCAGGAGCATTTAAAGAGCAGCAAAGGAGCCCCAGCCCTTGGGCATGCCCTTGCCATACCTGCCAACTCTTCCCTAGCTGGATGTATATTCTCAGATGCACAGTTCAAAATGTTTTCAGCAAGACTCAAGACTATGGATGTCCGAAATGGTTGCAGCATCCACAGGCAGGATTGTTACAGTTTTGGTGTAAAAGTATGTTGTGTGCAATTTTGCATTCGGATTTGTTCCTGTAATTACATGTTCGACAGAAGTCCTGGGAGCTAATGTTTTTCTCTGTAAAATTAATTGGGCAAACCTAACTACAAAATGTAATGATGGAATATTGAGGAAATCCATTCTAATTGACTGTTATTTAGGCTTTATTTTAAAACACTGCTGCTGCTTTCACTGGTAATGCAGTTTGCTGGATGGCTGTATGAGGCACAAAGAGCTGTAGCTATATGATCATCATCTCACAATTAAATTTACAAGTACTGGAGATTTCGTTATTAAGTGTTAGACTCAATGAGACAGATACATCATTCACACAAATTTTATTAAGTACAGCAAAGTTGGTTTTTTCCAAAGCTAATAAAGAGATAGAAATAAAATCTGTCTCCATCCTCAGAGATTTTCAAAACATGACTGGGCACAGCCCTGAGCAATCTCATCTAGCTTTGACATTATCCCTGCTTTGAGCTGGGCAGACCAGAGAGGTTCCTTCCAATCTAATTTTTTTTATGATGCTGTATGTTACTGCTTTCATACCTCAAAAAATAGCTAACTCAAGAAAGCAGCAGGCTGTGTGAATTGTAACCACTCTGCCATCCCAGGGCTATTTTGCAGCTATTTCTTCCCCAGGAAATTCTCTGACGCTCAACTCTATTTTCCTCTCAGTCTCTCTTTTTAAAATCTGGACTACAGACTCCACCCAAGTCACTGAAGTGATACTGATGCCCAATTGTGAGAAGAGAAAGGAAAATCAGACTTATCAGGGTAACTGGCATTGCTCATAACCAGCAGTTTCAGGAACTCAGTGAGGTTTCCTCCATCATAAATGGATGCTGTTTTCATCTCCAACAATATTTTTTTTTTTCATTCTAGGGAGGTATTGTTTCTTAAAGGCATGTTTTTAACTGTGACATCTTCTTCGATGAGCTGGTTTCCTGTTTCTTGCTTATTTAAGAGCCAAGGTAGGCCATACCCCCAATGACAGGGATGAGGGCAGGTCTACAGCACGTAGCACATGCCCTGGGTCATAGTGATGGAGAATTACTGAGGAGGGAAGGACCATAACTAGCAGCACCGTTAGCTCTGCTGGCAGCAGAAGTAAGAGCAGTTGGGGCCTGATTTGTGCACAGGACACACAACCATGTAAATAAATACCATACTTGTTTGTCCTGGACTTAGCAGAGCTTTTTTTGGTCTATTTTCTCATAAATGCTTTGTTTGTTTTGTGTATGTACAATCCAACCCACCCCAGCATTTCAGAAGCCTCATGGACAAGTAGAAGGCAGTAGGCAGTTTTATTCCTCTCTGACCCCACACCAGTTTGAGACCAACTTAGCCTACCAGTCCATAGCTATACAGTGTATTCTGTAAGATATAGGTATGTGAGAATAATGTATCAGAGTTTTGTTTTGGCTGTACTGTATGTATTTGCTTCACTGGAAAAGCTGAAATCAATAAAAATAGCTGAAATTTCTTCAAGCTTCTCATTTTTTATGGTTTTATTTTGGTTGTCTTGCCAGTGTTAGGAAAGAATAAAGCGTCTGTTTGAAATGTTCATAAAAGCCTGTTACCCTGCAGCAGTGATCAGTCTGGACTACCCTGCCTTATGCCAATATGAGTAACGAAGCTGTAAATCCCGTTTCCTCCACCATTACATCCTTGGCAAGCCTCAGTGAGTTTCTCTCCCATGAGTTTTTACAGTCACCACTTCAATCCATGAAAAATTTAATTATCGATAGCATCATTTGTGTCACTGCTGTATGGTTTCAAAGCTTGTTTTGGGGAAAACCCCCACACCTTAGTTTCTTCTGAACCTGGCTCATATGAGCTGTGTTTGAAGCTTTCTAGGTCTTACATTTAAAAACTGTGACGAGTTTCTCTTTGGTCCAGTCTGGAAAGTCCCAGGACACAGACCAGTTCCTCAGACAGACCCATTAGCTTGTCACATGCAGTGACCTTCTCTGAACCTTTCCCAATTAAACTATTTCCTTTCTGAGATGAGGAGACCAGAACAGCATGCAATATGCAAAGGGTGAGTAAGCCATGGGTTTATGTAAAGACATCACAGCCACCTTTCTGTTCTCTTCTCCTTCCCTAACAATTCCTGACATTCACCTTGTTTTCTGCAGCTCTGTTGTGTGTTGAGCTGTCACTGGGATGGGCTGTACATCATAAAGTTGGTCATGGTCATCTCCAAGCCCATCATTTACATGTGAAAATAAGATTATTTCACCCCATGTGTATCACTTAACATTCCTCTATGCTGATGTTTGTCTGTCATTTATCACCCTTACCTTGTTGGTCTATAGTTCCCCAAAACTTTATATACAGGCATGACCTTCGGTCCTCAGATATGCAATGATGTTGGTTTCCCTGTATCAGGTATAGGATGTCATAGAAATCTTCCCCATTTCTCACAGGCATCACAAATTAGAAAAAGTAAATACACAATCTTTTCTGCTCTTCTCCTTTCTGAGTACTCCTTTCACCCTTATTACTTATTGGTCCTCCAGTCTCCATGACAGGCCCTCATATATTTGAAGATGCTCTTACTACTTATGGCTTATTCTTCTGACTTCAGCTAGTTGTTCCTTCAACTCCCTTTTTGGCATATTTAATATGGTTTATGTTTAACCTGACAGAGGTTATGAAGTCTTTCCTATTTTTGTCTTCAGCTATTTGAAAGACACCTTCTGATAACCTCCCTCTCCTACTGCTTAACCAGGCCAGCTCCCTTCTGCCCTTCCTCAAGGCTTTCTTAACTGGTGGGATGTACTGGGATTGTGCTTCAATATGATAGCACAGTCCACATTGTAAAGTTTAATTCTCCCTTTTATTTTCCCTAAGAAGCATCATCCTTTAAGTTGCCCTTTTGGAAGATGAGTACACAGTTGTGGATATTTAGGCTTTTGTTGATCCAGATGTTGATGGTATGGGGCAGCTCTATAAATGTATGATTTGAGGCCAGACTTTTCATGCTAATCGGGACCAAATTTAAGGCTGCATCTGCTTTGGGGACTTCCCAGCCTGCCCCACGAAATTGCTGTCGACAGCATCTAAGAATTTGGCCTCTGCATCACATCCTGCAGTAACTTGAGCCCAGTCTACACCGGGATAGCTGAAATGCAGGCTGCACAAAAGACTTTGTACTTCCAGTACTGGGCAACACTGTAGTGGATAAACACTGGCGGCAGCCTTACAAAAGAAATAAGGAAGCAGCATCCTCTTGATCTCCTTCAGAAGACAGTTCTTCAAAGAACAAACGTGGCAAAGGGGTACAGGTACAAGGTGTGTTTAGTTCATTTACTCAAGGCAAGGCTGAGGAATAATCCTTACCACTGAGAAGTATCGTATGAAAAGAGGATTCACAGCCTATCAGACAGGCTTGCCACAGCCTGTGAATCCATGCATGGGAAAAGAGACAGACGTCACCCCACGCCACATTACTCAGAGCTCCTTTCCAGGAGCACCCTCTGCTGCTCTGCTGAGATTTTTGAAAGGTGGGCAAGCACTAAAGGATTAAGCACAAAGGCAAAGCACCCAAACCCAAATGTCTTAACCAGTTTTGGGTGGAACTTATACAGCAGTACTTCAAAACTTAAATTGCATTGGCAACCATTGTCATTCCTTACTTAAGCTGGTTCTCGGCCACAGTGCAGCAGGCATATTTGAAATTGGTTTTGAATGTAGTACCTAAGTAATTGTCTTATAAAAGTCCATTAAGGAGTAGTGTATCCAGAACTCCTTGGAAGGATTAAATGTTGATATCACATTCATACTGGTAATGTCCATTCTGCAGCTTCTTCAGGCACAAATCACATCTGAAAGCACATCTAAGAAAGGTCATATAAATTATAGGCTAGAAGAGCAAGTTGCCTTTTACAGAGTCTAGCATAGATGCAGTGTCTAAAAGTAATGCAGATGAGTCCTACCTCTATATTCTTGAGCAGGTTCTCTGGACACTGAAGAAGGGCAGGACATGTCATTGTGGCTCTCAGCACATGCCTCCAATTTGGAAATTAAGAGTTGCTCAGCAACGAAGCCAATACACGACTACGTGCTTGGATCTCCCTCTATCCATTTGCAGCATGTAAAATGAATAGCAAGAAACTAGTATGTCTTTTTATTTTGGGATCTGTATCCTAGGTATGAAGACATAAGAAAAGCCCATTTTTGGACAGGGCAGTCTGTAGACACACGCAAGACCACAGGGCAGTTTGCAAGAAAAAGACAACCAAGGCGCTCCTCGTGTGATTCAGATACAATGAAAAATGCATCCCCTCTAGAGCCTAGGTCAGAGACCAGAGACTTCTGTGGGGGAAGACAGTCACGGATGCATTGATTTAGCTCAAATGCATTGGTATTGCAGCATGATTCAAGGGAAGAAAATGGATGCTGCAATATGCAGAGTACCCACAGAGCACTCCTCCTCCAAAATAGAGCGAGGACTAAGTTCTTGGAAACCTACAGCTCATGGGATCTCAAATAATGCATGGGACTCCACCAGAAAAGCCTTATCCCACCAGCAAAGTAGCCCCCAGTATAGCCTCCCTCTCCCATCCCACCGTGCAACTTTTGAGTCCTTTATCACTGCCCATGATGCTTTCAGAGCAGACCCCACTCTCCATTTTCAGGCCCATGGGATACCTTCCCCACAGATCCCAGGCATGCCCAGAAATACTCAACTTCCCCAGGCCACACCCGAGAGGATCATCACTTCCCAGCCAAGAGCAGTTCCCAATTTCATGGCACAGAGACCACATTGCACTGCGCAGGGCATGCCTCGGAAACACCAAGCCCAAGCCACACACCGCAACAGCACCAACGACCCCACAATACCAACATCTCCTGCTGGGACATACTCGCTCAACAAAGTTCCTCTATCTCAGTTTCCCACACACTGGGTGAGATCACTCCAAGCAGAGGCACTGCTGTGGCATCCCGACCCCACAGTCAGATGCCTTAGGAGTGCCATGGTCCCACACGGCACACTGCTGGAGGACACGTGGCAGCCCATACCAGAAAGCCCTGCCCCATAAAAGCAAGGCATATGCGGAAGAGCTTCAGCATATGCATAGCACCCACAGCCCATAGCCCCCACAGTGCTCGTGCACCCACACCCCAGGGCATCTCCACTGCAGGAGCCGGGGGCCAGGGTCAGGAGAAAGCACAAGTCCCGTGTGAGTCACAGTGACTCATTCCCTAGCTACCTTCCCTGTAACATGCATGACTTTGTGCTCCTCTATCGTATAACCCTCATTTGTATCTTTCCCACAGTTATGTGTCCTTGCAGATTTAATCTTGCCGAGCACAGAAATTGTTACCTATCTAAGATTGCACTTGGCCCCTTTCTTGGTGTTTTCTAAGGTTGCCTTTGTCTCAGGAAAGCCTTTTGAGGGATTCCCATGAAGCATCCCAAACACAGGGCCATGTCCTTTTCTTTCATCTAACACCAGGAGGTCTCTCCTTTGTGCTGCTGGGATGCAGGAAAATGTTGCAGCTCTACCTGAGCCTTTATATCGTCTTCTCCATCAGGGTGGGTGGATTAATGATATCTAGAGCAACATTTCCCTGATTAAGGAAACTCTGTATGCAGTTTTTCAGGATGTGGCATCCACTCTTGGATGTTTACACTGAGCATCTTCCATCCAACTGAGCCCCAACAATGCTTTTCTACCTCCAGATCCCATTACAGCCCTCTGCAACTTGATAACCTCATGCAGGAAAGGCTTTGACGAAAGAGTAATTACTTCCCTGCTACCACCCTCCTGTGCACTCATTCTGTGCTGAAGGGAATGCACTTGGTGGCAGAAATGAGATCCTTGGTCCTCCCAGCCTCCTCAGCCCAACAGCTGATGATGAGCAAGAGAGAGTCTCAGCACAAGGAAGAGCATTGCAGGAATCTTCGTAGGGTACGAGGGGATTGCATTGGGATGGTGGAATTGCTTGCAGTAAGTTTTAGGTAGCAGATCTGGTCCTAATTAACACTTTGGTCAATATTCCAGGTCTTGGATGAGATCTCGAATGTCCCAAAGCTGAGAGATGACCAGATCTGACCACTGCTGCTGCAGTGTCTCCAGAGCTCAACACAGTCATACCCATGCACAGAGCTTGCAGGATACCTTCCCGATCCTGGTTTCTCCCTTGACCTTCTGCCAGTGAAGCTGGCTGCATTTCTGCAAATGAGAGGCAAAGCAGTTAAAATACCCCCAGCCTGTGCAGCAGTGAATAACCCCCTCATTGTACAGGCATGCCCAGCTTCCCAAGGCAACACAATGGGATAAAAAGCAGGTAGATATTTTCAAAAGTGATAAAGGTATTGGAAGTTCCTGGAACTGTAAAACCCAAATACTTTCCCAGAGAACTGGAGTTCCTCCCTCCTTTCCCTGGCACTTCTCTCCACAAAAAGCCTTACAAGTGCACTGCAGGATCTTACCTAACAGATTTGAGCTCAGGCAATAGCTGTAACTGCTTTTGGGTCCTGAGGCCAAGTTTCAGTCTGACAGATGACCTAGACTGGGTGCTGTACAATGAAGTGTAGCAGAGATTTGCTTTGTGCATCTTATTGCTTTCTTCCTTATGTTTTCTATTCTTTCCCCAGCAAGCCTCTTTATCTCACAGTACAGGTAACTCCTGCTTCAATCAACAAGAATCTCTACTGGCAGAACAGGAAAAATCAGTCTCACGTCAGCAGTGCTGAAAGAAACGCTCAAAAAATGTGAAGGAAAAAAAAATGGAGATTGTCTGAGTGCCTTTGAGTTCCACCCTGAGCTTTTCTTTAGCACGTTTTACCCATGATGAAAACTGATTCTTGTTTCCTTTGAGGGGAGGAGAAACAGCCAGGAGGGGGAAAGGTGCTGGTTTAGTATCACAGCGGGGCTGTTGGTGGGATCACAGCAAGACTCTGGATTTCCCAGGCAGCAGCACATCTCCTAAATGGCTTCCCTCATTTTTGTCTGTGCAATGAGAAACTGGTTGTGCCTTTCCCAAATATTTTTTTTTCCGAGGGTAACCCAGAAGCAATGTAGAGATTATTTCCTGCAGGATGTGGAGAAGCAGAGGGTTAAAGAACCAGGAGAAAGGGGAGAAGGAGGAGATGGCTCAGGCGAGTGTTTATGCTATTCAAAGCCATGATTCCTTGGTACACAGAGCAAAATCCACACCCATTGCCTTTCTGCCCCTGGAGCCTGCCTGCCACAAGCTCCTGGGTGAAGAAGCAACACCACTGCAGGGCTCAGCCACCGTGGGAAAGTCAGTGGAGCCACGGCAAGTCCTGCCGCGTGGCGAGACCCAGATGCAGGTGAGTCAGAGCCCCACCTTGCTTTGAACAGGAGGAAGCAGAGCCTGTGGAGAGGCACCCAAAAAAAGGCAGAGCACGAGAGGGTGGTTCGTACCCACGGGGGCCGCCGGCAACTCATCCCCACTCACAGGCGCTGCAGCCTGCGGTTAAAACAGGGATGAAGCCATGTGCCAAATTAGCCAGCGTAGCAGCCGGTGGGATAACAAGAATGGATGGAGGAGCTTTTCCTCCAGCGATCGAAGCGTACCAGGGAAAGACTGACAGTGACTGGCAGGTCTCTGGCAGGCAAGAAGGGAATGGGATGAGCAGTCACAATTACTCATGGGCAGGTAGCTAACTGCTCAGCTTTGCCCTGGGAAGGGTCAAACAGAGCCCAGTGCTGAAAGAGTCAAGACCATGGTATGTGGGAATATCTTCTCAATGACTCTCCTCTAAGCTGTGTCCTTGCCACCACCCTCCTGCCATGGACCACATCCCTGCAGGGGGAAGTGCCAGCATGAATGGGCTGGGCAATCCCCATAAACCAAGTCTGGGCCTTTGGTCCACACATCTCCTGGTGTTTGGCAGAGGGATGGGCCATTTTCACCTCCATCTTGAGCTGGGAGGACAGGAGTAAGTCATGGTGGGGGGACATGTGCAATGTCATGCAGCCCCGTGGCTGTGCTAAAGACAGGGTTGTGAGCATCATCCAGCAGCAGCAGAGCTGCAGGCACCTTCCATAAACTATCCGAAGGGGAACGCAGCCTTCCTGGGAGTGGTTCAAGGGCAGCACCTCCATGCCCTCCAGTGCAAAGCTGGAGTGCTCACCACGGGAGCACCGGTGTGGTACAACCTGAGGCCAAATCCTGAGGAGGAGCCAGGCCAAAATACTTGGTGTCTTCAGGTTTTATTTGGCAAGATGCTGCAGCGGCAATCCCTGTTTGAGAGCACTGTGGCTCTTTCTATCCATGCTTATGGACATGCCACTGGGCTGCTCCTCCTTCCCAGAATGACCAAGAACATGAGGATCCCCTGCCCAAACTGTTGTCACCACTGTGTCTTTCTCCTTTGGGACCACAGAGGAGCTCCATACAAGCAGAGACACCAATGCTGACACCACGACTGTCTCTAAGGCTCCATCCTGGGTGGGATGTTTACCTCCTCACTTTCTCCTTCAACATCTTAGGCTCAGCTAGCAGTGAGTTTATCTCATTTACAGGTGCATATTTTGGCCCTTGGGTGTCTGTTCTGTGGGCTTTTGAGAGGGTCCCAGGCCATGAACATGTGGTCCCTGCTTTGATGCTTAACACCACCCTACAGGCACAGCAGATCAAAAGTCCTGGGGAGTTTGCTGTGCCTCTTCCATCTCAGAAATCCTGGCACAAAACTCCTTACCTAACCTAAGGTGCTCTGAGATACCCCCAGATATCTGCTGGCTGCTCAAAGGGCTCAGCACCCAGGATGCACATCACTGATCAGGAATCTGCCTCCAGCACAGAGCTCGTGCTGTGTCCCTGGGAGAGAGCCCAAAATCTGAGCCTTCATGTCAGAATCCAGACTCTTGCTTTCAGCATACTGCAGAGTAACCAGGCTATTGGCTTCAGACAGACCTTGGCACCAACTAAAACCAGACTGTACATTCAGGGCCT
Source organism: Buteo buteo (assembly GCF_964188355.1). Classification (NCBI taxonomy): domain Eukaryota; kingdom Metazoa; phylum Chordata; class Aves; order Accipitriformes; family Accipitridae; genus Buteo; species Buteo buteo. Next base: position 6,825,197 of record NC_134193.1, read on the forward strand.
TAAATTTCACTTGCCAGGGAAGGACTGTCCGAAGCCAGCAGTGATTTTGCATCGTCCTCTGTTCCAAGGTACAAACCTGAAATGCTTTAACAGGACCATAGGATTTTCAAAAACGATGAGTGAATTCAGATGCTTACATGTTTTTAAAGTCATTTTGGGGGTCTCCAAGTGTAATTTATTCAGCACAAATTTGCCAGCAGTGATAGCAGTTGTGGTGCAGTGAGGGGTACCCTGTGCCAGGCTGCCGACAGTGTGGAAGATCTACTATCGCCTCCCTCCCCTCTAGCTATGGGCAGCTATCATATGCCCACAACTACCTGCCTTCTCAGTTGCACAGCTTTGCAGGGTTTGCAGGACAGCTTGCTTGCATTTTTTTTCTTTTAAGCTGCCAAACACCAGCTCTCCATAAACTGAGCTAAACAACCACATCTAAAAAACTTTCCCTACCACCGTGTCCTTTATTGCTCATTCCCTGTTAGAAGAAATCTCTTAGGATCAATCCACCCTCACCTGGGCAGCTTAAAATTAGACACTGAAGTCTAAGATAGTCACTCTGGGTTCCCTTCATAGCTAGTGGAGAGGTATAGTCTGCCCAGCATGTGGTTCACCCCATCATCAGACAGAGGTGGAAGGAGGGGCAAATTAATAATTTTCTATTTCCACTGCTGAGTAAGGAAGTACAGATTAAGATAAGTGATGCTCAGACATAGCTAGGTAGCCCGAACCTCACCCTTTATCTTTTGTGAGTGCACATATACAGAAACACCCACTGTAATACTATATTGCAAAGGGACAATCTTCTTTCTAGGATGTCAGACCAGCTTTAGCCTGGCAGGACAGGACTGTGAACAACACATTTCTTATGTCTTTCTGGCATGAATGTGAAATTAGTGTCAGGCCATCAAGGAGGGTGAAACCAGGCAGAAGCTTTGCAATGCTCCTGCAACCTTGTGCTGTACCCATGGGGGACCCACCATTAGAATGTTCCTAATTCTTGTCTTGCCATCACCAATTCTCTGAAAAACCCATCTCCTGGAGTCATTAAGCTATCTAGGATGTTTGCTTTCCTTTATTTCCAAGCAAAAGGTTGCAGAGAAAAGCTTGACCTGCCCAGCACCGCCCATGTGCTGGAGGGTAGTACATCTTTATGGTTAGGATTAAGAGGACTTCACTGTAAATAGCTGGGCCCTATGACTCATGTTCATAGCTTGGTTCATTTTGTTCATCCTTGGATGGAAACCCTTCTAACTGGATTTCCTTTGTAGTTTGTGGCTGCTTTCACTGTATCTAGTTGGACATAATGCAATGCAAAGAAAGGCTGGGTGGCAAAGAAAGTTTCATCTGATTGTCCAGCCTTGCCTTTTCTGGTGGTGGTCTGACCCAACAGTGAAATGAGGGTTGGAAATTGTATAACGTGCCAGTAGCCTGCAGAGGCAATGAAAATGAGACATCTTTATTCCCCAAACAGGGATATCATGAATTCATCATTTGTGTCCAGCAACACAACGAAACAAGACTCATCTCATGGACTTTTGCAAGGGTGAGTGCTGGAAGCCTGGCTGCTCTGCAAGGGGAGATGCTATCAGGTGAAACCTGAAGTTAGGAAGTGAGCGCCCAGTGAAAGCAGTTATGTGTTTAATTTACGTTTGTGTCATGGAAGATCTTCTCTCACATGTGCGTGTGTGTGTGTGTGTGTGTGCAGGCACATGCATGTGCCCAAGGGATGAGGCTCATTGTTCAGCCTCGCCTTTTCCCACAGACTTAGAGCTTGTGGTATTGCTGGAGTATGTTCAGGTCAAGCTGGAGACTCAGGCTGGAGGTCTGCAGAGCGATCAGGGCAGCCCACGTGCAATCTTTCCCTAAGAAACAGATGGATATTTATGCTCAGGGATGGTCTTGAATTCAATAAGAGGCTCAGTTTTGCACGTGAGGCCATTTCAATGGGGCCACGGGGCCAAAAGAGTTCAAGCACCCAATTATGAAGGCACATTTCCTTGCAGCAGGCCACATCACGGCACACACAGCTTTTGAAATGCCTCTGGCAAGATCCTCAAATTGCCAGATGCACAACTAGTGACCAGCTATGTAGATGGAGCTGTTATATCCACTATACTCCACAGGGCATGTCAGCTGTCTGGCCAGCATGTCCTTTGCAGACACAAAAATAATACTTTTAATATTACTTCTTTGAACATAACCAGACACACATGAGCTGCTTTGCACAGACAGATGCTAATTCATCTCATTCATAACCTTCTGGGCTATTTAATTTTACTCCTCTCTGTAGAGATTTCAGGTTCCCAGATCTTGAGAACTTGACCCCTAATACACCCACATCAGAGTATAAATTATAAAAAAATCCACTGACTTCATTCTCCCCTTTCTCATCCAAGTGAAAGCTAGTAGGAAGGAGATTGGAATTATTGGTCCAAATTCCAAATTTTCAAGCATTCTGTCAGGGTAAGGCTAAGTCTTAGCGTCACTGCCAATTACCTGTGTAGCGATGCTAAGCCATCCTATTCTGCCTGGCTCGTGTTAAGGAGCTTTAGTCTAAAGAGGCACTGAGCTTTGGCAAAGAGCTGTACTGAAACAAGAACAGAACTGGGTGTGTGGACAATTCGTTTTTTAGGGCTGTTAAGCATCTTAGGCTGAGCCTGGACTTCATTGCTCTGTCACAAAAAAAAGATTGCAGATAATGAGCTAATAACACTTCACTTTCCCAGCCTGCTTTGCATCTTCAAAGGGCTCCACAAGAACAAACTAATTAACTGTCCAGAGAAGAAGCTCATGACTAAGAGCTGAGAAACCATGTGAGTCAATCCACTTGCAACAGCTCTTTGCAGATTTCAGTAAAAACTCATTTTGGAGGAAGGTCTGTTTACTGGCCTGACTGGTCACACCAATCCCCAGCCACATTCCAGGGGTGTGAGCGGTGCAGATGGACCCAGCCCCGGAGAAGCCCCACCGACTTCAAAAGAGCAACACCTCAACAGGAATGCCCCAAAAGCAACCATGTGGCTTCCTCCTTTTAATTTGCACACGCACTCGGCGCGAGTTGAAACTGCTGACCTAACAGTCCCTTTGCAAACCTCCACAAAATGAGGGCGCATCCGCTCTGCATGGCAAGACTTTATTTGCAAACAGCCTTTTTCCAAGACCATTAATTCAGAAAGAACACACTGTACCAAGGTCTATTAATGGAGAATTATTTTTCTTTAACGTAACCTTGGGTGCTATGAAGCTGGCCTTGGAGATGTGTCTCCAGCTTGAGGAACTGTGTTGAAGTCCCAGTTTTTATTCCTTGCTTTGGGCAAATTATTAAGCTTCCGCAAGAATGTGACTTCTCTTGCAGGTCTTTGGTTCTTGGGGAATGTGGGTCCCATTTACTTGAGCAAAATAGAGATGAGAACATCCCTTTTTCTATGGGTAAATGAACTCAGAGACCCAGCCCTACGAAAGAATTCAGACATTTCAGGCCAAGAATTTTGTCCTGGAAACTCCTGCCTAGCTGCTTATATTTCCACCAGGAAACATCCCTGGTCTTCCTCTAAGTCAGAACCTCTAAAGGACAGACTAAATTAAACCCAGTTTGCCCAGATCCTCAGCAAATTTCAGCCCACAGGTTGTGAGGGACTGCTGGGGAGGAAATGCAACCTGGGAGCTTGCTAAAGGGTAGGTGCCTTTCCAAGGGAGACACCAAATCCCAGGACACACTTCAGAGATGCCAGCTTCACAATACCTCAGTCCCAGGGATGCTGGGATTTCAATGTACAATCTCCCCGCTGTAGCGTAGGCATCCATCCCACCCATCACAGGCTGCTGAGGACCCTGTGATGAAGCACTCGCTGCCCCTCTGTTTTGTCTAAGGCACTAGAAAGACCCATTCAAAACTGCAATTTCCACTAAAGGATTCAGGTGCCTTAGAGAAAACTTTCTGTAGCTGTAACCCTCACATCTGTGAGGGAGGTCTTATGGGCCAAATGCTTTTCCATAGAGCACAGGGTCAGATTTCCAAAATATCTGTCTCAGAACACAGAGGTCTAGGTCAAGGTCTGGAAAAAAACCTGTGGAAGAGTTTTGTGCCTATGAGAGCCTGTATATTCACAAAACATCCAGGGCTGGTATTTATGCTGTACCCCATCTGCATGGAGATACCCACAGCTGGGACTTGTAGCAGGCAGTGATTGCACCCACCTGGTTGCTCGCCTGGTTCGTGGGCAAAAGCTCTGGGGGCTTTTGCATCACTTTTCCTTCTTCCCAAAAGAGAATTTCTTCCTTCTGAGTTGTTTATTGGTTTGCGTGCCAGTAGGTAGTCCTGCCCTTAGCCCAAGGGCCTGCAAGGTGCAGTTGGGATTTTTCTGCAGCTGCCAAGAAATGCCAACAATTTCTAGAATCCTTTAGTTACTCTTCCTTCACAATAATGATGTTTGGATGGCTGCAGTTAATCACAGGGCTCAGGAACTTATGGGACTAATTGCCCCATCAAGCAAATAACCAGGAGCTGGTTCCCATCCTGCCGCAGTGTGCTCCTTCCAGCCAGGACCCCGTCTCCCTGGCTTTGCCCTGCCAGGTCACACAATGTTGAATCACCCTCTGGAGATGCTTAACTCTGCCCCACTGCCAGGAGAGACCTGGATTTGAAACCAGGCCATGAGTACCTCTGCTAAGCGTCTCTGTGAGCTGGGATCAATTTGGACCTACAGTGCCTGATGTACTCCATGAGGCTGGAGGAGTAGCAAGTTGAGCCCTGGCTGGAGCTGATGGTCTCCAGGGATCCTACGGACACATCTGAAGCCCAGCAATGCTGAGTTCTCCTCCATGCTGTGGCTGCTCCACCACAGAGCCTTTGGTACAGCCAACCCAACTTGGCAACCATGGAGGATGTGCTCTGGGCAGCAAGGCAGGTGATAGGGACCTCCATGAGATGCTCAGCCCAAGGGAGGAGACCTGTCCTCTTGATGGGGCCCTTGGGGACCTCTTCCAGCACCCAGAAATGCTTCTTAGTCTTTGCCAAGATGATTCTGCTTGTAATTATTATAAAGCATTTGAAACACTGGCCTGGACAAAAATGCTGAGGTGGAAAACTTCTCAAAGCCAAATATTCCCTTTGCAAAATATGTTGGTCCAAAAATCAGCAGAATTTGAGAATGGCAAAACTTAGCAGAATTTCATATTCTGTCCATTTCATTTTAAGGTGTGGCATGGCACCCAGTTAATACACTGACAGGTCATAGTATAGCATGCAATGCCACCTGAAAAGTTACAATAATTGCTCTATTTTTACAGCTAATCAACAGCATCTGCTTCACAGTGAAAGATCAAAGTGTTTCCCTGGATCAAAGTGTTCTGTCTGTGTCATGATATCAAAGTTAGATTTATTGGTCTGTGAAGGCACAACTGTGTTTATTTACAGGTGCAGATAAAAGGTATGAGTGGCTCACAACACTTCCGAAACCAGGAGAGCACCATCAATGGATTAATTTCAATATTGTACTGCGCCACAATCTAACAAATCAGTTGTAGTGTGTAGCATTGGTATTATAAACCAGCGTCATATAGAGAGAGTACTGAATGCTGCAGCTCTGCTAGGCTTAAAAACCAGAGCTCAAAGCCACGCTCCTATCAAGTCAAGGAGAGATAGGAACTTGAATCTTCCACCTCACCAGCAACTGCTGTAACCTCTGAGCTGTTAGATAAAGGATGTATTGCCTTCCTCTGCTGCTCTTCCCTCCTCCGCTGTGTCTTTTGTTTAAGGCTCAGCCTCAGAGGCAAGCTGAGCAAAAAACCCATCTGCTTTGTGCAGGTGCTGAGCTGCTCAGCAGCATCAGGCTCCGTCAGCATGAACACCAGCAGCCACAGCATGCAGGCTGGTAGCAAAGAGCAGGGAGGGATTAGGCAGGCATGATGGCATCTTGGGGTAGGGGTCAGGCACCCCCAGGCACTCCTGGGTCTGGCAGTGCACTTAAATAATCTGCAGCAGACCAACTTTTTGCATATTTCTTTCATGCAGGAAGACACACAAAGAGAATTGCTGTGTAATGAGGATTTTCCCAGGCACAGGTCATGCCAGGTCTGAAGGCAAAGCTTGCAAGTTCACACTTCAGCATGCATTTCCATCTCTTTCAATTTCCTACAGGCCCAAATTGGAGCTTATCTGAACAGGACACATATCGTGTGCTGGGTTCATGCAGTGAGAGTACAGGGTGCAGGACCTTGCTCTTGGCATAGATGACAGCACTTTGTGAACAAAATCACATCCCTCATTAAATGAGGTCATGACTGGGTCTTTGACCATCAACAGACTTACAACCTGAGCACTGCCATCTGAGAGAATAAGACTAAAACTCAGCATTGCATCCACATGCCCTTCGGACCACGCCACCTGCTTCTCCAATGAGGCTCGTCCAGTGTACACACTCAGGCTCCTCTGGTCCAGCTGTCTGCTGCCAGCACAGCTCCTGAACCCTCTGCTTCACCTGCTGGAGCACAGACTCGAGCAACTGTAAGTGAACGATACCCTAAAATGCATGCCCTGCCCATGTCCTGGGACAGCCCATCCACTAGGACTGCCTGGGGGATGCCATGGGCACAGTTCCCCTATGCCCATCTCTGCTGTTTCACCTTCCTCTGGAGGTGCGTTGCAGGATCCAGCACAGAAAGCTCTGTGTGTGCGTGTGCCTACAAGTACCCGTGACTGCATCTGCGTGTGTGCATGTGCACACGTGTCTGGGACTCTGCATGTACATATGTGTGTGCGTTGGTATGCAAGGGAGCACAGAGCCCCCTTCCCCTGTGGGGAGCAAGGCAGCAGGAGAGTAGCAGGAGCAGGAATATTCTGAAGATACCCAGCCTCAAAGCTGCAAATGTGGGGCTCTGAGACCCGCCTCCTATGGGTTTACCTGGAGATGATACCGTGGGAGACACTGCTAAAGGCTTCGGCTTTTGTCTCACAGCTCACTGTTTGCTGCAGGGCTTTGTGCACCAGCTAAGCACAAGTGAATTTGGTCTCCGTGTGCCCTTTGGGAGGGGAGATGGGTCAGGATCTGTGCAGCTGAGGCCAACAGTGGGGTGCAGGAGAGGGAACAATTCGCTCCAGTGCTCCAAACCTCCCTGAGATCTCTGCCGTCCCTTGACCTGGGCACTGTCTGTGACTGCCAGAGCCACCTCTGCAGAGGTTGCTGCTCCTGCAAACCATCACAGCAGTTTTGGTGCTCAGCACCACTCCAGGTCAGAATATAAGGTGCAGCACCACCTTTAACAGTCATGGACCTTATGCATCCACTGCTGGTCAAAGGGCTGATCACAGCTCCCATTAGGTCTCAGCATCTCTGTGCTCCTGCCAGTGGTTGCTGCCCTGCACTGAAGAAGAACACAGTTTACACCTAGGACTTCAGCTGAAACCTGGGCATGAGAGCACATGCAAAAGCAATGATTCAGACATCACCAGGAAGCTTATTGTCCTTCCACTAAGTGCCAATAAAATGCTGCTTCCAGACAACCGCTAAAGCCTCTTCCTTTCCATCCCAGAGCATTGTTGCCTGCTTTGTCAGCGGGACTTTTCTCATGGACATGGGTCATTGCGTAGATGCTAAACTGCACTTGTGGTGCATTAAAGACTTCATTGATGATTTAACACATCTGTGGAATCAGCGTAAACCATGGGTGACTTTAACCAATTAAAGGTGATTAATTGATACCTATGAATTAGCTGCTATAGGCAGTGATTTACAGGGCTAAGGTATTAAATGAAACTTAGAGTTTTATAAGGCATTTAAAAATAATCATAAAAAACTAGCAAACGTCAGATGTTCACACGAACAAATGGATCTGCCCTGCAGGGGAGTGTGCTGAGGAGGGCCATTGCAAAGAAAAAAATGGCTTGGGACTCTGAAGATGAAAGCTCCAGGTCTGGAAGATGTTTCAAAATTCAACATTTACATCCTTTTCCTCTCTTTTAAAATACAGCCTGTTGTTAGACCTGACTTTCAAAAAATCAGAGGTTGTACTTTTTAATTTTCTGCAGATTTTTGTTGGCATTTTGCCTTGGCTTGAACTCAAGGCTGGGCACCCCAGCACTTCACCTGGGGGCAGTGGCACCATGGATCAGTGCAATGTGGTCACCCTGTACCTGAGTCTAAGGTTCATGGATGGTGAAAATGGTGAACCCCACACCACGCTCCAAAGGACGGGCAATGGCTACTTCCCGTAGCAATGGCATCCAAGACCACCTACCCCGTGCTCTACAGAGCTGTGCTGCCCTTGAACACCCTGGGTGTCACTTGAAAAATGTACCCCATGGTGGGCTGTGCCTGGGCAGTGGGGACTCTGTGTGCCAGCCAGGATCCACTGCTAGCACGGGACTTGGTGTGTGTGTTATCCTGCCGGTGCTGGCATCCCCTCTCCAGCCTCAGAGGACTCAAGTCCCCTGTCCTGCACCTGGGACCGTGGACACTGGCTCCCCCAGGGAGCAAAGCAGGAGAGGCAGAGCAGCCTGTGCTTGTGCAGTGCCTTGGGCAGGCTCTGTCCTCCTGACACACACCCTGATACCCACTCCGCTCTCCTCCACACGCTGCTCTTGCTCACACTCAATAACCTATGGGGCCACCCCAAATTAGTGTTGTGCCTGATGGGGGAATCAACGCTCCAACATCTCCAAGGTGGGAGTGAGGGGATCCTGCATCATGTCCCCCAGCTGATGGGGCCATCAAGAGGCTCCACATTCCCCTCTGGTGAGGTACACTGGGCCCTGACAGCATTTCAGCTTCAAGAGCTGCCTCTCTGTTGTCCCACAGGTCCTTGTGGACCACTGCAGCTACATCATGGACCATAATGCTGGTAGCATGGGCACATGCATGACCCTGGCTCCTTGGGACATGCATTGGCCAGGTGGCCCCAGGACAGCAATCCCAGAATCTCCTGTGCTGTCCAGAGCATGTTTGGCTAACGTGACCTGATCAAAGACATGAGCAGGCTATTTGCAGCTGAAGTGGCAAGACCAGCCTCTACAATATCTGTATTTCACCGTGGCTTTGCCTCTGGGAGTGGTCTTGGGTCTTGAGTAGGCAGAGGAGAGCATGAGGCTGCCTTACACATAGCTCTGGTTTAGCACAACCACAGTCCAAAACATGAGCTCACTATTTTACCAGCACCTTCTCGGTAACAAATGCATCCTATTTTGCATCCATTCCACTGCATGGGGATGGTGGTACCCTGGGGAGGACCCTGGCATGAGGCTGCATCACCAGACCACAAGGTGCACATGCTTGTGAGACCTGGGCACAGGTGTGCTGCAGTCTGGTCTCATGCAGTAGTGCTGGGACACCCACAGTGAACACCAGAGGAGGCAGCTTTGTACCCTGGGCTGGCAGCAGCCTCTGGAGCTTTGAACTCTGTCCAGCACGTTGCCATCACTCTGGGGAGGGCAGAGGCCTCCTGTGCCACACTGTGCTGTAGAACGAGCCCTGCATTGCACCCATCAGCATGCACGTTTCACTGCAGCACCTGCCAGCATCTCCATAGAGGAGCCAAAAGGACCCTGTCATCCTGCACTGCACAGACTGTGTGGGACACAACCTGATCCCTGTCTGGTGCTTTGGCTGAGACACCATAACTGTGCTGGAGCAGACACTGTTTTCGTGTGCTGTGCTCCAGAGTGGTGCTACACAAGAGAATGCTCCTCAAAGCACCACAGCATGGAGGAAGTTTGCATGCTATGGCAGAAGGTGCTGTTCCTCTGCAACATGCTAGAGGAAGCTACACTTCATAGCTCCTGGGAAGATGCCCTGCTAGGGAAGGGCAGAGCTTCTACCCCTCATACCAAGCTCCAGAGGACACTGGTGCTTTGATCTGGCATCCAGAGGTTCTGCTGCCCATGGGGACATTGAGACCGCATAGCAGTGCTTTAGGACACTAGTACACTGCAAATCTCCACAATGACACAGCACTGCGAAGTTTTTAGCACCCTGCACAACCCTCCGAAAGCTGCTGCCAGGAGTCCCTCACTCTGCAGTGCACAGCAGCATGGCCTGTCCCTGACCCACTCCCCTAACCTGAGACTCATCCACTTGCAGAACATGTGCTATACATGGCAGAATGGGGACAGCATGCCTGCACATCGGAGCTGCTTACCAGCATACAGCACCCTGCACTGCCCTCCAGCAAACCTTGGCACAACATACTGCGCCATTGCAATCATCACGCAGCCCATGCAACACTTGGGACGATGCCAGCACCCTGTAAGACCCTGGAGAAGATCCCAGAGTGCTCTGCCATGTCCCAGAGGATTTCTGCGTCCTGCACCACACTCTACCATGCCTGAGCATGGCAGCAACCCACTCACAGTGGAAAGCCACAGACACCAGTGGGAGTGGGAACAGGGGAGGGTCGGTGGCAGGGCTGGGTGCCGACTCAGCTGTTCTGGCACAGCTGTGCCACCGAGCACCGGGCGCAGGGAGGGAGGTGCTGGGCGGGGAGGGTGCGCGCAGGTTTCGGCCCCGGCGCGCAGGGAACCAGGCTGGCAGGGGGCCAGCGCGCTGCCGAGACAGGCAGTGCTGTGGGAAGCAGGGAGTGCCTCTGTACCCCCACCCTGGGCGCTGCCAGCCCCGCAGGGACGGGCAGAGCGGCTGCAGTGCCTCTCTGTGGCACCAGGCACTGGCACTGGCAGGGCCCTGCCTTTGCCTGCCAGAAAGGTTTTGAGGGTGGACCTTCAGAGCCTGGGAAAAGGGGATATTTTTTTCCAAGCCAGACGTACCTTTCTGCCCCGAGCGCTCCTCTCTCCCGGGGCCATGCATCAGGCAGGGTGGAAATGTCACTTGCCAGACCTTCACTCAGCTACCCTCCAGGTATTTCAAGTCCCAGCACTGCCACCCTCCCCAGGTCTCCCCTTTTACCCCAATAAGGGATCACCTTCGTCCTTCCACACCTTGTTTTTGAGGAGGCAGGTGGTAGGGGGCTGGTTGCCCTCCACTTGCTGCCTCACTGAAGCTGAGGCTTCCCAGAGCCTTGCTCCCCAAAACCTGATGGCATGTGTTGATGTGAGCAAAATAAGTGGTCATCCAACAGGCAGCACAAGGGAGAAACCTGCAGGATGCCCCCACATCACTGGGTCTGTGATGGAGAGGACAGACCACCCCAGCAAGAGGGGAGACAAAATGTCTTGCCAAGGGACAAGAAGCCTTTGAAGATCCACCATCCTGTGCATCCATCCTTTCCCTACTGCTCTGGGAAATGCCTTATGGATGCTGTTCAACAGCAGCATGGGACAGCTTGCCCCAGGAAATGGTCATGCAAGCCTAGTGTCTTCTGCTGGCTGACAGTCCAGATCCATGCACCAGCAACACTCGGGATTATGCAACTGATGTGCCCCCATGGGCATTGCATGTGGGAGCATGCTACAGCGATGCCTACAGCTAGGTGAAAGAGATCTGTACCCCTGAAAGGACAGATAAATGGTCTCTCCACACTGACTCATCTCAAGTCTTCGTTGCATGCTGTCAGAAACACACAGAGGAGGCAAACACATTTGGCCTTGGCCCTTTAGGAAGAGGTGCAAATAGGAATAAAAATGGCCTGGAAGAAGGGTTTGTGACTAATTCATGGAATAAGAGGCTTGGAAGCAGTGGCCCTATCCATACTCTCCCACAAGGCCAACCCTGACACAGAGAGGAGCGAAGGGGGGCTCTAGTACAGCAAAAGCAAGAACTAAAGTGGCCACTACTAGGATTGCCCCAAACTTCAGCAGGAAAAGCAGGTCAGACCACTGAGGTCTGTTACAAAACTTCCCAAGGACTGCAGGTGTGAGATGCTGTGAGGCAAGGGGACATGTTATTCGGGAGGTCCTGGATGGTTGCTGCATCCTCATACGCCCCAAGAAGCAGGTGTGCAACTGCACTTGCTCAGTCGAGCTCTGCTGAGACTCTCCTGTGCCTGTTTCCTCTGGGCTCAGAGCTTCAGGATGGAGACAACACCTGCACCCCCTCACCGTTCTCTTTATTTACAGACACAACATTAACTGGGGGCATGGAGATGAGAAACGGCACCACGCGAAGCATCTGCCCACCCAGACAGAACTGTGCCTGCAGCAATGTCTTTGCAAGCTCTGTGCAGTGGGAGGGAGAGTGGGCGCATGGTGCAGGCTCCACGATGTGGGGAAGCCAGCTGGTCAACCAAAAGGCAATATACCTCTCCGTGGCTGAGCCTCCTTTGCCTTCTGAGTCATCTATTTCCACCGGCCGCCCACCATGGTCTTCCCACGGGCAGCCTTTGACCTGGAAGGGAAGCAGAAAAGCACATGCAAAAAGGCATTAGTGACCATGTAAGAGGGACAAGGTGGGTGCTATCAGCAGTCCTGCAAAGAGGACCAAGCCATCTCCGGTTGATGCTCACTGCCCTGTGGGTAAGGTGGTCTTCAGTGGTCCCAGGTAAAACCTTGGGTCCTGAGTCAGTCTATGTGTTTTGGGACTCTATGGGAACAAGTTCATGCATTTTGTCAGGTGTTTCCAAGGATGCCCAATTCCCTTCTCATGCTTCTCCCTCCCAAGGATCCTTCAGAGAAGAATAGTTGGATCTCTGGTTGCAAAGGGATAACAATGGCTGCAGGATCCTTCTTTCAAGAACCCAAAGCTGTGAAGCTGTTAGCCGGGACCCACCACATCGCTTTCCTTAACGAACATCAGGGGAACAGGCACTGCTCTGGGCATGGGTCAGTAGAGAGGAGGAGGAGGCTCGGGTGGACAGTGAAGGGCGTTTCTGGTATGTCATCATGAGAGTCACCAGCACAGCTTTGGCTGCCAATCCTTGGCATTGCCTCCTCCCTCAACCCTACTGCTAGCCTGATGTCAGCCCCAGCGTCCATGCAGTATCCATGCAGTGGGAGACACACAGCACTCAGGGAACACCTGTACTCACCCTTTGCTGCAGTAACAGGCCGTGTTGGGGCAGAAATGAAGAGAGATTTGGTGTAAGTGGGCAGGAGATGCTGCTACCTGACACATGGGGCAGGCTGAGCACCTCTCATGTGAGATGGCAGGGCGGGATGGGGATGCAAGAGCAGCATGGTGCTCCTGAGGGTGGGGGGTAAACACCCACCTCCACCCTCCTACAAAGGGTCCCCCAGTCCTGTGGAACATGGGCACAGGAACAGGCTCCCCTGACCTTGCGGGGCTGCAGAGCTCCCACAGCCTGTGGGATTTCCCCTCCTACATGAGCTGGGATCTCCAGCACCTTCCCTGAGATACTGGGTACAGCCACTACAGGGATGGGGGCAGCTGGAGGCTGGCAGGACCCCACAAGACCCAAGGCTCTACGTGCAGAGGTGGGGTCTAGCCGGGGTCCATCCCCAGCTGGGATCTTTGGGCCAGGGGGAAGCTGGTGGAGGTGGGAAGCAATGGGGGTCTCTCAATAGGAGTAGAGCAGCATGGACCGAGGTCCCTGGGCCAGACCTGCAGGTCCATGAACACTGGGTACCAGTGGGACCAGAGGCACGAGTGGGAAGGACAGGAGGTGGCTCTGCGAGGGTGCAAGAAAGCCAGGAGATACACAGGGAGGGAATTGGGGCCAGAGGAGCAGGGAGCTGGAAGGGCAGGAAGCATCAAGAAAGGATGCTCAGCCTGCCTGAGGACTTACACTTTCTGGTGGTCACTAACGCGGTTTCGGAGGACATTGATCTGCAAGAGAAACACAGGCAGCTGGTGAGGCCTGGCAAGATGCCCCACGCCCAGCCAGAGACGAGGGTCTGGGCAAAGATGCATCACTGCTCTCTCTTCCCCAGTGGTTCTTGCATGGGGTGTAGCACAGGGCCATGATGTGCAGCACAGTGGGAAGCCTGTCACAGTGCAAAGCACACATCCCCAGGAGCTGGGAGGCCACAGGACCACCACACAGCCCCTTTCACCAGCTGTCACATCGTCCAGCATTTCATAGCTGTGTGCTCAGCCTTGCCAGGGTGGCTGGCAACCACTGGGAGGGTTGGTTTGATCCTGGCTTATCTCCAAAAGGGAGGCAGATGTGGCTTTGCTTTCAGTGTTGCAGAGCCTCTTGGGTGTTTGTCACCCCATGCAGAAGGTGGGGCACAGTCCTTTTCTGGTGTGGTCAGCTTTCCTGTGACACCACCATCAGTCAGACAACCCATCTCATCTCCCACATTGGGAGCAGAAGGAGCAGCCAGGCACACAGAGGCTGAGCAAGCTTATGGAAGACCTTGCGGCTCACCTCATATTTCTGCCGCTTGAACTTTTCCTGCAGATCAAATTTCTCAGCCTCCAGATCACGAATGGTTTGCCATAGCTCCTTGGCCTTGTCCCTGTGGGAAGAGCCGGCTGGTGTCGGTGCAGAAAAGGGATGAGTACCACAGGGAGCTCACTGCAGGGGACAGGGCAGTGATGGCACCATCTCGCCTGCTCCCCCAGGACGAGTCTCTGCAGGCTCCATGCCCAGAGGGGGATGTGTTTGCCTGGCGGTGATGCCAGTCCACGAGTGGACCAGTCATGGGTGAGGTCGGGACATATGGGGACATGCATGTCCCACGCATGTGAGCGTGGCTCCCTCTGATGGCCAGCCTGTCAGCAGCAGCCTGGCAGTGGTGGCCCTGCAGAGCAACAGACCCCATGTCCCCGGTGGGGTGTCACAGCCCGTCTCCCAGCTGTGCCATCACCCTCTTGTCTGCGCTGCAAGCCCCAGGCAGCCTGCACCGGCCCAGGATCCTGCTCCAGGAGGTGGGACCCAAAGCAGAGCGCCTGTCCTGGACATCCCTCCTGCAGCCCATGCTCACCTCAGCTTGTCTTCATTGAGGTGGTCGATGTTCAGGGGCTTCCGCCGTTCACTGAGGATCTTCTTCTTCTTTTCCCGCTCTGTTTGCTTCTTCCCACCCTTTTTCTCTGACTGAGGAAACCATCAGTCCATTGGAGGGAAGGAAATCTGCCCAGCCTTTGCTCTACCCTTATCCCCAGTTCTGCCCCCAACATCCTCAGCTTTTGGGACTCCAGAAGCACATGAAGTACTCAAGGAAATTTTGGCAATAGTGGACAAGACCCCCCCCATCCCTGTCCCTGAGGTGTGGCTGGACCCACCCTGGCCAGCATCTGCAAAGCAGAGCTCTCAACTCAACTTTGGCCCTCTGACCGCTGCTGTGACCCAACAACAGTGGCCTGTCTTCTTCTGCTTGTAGAAACCACAGTCTACCAACACTGAGAACATGCACAGTGCTGTGAGGCTAACCCATGGTTGAGCCCTTCCTAGGAGCACCAGTGGCTTCACCGTAACCACCCAGGGCAGGATCACACCTTCTGCATGTAGCCTCCAAAATGCAGCATGTTGGAGAAAGCTTTCTTCTTCCGCGCTTCCTCCTCAGCCTTCTTCCGTGCCTCCTCTTCCTCTTTGCGAGCTCTTTCTTCCTGCCAGGGTCAGAAGCAGACGGACAGAGACCTCATGGACCGACTTGCATGCAACACACAGTTCATGCTCCCATGTGCTCCATGGCCAGGCTTGTGCTACCCAAGACCGGTCCAAGCCCCCCCATCCCTGGAGGGAGACTCACGGCCATGCGGGCTTGGCGCTCCTTCTCCCTCTCACTGCGAATCCGCTGCTGCTCTGCCCTCTCTGCTCGCCGCTGTTCCTGCAGAAGGAGAGGACGTTGGCTTGGACACCCCAGGGAAACTGCATCTTCTTTGTCCCTAGGGACACATCCCTCACCCCAAAAGCCCTGAGAGCCCCAAGGGCAGATCTGCTGCTCCCACACCTCCCAAGGGAGCATGTGGACCAGTGACCATGGGGGAAGATGCATCTCCATTAGGCACCGCAGCATCGCAGCAGCCAGACCAGGGGCTTCCCGGGCACTGGGGGTACAAAATCTGGCTCAAATCTCAGGCTCTGTCTTGCAGGGACATGGGATATCTCAGATCTTGCTGTCAGGACTGTGGGGAAATGATCGCGCCTGTGTGCCCACAGGGGAGATGGTGGCAATAGCAATAGAGGGGGAAGGCTGTAGGCATACAATCCTGTCCTTGAGGGACATGAGCTCCTCTTCCTCCTTTTTCCTGCTTTCAAAGTGGGCTTCAATGAGGGCCTGCAGTTCATTCAGGTCCTTCTCCATGCGCTTGCGGTGGATGTCCTGCACCGGATAGAAACACTGGATAGAAACTCACGTGAGTGAAGCCCTCCAGGAGCTGCAGAGCTGCTGGGCACAGTGGAGGAGCGACGTGAGGGGATCAGCTCCCAGGGCTTGATGTTGACTGCACTACTTACGTCAAAATCCAGTCGCTCGCCATCTGGGATTTTGGGAGGCACCAGGTTTGGCATGAAGACCCTGCAATCGAAGGTAAGCAGGAGGATGGTGAGCCTGCAGCAGATACCTGGGACAGGACAGTGCCTTTCATCCATACACTGATCTACCCAGCCTTTCTCTCTGAGCCTCACAGTCCCCAGGGATACAGAGTGAGCACATTTTGAGGACAGGGAAGTGTAATGCTGCTTGCTGGAGGTTGCCAGCTGGACAGCCTCAGAGGAAGAACTCTGGCATTCCCGGGAAGCACTCCAAGGCACCCGCATGTCTGGAATAACTCTGCAAGCCGCAGGCAACTTGGCCATGACCCTTTGCCAGGCACCTTGTGGTTGGCAGCCACCCCACTGCTCACCCAAAAGAGCACAGAAGAACTGCGTGCTCCAGTGTGACCTGACACAGGGAGCTGGAAACCATCCTCTCATCCTCTGTGGGCTTGAGGGAGGGCAGGAGATGCTCAGTACGGGCACATAAAGACACAAAGGAATGAAGAGATCGTGGCTGAGGACAGATCTGCCTCCCAGACTGCAGCATCCTGGGGTCCATAAGGACCCACAGGTTCCTGGCAATGGTTCACGGCCCCGCTCCTTCAGGCAGGTGCTCCTGTCCCAGGGATGCTGGCATTCATGCAAATGCCTGCTTCATGCCAACCATGGCCAGGAGCATATTGGAGAAGCAAGACCCTGGCTGTGCCATGGACCATGTACCCCAGGCTGGGGTGCGCACAGATTTTTTCCAGCTGCAGGGCCACAGGGCAGCTGGGCCTCCTTCAAGGAGCACACAAAATGCTTCAAGACCTCATTCTCAGGATCTTCTTCGTATTCTTTGTTTATCTGCCTGTTTCTCTCCCTTTTTCTTTCCATGTCCCAGTCCCCACCCAGCTTTCATGCTTGAGGCTTCACTGTCCCATGCCCTTTATGGATCGTGGTGCTAAGCCCATCACACAGACCTTCTGCCCTGGCACAGCTCCTAGTTCAGACCTTGCACCAAAGAAAATGCACCGACACTTACTTGGGCTTTGGCTTCGATTCACCTGCGGGTCCCCAGGAGCAGGAGAGAAAAACGTTAGTGTCACAGAGGCATTTGCTTCCACACCTTGACACAAACCCCACAATACTGAACTGAGCTACCCCTCTCTCCCAGAAGCACAGACTGCACTGTGGATCATCTACCAGCAAAGAGGCATGCAGTGAGGTGTCCATCTGTATGCCAAAACCCAAGACACACGTTGATGCTCCTGGCTGAGCAGAAAGGCATTTGGTACATCCTTACACAGATGAAGAGGCAGTCCCTCCCACCCTAGAAAGGAACAAGGATGGATACTTCACCTTCCCCAGGCTCCTGCTCTCGGTCCCCCTCTCCACCTGTGGAAAACATGATGCTTTGGCTCCCAGAGGCCAGACCTGCTGTGCACCCTGCCCATGGACACCGTGGGATGGTTCAGCCAAGCTGTTCCCCTCTGCCCCATGCTTATCCCCCCTGCAAAACCCAGCTCCATCCCTCCAGGATGAATGGGGAGCGAGCAGCCGCCTCACGGACATCCCTCACTCACAGACAGACCAGGAGATGCGCAGGTCCTCTCCAGGAGAAACCTAGACAAGCTTTGCAAGAGCTCAGGCTGGGAAAGCAGTAGTACTACCCTCTCCTTCTGTACTTTGGGTGAATTTCTTAGCTAGGCAGCACAAAGTCATCCCTCCTGTAGGCCTCCTGCTAACACAGCCCTGGTGGAGGACGGGGCCAGGGCAGCTCTGCACCATTTACCGCAGATTCTTTCTCTTCAGCAGCAAATGAATACAACACCAAAACCACGATAACAAGGGCCCAGTGTCTTGGGGGACAGGGAACAGGACTGAAATGGCCAAAACTGTCTCTCCTCCACTCCTGCTTTACCTTCTCCTGGTGCTTGCGTTTCATCTTCTTGTTCTGTTTCAAAAGCAACGGGAAGAATATGAGTATTTGTGGGTGAGGGCAACCACATCCCTCCAGCACAGAGGGGTCCCAGCACCCTAACTTGGGGAGCACAGCTGGTATCTGAGCCTGCCCCACCAGCCATGACAGCACGGGGACACATATCAGGCAATGCCAGCTGCTCCAAAGAGGTCTCATGAAGTCCAGTGCTCTTTGGATGGTAAGACACATCAGAGCATGACCTCAGCTCTGGAAATCCCCCCTCTAAGGCTACAGGGACATCTTGGTGGAACAGGCTTAACTCGGTTTTGGCATTATTTTGGAGTGCTGGACACAAACTCTTTGATCAGCAACAAGCAGAAGACACCATTATCCTCATGCTTGCAGCGCCAAGGCACTCAGTAGATCAGGAAAGAAGGTCTCAGTTTTGACACCTCCTTACTGGAAACCACAGATACGGGGGACAGCTGCCCCTCTGTGCTACTGGCCTGTTGTCACAGGCCATGCTGGGTCATCCCAGGCCACCCTGCTTGCCACCCCGCTGAAGCGGAGCACAGCTCCAGCCAAGCCACAGGAGCTCGCTGGCAAAGCCACCACGCACCTTCTGCCTTGGTTTCTTCGGTCTCCTCTTCTGCTTCCTCTACCTGTTCTTCCTGACCTGTGGAATAACGGGCAGCATGAGTCCGACAGCAGCCGCTCCCGCTGGCTCCCTACAGATCCCGGTGTCAGGACAACCACAGCACGGAGCTGGCTGAGAGAGAGACTCGGGGGAGACATAGCTGCAGGGAAAAGAAGCAGCGGCTCAGAAAGCAAAGGGTTTCACTCTAACCTTTACCCAAGGGCTGCTCTCTGTGCTTGGGCAGGGCAAAAAAAGTAAAATTAAAGGATTTATAGCCACCTCCTGTTTTTTCCCTCATTCCCTCTCATGCTGTCATGCTCTTATACCTCAGGATGGGGGTGGGTGATTTCTATTGCTCTCCTCTAGCCAGCAAAGAACAAGACTGGCTGGCATTAGAGAACGTGCCTATGGCACCTTCACAATCTTATTTATGACACTGTTGGAGCATTTTTCCACTGGAGGGAGCAGTAACCCCACAAGAGTCCTCCACTGGAGTCAGAGCGATGCTGGGGCCCACAGGTCCTGGGAAGACTTGTGGTCCCACAGCAAGAGAGAAGGAAAGAAAAAGAAGATAGCAAACCACGAGTGCATTTGGTTGATAGATGTAAGAGAGAAGCCACAGACACAGGAGCAGATATGCACAGCACAGCAGGGCAGGAAAGGGGGAGTGCAAGAAGCAAGAGAGAGAAGTGGAAGAATGAAAGAAAACCATTTCCCAACCAGGGAGAGGCAAAAGACACACCAACCCACGACATATTCACAGCAGCAGTGGAGAGACGAAATAAAGAAAGGTGCAATAACTACCGTCTTCTTCCTCTATCCATTCTTCCTCTTCTGAGCCAGGGAGGAGGGAAAGGAATAAGTGCAGAGGTTAGCTGGACGCCATAAAGCTGTGGGGTGTAGCTATGGTGTGCACGAGATGACTCTAGCACTGCAGTGGTTTCCCCCTTGTGCCTCTCTTCACTTTTATCATTCAGGATGTTTTGCTGTGCAGCAGCCCAGGCTGCCTGGCAGTGTCCTGAAGCAGCAAGAGGCTCAGCAAAACCCAGCTGCCAAACCCAGCCCCAAATACACAGCCCAGCTGTGTCACAGAGCAGCTGCATGCACCATGGGGTTTGCTTCTTCATCGGACTGAGGCAGTTGGAGGTTTGTGCTTGAGCAACATTAATATACATTCAGCTGAGGCTCCAGGTCTTGTTGAGTTATTGGGCTCACATCTCTGCCAACGTCCAAGTCCAGTATTTCCACCCCAGTTTTGAGTCAAGAGATCACTCTGACAAAACAGATCCCAAGAAAATTCAGGCTGGATTTGATCGTACTGATATTTCAGATGGAGTAATCTAGAACATGATCTCATCTGCCTTTCCTGGTCATGATTTCCCCATTGCAGTCAAGGAGCTTACCACCACAACCCACCCAAACAAAACACTGAACCAACAGTATTTGTTTCTTGGTCCTTGCAACTGCCAGTGAAACACCTACCTTCTTCCACGTACTCCTCTTCACAGAGCACACATGCAGACAGGAGAGAGGGAAGGGAAAAAGACGCAGGTTATTGAAGCTGCTCTGATCATTTCTTAGCTTCAGCCTCAGGGCAGCCGCAGATGATCCACGTCCTCTTACCTTCCTGCTCCCTGCAAAGCACAACACAAATTTGCAGTTACAGTGATCTGCTGCAATGGGTCATGTATGTCCATCAGTGGGGCCAAAGAGGAATTTCAAATTTCCTCAAGGCTGGCTTGCCTTTTTTGTAGGAATGGGCAATGACTGCTGGACAGGCTGCTGTGTGGCATGCTGTAAGGTAGCAGTGGGGATGGGACAAGACCCAGATCACCCTGCAGGCTGCAGGAGCTGAAGTGCTCAGCTGACAGTTCAACAGTGGTCAGAGCACAACACTGCTCTGCAGCTTGAGAATATTGAGTGACCATGGCCTGTAATCCTCGAAACGAGCACCTCACATCCCACCTTTGCCCCATTCCTGACCTTGGGGGAGATTCACAGTCTGTCCTCAGGTGTGTCCAGGGGACACTGGGCACAGGGGTTCAGACTGATTGCCGAGACATGGGAGCCTGTCATGGCATTTAAACATAAGAGAAGGATTCAGGTCTACATCTTCTGCTGGTGGATAAGTAGGAGCTGTGTTTGGACTGGTGCCTATGACAACATAGCTTGGATATTGAGCCCCTTCTCTCTGGGGTGCACCTCATGGTCCAGCAGCCCTCACCAGCAAAAGTTGCCCTCAAATTTGGGCCTTGAGGAGTGATGCTCTGGATGTGGTGGTAAGACCCCAGCAGCAGCAGACTGATGACTTCAGCTTTTCCCAAACCTATCTGTCTCACTGATTTGGACTGCAGCAATTCTAATGCAGGGACTGTCCCTTGCCATGTATGTGCTGACACCACTCCCAAAACTCCCCATTGCTGGGGGTCTCAGCACTATCACAGCAGTGGTGCAGATGGGCACACGGTGGGGGAATCCCAAGGCCCTTTCATGCCAGGTGCTGGGGTAATGACGAGAGCCGGTGCCCTCCAAACAGCACCCCTAAGCAACGCTGCAACCCTGCGGGAAGGCAGGAATAAGGAGAAAGAAAGGGTGTTTAAAAACACACCACTTACTGCTCATATTCTTCGACAACCTCTTCGGAGTCCGACATGCCTGGTTATCTAGCAGAATTCAAGGCAGATTGGAAAAAGTGAGGGTTAGTAGCTGAGATAAGGACAAGCACAGCTTGTCCTCCAGCACCTGAGATGTGGGCACAGAGATGCTGTGTCTCTCCAAAGTGCTTGGAGCTTCAAGCTGTCCCCAGTCAGGCTGTGACAGCATTATCTCAACAGAGATAAGGCTCCCTCTTCCCCTCCCGTCCCAGGATCACAGCTTGTCCCAAATAGGAGGCAGGAGATTAGACACAGCCTCATGCAACACTGATAACTGCTGTCAGGAGCCATGTCCAGGACACACAGCTCCCCTCGCCGCAGCCATCTCAGGGTGCTCTGTTTGCTCAGGGCATGGGAAAATAACCCAGTTATAATGTTCAGCTTGTTTTGCTTCCTGACTATTCTTAGCTCGGTTGGGTTATAGGAACTTGCAGGGACATCCTGTTATCTCAGGTTTACAGTCCTGCACAAGCCACAGAACTAGATCTCGGTAAGACCTCCCAGCCCAGCCCTCCAAGTGCAGAGTGTCCTCTGGAAAGTGGTGATCTGGGCTCAGCAGGAGCGTGTCCTGGCCCTGAGACTGAGGTTAGCTAAAAGGAATAATTCACAGCCTGGTTTAGCAATAGGGCTAATAACTCTGCAGAAACGGCCATGCTCATCTTCCCAGCTCACCCGTCTCCCTCCCAGCCATGGCCAGGACTTTACTCATCATCCCACCTCATTTAGCTTCCACCCAATGCTCCACCGCAAGGTCTGCACAGACAAGGCCCATGATCAGCCCCAGCCCTGGGCATCCCAGAGCAGCCCTGAGCATCAGCCCAAGTCCCTGCACAGCCTGTCCACCGCTCGCATTCGTGCCAGACCTCAGCAAAGCTGAGATGCAGCAGGACAACGCAAGGCAGCTCTAGAAATAACTTCCATGTGCTAAACCACCTGTTCCCAGAGCAGCGCCGCTTCACTTCTCCTGCTGGGTGTCTGGGAACAACTGGTCCTGGCTACATCTGTTGAGTATTTATTACCCTGGATGGGTAGGACAGGCTTCAGGATCGCTTATTCAAGATGCTGAATCCAGGACTGGAATCCACAAGCATGGGAAAGACACATTACAGGAAGGGTGCCTCTGCATACCTGTGGCTCCGGGAGGTTGTCAAATCTCACTTCTGAGCAATGACTCAGAAGGTGCTTTTTGGAGACAAATGAAGTCAGAACTCAGCCCTGTCTGCCTTGGGTTCACCACCTGCTTCTGCCATCATCGTTCCCTTGCCTCTGATGCATCTGGGGCTTGGCCCTAAGCACAACCCTCCAGTACCATCCCCTCAATCTCCGTTCCCCATCGAACATCAATTCCTGGCCCCACTTTTCCCCCCAGCTTGGCATGGTCCTGCTACCCCCAGAGTTTGGCTAAATCGTTTATGTGGCCTCTGAGCACCCAAGACTTCATGTGGTCCTTTCACAACACAAGAGCAGAGACTCCCTCCTGGCCACAACAGTGCAAACATGCATTTGTGGAAGCTTATTTCTACATTTCCTTTCACCTCCTCTCTCATACATCACTAGATCCCACAGAGCATTTGCTGAGGAACAGCAACAAACCCAGCACTGTTAAGGGGGTACACTAGAAAAACTAACGTTACATCAGAAAGAGGCTCTAGGAAATACTTACCCATCCTCTGCACAGAAACAGATAAACCTTTCCATTAAAGCTTTGAAATCTTGTTTTGAA
Organism: Buteo buteo; assembly: GCF_964188355.1. Lineage (NCBI taxonomy): Eukaryota > Metazoa > Chordata > Aves > Accipitriformes > Accipitridae > Buteo > Buteo buteo. The sequence continues at coordinate 6,848,374 of NC_134193.1, forward strand.
AGAATTAGGAGAACCCAGCAGACATATTACAGAGTTAAAGAGGAAACTTTGCACATATTATTGACTGAAAAAAATCTACCATAATTTGCTGTGGATAAAACACTCCAGATATCGCTCCCACTCCTTAAAATCTCCCTGGCGGGTCACAATTCTGGGGCTGAGTTAATCCTCCACAGTTCGCAGTCTCTGCTTTCCTCCAGGCTACCCAGACACGGAGCTCTCATTTCCCAGAGTCATGTCACTGCTCCCTTCCTGCTTGGCAGGGCCAGACCATGCACAGGAGCATCCCACCTCTAACCCACCCTGTGGGCTGCCGGTGAGCCAGGACCAGGCTGGCCTGACTCTCCCACAGGCATTGCATCCCTCCTGTCCCCTCCAGAGACACAAGGAACAGGATCTATGAGATTCGCCCGGAACCAGGGCAGCCAAAATCCTTCTCAGCCACCTTGGCACACATCAGGGTAGTTCAAAAGGCATTGGGCAAGCTGCAAATACAACCCCCTGGAGAGGCTCCTGATGCTTTATCCGTGGGAATGCCTTCATGGCAAAAATACATCCCAGTGCAAGCGGCTGGGGAGGCCCATTAACCCTGAGCCAAATCACTTCTGGGTCTTTAACAACTGCCCTTCCCCTGAGCATCCTACACCACGAGTGGGCGTCCCGCCGCCCCAGCCTTACCTCTGCCGCAGGACACCGGTGAGATCCCAGGGAGCTGAGGGGAAGCTGGTGGACGTCTGGGAAATGCTCTTTGTGGGCAGGAGGCTTTAAGGGGGCTCCAGCACCCACCCCGGGGCGGGCAGCGCCGGGAAGAATGCGCCCGGCGCCCAGCGAGGAATGCAACACTTGTGAGCTGCTATTTTGGCAGCCGCAGCCCTGGCCCCCTCTGCCGCTCCCCCTTCCCCCCCAGGAGCCCATATAAGCCCAAGCTATTGTGTGGCCTCAGAGATTTGCTATTTTAAACCCTCTGGACTGAGATACACGAGTGCCCAAGGGGCTGACACAAGCCAGCCAGCTGTCACTTTCTAGGGCCAGGGACGCTGATAAGGCAGCGCTGCCGTGAATGGAGGACTGGACCCTCCATCACAGCCCCTGACCCGGGCTTGCTCAGCCGCTGCACCAGGTCCAAGATGCTGTAATGAGAAGGGAAGAGGCTCAGGCTGCTTTTACCACGCACACACACACCCCCAGACACATTTGTCTCGGGTTTTTGCCTTTTTTCCTCCTGCCAGAAGAAGGGAAGCAAACTGTTCCCAGTCCCAGCCCAGGAGCAGGTGACCGGGAGTGTCTTAGAAAGAGCAACTTTTATTAGAAAAAAAATGGCACAGAGAAAACAAAGTCCTTTCCAAAGCCCAGCAAGCAAGATCAGATCCAGGGGCAGCAGTAGAGCCCCACACCAAATTTGGACACCGCAATAGCTGCTCAAGGCACAGCCCGAGCCCATTGAATGGCTCTGGCACAAGGATTTGAGCATCATTTTATGGGCTGCCCATGGCACCTGAAAGCTGGCCTCAAGAGAGCACTCCTCTTCCCTGCTGGGTGAGCTCAGCAGCCCAGGGAGTGCAGGACCAGGGGGCTGTGCAGCCATGGGCAAAGGGCTCAGGAAGAAGGGTGAGAGGGAAATGGGGTTTGCAGAAAGGGCCCAGCACAGGGTGCTTAGCTCCATACAAGACCAAAAATAGGGTTGTGGCCAGCCCACCCCTCCTGTATCACTAAGTGAAAGGGGTCACTGCTTGTAGAGGGCAGGGAACAGTAAGGGCAAGGTGGAAAAGGCCAAGGCTCTGGCTCTGGCTTAGCTCTGTGCTGGTGGGAAGCACCAGGGCCATCAGGTCCACCCTCCTTCCATAAAGCATCTCCAAGCTGCACTGGCACCCGTGTGACTTTGCAAACACCATTTGCCTTTGGTTGGGTCCCTCCAGCAGTGACAGCCCGGGGGGGGGGGGGGGTGACATCTGCCTGCCCCACCTCACCCCACATGAGCCAAGCAGCAGGAATGGACAAGGTCCATGGACATGCAGCTGAAACTCCCTTGGCCAGGCAGCTTCTTGCCCCACTGACATGATCCAGCTGCCAAGGAGATGTATAGGTTGATCCTCTTTGCAAGCGGTTGTGGGGCACAGCCAGAGATTAGAAGCAAAACACCAAAATACTTTGGGGAAACAAGGCAAGATCCTGCCTTCAGCACTTGCAAGGAGTCTCCAGGCCTGGGCGCTCCCAGGCAGGCAGTGAGTGAGGACTGGGGGCGCAGGGATAATCTTCCAGCCTTCTTCATTCCCATCCCACAAGCAGAAGACCCCGGCAACCTGGGGTGCACCTACACGTGGCGTGGGAGACTCTCATGGCAGTGGACTGCTGGACGGTTGGGTAGGGCTAGGCTTTGATCTTCAGAGCAAAACAGTTTTTCCCAGATCATCTGATATTATTACAACTGATATTATTACAACTGGAAAAGAAAGTGAGAAACGGTGAGGCTGGGCCTGAGGATGCAAAGCCCCCAAGGCAGCTACTTTAACCAGGACCATACTTGTCCCAAACAGAGGATGGGGCATGCAGGCATCCCCTAAATCCCACCACATGCCACTTCCCTTCCTCTTCCAGACGAGACCTCTTCTCACCCTTACAGCTGTCTCCAGTTGTCCCCTCCCTCTGACCCCCCTAAGTCATGGGGTCCTGGATGTCCCACACAACCCCTCTCCCCCTCCATAGCCTAGTTCTCTCACACCTGCCCTGTGGGTGATGCACCGGTGGGCAGGTCCCAACTCTGACTCTAGCTCAGAGAATGCACTAATTTTCAAAGCAGTTCCATGTCTACCTTGGTGTCTCCAGGGTTGTCTCCAGGCTGCTTTACCCAGACATCACGGTTTGGCAGACTGTTTATTTTCCTGATGTCCTGCAAACAGGAGAGTCATAAGTGGCACAAGGTTTTCCCCATGCATCATGTGCAGTGTTGCCTTGGTCTGACTTGAATGAAACCTTGAAGCATACATGCTCTAGGTAAAACCAGCCAGCTTTGAGATCCTGCACCTGGTAGACCCTCAAAACCAAGTGCAGCTCCAGCCCACAGAGATGGATGGCAGCAGGCATCATTATAGGGAAAACTGATAAAGGAGCTGCAAGCTTTACCCAAGAGTGACCCCAGGAGCAAACCTTTTCCTGGCAGACAGAGCCAGCACACCCTCCCGGTACAGACATGTTTGGGCAGTGCTAATCTCTGCAGCTCAGCACTGGGGGTGCCTGGGCTTGCCTGCCCAGCCTGCAGGGCTGGGCTGGAGCTGCCCCTCCTGGTCCTGTACCCAGGCGGCTGCAGGAGACTCTGCTAAGAGCAGTGGAAAAACACCTCATTGCTGTAAACAGTGATACCTCCCCAGGACCTGCTGAACCTCCCCTTTCCAAGTACAGTAAACTACCGTGAGGCCAAAGGGTCTCTTGTACATCTCCCTTACATACATGCCCCTGGAGCAATCACGGTGACAAAGTGATGACCTCTGAGTCCCCTTACCTGGGCACTTTGCACCCACAGCTACAAGACACCCTACTTTTGGGGGCTTGGATACACTGAGGGTTGCAGAACACTCTGGACCCCACATGCAGCAGGACCTCTCAGTGCACACACAGGTCTCGAAGTCCCACAGAGCCCAGTGCTGAAGGACTGAGCATACAGCTCATCTCCCAGTGGCCTCCAGGACAGAGCTAGTCCTCCAGACAATGGTAGAGATGGGATCATGTTGGGGTGATCTCTCTCACTGGGGGCAGGGCAGGTCCTCCTGCATGTCCCTTGGGACATGCACCCAGCTGATGCCTGCTCCCTCCTCACCCCACCAAGGGCTGGGATCAGCTGCTTCGGGCACTTTGGGTTCAGAATCAGGGCACAGCAACAAGTAGAGCCCTGATGACTCACCGTGGTGGCCCTGCAGCACCCAAATCTCTGACCCTGGCTAAACTCCTCTCAAACCCTTTAATGGGTTCAGCCAAGGGTTCATCAACCCTTCAAGCCCCACCACCCCAGATGCAGGGACATGTCTCACCAGGCTGCCTGGTCTCAAGGCTCTACCCCGAGGTCTTGGCGCAAGCCAGTACCTTGCTCTTTTCCTCTTTGGCAGGCTCCTGAGCTCGGCTGATCCACAGATTAATGCGGGATGTCACTGATCCCGGGATCTTCAGGTTGTCCTGTGGCACAGAGAGGGACACCAGCATTACAGCACCAGCTCTCCCACTGCACAAATGTAACCCAGGAGAGTCCCCAGGGCATGGGTAGACTGAGCAAACCCGCAACAGGCAGATACCAACCTACACCGTGGCTCTTTCCCAGCTCCTGAGATACCAGCACATTGGCACTAACCCACACACCACCAGAGCACAGTTTTGGTGGCAGCCAGTGCCCAAGCCCAGCCTTGCCTGGCACTGCTCAGCAAGCACCAAACTCCCACCAAACTGCATCCAGGCAGCAGCCTGCTGTGCTGTGTGTTGATATCCAAAGAGGGGAAGATTCGTCCAAAAAGTTGGTGGCTGCCCAAGCACAGGACCCTACTGGAAGGTCCTCTCTCGGGCCAGCTCCTGCCCTTACCTTCCTGACAGCAAGCGGCTCAGCCTTGCTGGGAGCGCTCGCCTCGAAGAAGTTGCGCTTGCTGGCCACCCCCTCCGAGGACAGCAAGAGGCTTTTCTGAACAGACAGAGACGATTTCACCACCTCCGAGCGCTGGGAGGAGAGAGGGGCCATCAGCAGGGGCCATGCTGCACCACAAGCAGTAAAAAGCAAAGTCCTGCTTCTGGCCTGCATCCTGAGCCCATTGGGGTCTGCTCCTTCCCTGCCTATCACCAGCTCATGGGCTTGCCCCGCTGCTCCCCCCAGCAGGACTGTCCAGCATCCCCATGACCATCTTCAAGGGATAACCCCTCCCTGCTCCTAAAACCCTGAGACCAACCCCTTTTTCTGCCTGGGACCATCTTCTTCAACCCCATTAGCATTGGTTGTTCAGTGCAGCTCAGTCTCTTTCTCCCTTCCCCACTCAGCTCCAGGCCACCCCTCTCCTTCTCCCCACACATGCCTCCCATGCCAGTCCAGCTCTGCCAAGGGTTTTCGGTACCTGCACAGCTGAGGTGTACTTTTCCAGCTTCTCCCCAATGGTGGTGCTGCTACCTGGGATCCTCAGACTTGCACTGATGAAGAAAAAGGGAGGGTTGAATACTCGGGATCTCCTGGGACTCAGCCCATGGTCCTAGAGGACTTCACTTGGCGGGAGAAGACCCTGTCCAACCCAGGCACTCCTCCTGCATCCGTCTGCCAAGTGAACCAAGGCAGCTCATTCCCTGCTGGTGATTGAGATCTCTGGGTCTCACCATCTTACTAGGGCCACACTGTACACTGAAAAATAGCTCTGAGCTTCTCAGTTTACCCTACCTTCACCACTGCCAGGTCTGAACTGCATCTTCACCGATATCAGTATGAGTTTGCCTATAGTATGCCTAGGAGCAAGCCTAGGTGCCTGTAAAGCCCCACTCCTCTGCCCTGCATTCAGATGTGGGAGAGGGCAGCCTATTGACTCCCTGCATTCAGACCTGAGCCCTTGGTTCCTCAAGAGTTTTTAAGCCACCTGTCCCAACCTTGCCATGGAGATGTGGAGGATCACTTGATCTGGCCACCAAAGCCAGATCAGGTTCCTTATGGACCCATGTAGTGGGTTTTGGTATCTCCAAGGATGGGACCCTGTTGTGGTGCTGCACCACTTAACACTTAACCAATCCTGTGCAGACACATGCGACAATGAGAAACTGCATCAACCAAGAGACAGCAGGGGCTAGCTGGGGGGATCTTGTACAGATGGAAGCTATATGTTGGACATTGTCCTGTCCTCTGCTAAGCATCACTGCCCGGTCAGTCAGGCACCCTGGGGACCAATGTTCAGCAGACCTGTGCCAGGGCACTCACTAGCTGGTACCAGGTCCCATCACCTCCTCCTCCTCCTCCTCCCTCGGAAAACAAAGGATGACAATTCCTGCCCAGCAAGACCAAAGTAATGTGAAGAGAGGTGCTGACCTCCTTGTGAGAGGGCTTTGGCTTTCTTCTTTCTGCTTTCTTGAGATGACCTGGAAGACACAAGGAGAGGAAATACTGGAGCCATCTTTGGTTATCAAAGATAATCATGGGAGAAACTGTCTCAGACTCATCTCCCCCATTTTCAAGCAAGCTCCATTTCCACCCACACCAGAGCTTATCTCATATCTCAAAGCTCTCCAGACTAAAGACACTTTGTAGTGCTAACAGTTTTATTCCCAATAAAGCACCATGAAAGTCAATTAGGCCTAGCCAGTCAGCCCTGATTCGCAGCAGGGAGGATCTCAACAGCTCTTGGTTTTCCCAGCCTCTCCAAGCACTTTATTCCAGAGATCTTTTGCAGGAGCTAGAATTGAAGATATTCTGAGGGATGTAACAAGGGACAAGAAAGAGGATGGGTTTTATTTTTATCCTGTGCTCTCAGAGAAGACTAGAAGAGCCGGAGGGTGGATGGTCAGTCCTGTGACTCTTTGGAAAATCTGAGGACAATGAGCTCCGTTTTCTCATCACTTCCAACAAGTTTCCATGCCAGCACAAAGCATACGAACATGGGCATGTTCATCATCACAGGCCTTCGGTCAGACACAGAGAAGGAAAATGGAGGAAAGACTAAAGCAGAATTGAAATGCGCAGATCAAGGCTGGATTTTGAATGCACTTTTGGGAGCAGACTCTGCCTACGTAACCTGGAGACCAAAGCAACCCTTCCTTCCCCCCATCCTCCACTGCCTATATGGGACTCTTTCTCCCACTTGCTTTAGCTCTTACCCGAAAGGAAACAGTTCTTGGGCTGGTTCGTCTGATGGAGCTGCTGTAGGTGACATGAGTTGGAGAAGTATCTGACTTTTCTGCAGGTTCATCTTGGGTGGGAGACAGCTGTATTACCTGCTTTGAGGGATTCCTGGATGGTTGCTGAGGAAAAAGCAGACGTCTGATGCATCCCTGCAGAGTCTGCAGAGAAGGCTGAAGTGCAGGGAGCAGAGCAGCCAGGGTGGGAACTGGTTTGGAGGCAGGAGTTTGAGATCAAAACCCTCCAAACCTTGGCTGTCTCACTTGGATACGCAAAGCCCCAAACGCCTCTTCAGTGAAACCGTGATGGCAATCAGTAGGGGCTTGCTGGAGAAGGTGATCAGAATAGTACATGCAAGGGAGGGAAAGGAGGTGGTGGGACCTTGTCCACCACCACATGGTTTGCAGGTCTCGGAAAAACCTTCCCCAAAAGCCCACGGGTCCCATTTCCCTCCTGGTACTTTGGAGCTCTCTCTCCCTCTGTTGTCCTCCCAGCACCCAGGACCTCACACCCCAAGGGCTGGTGCCCTGTCCATTCCTGCTCACCTGCTGGTCCAGAGATGAGGTCACCACCAAGGCTGTCTTCTCTGTGCTGCGGCTTCCCTGTCTGGTAAGGATCTTCACTTCGCGGAGCCGGCAGCGCCCCAGCTCCAGCGATGCCTGCTGCTGCAGCTCCCCCACCTCCTTCCTCTGCTCTCCTTGAGGAGTCCCCACACCTTGCCTCTCTTTGTCCTGGAGCCGTCCCCTCATCACCACCTTCGTCTCCGAGGCTGGCTCTGGGTGCTGGTCTCCTGGCAAGTCCCCTCTGCCCTTGGCCGCATCCTGACCCCGCTCTCCAGCCTTGATGCTCTCCTGCCCAACGTGCAGCTGTGTCCCTGCCTCTGCACAGCTCGGTCCCACCCCTGGCTCCTGCTGCTCCTTCTCCTGCCTCAGCTTTTCGGAGACAGTCATCAGGGACTTTGTCCATCTCCCTTCTTGCGTCTTCAGCACCTCTGAGAGCTTATGCTCTTCCTCATCCTCCGGAGACACTGGCTTCACCAGGGATTGAGGTCTAGAGACAGAGACAAAATGGAGGGCAAACCTCAGCACCCTGCGGCCAGAGGACTGGCTTTTGTGCTGAAGGTAAGGTTAACCCAGGTGAAAGGCTCTGGGGGGGAATGTAAAAATCCCACCAACATCCTGGAGGCATCCCTGCAAAACAGGCCTTGCAGCCACACTCATCCCCATCACCCCAGCTAGGCTCTCTGAGGACAAGTTTGGATTAAAAGTCTTTTTTTCCTTTTCGTAGCAGAGATTAAGCATTTCTGCAGCCTCATCCCAGGACATCAGCATCCACGAAGTGCTGTGCCAAGGAGCTGTGGGCTCAGAGCAGCGTGCTGGTTCTGCTGCTGGATGGGACAAGTGTCTGTGTCTCTTCACTGGACCAGGAAAAAATACCACTATCGTTAAGTTTAAAGTGTTGGTTGTAAGTCAATCTGCTATGGCAGGGTTCAACCACAGTCCCAATACATTCTGCAAAACAGTCATTTCCCCTCATTCCCACAGGCAAACACAGGAACCAGATTTGGGAAGGGGCAGATAGGACATTTGTCCAGGGCCATGCAGACTGTATCTACACAGTTGCCAGGACTTGGGAAGGAGATGGCATATTTGCCCTCCTTCTGAATTGCATTCACCGTATGGCCAGCCTGTGCTAGCACCAGGGAAGGGGGACTTGTCCTGTCTAGCTTGTTCACATTAGTTATATCCAGCCCCAATTCAACCCATATCGTACCCAAGCATCCTAACTCCACCCTGTCTGAAACACAGAGAGAAACACTTCTAGAGCATGAGTCTCACTGTGGACAAAAACCATCTAAATATTGGACATTTCCAGGATCAATTTAGAGAGTGGGTCAGGTTGTGTAGGGGCAGCCTGATCTCAGGGCACCTCCAAATCTCAGCTCCCTGCAGCAAGGGCCTTTGGGAGCACCACTGGAAAGCCCTTGGGTCACCTCCCCACTTCAGCAAAGGTCATACAACGTCACTGCAAGGTTCAGAGGAGGAGGAGGACAACCAGCCAGGCTCTGCATGCTTGGCTCACCTGTCCTGCAGAGATGGGTGCCTGTCTGTTCTTACCTGCTCAAGATGCCACTGGGGCATGGCCAGCACCCACCTGATCTCAACCTCAGCACCAACCCTCACCCCGGCACACCAGCTCCCTGTGCTGTGGGACATGTTGAGGCCCATGACTGAGCCCACCAGAAATATACCCCTCTTCTTGTATTCCTCGTGTGAAGCCCAACCTTCTGCCTAAAGGCCCATTGGACCCCTGCTTTTCCCACAGCTCAGCCCACTCTCATCCAGAAAAGAATCCCACCAACTGCACCAGCTTTGGCTCAGGGTTGAGAAAAACAAGGCAGCAAGCTGCGAGCCGTCAGCATCATGAGTAAGACTGATGCTAGCAGGAACCCCACACCTGCTGGAAGCTGGACTGGTGTGTTTCACAGGGCTAGGAGGTTCTTCATCTGTCGATGTGGAGGACAGCATGTTCCGGTGCCTTCGCCGGCGCTCTCTTTGCTGCTCTTCTTCATCCTCAAGGGTCCTCTGCCTGGCCAAGCTGTTTGGGATGAAACATAAGGACATGGTGAGGCTGTGTCCTGCATGGGGAGCTTGCAGCTCTGATGCCAGACAAGAAAGGAGATTGAAATACCCTTGGGCAACGGCCAAGGGGCTGATGGAGGTTGCCTTCCCCAGCTGCTGCACAGGGCTGGAGGAGAGGGATGCCAACACGAGCCAGGTGTCACAAAGCACTCTCGCTCCACCCAGCTGATGCAGGCATTTCCCAACACAAGCACTTGACTTTACAACTCCTAATTTCTTCTACTGGAGGGAGCACTCATTTAAAAGGAATCCCTACATTAAGCAAACCTTCCAGGGAAAGGATATTTAACCTGTAACTCAGCAAGACCAGGACCTTAGAGCCACCACATAGATCTCAACCACATAAACTGGAAGGGTAGCCACTAGTGGCAGAAGATTTTAGCCCCAATGTAAGTTGTGGCAATGGCATTTTAATTTTTATTAAGCAAAAAGCATCAGATGCAGAAGCATCAGAGGCTGAAGGCAACTGCTGACAAGGTCTGCCTGGAAACAGGGACAGCAGGAGCTCCTCTTACTCCCTGCATGTGGCTGGGACTGGGAATTCTTTATAATCACAGATTGTACCAAAAAGGCAAGGTTTGTAATCATCTTTAAAGAGTCACCTTTAAAGATTTTATTTTGCACAAAATGCCATGCTGAATAAAAAGTTCTTTGGAAAACACCAGCTTTCCTTTCCTTTCTCTGTGCAAAATCTGCCCACCCTCTCTGCCAGTGCATGAACTGTGTTGGAAAATATTTTTATTGGCTGGATTGAGCTTCTCACAACAGTGTTCATTTACCTACAGCACTAGTCCTCAATCAGCTGTAGACACATGCAAGGCTCCCAGTGGAGCTCCCACCACCCCCAAGAGCCTGACAGGGCAGAGCCCTCCCTGAACAGGATCCATCCCATTGCAGCATCCCAGCTCTGTAGCTGGCACTCCAGTTTCATCCATTCTCAGGGTTTACTTTGAATTTGACTTTTAAGAATGTGAAAGTCAGAGCAGGTCCAGGCCTGTGGTATCGCTAACGCTGTTGCGGACATGGTGACTTGCAGCGTGGTTCACGAGTTACTGTGTAATGAAAGCTGGGTCATAAATTAAACCACATTACCCCCTGCAACTATTTGCGGCTTCTGTTCTTCCTGGTCAAGGGAGGCGGGGGAGCGTGAAAGGGTCAGCAGAGCAGAACGGAGAGCAAAGGGGGGACGGGTCCTGGCTGAGAGCTCAGTGCCTGTTTGGGGACAGGGCAATGCCAGAGGGTGTGCTGCTCTTCCCTCCCACTGCCTCCATCCCCATCGTCCCTTGGACCCCCAAGCAGCCTTCACACCCCAGCAGCAATCGGACCCATTGCTGGGGCGCTCCAGGTGGTCCCCGATGCCATGCTTGGCATTGGGAGAGATGGGGATGGAGAAGGCTGGGACCTGCCCCAGGGAGCCCGCAAGCATCCCCAGCTGGCTCTCACCCCGCTGGGGGACACCCCCACATTCAGCTCCTTGCAGCTGTGCTCGCCTCCATGGGCCTGACCCTGTAAATATTTGTACACAGCTTAGCTGCACTGGGAAGGCAGCATGGCTTTATTTGCACAGCACTGTGTGATATCCTGGTGCAGCAATCATTGCACATACACATTCCCACCCGGCAAGGTTAGCACGTGCGTATGGACGTGCCTCTGCTAAGCACTGTTGTCCCTCAAGCAGTGACAGCGTGGAACACTAACGCTGGTTTAAATCCACGAGAGCCAGTTACTTCTTTGTTTTTGCATGCACAAGCTCCTTTGAAATGAAAATGAGATTTTCCTGCCTTGCATTTGCTTGGCTCCTTCAGAGGCAGCACATAACCTGGCATTATCAACATGCAGTTTCTCGTTATTTGTAATTAAGAAATCTACCCATTAAGCTATGGATTTGCTTTGCCAATCCTTCCCTCCTCTTTTCAAAGAGGGATTTATTTTTCACCATTTTACCTTTTTTAATCTCAAAGAGATGAACAAAAAAAGATTGGCAAGTCTCCCCCTGCCTTGTCCTCTCCTGCCCTGTTAATCATTAGTGCTGAGATATCTGACATTTGTGCTGTTTCAGTGAATGCTGTCTCATCTAATGAGAGAGGAGAAACTGCCTTCCTGGGTTGTGAAATAACCTGGGTGCAGGACCCCACTGGGCTCGCCTTTGGGCAGGTCCATGGCTCAGAGGAGGTGGAACTGGATGGGGCTGGGATGCCCTCTGGATCCGTCCCATCCATAACGGAGTCAGGGTGTGAGCTGGCAGCCTCCGAGCAATGGGGTCTCAATTCCCTTTTCTGGGTGGCCGTGGTGGGTGTCTTACTTGAAGTGCTGGTGTTTGCAATTAAGTCTCAGAGCCATCACATCCCCTTAAACTAGGATTTCTGCTCCATTTTGTGGAAGAGTGTAGCTGCTTTTGAGTCACCATTACCCTGCCTGTGCAGCCGAGGTTGGCAGTGCTTGCCCCGGGGTCTGCAGGAGGTCCAGAGCTATTCCCACATCACCCAGGCTTCTTGTAAGCCCCTGACTCACACACACACCGCCCCCCCACCGTGATGTCCAGGAGCCTCACCTGTCCCAGCTCCCATCAGAGCCAAAACCCACTTTTTAGTAAAGACCAAGCGGAGCAGCCAACGCCACGGGGCTGCAGGGATCGTTCAGCGACGGCCGATGAATCAGTTCTTGCTCAGCGCCAGATGGGCAGAGGCTGCAACCTCCACACGGCAGAGCCGGCACACACACCCAGGGGCTGTATGGATACGGGGCAAGGGAAAAACCCCCACAGCTGGCTCTAGAGCAAGTCCGGAGGCACAGCCCAGCCAGACTGTACCCCAAAGAAAGGCAAACCAGACCAAAAATATATCCAACACAGGGCAAGGATGCATTTCCAGATCCATTTTCCTGTGCAGCACTCAGCTTCCCCAGGCAGCAGAAACAAAAATGCCTCTGATCTTGCCCACCCACAAGAAACTCCAGTAGTGCCGAGCTCTCAACAGGGCTGGCACCACCTCTGAAAGCAAAAACCCCCATGGCAGTGCCCCCTCTTCCCATCCTCCCCAACACCCCTTGGCCAAGACTTGCCGTGCCAGCAGCCCACCCTCACCCGCTCCCTCCCGCTGGTGGAAAGGGTTAAGCATTAAACCACAGCACCTACCTGGAGAGATCGGACCAGTTCCTTCTGCTAAAAGACATTCCTGCTTCCTGTGAGATTCAGAGAGCCCCTAAAACCTGTGCAGGCATCAAGGCCAAGGTGCTGTCAGACCTGCGGGGATCTGCGCTGCCCGAAGACTCTGCTCCCCGCAGAGGGAGGAACTCCCTACAAGGTTATTTCCCTGTGCACCTTTACCCTGCCTGCAACCCGTTTACCACCACACTGCATCACATGGTTTCTTATCTACCTTGACAGAGGCAAGGCTGTAATTTTTCTACTAGCGGCGCCGTGCAAAAGACGCCCTGCCCAGGAGTGCCACGCAAAAGCAAATCACTCCTCGCTGCCTGCTATGCCAGGGTTCAAGCAGAGACCCACGCTCAGGGCTCGATCCATCCAGGTCTCCCAGGATTTTGGAGACAACTCCCTGCAGAGAACCTGTTTTACCAGCCACTCTCCACCAGTCAACAACTCTAACACTAGTGGAGGAGGTGAATTACCTTGGGCTGAGTGGGAGGAGGCTGGCTCCCAGGGATCCAAAACAGTCATTAAAACACCTCCATCTGGGTGCAGTCCAGCCCTTTCCAAAGAGCATGGGAGGGTGCCCTGCTACTTTCAGCCTTTTCTGGACGTCTTGGATTGAGCCGTCATGGCCTCCCTCTCATTATGAGCTTTGCTGCAGTTCCTCCGAGAACTCATGAAGTCTCAGAGGAAGTGGCTGAAGCATGGGGGGGTATCCAATTTCTGGGTGCTGAAGCCCTGTGCCAGAGGGGAGCCGTGTGCCCAGCCTCATCCCATGTCTGGACCAAATCCATCAAACCTATTGTCCCCCTGCCCAAGGCTGGTCCTGAGACCTTGTTCCCCCCCGCTCACACAGGGCAACATTCTCCTTCAAAGGGCAGATGTGAAGACAACAGGGGCACTGTCTTATTGGGGTGACAGGGGCACCCAGACACAGCAGAGCCCGGTCCAAGCCTGGTTTTTACCTGGGGCCAGCCCAGGTGCACAGTGTGGCCAGGACCCCAGTGCTTTCACTGTTGGGGGCAGCTGGGCAGTTATCATGGTGGGTGCCTGCAGAAAAAGTCATCCAGGACCCCTTGAGTACAAATTCAGTCTCTGATCCCTGTGAGATCCATCTCTCCGCCAGCCTGAGGGACTGGTTATAAGGCTAGGCTTGCCACACATGCCTCCAGCCCACAGGGGTGTGCCCGGGACCTGAGCAATCAAAGGAATTATGTTAATCAAAGGTTCCTGATTAAAAACCCATTTCTAAAAGATAGCCCTGTCAAATGAGCCATCTGCTCCAAGCAGGGCTCGTTCTCTGGTTTTCTTTCTTCTTGCAGTCACCAGTTGTCTTTCAAGTGTTTTCATACATACAGAAAATTCAGCAAGTTGTGGCATAAGGAAAAAAAAGTACTTAAATAACCTTGCAAGCGTCCTGCTAATTGCTGACAAACTATATATAGTAGTTCAGCATCACCAAGCTACTACAAAGCAATAAACCTTTCTGATTAATGCACTGTGAGCACTTTACTTGCAAAACTCATTGCCAAAGGATATCACTGAAGCATAGGATTTAACGGGATTTTAAAAAGGATTACACTGAACATAGTGAAAGAACACCCCCAGCTACGATCTACACAGCAAAGGAATATAAAACCTCACAGTTTGTGATTCCTCTTATTATTAAGATGAAGAAATTCTAGACAGGCATTTAGCAGCTGGGGATTAGGCAGAGGATGAGCCTCGGTGACACTTGCCCCTCACACTCCCCCAGTCTTTATTTTCAGCTCAGAGACCTTTTGAGCTGAACATGGTTTCCTCTTTATTTGAGACCCCTCTGTGGGTTTCTCCTCCATGTATTTGTCCAGTTTCTCTCAAACTCAGGAAAATTGTTAGTTTAAAAAACACCTTTCAGCAAGGAATTCCCCAGGTCTATTCCCCACTGCTGGAAAACTCCCTCCTCTCCTTTAATTTGGATAAGGTCCTGCTGAGCTGTTTGGCAGCACGTTGCTCTCTCATGGTTTGAGATTTTTGCTGCCACAGAGCATTTAGCTCATGTTTTCCCTGATGTTCCTCATGTTTTTTCATGTCTACCATAATCCCAAACTGTCACTCCCAAGCAGGCAACAGCCAGCCCAGAGCCCATCATCTTATATATGAAGTCATGTTGGATTTTTCCCTCTGTGTGTCACTTTATACTCCTCCAAATATCCCTTGCCATTTTATCCCCAAACCTCAAGTCCTGCAAGATCTTTCTGAACATCTGCGTCATCAGTCTTCATCTCTGCTATGCCGCATCTCTTGCTATACGCAAGAATTATCAGCAGAGTTTGTTATCTCACCATCACTTCCTATTTGCTAAGTGATTATTTACCTCTACTTGGACTTTCACTCTTAGCAGTGGCTGACCTAAAGGTCTTTGCTTCTGGAAATCCAGAAAAACTGTCATCCACCAGGTTGCCCTTATCCACAAGCTCATAGATGCCTTTGGCGAACACCAGTCGCTTTGTGAGACCGGACTTCCCTTTACAAAAGCTATTTTGGTCACCCTGAGCTCATCACTGAAGCCCAGACCAAACTGCAGGTCCACAAAGCTGAAGGTGATGAGATTAAGCAGGGGCATGAGTCCGTGTGGGGAAGGGACACACAGGGGAACCAGTCTGACATTTATCCAGATCCACTCTATGCACCAGGCTGTCATTATCTGCTGTCCCAGATCTACAACCACAAGAGGAAAACTATGTGCTCTTGGCTGAGGGAGTTGTGCCACAGGACTCTGCTGCATGCAGACAAGGCTCTAGTGTAAAACCACACTTCTCTCCAGGTACCTGCTTTGCCCAGGGGTTGCTTTTCAGCTGCTTCACAGACCTGCATCTTCCCAAGGAGCTCAGGGAGGCCAGATCTTCAACTGATGCAGATCAGCAGAAGACACCCATTTATACCCACTAAGGAGCTAGACCAGTATCAGCAGGGTTTTTTTTTTCCCTTGGGAACAGTGTCCTGTGTCTCATCCCAATGTAGAGCATGTTTCTTTGGCTACAGGGCAGTGGAGAGCTTCCAGTTTCCACAACTGTGCTGTAATTAAGGCACCCCTCAACCTCACCCCAGGGCCCAGTGGTGAATCCTCTACCTCCACCCTTCTTGCCCATGCCAGTCCCCCAGCATCAGCCATGGCTCAGCTCCTCCCTTGGCTCCCCAGGCTCATCCCTGCCACGCTGCTGGTGGTGGAGCAGAGTCAGGAGCATCGTCTGTCCAGGCTTCCCAGCTGGGCTGGGGCATGGGTCTCAATGGCCAGGAAAAGGCATTTTTCACCCTTACTCAGCTGCCAACCTATTGCTGCAGAGATTCAACAGCTCGCAAAGGTCCCACCAGCAAATGCTTTAAAAAGCTGCACTCCCCACACACACACTGAGGTCTCCCTGCATCCCCATGCTGGTGCTCTGCAGGTGCTGGGATGGTCCAGTGCTGTCCTTCCCCAGCTACAATTCCTTCAGCTTTTGGGAAGACATGTGCAATGCACTAGAAACTGATAGTACAGTGATACCTCTGCTGTGCAAAGAAAACCAGAAAGTGTCTGAGGTTGGTGTGTGTTTGCTCAGAAACTGAACAAAACCCAACCGCAGACTTTTCTGTTTTCAGTAGGAAAGTAATAACCCTTGTCCAAACTGCCTTACACCTAGCTACCAGAGGGCTTTTTTTCATTTATAATTCAACTTTTTTTAAAAAAAGAAATAGTTTAGACAAATCTTGGGTCAGAAATGCCACCGTGGTGTCCCACAGATCTATAGAGTCCTTCAGGTTCCCATTCTCTTCTGCAGATTGGCCTCCTCAGTAGATGCCATCTCCTGTGATGCCCTGGGTCTTAACAATGAATAATCATGGCCATCCCCCAAAAGTGGTGTCAATGGAAACTCTTCAGATCATGGATAGAATAAGTGTGACTCATTGCCAGAAGCTGTATGGCAGACTGCATCCCTCATAGCACATGAAATTGGTTGCAATTAATGAGAAATCCCCTCTGATGTGAGCAGCAAGTGAGAGGGCTCAGGCCACAGCAAAGGAAGATGGACAAGATGGACGTACCCCACTCAGACCAGGTGCCATACCCCAACCCAGCCTCGTTCCTCCCCAGGGCTGCAGGACCTGAGCCTGGAGGGCTGCAGGAGGGAAAAACAGGGCTGAAGAAACCCATTTCTTCCCATTTTGTACTGCAGGCGACACACAGAAGCCGCAGTGATGACTCCCAGGGTGATGGGTGGTTGTGCTATAACCCTGCTGATGTGACGCGGTTGCCCCTGAGTTGCCTCCTGTGCAGCTGCAGCCACAGGGTCTGATCCTGCACCCACAGCACTGCAGACGCTGGGGGGGGGGGGCAGGTAATGTTTAACCTTTACCACCAGGGACTGCAGCCTGGCGTTAACCCCCGAGCAGGGCAGGGTGCTGCAGTGGTCTTCAGAGGCCATGGGATAAACTTTACCCCTTCCCACCCCAGGGTTTCCCATCGCTGCTAATCCTCCTCCTCTTCCTCCCTTTGCAGGTCCAGCCACCAGCTGAGCTGCAAATACGGTCAGGGAAATATTTGGGCACAGTTCAGATGTCTCTAGGCATGACCGATTAGCAAGGAGGTCGCAGAGCACCGTAGAAAAGGAAGGGACCATTTTAGAACCAATTAGGAGGGATATTTTTGAAAGGTTATGCCAGGCCAAGCCCTTTGCATCTCTCTCACTGACTGCAGTTTTGCCAGCAAAACCTTTCTGGTGGAAAATCATTGGGTTGATTAATATCTTTTCTGCTGTCCAATTTAATTTGCAATTTCTGCGATGTCAAGCTCTCAGTGCTTTGCTTTGCTTTGCTTTGGGGGCTCCTGGCTGCAATGGAGCAACCTGGAGGATGATAGGGACAGGGCTCTGCTCAGTTCAAGGAGACAGGACTGGCTCATGCAGTTCTTCTGGAAATAAATACAATTTCATTAGTGACTGCTCCAGCATCAGCTTCTCTCCCTAAGAAGAACCTTGCAAGTCCCCCATTTGGACTGAATTTTTAGTAAAAAGGGATTACTGCAGGGTTCCCTTCTAATTCAGAGAGACGAAATTGAGATTATTGTCACCTAGGAGAGAAGCAACAGTGGGACTGCAGAGCTGGCCTGGTACAAAGGAAGTGATGCGCATCTGGGGATGAAGGCTCAACCTGCCTCTTTTACCAAGGGGAGAGCTGGGCTCCCAGCTGGACCAGAGCCATGGAAGCAGCTCCAGAGCAG
Source organism: Buteo buteo (assembly GCF_964188355.1). NCBI lineage: Eukaryota > Metazoa > Chordata > Aves > Accipitriformes > Accipitridae > Buteo > Buteo buteo. The sequence goes on from NC_134193.1 coordinate 6,866,241, forward strand.
AGGTGGAGGAGAAGACGTGGCTCCCAGTCCCCCGATCCAACCAGGAGAGCCTCATGCTCAGAGCAGACACCTGCATTTTCCCCTCGAGATTCAATCCCTGTAAAGAGGGGGGGGTTCTATGTTTCTAATAAAACTGAAATCCATAACACTTTGTTTTCCTATGACTGATCCATGTGGTTTTCCACCAGAGATGGAAGAAAGAAGGACATGGTGACTGGGGAACATTGTACTTTTTCAAAGTAGGGGGAAGAGTTTTGGGGTTGGGTTTTTATCTCCCCACCCCTCAATCTAAAACACAAGGCAGCCATGCAAAGTCATCTATAGCCTACAACAAGTTCATGTGGGCTCTGGACCCTTGCTGAGTACAGCCTGGCTGGTTCTTACTATGGCTGCAGAGATGTGCTGGTGAGCCCTCAGGTTTTGCTTTGCAGCAGTTTCAGGTGTCTCGGTACGCACGATCTGACAATGAGCTCAGCAAGGGTACAGGCTGGCTGCCAAGCATTGACCAGAGCCTGGTCCCACAGCACCCATCACCCATATTGCCTTTCATCTCACTACCATCCCTCCCCACCCCACAAACACCACCACCCCTTTTTTTTTTAATTACCAAATTAGCATAATTGCACCAAGCTCAGAGCAACTGTTCTCGACCCGGACTTGGCTTGCCATTTTCTGCTTCTGTTCCAGGTCTGAAGAAGGTTTTGTTTCCGTGAAACAAATCTTGTGATTTCCAGCTATACCAGTTGGTCAGGTAACAGTTATTACCTCTCCCTACACACCTTTCTTCCTCTGCCAGGATCACTGCCGAGTGTGTGAGTTCCCTCTGGGGATAGTGTGTGCAGCGAGATCCCAGGACACTGCCTCGGCATGGCTCCCACTCAGGGAGTGAGCTCAGAGGGGCGAGATCGTAACCAAAACTTTTTGCCTCCAGTGGTGGGGCAGCTTGGACCATGGCAGTATCCTGGGATCTTGCCACACATGATCTCTGATCAGCTCCAAGAGCAGAGTCGCTTGGGTTGGCCAAGACAGACACTCGCTTCCGCAGGCTGCGCCTGCCAGGAGCCTGTCCCAAGGTGCACAGGGTGAGGAGAAGGGGTCAGCAAGTCCTGGCACAGTGCTAGGCTGTGGCTGCAGCTGCGGCTGCTCTGCTGAATTAAGCTTGGAAAGGAAAAAATGGGTGGAAAAGGCTCTGTGTGCCATGCAACGGCTCTGGTCATGCAGGTGGTGGTCCCCGCCCCAGTTAGCAGGACGCTGATGGGCATGGAGAATCAGGTGGAAAGACAAAGACTGAGCATCTGTGCTTGCTAAGGGATCATATGTGTATTTTCCAGCTGATCCTCTGATCTAACCCTAATTTTGGGAAGAGTTTTTATATTGAGTCTTAAATTCTCTGTGAAGGAGCTACTGGGTGTTGTGGCAGCCTGAGTGCTAATGACCAGGCTAGAAGTAAGTGTTCCCATCAGTTGTCATCTGCCCTAACTGTCTTTGCCCAGGGACAAAAGTGAGCGGTTCAGCTCAGTATCCCTGAATTGGCCAGAGGAGGGGATGTGATGCCCAGAGCATTTCAGCTGTCCTGCCAGTTTGGAGCCTAAACCCAAACCCAACTCCCTTCGATGGCTCTCCCTCGCTTGCACTGCTGGCCACTGAGCTACCTGAGTCTGCTGCAGAAAGTCCTGCAAGAGCCAACTGCATGGGGCCACTTTTTTCTATCCCTAAAGAAATGCAATGTTTTTCTAGGAAGATTGAGCTCTGTTGGAGACCACACACTTTTTGATGCTGTTTCCTTCCAGCCCTGGTGCCTGTCTGGGGACCTGCATTTTGCTCTGAGCTTATAGCATTTTCTGTACTTTACAAGCTCACTACACAGGGACGGGGTGTGCTGCAAAACACCCACAGTGTCACACAGGTTTGAAACCATGGATGCTGCAATTCCTCTGGATACACTGGGGACATGGACAAGGCACTGCTACAACCACCACAAACACCCCGTCGGGGCTGAGCCTCAGCATCTCCTACAGTGCAACCAGGCAGAAGACCCAATTTGGTGTGAATTCTCACCAATTCTCATCTCCAGCCCTGCTCTGAGGATAAGCTGGCACATTCCCAGCCGCTTGCACTCAACCAGCTGCAGTCTGGGGGGCTGTGATACAGAAAATGGTAGGACTAGTGAGGAAGCATGAGCTGTTTGGCCTGAAAGGTGGATTCATCTCATGCTCTCCTGAAACATGGCTTGAATTAAGCCCTGAAATGGGGCTGCCCCAATTCCCATAGCTCCAGTGCCTGTGATAGGGCAGCCGGTGGGAGAGTTGGTGCCTGGGTGAGCAAGCTCTGAAGGCTTTTCCAAAACCAGAGGAAAAGCAGGGGTGGGGGGAGCTGGCAGAGAGCCATCTCTGCACTGAGACCCAAGCCTTGCTGCTTGGGAGGCTGGTGCATCGTTGGAGCCTGGCAAGGGCTGAGGTGCATGGGAGGGAAGAGGGGTGGCCTGTGCATGGGCCTGGGGGGCTATCAGCAGAGCTGGTGGAGCACCAGGGAGCAGCCAGGGGGGGCTGGAAGAGAGGACCCCGAAGGAAGTCTGATCCCAGGGCGTGCTGCTGGCCCGAGCGCCAGCATGGGGACATTGCAGGGTGGCAGAAAGGACCAAGGTCTCTTCCCCACTGGGCTGTGGACCAGCACCTGCCCCCAGCCAATGCTCCCACAGTGACAAGCCCACGCGTGCTCTGCCCAGGAGACTGTCCTTTAATACACGTGCAGCCGCGCAGGTTCATCTCAGGCTGCACCTGCCGGAGGATGGGGGAGTGGGAGGACCAGCAGCCATCTCCAGGGCGTCTCTGTGGTGGTAGGAGGGTAGGGGTGGCCAATGGCCCCTTGGAGACAGCATGGCCTGTGCAGGTGATACCAGGGAGCTGCTGTGCTGGGGCCATGCAGGAGCAGGGTTGATGGCAGCGCTGAAAGAAAGCAGCTCAGTTCTCCTTCCCACACAGTTGTCCACATGTTCCAGCTCAGTGGTGAATTCAGGGTAAGGGCGTAAAGAGCATAGAGGGGTAGCAAGGGAAAAGGAGGCAGGCAGCAGGGGTGGGGAGGCTCTTCTTACTGATGCTCCTGTGGGAAAGAAACAGAGCAGAGCGGTGGGACAGAAGAGGAGTTTTTGGGCTGCTTTCAGCAGCCCGAAGTTGGTGCCAGTGATGCCCATGCTGTGCAGGATGAGCATGGCATGGGCAGCAGACCCCAGAGCACCAGGGAGGACAAGCTGGGAGAGGAGGATAGCTGCTGGCAGGGGCTCCATGGCAGGGACATGCAGGACAGGCACCCATCCCAAGTGTGGGGTGGGAGACGGGGTATGTGATGCCTTCTTCTGTAATGAGTGGGGGTGGTTTCTGCATTTGCCCGGCCACAAGCACAGATCAGGGATGCTGCAGGGAGCATGGGGCATCGCAGGGAAAGGAGGACCTGTCCCCTACCTTTCACTGGCCCGTAGGGGACTTGGCAGCGTCGAACATCTTCTTTCGCCCCTCCATCCCTGACATGGCCTCCACATTCTTGCGCCAGTCGCCCACTTCCACGGGGCGCTCCTGCCGGGAGGGATGGGGACACGGGTTGCAATGACATGTGACAGGGTGGCCAGCAGTCCCATGCTGTGCCACCCTGTTGCACAGAGCCCTCAACAAGCAGCACGGGCAAGGGACCTGCCCTGTTGCAAATGCCCTCTCTCTTGGAACCAGCTCTTCTGTGTATCCCTGCATGTGGAGCTGACAGGAAAGATGGCAAACAGCGGCTTGATCTCCACAGGGAGGTCTGGATTCAAGTGGATACCCCCCAAAGCCTTGCTAAGTTGCTTTAATGCACTAGAAAGCACAAAAATCCTAGAAAATTTCTTTAGGAGGAAGAAACCAGCACATGGGACTCACTCCAGATTTACATCAGCACACTGGGACAAATGCAAACAAACCCACTTTCTGCATAGACCCCTCCCAACCCACATAACACCCCTCTACACCTTCTCCAAGCTTTTGGAGGGGACTGGGATTGCTGGTGTGACACTGAGACCCTGGCAGCAGCTTCCAGAACAGAAAGGGGAGATGACGGCAGCTCTGGGAGCATGCCCAGGTGTCTGCTCTGCCAACCCACAAGCATTCATAGATTACAAGCCATGCCCCAAAATCATCTCATGACGTCTAAAATAAATTCAGATCTATTCACCACCTGGCGTTCAGGACTGTAAACACAGTTCTCCATCCAAACTACAAAACATGCTATACTAGCAACAGGGGCGGGGGGGGGGGAGAAAAATAATTGAAAACTGAGATTCTCATCCACTCTGCTGAGCTGGGACCAAAGGCTAAAACCCCTTTGGGGAGAGGCCCTTGGAAAGCAGCACAACTCTTGCCGTTGGGGTGCCTGCACACCCCAGGTAGGTTTGGGCATCATTCACTGTCTCTGGTATTGAGACCTTCCCCTCTCACATCTCTGCAAAGTCAGTGTGAACTGGGACGTTTGTCTCAGGCCAAGCGTGTTTGCTGGGCTTGCTCTGTCCTATCTAATCTGGTTCTGGGAGTTTCCTGGGTATTTCCTGGGTGTGATTGCACTGAATATGAGCTCTCCTGGTTCCCTCGAAGACCAAAGACCAAGCTCTCTGCAACTGCAGCTCAACAGACATGCCAAGGGGTCCCCAGCTGAAAGACCCCAACATACTCCTGGAGGTAAAAGCATCATGGATGCAGCCCTAAGTCTCATTTGTTATTGTCTGCCAGTTACCTGGCCCAGTCAAACTGCTCCCAGGTGGTCCTACAACATCCCGCAATGGGCAGTGCCTCACAAGGACTGCCCCATGCTGTTTCTGAGGCTTACGAGGACATAACCCACGCAGGCTTCACAGGGGACCTTGGAGAAGGGCAAGGGCATCCCTAGGAGGTGTCTCCATCTCTGGCCTCTAGAAGAGTCACCCACCTTCTCTGTGTCCTCCTTCTTGACAGACTTCAGGTTGGCTCTCAGATCCATGGACACCTTGTGCTTGGAGCCCAGCAGAGCCCTCAGCATGGCATCAGCGGAGACACGGACTCGACGCAGGGGAGGTCGCTTGAATTTTCCTCGGAGGTCAAGCACTTTGATTTTCAGATCTTTAATCTGCAGGTTGAGGAAAGGAGGAGGAACAGGAGGTCATCACATGGCTGCCTTGCACAAAAAGCTCCTGTGTGAAACAGGACTTTGCCAACACTGAACCGTAGAGGGGTCTGCACCTCTCCTGCAGCCATGAGGACCACCTTCACCAAGGGACTCTCCACCTGAGTGCAGAGCTGTTGTCATTGCCTTGTCCCAGCCTGCTCAAATGGCAGCCATACCACAAGAAGGAGCTCTCAGACCCACAAGGGGTGACCAGAGGAGTGAGGAGGTTGCCTGTGGACCCAGGGGACAGTTTGAGTTCCCTAAGGCAAGGATGAACCTTGTGCTGAGTGATGCCTTGCAGAGCAAATGCCAACCCTTAGATAACCCCAGTGCACGTCCCACATCCAAGCTCAGCCCAGTCCATGACAGACCCTCCTCGAGGCCCAAGCTACCATCTGGGATGGAGTTAACGTAGAAGCAAATAGCTCATCCTGCCTCTTACCTCCCGAGTGTTATGGTTGCATTTTGCTTCAATGTCATATCTCTCTTCATCCACAATTTCAACCTTCTCATGCAGCTCCCTGCACAGGTCCTGGGGGCCAAGCACAACAGAACAGTGGTGAGCAATGCCCCTCCATGCTCCCAAGGAGTTCACTACACCCTTGGACCTGAGGAATACCTGGAGCTGGCTCAGGGATAGCCCACTGGTGTGCAGTGGTGTGATCCGCTCAGACAGGTATCTTTCCTTCTCTGCCTGCTTGTCCACAATCTCCTGTTCCCACTCCTCTTTTGCTTTTGCCAGCATCAAACTCTATGAGCACAAGTAAATGGCAGAAGTATTAACAGACAGGCTCCTCTGTTCCCCCTGAGCCTCCTCGTGCAACATCTCTAGGATGGGACAGTCCTGTCTGCCTCCCAAACCTCCTCCCTGATGTGGCCATCCTCCCAAAATCGCTGTGCTGCTGCAACACACATCAAAAAATCTCTACACCTTTTGTGTGGTGACCCTGAAGGCAGGGGGAACAGCACGGCCAGAGTACCACGGACCTGTGGTGGCAGTGGTCCTGAAGGATGCTGATGTCAGCACTTTCTTTGCATCGGTTTGCTCTGCTGTGCCAGTAAATTATTTTCCCAAGCCACAACCCAGGGAGCTCCCAAGCTTGTGCTGCAGAGCTGCTGGTGCACAAACATGAGGTCTGTGGCTTTAGAGCTAAAGGCATCAGAGTCTCTCCCCAGCTTAGTAAATTGGAGGTAAGGGGAGGTTTGTTTGGTGCATGGACCACAAAGCCCACATGAGTGAGGACTTTTGAAAAGACAAGAGGTGGGAATGGGAGCTGCTCCCCAAGGCCCATACTTCTGCCATTCCTCATCGTTGTCCCACCGACCACGCACTTCAACCCCAGCTCCTTTTCCCCAGCAAGACAAACCCCAGGGAGTTTCCAACCCTCAGGACTCACCTTCAACAAGAGTTTGCGTGAGGCTGTGATCTTGGATTTTCTCTAGGGGAAAGGGGAGGGGAAAAAAAACAAACACCACCTTTGAAAACAGACTCACAGCAAATGCAGAGTAGCATCGAGATCAATCCCAAAAGGACAGGCACTTACCTCCCTGCAGGCAGGCATGCATTCAGGAAGGAGCAATAAGGAACAAGAGAAGAAACAAAGACATCAGTGAATAAGAGTCAAAAAGAGGTGACAGTCAAGAAAAGCATCTCGTGTGATTGCAGTTGGTTTCCTTATTTCTGTATCTAATAGTTGCCACCTGCAAGTGAGCAAGGTCTGAGATAACAGTACTCTCTGGAAACACAGTGGGCACTCAGGGCCACTGCTCAGAAAGCCAAAATGCCACTCAAACACAGCACATGAGCTGTCACAGTGTCCATGTTGCCAGCCCCAGCTCGGTCCCTGTGGTTTGGGCCACAAGACCCTCATTCACATGCTCCTGCACAGCTGGGGGCTGGCACACAGGATGCTTGGATCCTGTTCAGGTTTGCAGGGCTGGGGCATCTCCGTGTCATAGCTTGACCAAAGCTTTGGAGGGAGGTTTCTCCCTCCTGTTTATGCCAGGGAATATGTTATATTTGTACAATGTGCTACAAAGAGACTCACGGCAAAGGGAATGGTGCTGCCCACCTCGGATCCCTATTTTGGGATCTAGGCAGGCTCCGAGATTTGAATGGGGACGTTGTAATCACTAACAATTTTTATTTAAAGACAGTTTTGCAAGAGGAATGGCACAGAGTTCTCAAGCGCAGGCTGGTCTCCCAGCTGAACCCCCCAAAATCGGACAAGCTCAGCCACCACGAGCAACCCAGCGGCCAGGCGAGGATTTAGCGAAATCCAAGGGAAACTCGTGCTACTTACGGCTCTGGCATTGTGGCGTCGTTCGCCTGCAAAAGAAAAAAAAAAAAGGGGGGGGGGGGGTGAAGGAGCTGAAACAAACCAGCAAATCGAAATCCACCCGAACCCAGAAAGCGGCGGCAGCGGCGGGATGCTCCCGAGGTCTGGTGCTGCCCCGTGCTGTCAGCAGAGAGAAGCGACTCCGCAGACTCGCCATCCCGCCGTCAAACACCAAGACCGAACCGCCTAGCTCCGAGGAAACCTTATTTCGGGCAAGCTCCAACCTGCCGCCAGCCGGCCCTGCAGAACTCGGTCTCCTGTTCTTCAGGGTTTTCCCAAGCACGGAGCTGCTCCGCCGCCGGCTGCGTCGCCCACCCCAGCTCGGGGCGAGGGAACGGAGGCGAGCGTGGCTGGAAAGCTCAGGAGAAACGGGGCACCTCGGGGCCCCCCGCACTGTGTCGGCTCGGGGAGTCCCGTCCCACAGCTCCCCGTGGGCAACCACAAGGATGATGGAGCCAAATTCCAGCTCAGGAGTGACGGAGCAAGGGGCAACGAGTCCTGGCCAAGCGGCTGAGCAGATTCCTTTAGTAGCCGCGTCCCTGGTGAAACACTTACAGTTTGGTATTTTAAATTTGCTTGGTAATCCTATGCCCTGGCAGCTGCTTCAAAATGCACTGCCTTGCTAGCTTCCCCAGCACTGCCTCTAACACTTCCTTCGCTTGCCAAGAAGCCAGGGCACCTTGTAAGCCTGAGTAATAGAAAAATGTGTGGGGAAATGCCAATCAATTTTTTTTTTCCTCTTTCCAACCAGGAGTAACAAACTGATGCTGTACTTCAGAAAGAAACAGCATTTTCCAGTGGTGGGTTTAGTCCTTTTCCTTAGAACTGAAATGGAAAAGCTGGGATTTTTTGCCTTGAACTCTTTGCATCCCCCTGAATTTGGAAACTGTTTTAAACCCCAAAGATTCCTGCTGGGGGAAAGAAAAAGGAACAATTCTGGTCTCAGGAACAGCTGCTCCCAGGCATGTGTGGAGCCTGTGCCAAGCATATCTCAGTGCACCTCCTGGCTCTGTCTGCTTGTCCTTGTCCCCTCCCCATGCCCCCGTGGCCAGAGCCGTGGCCTGAAGGAATGGAGTTTGTGGGGGAAATGCCATAAAATCCCAGCAGAAATCATACTACCCCCAAGCCTGCCAGATCCCTGGATTTACAAGGAAAAATCCCAAAGACAGGAATTTTTTTCTCACAAAAGCCACATCAGTCAGCTGCAGCCAGAGACACTGGTTTCATGCTTTTTTTGGAGGTTTTTGGTGATAAAACAAATGTCCCAGAGGACATGCAGGGAAGGTGGCTCCTCTTGCCTGACACTGGTGCATTGAGCGGGTCGGGTCCCAGCTGCTCCCTCCCAATTTATTACGGGGGGAGGCAGAAAAGCCTTTGGCTCTGTGGAGGTGAGCAAGGGCTGGACGATGCCTCTCAGCGTCCCCAGCATTCCCCATCGGAGCAAAGCCCGGCGTCCCTAGAAGGTGGGACCCACACCACACCTCAGGCTGATGACCTCTACCAAGGTCAATCAATTTTTACGGCCAGATAGTTCTAAATTGGCTTCCCAGAGGACAGCCAGGACTCAGCTGTGCCGGTAAGGCATCCCCGGCAATCTCGTGCAGGGACTTTTAGGCTTGAGCTGGATCTGGAGCATCCACAAGAGACTTTGCTCTCTGATGGGGATGAGAGGATCTGGACAAGATAATTCTGTACTGTTTGCATGCCCCCCGCTGTGAAAAGCTTAAAAAGCTTATCAAATCATTAGATCATGGAAATCCTTAAACGAAACAACTCCATAAAGCCAAACACAGTCAATCCTGACATCCTCCCCAATCCCAGGCAGCTGAGACATACCATGAACACACACACAGCTAACATGATGCCACACACACTCTGCTCACACCCTTGAACCTCACCTCCCTGGTCACGCAAGTGACTGTGAGCCGTCAGGCTAGGACACATGGGCAAATGCTCCCCAAAATGGTCTTGTTTGCCAGTTTTCAGAAAAATCGAGCACATCTCAGCTCCAAAGCCCAGCCGGGTATTTTAGCATTATTTCTCCCCATTGCAGTCTCACCGATCCTCTCTCTAAGAGCATAGAAAATGTCTGAGCAACCTCAGACAGGGGGATAAATTCAGACAAACTCACGTGCCCAGGGGTCCTCTCTGCCACGCGCAAGTACAGGCGGTCTCACGCTTGCGCCTGTGTCACCACTAGCACACCCAGGGAGTCACGGGTGGGGGGATGCCCCGGGGCAGTGCCTTACCTCAGGGCTATGCAGGAGGGAGGTGATGCGTGGCCTCTGGAGAGCTGCACACTGCCGGGGGCTGGCTGCAGAGGGGGAGTATTAAATCGCAGCCTGCCTGCAAGTGGTCAGTAAAAATAGCACAAATCCCCTCTTGCATGCACATGTTTGCTGCGAGCCCTGGTGCCCCATGACGTGCTGCACACACCTGGGGCACCGTCTCAAACACAGGGCGACACACACACACACACATCACCCATGCACATTAGTGCAGCCGTGTTTTATTGCACCCTTGATGCCCATGAGATTTAGTGAATTCCTGTGCTGTTTGCATGTGCATTACCCCAGCTTGGCCAGCACTCGCTGCCTGACACCTTACTCACACGCATGTTGTGTGTGAGCATGCAGATGTGCCGGGTTGGGCTGACCATGGTGCAATGGCAATGCCTGTGCAGATGGGGTGTATTCTTCATGGCATGTGGGTCCTGCTCCCCTCTGGTGTAAACCAGCATCAGAGATGCTGGAAAAGCCCTCAGTCTGCAAGGAGGCAGAAACCATGAGCCAAAACACTGCAGTGTTTTTCCTTCACGGAAAATCTCCTGATCTTTTTTCTTTCTTTTTTTTCTTTTATTTCCTTTCTTTTTTCCTTTCAGAAAGTCTCTGAAGGGGACGGGAGTGGGGGGGAGCAGCCTGGAGAGCTGATGTGGTGCTGACCCCCATGCACGATGGTGCACACACGCTCTGCAATGCTGCAAGCACGGAGTGATATCCCCACGGGAGCACTGGCTGAGGGGTCTCCCTGGAGCCATCAGAGCTGCTAGAGCAGGAGGGCAAAACCACCCCGGTCCAGGACAGGGTACATTGCCAAGGGGAGATGGGGTGAAACAGCAAAGGTGGGGTTACAGCATCAGGCCAGATGGTCGGTTGGGACCAAGGATGGGGCAGTCCCCTCTTTGGGGAGCAGGACCATCCAGACTTGCCCAGCACAGCACAGTGGGTTGAGATGCTGGAGTAAATTTCAGCCCCTCATAAGCCCTGATGTTTTCCCCATGAAATCCCTGAAAAGCAGCAAAGAAGCTGCTGTTTCGCCCCCCTGCACCCAGCAAAGCCCCTTGCCCAGTGTCCCCGCGGAGGGAGGCAGAGGACCGCAGGGGCAGGTGACACCTGTTCCCTGGGATATTTTTAGGGGCAAGTTTAAGAGCAAACAATTCCCAGCGTGCAGCCCAGTAGGGACAATGCCCGGTATTTTAATCCTGAGCCTATTATGGTCACGGAGGGGCACGCAGCTGCATGCGTGGGGTAGCTCCCATGGTGGGGAGCAAAGACAGCTTCCCTGTCCTGCAGAGCAGGGAATGCATGGCCAACTTCCCCGGCTCCTTCCCCCCTGCCTAGACACCAAGGGGGCAGCTGTGCCCTCATGGTGGGGGTGAAACAAAAGCCCCCAAGCCGGTGCGAGGTCGGTGGTGGTGGCAGCGGTGATGGCAGTGGCAGTCCCATCCTTGTTTGACCTGCACTAGTCAAGTCCCAGCAAGCACAGGAGAAACCCCCCTGCACCCTCCTCGGGGGCCCCTCCAAGGATGTTTCCCTTTCCCCAGCTCCAAGCGCCAGCGCAGCAGATCTGATCCCAGCCACCAAGGAGGAGGCTTTATACCAGCCCCGTTAGACCTTTATAAGGCAAAAGCCCCCACGGGGCCGTGCCTCCAGCATCTTTCCTCCCAGCTGCCTTGGGATTGTTTTTGGAGCGCAGAGGAGCCAAAATTAGCCCGTGACAAAGGCACTGCATTCCCCGCAGCCACAGCCGTGCTCCGGGGACCCAAGCAGCTCCCAACGGGGGCTGCTTTGGATGCCATTTGCTCCAGTCTCAGGTTTCGTCCTCTGCTGGGACTTGGAGTGAGGAGGAGGAAAGGGCAAGTGAGAGATGGGGTGGCGGGACCCCTCAATTCGGGGCTTCAGTGCTGGTTTCAAAGCCCCGGTGCTGCCATGGGGGGCCAGCAGCAGAAGGACTGACAGGAGCCCAGGATATCCCCATCCCTCCTCTGCCACTGACATGATGAGGACATTTTGGGTCTCCATCCCTGACTTGCAAGCTTCAATGAGCTGCCTCAAGATGAGGGGATGTTTTATTAGGTACCACCTGAGGTTGTGAGCACCCCACTGAGCTACTGGCACGTTGGAAGGGGACAGGCTGGAAATCTATAAGGCAGACCAGTTTTGAGGCCAAATTCAAAGCAAAATAATATCCCCCTGTTCCTGGGAGCCACTGATTCAAGTGAAGAGTTCCACAAGAGCTACCACTGAGGGGATGGATGCCAACAGAAAATTCTGAGAGATCTGTATAGGGAGGCCAGACCTACCCATGATCAAGTCCCCAGGGACAGTCTGCTTGTCCTTAAACATCCCAGTGGTCCTACAGATCACCTGTGTTCAGCCTTTTACAAGTGGACAACTTTGCATATGTTTAGATGGATGTGGGCAGTTTCTCTCTCCCTCTGGAAATGCTGAATCCCTGGAGGGTGTTGGTGCTTCCTCATCATTGGGCATCAGCCCCACAAGTATGGCAGGGCCTACCACAGCTGCCCTCCAGCTTCGGGGGAACTGCACAGGGGCCGCAATGGTCCCTGACTCCTGAAGCTGTTGGGTCCCCAAATTCAATGGTATCTGATCCCTGTGAGCAGTTTGGTTGCCCCACGTGAAGCCTATCTCCCTGAAGAAGCAGACTTGCAGCGGTGTTGGGGGGATCCCTTTCCCTTCTCAAGGCCCCGGAGCCATCCCACCCATCATGTCTCTGCCCTCTTCCAAGCACCGTCCTCGTTTCGTCAACCCCGATGGCATTCACAAAGACAACAGGCTTCCCAGGGCATCCAGGACAGACTTAGAAACAACAGCTGAGCCTCTGTTGTCCTTTGGGACCTCACCCTCCAAACACGTCCATCCCACCCCTTAGCTGCCACTCTCAGAGCCAGCCCCAAATCCTGGGGCAGATGGCAGGACCCCACGAGCTGCCTCAGGTTTCTCACCAGGCTGGGGCGGAGGATGCCCCACAGACTCACCATGGGGTCGGAGAAGGTTTTTCCTCTGTGGAACAGCTCAGAGGCATGGGAACATTGGGGTCACCTCCTACAAGCAAGGTGATTGCAAGGTTGCAGGACTGCGGTGTCACATTGCAATGAAGTCATGAGGGTCCCTGTGACTTGTCTTGATGAAACGGTCCCCGCCTGGGTGTTTCTGCTGCAGATCATCTGGCAGCTCTCACCCCTCATGAGCTGCCAGAAGGGATCCAGCTAGTCCCGACTGCTCCGTTGATTTGTGACAGCAGAGGGTGACAGCCTCCTGGGGATGCTCTCCAACAATCAATGCTTTTTGTAGCCATGCAAAGGATTTCCTCAGCCTGCTGCATCTGTGAGTCTTACCAAACTTGGGCAATGCCCTGAGGCATCAAAGTGGAGCTGGCAGGGGGAACAGCCCTGGATGGAACAGATGGAATGTGGACCAGAATATGGATGATCATCACAGCCCAACCTGGGAGCCATGAAGGCCCCAGGCCAGACGCCAAACATGCCCCATGGGGCTGAAAGACCTCTCCCACCTCAGGTCTCTGCCCTGCTAATCTTCACCCCATAGCATCAGCCCCACCAGGACACCCACATCTCCCACCACCCAGCAGGGCAGAGGCTCCTCATGCATTTGGGATCTGCTGCTCCATGGCCCAGGGTCCCAGGGTGAGCACAACTGTTCCCACAGCTGGAGACCCCTGTCTTCTCCAGCCATGGCCTCCTGCTCTGGAAACCCCCACCTGGCTGGAGACCATCTTGCATGTGGTGCAGCTGGGGACAGTGCCTGTGTTCAGCCTCTTCATCCATGGGTATGAGACTGGCCCTTCCCACTCCACACGGCTGCAGGCAGTAAATCTGTGCGGAAGCAGCTGTGGGGCTAGATCCAAAATCAGGACAATTTTCACAAAATGGGAGAAATACCTTCCATTTCTAGAAATATTGTGGGACAAGTTGTTTTTCTCAGCTTGAATGCTTTGAGGAGACTTGAAATGTTTGCAGAAGGTGCCAAAGTTGAGGATGGGTCTCTCAAAACTAACAGGTTCTTTAAGCACGGCACATGCTCCCTGCCTCATGCCATTGGCACATAGAAAAGCCTTTAATAAATGAGGAGGAATTATCTACTTTGGGATAGTGGAAAGACATTATTAAAATGGAGCTGAGCCACCCACTGAAGACTTTAAGCTTTCCATGCTTTTGCCAAGTGACACATGAAACCTTCCCAATGTTGATCTTGTCGACTCTTATAAACAAGAGGAGGATATTAGCTGTTCTGTCTGCATTAATGGGCTGACACGGTTCAACAGCGATGTCAGTTTAAATATCCTAAAACCCAGCCTGGTTTTCAGCCTAAGGCAAAATATTTCACAGGGGAAAAAAAACCCTATTGCCCATAATCCAAAATTTCAGGCCCAGGCAGGGACCCTGACACACTTTTTAGACATTTTCAGGGTATTTACAGGCCCTCCCATCTGGTTCCGAGTGTCTCGCATCTCAGCATCCCCTTTCGCTGCAAGGCTGTGCTAAGCCACCCCCATCACCAGGGCAGTCTGGTGACTCCTGCTCAGGGACAGCGGGTGATGGATGGGTGCTGGCTGCTGCCCTCTGCAGCTCCAGCAATGCCTGGCCACTATTTTTGTTTCTTCCTGCGGTGCCAGATGGGGTGGTGTTCCCTTTCCCTCCCACTGGCTCCTGCAGCCCCAGCTGGTTGATGCTCACAACCACATTCATTGCCCACCACCTCATCCACCTCCCTGGGACACCCTCTCCAAGACACAATATCAGGACGTTGGGGATGGGGAATTAACACACGTGCAATCCATGCCTGGACCCCCCCTCAGCATCCCTAGCTCTGTGTTACGGATAACAGCATTTCTTCCTACACTCAAATGCAAGAGGACTTTATTGGAGGTGGCCAAACCCACCACAGCGGTGGTGTGGATGTCCCGGCCATCTGCTCACCCAGAGCGTGAGCATGCAGACATAGCAGGGCACAGGGCAGCTCTCCAGCCCGGCACTGCTGGGGGCAGGTTCTGGAGTCCAAAATGAAATCCAGTGATTTAGGAATTATAATTAAGGATGGTCAACAATGAAATAATTTTAGGAGCATCTGAAGGAAGCCAGACACTTGACTCAAAGCTAAAAAAGAATACTGCTTGCTACAACTCTGATTTTTTTTCTTTTCATTTTTATCTGAGGAAAAACCACTCACAAACTACACCGATGCTCGCAAGAGAAGGAAGGCACTGCCAGCCTCTCTGCAGGACATGTGATGGCGGAGGAGGTACACAATGGTCTCACCTGCCAAAAAGCATTGGCACCATCATGCTGCAAACTCCTGTCTTGGCAGCGTGACACCCACTGCCTTTGCCGGCTCTCGGAGGGATCCAGCCAGCCCCAAACTGACTCCAAAGCCAGGGTTGGGCGCTGGGATTTCGTCGGGTGGAAAAAAGGGGCCTGAAGCTCCCCCTGCCACCTCCCTTGCACCCAACCTCACCCTCATGGTGCTGCATGAAGGGTGCCAGCCCCAGCACCCATAGGTGCTAGCAGAGCCCCTGGCTCCAGGGGTGGATGCACAGGACAGCCCCCAGCCTGCGCAGAGGATCCCCAGCACTGGGGCATCCTCTGAGCAGTGCAGAGAGGGTCGATGGAGCGGGGTCACCTAGGGGCTGGGAGCAGCAGAGCTGGATTTGCAGGCTCCAGCCTTTGAACTCAGGCAGCTCCAGGGCATCTTGCTCCATTTTGGGGCTCGGGGCTCAGTGCTCAGCCCCAGCTCTGCTTGGCGTCCCCAGCACAGAGGTCCCCAGAAGCCAGCCCCTCCTCGCAGCAGGAGCCAGTGTGCCACGGGGACTGTGAGGCCACATGCCTACCAGCCCCCTGCCATGCCTCAGTTTCCCCACCTCCAGAGGCATTAGACATGCTTCCCGTGTATCCTCTCCCTGCTTTTCAGGCTAGCTGGAAGAGCCCTGTGAGCTCCCTTGCATCCCTAACTCTGTGCAAATAGTCAAGTAAAAATACTTTCACAGCACTTGGCCTCCTGCAATGCTCCTAGAGCCCTTCACCCACCCCCCCCCACCCCCCCCCACTTGCTCTCCTCTGCAAATGCGCTTGCTCTCTGAGCCCCTGCCTGCAGGATATTTTCCCTCAGGTAAAATCACCCCATTTACCCAACTTCACCCATCAACACTGAGCCCCATCGAGGCCAGCAATGTGCTGGCACCACATTACTGGTAATGGGGGATGCACCAGCACCAGCCCTGTCCCTGCTCCACTGTCTGATGGAGTCTCCGGGCTGTTTATTTGCTTTTTAGTCTCTGGGTGACCTTTTCCTCTGCATAAAAAATTCAGCACTCACAGGCAGCGAGTGAAGCCAACCTGCCTCCCACCCACATGCTGCTAGCTCGGTTCTCACTCCCCAGCCCCTGCTCCCAGGGTCAGGCTGTGAATCCATCCGCCAAGGGTGGATCTGGCAGATTTGGGTGTCTGTGCAGAAGAAACTCCCAAAACTGGGGGGACACACGATACAGGCAGGGGCTCTGGCTGTGTGTTGGTCTGCAGAGTGATGAGGAGCTCAGGGTGGGGATGGAAAACCTTGGCTTTCCCCATGCCCTTACCTGGAATGCCAACATAGCGATTTGCCTTGCTCTTTCTGTCCCTCTCCCTCTATTAACCACCCAAATTTCTCCCCAGCTCATGGGTACCGTGGCTTCTCTGCTGCCTTGTCCAGCAGTGCACAGTGAACGTGTCTATGGCCAGGGCTGGCACTTACACACACCCATCTTGACCATTTTCTTCCCCAGTTCCTTGCTGGCACTTGGAAAACAGAAAATATCTATTTACAGTGATTGAGAGAGCAGAAAAGCTGAAAACAAGGAGTCAGACCTCCAAAACTGGTTCGAAATTCACAAGACTGGAAAACTCCTCACACTGGGTGCTCCTCACCCCTGGGTGCTACCCCACCATGGCACAGGCTTGGCATGCTTGCAGGACATTGAAAGAGCCTCACTGAATCCCCTGACTCTGGGAGCTGGGGATTTACGAGAAACCGCAGGATGGAGATCCTTGCCATGGAAATGCTGTGTGAGCGCCAGCACCTTCCTCCAACCACTGACAACCCCATTCCTTGCCAAAATGTGTGCAGGGACCTGGTTTGGGGGGCTGGTCCACACAGGACTCCATGCCTACAGCATCTCCCTCTGGGCAGGGGACCAGGTCACACCATCCCTGGAGCCCACCATGTTTTAGTGCCTCTGTCCCTGCCAGCACAGGGACAGTGCAGAGCTCTGTCTGTATGGGATTTGGATCCAGCTTCATCCATGCCCCCCCCCAGCTTGGACCCCCACTTGCCTCTGTTCACAAGCAGGGGAGTTTCTCGGCAAATGAAGCTCTGAGGACCAGGGATGGCCAAGCAGGCTTCCTTGGGTGGAAAAACATGAAAATGCTTATTCCCAGGCTGCTCGGAAAAAGCCAGCATGAGCCTGGCCCTGCACGGTAAGCGGGCTCTGGCCATGCCACCGTCCCTCCCCAAAGCCGCCCCAGAGCTGCCCTGGCACGGAGACAGGACTCCACGACCCCGAGGGGTCTGGCAGAGGCGGCCGGCACACAGGCCAGGGCCGGCTGCCACAGCCCCGGGGGGACAGGGCGCCATGCTCCCCGATTCCCACGCAGCCAGGCAATCTCCGGGAGGATCTGCAGTGCCTCCGGCCGCGGGGCTGGGGCTCAGGCTCCGGCTTGCGGAGCATGGTGGCTCGAGGCGCTCGTGTCTGCGTTGCCTGTCGGGGCAGAGCCATCCCTTCCCCTGCCTGCCATCCCTGCCTGCAAAGCCAGGCAGCGCTGCTCATGGGTCACCTGCCCGCAAACCACCATGGGAATCCCTGGGGACACGAGTGCAGTGGGATAGGTGACTGGTGAGGCTTGGGGTGGCAGCGGGGGGCTTTGGAGACTAACTGTGGGATGCTGGCAGATTTAGGGGGTGCCAACAACCGGCAAAGCTCTGTGCAGGATTTGTGCTCTTCCATACCCTGCAGGATCCCACAGATCAAAGCGACACCAGGTTAAGCAGCAGAAGGTCCTGTTTGGGGACATTTTTGATACAGGGTGTTGGGGTCCCCATTGCCTTCCCCAGCATCCCATATTAGGCCAAGGACAGCTCAGGGTAGGACAGTGTCCAGCAGCATGGCTGCATCACCGCACCATCCAGGTACGGTGCCCGGAGGGGTCCCTGCTGCAGCAGCAGCTCTCCAGCCCCTCCACAATGTGGGGGCTCAGGGAGAGCCGTGTCCCCAGCCATATCCATCTGTCCCAGTGTCACTGACATTCAGGCAGAGCTCACCATCTCACTGCTTCCTTCAGGCTCAACCTCATCCATCCCATCCCCTGTCCCGCAGGAGAGGCCCGGAGGTCTCCACCAGTCCAACCTGTCAGCTGAAGGATGGTGGGCCTCCAAGCAAGGATGTCACCTCCTGCCATGTCCAGAGCCCCAGGTGGTGGCCCTGACTGTGTCCTTTGCCCCGTCATGTCAAGAGGATGTGGGCTGACTCCTGCAGCTGTGCCAGCCCAGCTCCTGCGGTACCTCTGTCCTGCCCCAGGATGGGGGGAGCCAGTGCCCGCACTGGCCTCCCCGGGGCCACCGTCTCCATCCCCGGGCTGCAGACAGCGGTAGCCTCACTTGCCCGCTGGGATCCCGTTCTCCCCACTGCCTGCTGAGCCAAGGGCCATCTCCATCCTGCTCTTCGGATGCTGTGCGTCCACGGGCTGTCCCACTGGGGCTGTGTCGAATTGCACCACTGTGGAGAGAAGGTGCTTGTTACCCACTCGGGGTACATGGGGCAGGATCCAGCCCTGAGGGGAGCTGGGGAGTGGAGCCAGCTACGGTCCTCACCGCCATCCCACATGCAACACGGCAAAGAGCCCCGTATCCCTCAGGGCCACCCCAGACAGAGGGAGGGTGTTAGAAAGTCCCTCTCCAGGGATGCAGGGAGGTGAAACCCAGCGGGGGATGTGAAGGGCAGAGCCCAGCCAGGGTAGGGGGAGACAGGACTGTGCCCTGCAGACCCATCCCCGTCCATGGGACCCCCTCTGTGATTCCTATGGGGAAGCCGAACCACTTGGAGATGGCACCCGGTGGCCCGGGACCTCATCCTCCGGTGGGTCCTGCACCCTGATCCGCAGCGCAGTGGGGGGGTCTGGTACCTGCTCGGCAGCTGTGCCGGGCGCGGACGACCTGGATCGCCTGCTGGTTCTTGAAGCGGACAAGGCCCATGGTGATCTCAGCATTCCAGCCCGGGTCCTCCTGGGCGCAGCGGAAGTCGATCTCGTGGCTGTCGTCCATCACCACCGTGAAGTAGATGTGCCGCTCCTTCCACTCCACGCACTCCACCGCCTTCATGCGGGCGAAGCTCAGCTCCTTGCGCCGCGAGCCCTTGGGCTCAAAGAGCTGCAGCCCCTTCTCCGTCAGCAGGCACCGCTTCTTCTTCCAGAGCTGCAGCAGCCCCCCGCTCCGCTTCTCCAGCACCCCCTCTCTCAGCACCTTCTCGGGGGTCATAGCGGCTCCTCGGCCCCCCGGGATCCTCAGCACCTCGTGTCGGCGCAGCTGGGCATCACCCGCCAGGGGATTTCCAGCCCCTCCACGTCAGAGCCGAGCTCCCCAGGGCCAGGACCCCCACGGCAGCTGTGCTGCCCCCAGGGACCTCGCCGCCCTCCGCTCCCTGGCTCTCAGAGGGGGTGAGCGACGGGGTGCCCCATGCCGGCTGCCAGCCCTGTTGCTGGGGCTCTGCTCCCTGCCCCGTGCAGCGTGTGGGATCCCCGGCGCCGCGCACCCCAGGAGCTGTCTCTACATGCCCGGCCGCTCTCCCACTCGCATTCCTCCCCGCCTTGCCTGGCCCCTCCTGCCGCGCAGGCACCCTTCACGCCCAGGCGAGGCCCCGCCAGGCCCGGTGCAGCCCCGCTTCACCCAGGAGGTGCTTTTGGGGTGCCCGCCGGCAGGCGCTGCCCCCAGGGTCCTCGTGTGAACAGGGAAGGCGTGGGCATGGGTCTGCATGGCAGCAGTGTCGGGGCAGGGTTTGGAGACTTCTGCATGGGAGCCCGGGCATGGGGTGCGGTGCCAGCTGTCGGAGGGTGCAGTGCCAGCTGGCACAGGGCTATAGGGTGCAGTGCCAGTGGGGACAGGGGGCTGTGGGGCGCAGCGCCATCCAGGCACAGGGTTATGGGGCACAGTCTCACTTGCAGATAGGGCTGTGGGGTGCAGTGCCAGCTGGGGCAGGGGGCTCTGGGTGCGATGTCATCCAGGAAGGGGCTATAGGGTGCAGTGCCAGCTGGGGTGGGGGGCTGTGGGGTGCAGTGCCAGCCAGGAAGGCACAATGGGGTGCAGTTGCAGTCAGGGCAGGGGGTTATGGGGTTCAGCACCAGCCAGGGCAGAGGGTTATGGGGTGCAGTACTACCAAGGGCAGGGGGCCGTGGGCGCAGCACCAGCCAGGCAGGGGCTGTGGGGACCCCTGGGTGGGGCCCAGGAGGGGGACACACACAGACAGCGGATGTCTGGTGTCACCACTCCGAGATGGCTGTGCAGGGCTGCCCTTGACACCCACCACCCACCCAGCCCTGCACCCAAGGGTGCTGGCCCAGCCCTCAGCACACAGAACTCCTGTTCCCCAAATCCCCTGGAACAGGGATTTGCAGCCCCCAGCCTGTCCCACAGTGAGGACCAAAATCCCCCAGCGTTGTGTGACCTGTGCAGGGGGGGATGCACCCCCAGAGCCAGGCCAGGACAGCACAGCGCAGCCCTGTCCCGCCTGAGTCCACCCTCCCCTGCAGCGAAACACCCGTCTTCTTTCCAGCCTGTCTCGTTCCCGGCCACCGCAGCTTCGTCTGTTCCTGTGCCAGTGCCTGGCACAGAGGGGTTCACCGTGCCGTGCCGGGCTGCCAGCGGGGACATCTGGGGCCTTGGCGATGGCCATGGGCTGCCAAAGGGGGTGACGGTCACAGACTGCTAGGTGGCTGGATGTGCCCCCGGAGATGCTGAGGGTGCAGGTCCCTTCACCCAGGAGATCTGGAAGGGGAAAAATTCCCCCCAGGGATGTGCTGGGGTTACTATCTGGGGCTGGCAACCTGCAGGTCAGCCCACGGCTCCCTGGCACGCAGCTGCTGCCCCAGCACTCACCTCCAGAATCACGCTGCCAGTGCAACCCCCCCCCCTCCAGCGCCCCCCAGCTGGACCCCCTCTTTCCTCAGCCACTCCGTTGTCCCCAGTCCCTGCCAGGGGCATTGCCTGCAGCCGGCATGGCCGGGGGGGCAAGTCTGCAGCTCCGATGAGATGCACCTAATTATCCTTCATTAAGAGGGCAGGGCAGCGGCTGCGGAGCCAGGAACTGGTTCGTGCTCCCCGGGGCCAACCTCACCACGCTGGCAGAGATCCCGGGTGTCCCAGGAGACCCGGTTTCGTGACGTCAGGCGGCCCCAGCTCCCCTCCGGCCCTTGCCACCCCGGCAGCCAAAGGCAGCACCGGGCTGGGCACAGCCAGGGGGGCCAGCGCAGCCCCGGAGGTCACGCCGAGCGCCCCAGCACTTTTGGGAGGAGCAGAGCAAATGTGTGGGTTCTCCCCCCAAAGGAGCATCCAAGGCTGTTTTCCCACACACAGGTAAAGCTCAGCTCCAGGGATGCTGAGCCCTGGAAATTTGGGGGTGAATAGTTTTGGGACTGTCGCTCCTGGCTCCGCTCTGGCGAGCTGGGATGTCCGTGGGCACTTTTGGTTCACCAGCCAGCCTGATCTCCCCCCCTTACCACCCTGGGGAGAGCCAAGGGCTGCCAACCACCCCCTCCCCAAGGCCTCAGCTCCGCTGCTCTCTGCCTCTCCAGGCTCCAGCCATCAAGGGAAGGTCATTTTCCCATAGCCGTGGAGCTCTGACAAAGTCTTTCTCTGCTCCTCTCTTCCCAGCTGTCCGTTCCCAGACCTGCAGGGGAGGCAGCAAACCCAACGGGACTCTACATCAGGCTGCCAGCAAGCAAAAGGCTTTGCTCCGTGGGCTGCCCGTGGTCCCCACGCATATCCCGTCCACACAGAGTCCTTACAGGCAGGTAACAGGGGCTGCCGGGGCTCAGCTGGGGGGGAAAATCCTGCCCTGGGGTGGCTCAGCAGCCACTGGGGTGACATTCGGACAAAGCGCTCATGGCCAGGACGGAGTGGTGGCACTGTGGCATCCCCTGCCGCAAGATCCCCTGGCACCACTGGCCGTGGGGCTCAGAGGGCTCCAGTCTGACCCTTTAGGGTGGTACCGTCTCCACCAGCCTCCAGGCTGCAGGGTGCTCGGCCATGAGCCGACCCTTTGGTTTGTCTCTGCAGAGGTAGGTTTGGGTCCCACAGCCCCTTTTCCAAGGGCTGGCAGCCCCCCATGCCGGCAGCAGGGAGGGGTGGGTACTGCTGGGTGCAATGTGGTTCTGCCGCCTCTAAAGGGAGCTGGACAACACTTGGGTGCTGGTGTCCAGACACGTCCGGCTGACCGGCACCAGGCCGTGGCCGTGCACGGGGAGCAGTAACCAGCAGAGGGTAGCAGATGGTCGCAGCCGTCCCACGGCAGTTTGGGCGGGGGGTGCCCCCAAAGCCCCTCTAATCCCACCCTGCTTCTCCTGGGCCTTGCCCCATCACCTCCTCCGGCCCACCTCACGCCCTGTGGACGTGCAGCCCCAGCGATGCCCCTGCTGGTCTCACCATGACGACAGCCTCTGCTAATACTGTGGGTGTTGGTCTCTGTCACTCCCTAGGCCATTCTCAGGTGAACAGTGCAACTTCAGCAGGGGTGCAGCACCAATTGCAAACCCTCAGGGCAAGGTCCCTGTCCCAGGACACTGCCCATGCTGGCACCTGGGACCTTTGGGGCTGAAAGCTCAGCAGAGACCCACCAGCCTGGAGAAGAGAGTTTTCCGCTACGTAGAGAAGGGTTGTGGAGAAGGGAGACACAGCAGTGCATGGCAAAAGGACAGGAGACAATGGGCACAGGTGCCACAAGGGAAACTTTGATGCACATAAGGAAAGTAACCTTCTCTAGGTGTATGGTGCAACACCGACAAGACCCATAGTGGTAGGACCTCCATCCTTGGAGGGTTTCCAAATCTGACCGGACACCAGAGGCTCTGATCAACCTGACCTTTGGAGCTAGTCCTGCCTTAAGCAGGAGGCTGGACTCGAGACCTCTGCAGGGCCCTTCCACCCTACGCCTTTCTGTGACCCTGTGAAACTCCAATCCAGCATTTTCTCCTGGCTTTGACCAGGCCTCCAGGAGCAAATGGCCTCTATGGGGTCCATCACACTTGCGATATGTCAGTACCTCCCCTCTCTCTGATACAACCTCTACAACTATGGAAGAAGAGACTAAAGAAAGACTTGTTCTACCTTTATTGACTAAACAGCATTGCTTGGGTGCAATCCCTGCCTGTGGCACATCCAGTTGAAATGCCCCAGCAGCACAGCATCTACCGCAGAGTCATGGAGAAAGCAGGCAGCTTCCTAACTTCCCACACCTCTGCGGGGGAGCAGGGCCTCTGCCAAACGAGGGAGCCAGGTTTCGGTCTCCACACTGAGGGTGGTACGTGACCCTGCTGTGCTACAGCTTCCGACCCGCTACCACATCCCTGAGCCTGGGCTGTCTGCTCCACACACCAAGTGCCATCTGCTATAGCCTCGCCAAACCCCAACCACACACTCCAGAGCAATGGGACCAGCTAGAATTTGGATCCCAGGCTGCAAAACCTTGAGGGTGGGGGGATTTCTGGAGATGTTTAAAGAGCTTACTCCCCATCTCAGCTTCAAAAACATCATGTAAAAACCAAGGGTGTGATGAATGGGGGAAAGTGCTTGAGTTGATAAAGGAGCCCAAGTCCTGCCCCACAAAAGGATTTCTGCTTCTGTTGTGCTTCTCAAAACACTACCCATCTCATTTACTCAACCACAATGTTTATAACTTAAAAAAAAAAAACAAAACTAAATTCCCTGTGGAGTTCATAACTCTAAGCTGCACCAAGGCTGATCTTGTGGGTATGTCACACCAGTCAAATGAGAGAATCACAGAAAGAAAGTAAAGAGTTTAGATGAAAATGAATTAAATCTGGGAAGCTGCCAAACTGACGGCTTAATGATCCACAGTGCTGCTAAAAATCCAGGGAGTAGGTGAAAAGTTGTTAATTATTCAGCACTGCTGGGCTCGCCTGTTTGGAGAGATGCCACATAGAAGCACTGATAGGGGTTTCGATAGGGCGTGCGCACGTGTTGTGCTACCAACACACCCAGTAAGGTCTATCCTGGGCCTCCCAGCATTAACTGCTGCCTTTGAAATGGTTATGCACCGCAGCAGCACGGGGACAGCCCAGCCCAGCCGACCAGCAGAGCTCAGCTGGTCACAGCTGGGTCATGTCAAATTGCACCAAGTAGTTCCTGCCCTCCTGCTTTAATTGCAAGCCACGATTGCAAACATTTCCCATCCTCCCTCTACCTCCTGACCTCCAGCTCTGGTCACCCAGTGCACCTCCTCAGCCCCAGATGGGGAATAAACTCTCCATCAAGGCCAAGTGTGGGTCAGCTTCGATGTTTATTGCTTGCTCGGTGACACAGCATGGCACGGCTGAGCACACATCCTGGCAGGATGGGCAACGCTGAGCGGAACGTTTTGGGCGTATGGGCCCCACTGCAGGTGGGTATGAGTTATCTCCCTGCCGGCACCCGCACCAGCAGGACCTGATGGGGACGATGCTGGGACTCCCACAGCTTCGGGGTGCGCTGGGTCTGGGCAGGGAGGAAGGGGCTCGTGCTGTGAAGCAGCGGGTGGCTATTGATGATGGTGAGGATGCTCACGGCAGGTGCAGGAAGGGTCAGGCAGCACAGGCAGGTGGTATGGACAAGCCCTGAGCGAGCAGAGAGCCTGGCTCCTGGTGCCTCACTGCGAGTGGACGAGCGCCCCGGCGCCTTGCCCAAAGCCAAAGCCCTTGGGACCGAAGTTCTTGGCGTAGCAACCTGCAGAGGACGGGAGGGGAGAGACGAGTGAGGCCAGCAGCTGAACACGAGCAGGTCCTCCTCTCAAAGCAGGCACTGCCTAATGGGACAGGGTTTGCCATATTTGTCGGGCAAACAGAGAGGCCCCAGGCACAGTGGGAAATCCCCCAGTTCCGCAGCCAGCTGGCACAGCCAGTCCCCATACGGAGCTGCTGGGGCCACCACCTCCCCAAACCTCAGCCCCATCCTGGTTCCCTGCACAGGGGTTTTCACCCCCTGCCTCCACCCTTCGGAGTCCAGGACAAGCCAGCAGGGAAGGTGGCACTCACCTTTGCAGTAGATCTCCCCGTCTTTGTCTGCCAGGGTGGTAGACTCCAGGCTTTTGCCACACTTGGCACAGCGGAAGCAGGACTTGTGCCAGGACTGTGGGACAGGAGCAGAGCCTGGTTAGACAACACCCGGGGACAGGGCAGAAATGCTTTGGCTGCCAAATGGGGTCACTTTTCTGTTTCTGACCCAAAGCAGTTGGCAAAGAAGTCTGAAAGGGATGAAAGCTTTTCTCTGGAATGAGCGGTCCTCCCAGCCCCGGGGGGAAGATAGAGAGAGGAAACATCAGGTGTGGTCACTGCTCCCACGTTGATCTGGTTTTAGAGAGCTTTCACCCCCACTCGCAGCAGTCATTTGTAGAATAATTTGTACAATAATTTGTAAGGAGCAATGACCCCCCTGTTTGGAGATTGTCTTCTCTCAAGCAGCATGATAAATCCCCTGAGTTATCCAGCTGAGATCCACTGCTGCTGTACGTTAGCCTGGGGGGTGACAGCAGGGTTGGGACACCTGCCCCTATACAACTACAGCTCCAAGGAAGGCAGCAAACAGATACTAAGAATGCAGAAATCAGCCAGTGTTTAAAAATAACACCCCCCCACAGCTCCACCAGTCCTTTGGGGATAAATGAGCTCACAGCCTTTGAGCAGACCTAGAGTAGCCAGAGCTGCTCACAGAGGAATTTAAATAAACACTTTGGAAAACATAAAACCTTTTTTGGAAGAAAATGTGAAATTAGGGGGCTGGAGGAGGAGGTAGCTGATGGAGTCATCCAGCAAACATTAGCACATGAAATACATGCTCTGGAATCCTCTCTGGGTTTGCTTGAGTGTAATTGCTTTGCCAGCTTTGGTTCCCCATAAACACTGAGGCCAAAAGCCTACCAGGAAGCTCAGATCATGATTTTAAGGGTAAGTTTGGCTTCTGACCCTGGGCTGACCCTCAACGTGTCCATCACAAATCCCTGCACTGCCAGCTAGGGTATGATGATGCTAGGAGGCCCTTTCTGTTGACTAGCTGCCTCCTCTCCTTGCTCTGGGACAGAGGACAAACAGAGAAACCTGAGGGAGGACAGAGCACACCCGGGGTCAGTCAGTGACCCAACATCACCAGCGAGGCGGTGAGGCTTTCCCAGCATGGCCATCCCATCCCCTGCGGCACAAAGCCAAGCAGCCTGACCCAGCTGCCTTGGCAAGCTCTGCACATGTACCTGACCTCAGAGGGAAGGGTGCTTTGGGGCAGGGACCTCACCCGGAGTCCCAGGGCTGACAGAACAGAAGGTGTCCCCATGCCTTACAGAGGGCTTCCCAGAGCTGGGCTAGCACAAGGCCACAGCTCGGGACGCAAAGGACCCTGGTGAAGAGATGAACTTGACAGAGGAAGTGTGAGGGCTGTTGCAGAATGTCCTTTACCTCTGACCCTGAGCAGACCCAGTCCACCAGCAAAACAGCCCAAGAGGGATGGATGCACCAAGCCCGTGCCCACACCTCCAAGCACCTTGCCCTGCCTGTGGGCAGCGCTGACCACTGGAATTCATTCCCTGCCCCAGATTTGGGCTGCAGCATCCCAGCCTGCGGCAGAGGGTGAAGAAGGCTCACTGGCTGTTGCACTTGTTCAGTTAGTGGTGGCAGTGGCCATGGCCCACGTCACTGCTCATCCTCCCAACACATCTAGCAGCAGAGAAGTCCAATGCAACCTCTGCTGAGCAGCGCTCCAAATATTTAGTATAAAACATATTTCTCTCCCATCTACCAGTCTGTAAGAGTAATGCAGCCTGGAGAACCTGGTTTCTAGACGTGCCAAGATCTCATTTTGGTGCCCGGCTTCCCGGTGAGCATGGCCACCAGACCCCAGGCCTAGCCCTGGCTGAAGGCACTGGCAGCCCAGCCTGCAGCAGCCTGTGGGTCAGGTCAAGACCTTCTCTGAAGGTCTCCCTGCCACACAGCAACTTGTGTCATGTGCATGCCCCATCCACTCCATCCCCCTTCTTACCTTTCCAGCTCCAATCACCTTCTCGGCTGCATACACCGCTTGCCCACAGCGGGGGCACCCATCAGCACCTCCGACTTTCTGGGCCATTCTGGATGCGTTAGGGTTGGTGGGTCGGTGGGGCTGGCCCCTGTGGATGGGAGGGAGTTCATGATCAGGGCTGCACAAGCAAGATGGAGGAGGGAAGAGCTATGGGATCACAAACCCCAACCCCATTTTGAAGGGCCTGAAGCTTTAGGCACAATGTGTTGAGCCCCATGGCAACTTCAGCCTCACAGCTGCGTGGTAGGAGGGGATGGGCAGCATGCCCAGGCAATGGGGACATGTTCTGTCAAGCCTCATCCCACCCTGCAAATAGGGTTCAGCTGGTTTCCCCTGAGGAGCAGAAAGGCAGGGCAGCCCACAGCACTCTCCAGATTAGATACTGCTAGAAGTTCAGCATGGACTACACAGCCGAGCATCACAAGAGGAAAGATGTGGGGGAGAAGGTGCTCACAACAGCCCCAATTTCAAAAACAAGACTTAAACTCACTCTTCATATTTGATTCCCAGAGACTCGCCCTTGTCAGTGCTCAGGGTCCCTGCTCCCTGTCCGTATCCATAACCCTTGGGGCCGTACTTCTTGCCGTAGCAGGACTTGCAGTAGATCTCCTCTCCATGCACAGCAACAGTGGTGCTGTCCAAGTTCTTCTTACAGACCACTAGAAAAGAGGGGAGGGCCGTGCCATTAGCCTGCTCATCCAGAGCTCACTAATTAGCTGCAGAAAACAAGTCCTCACAAGGGATAGAGCAGCTCAGCTTTCAAGGAGTAAGGAAACCCTAGACAAGATCCTTGTTAAACCAAATGCATGCAAAACAGCCGGAGATAAGGATCACAACAAGAACATTGTCTGGCTTTAAAAGGAAGCAACCACCAAAGCTACAAGGTTGATACTAAGAAAAAGCTCTGTTAACCCTCTTGATGCTGGTATCCTGGAGATGCCCTTAAACTGGGAGGGGGGCGTGTGTGTGAAATTTCCTTACAAATCACTGCAGGATTCACAAGCACAGGGATGGACATCCCTGCCCCACTGCACCTCCAGCTCTGCCACACTCCTAGTCCACTGCAAATACACAGCAATAGGCACTTGGGGGAAAGTAAAGTAAGCAAACTCATTTTTCCTTGTGTTTAGACAGACTAAGAGCAGACCTGCAGCTGTTACCACAGCTGGTGCATTGTCAGTTTTTTTGGCACATTATGCTGTTGCGCGCAGTTGCCTCTCCAGACTCTGAGACCACAATGGAAGAGTTCATGCTAATGTGTCACCCCTGGTCCATGCCATGATTAGGATGTATGCATAGGGTGGTCTCAGGTGAGGAACACTAACTCAGCTGGGTGTTCAAGCCTTGGGGATCAATACGCGATGTAAGATGGGACAGGAAGACACAGCTGCCAGGCTCGGGGTCCCAGCTGAGCCCATCCAGAGCTTGAGCTTAGTGCTGGTCTCAGGCCACACACACTCTTATCTTGATTTTTAGGTTTTCTTGACTCCTGTCCCAGCTCTGATCTCAGCCTCCACATAGGCTTCCAAACCCTTCCTGGAACACGCCGCCCAGCAAGCCGGAGCGGCAGACAAGCAGCACCCAAACGGGCTCACAGTCATCTCCAGTGTTTACCTGCCCTGATGCAGGATCCAGATGCCTGGGGCAGAGTCCACAGTGCTGGCAGCCAGCCCCAAGACAGATCCTGATACGGCTGAGACACAGCTTTCACCCATCCCCCTTACATGCCTTAAATGTCGAGGCTCCCAGCAGCCCATTGGCCTCTTCTTCAGCAGAAAAGTCTCTTGGCCTTTACCAATATTGCAGGAATGCAAACACAGCAGAGGTCTCCTCTTGGGGCAGCGCAAACTGCGGCACTAAATGCGGGGGCGAGAGGCAGCTTTCCCCGGCCCAATTACTAAATATGGTGCTTCTCCTCCGGGGCCACAGAGAACCCCGTGTGCTGCTGCTGGGAGAAGGAGGTGGAAAGGGAAATGTCTCCTGCCATCTAAGGAGGATCTGGCAGGGTCCTCTCCTGGCTACGGGCTCCCCCATCCCACCACGGCAGGAGCTGGGGATGGAGCACACATCTCTGTTGAGAAAGACCAGCTCTGGTTAACTGGTCCTGTAGCTGCCAAGCTAATGGGCTAGTGTTGGAGTTGTCTCTGCATTACACTGGAGCTCATCAGGAGCAACGCTGCATTCAGACAGACCCTCCAGGAGGGGAATTTGGGCACTTTTACTGGCACATTTAAAGAGCTTTGTCCTAGGGGTGGGAGTGAATGATCTCAATGGCATCTGTCTTTCCCACCGAGCTGGATGGATTTAGAGCTCTAACCTAAGTTTTCACAGTCCCTGATCTTTACTAGCCACAGACACTTTGAGAGGCAGCAGAAAAATTCTCTCCCAGTCTGCTTCCTAGAAATCAGCCCCCAGCTCCCGGGTTTCTGCATTGCAGAAATTCCAGCACACTACACTCATGGAGTTAAGGACCCTTTGTTTTTCTAAGAGCAGTGGAGTTGCTCCACAAAACAATTAGACAAGAGCTGCTGCTACTTTCAGAGGCCAAACGGTCTCATTACAGTACATTTCTGCCATGTACTATTGACTCAGTTGGATCGATGCCACTGAGTCAATCACCGAGTCACTCCCTGAGCCGATCTCCAGTTCTAATGCACTGTGGTAGGTTTGGCTCCTTTTTGATTATTTTTTTGGCAGGTCAAAGTATTTGTTTTTCTCCCCTAAAGATAATGGCTTCAGTTCCCTGATGAGACCCAAACACAGCACTGGGGAACAGACTGGGAACACAGGAGTTCAGCGCAGCTCAGCATCACCCGCAGCGTGTGGCACAGAACTGGGAACAGCAGGCAGCACTGTGGGCTGGCATGCAAGCCACAGCCTGAAGTGGGAAGCCTACAGCCGGGACGGGCAGAACTGCTGGGGTACGTGTGGAGTGCGATTATGTACATCTGCAAAGCACAGGGACAGGAGCCCTGGCTGTAGTCGGCTCTGGACCACTCCCTGGTGACTTACTTCCATGAGCAGACATGGGATGACCTTCTTCCCTACTTTGGCCATGTATTCCCTTCCCAAAGCAATGCCTTTTGCCCGATTTTGTGACTCCTGGAGGCCTGCCCCGTGCTCTGGGTACCAGCATGGCACAGCAGCAGCTTTCCCTAGCGATCCAGCTGTGTGCACAGGGGTCGCAGGGAAGGGCAGATGCAGTGCGATGGGATCTTAGTCCCCATACAGAGGTCCTCCAATGATATGGACTCAGATGGTAAAAGCCAGTGGTGCAGGGGAGATGAGGGTAACATTCTCCACCCTCCTTATCTGAGGCTGCAGAGGAAACAAGACTTCCTGTTGCAGAGAGCGGCCACAATAAGGACACATCCTGCCATCCCCCTGCCCGCCTGGGGAAAGCCTCTCCGCAATTCCCCTTCTTAGTCCTCTTGAGCCAAAGCAAGATTTCCAGCCTGGAAACTCCCACATATGAGAGCTACTGGCCACATTGGCCGGTCTTCATGCTGCACAGGGAGCAGAGATGTGGCAACAGCCTCTCTCTCTCACATCTGCATCCATCTGTGCATGTCACATCCCAGGCAGGCTGGCCAACAAGTATCCAGTATCTGTGCCAGGTGGACACAGGAGCACAGCAGGGATCAGCCCCATGAGGACACTGGTAGTCCCCTGCTGGAACAGGTCTACTGAGATTAGTTCTAGCTGTGTGCCTGTTTATAGACCCTAGCAGTGCTTGCTATGGAAAAGATCATGTCTGTGCTCCCTGCTGCAATGGGATGGTGAGACTGGGAACAGGGTACAGGGACCAGCTGAGAAAACATTAAACCTCAGTGGGGCCCGGCTGCAAGGGCAGCTCTGAAGATGCACTTCTACTCCTGCTGCTGTGTCCGATGCAATGTGTTGATGAGCCATCAGCAGACACAGGCAATTTGCATGCTCCTGTTAGCACATGAGAATCACTAGTTCTGTTATGTGATAGTCTGCAAGGGCAGGGGACAGAAATCTGGTAAAACATGTGCTGAGGACAGTGATCATCTTTTTATTCAAAGGTCCTGCAGCGCCCCTGGATGTGGATGGCCCAAGTTTAAAGAGCTGATCTCAGCACCGTAACACTACTAACCTGTCCCTGCAGTGCTGCCCTGGTATCCCCAAATGGAGTGGAAGGCTGTCTGGGGATCTGCAGCATGAACCCAAGAGTACTTGTAAGGATCCTGCAGAGTTGGCAGAGGAAGGGATCTCTGCGCTGAGTTAACCCACAGCCAGAGCCTGTTCTGCTGCCCTTCCCTGGAGGTGACACCTGGGTCCAAACATACAACAGAGACACCCTCTGCAATAGCAGATTTGCAGGCAGGCTGGAGGTGATGCTTTAGCACTCCATCAGCCGAAGAGCCAGGACCACAGCTTCTTGCCATCATCTCCTGGGACACAGGGGCAGATCCCACACCAGTTCCCAAGGCCCAACCATCTTTTCAGTGTGGCAAAGCCACTTAGAAGACTAAAGCTAGCATCACCTCAGTCTGTCTCATGCTCCAATCTCGAACATCTGGAGATAGTCTAGAGGACTCAGCCTAGCCTTTCCCTGGTGTAGGGACAGACTAAGTCTTTGCATGGGTGCTGGCTGAAGTCAGCCCTGACAGCTTGGATGGCCCCTGGTGTCCTGGGATGATCTGTGTTCCTTCAGCAGAACTAACTTCCAAGTCTGGAGAAAAGCGGAAAGCCTGCCACACAGCTCCCACAGCCGGGCTGTTTGTAGAGAAATCCTAAAGACCATTTATAGGGCCCATAAACAGGACATGATGGGGCGCCCAGCCAGCGGAGAGCCAGGAAATGGGGCGGGAGGGGTAAGGGAAGGGCTGGTACTCACTGCACAAGAAGCAGGACTTGTGGAAGCTGCTGCCTTCACATTGCACCTCCTCAGCAAAGTACACCGCTTTCTGGCAGACACCACACTTCTTTCCTCCTCCCCAGTTTGGCATCCTGCAGAAAAAGCACAGGCAGAAACAGCATCAGGACGGGAGGTCAGACAGGGCGCTGACCGGGCAGGAGGCAGGGATGGGGCAGAGCAAGGCAGCCAGAGCGGGCACCCACCAGCAGTGCTCCAGCAGCTGTTCCACATCTGCACATGTGGAGACCACCCACAGATGTTTGCTGTTTGCACAGATTCACAATTACCAGGGCTGATAATTAGCAGAATTAGCAGAACTCAGGATGCCCATGGGACTGTCGTGGTTTAACCCCAGCCAGCAACTAAGCACCACGCAGCCGCTCACTCACTCCCCCCCCCACCCAGTGGGATGGGGGAGAAAATCAGGAAAAGAAGTAAAACTCCTGGGTTGAGATAAGAACGGTTTAATAGAACAGAAAAGAAGAAACTAATAATGATAATGATAACACTAATAAAATGACAGCAGTAGTAATAAAAGGATTGAAATGTACAAATGATGCGCAGGGCAATTGCTCACCACCCACCGACCGACACCCAGCCAGTCCCTGAGCGGCGAATCCCTGCCCCCCCCCTTCCCAGTTCCTAAACTAGATGGGACATCACATGGTATGGAATACACCGTTGGCCAGTTTGGGTCAGGTGCCCTGGCTGGGCATGAGAAGCCGAAAAATCCTTGACTATAGTCTAAACACTACTGAGCAACAACTGAACACATCAGTGTGTTATCAACATTCTTCACATACTGAACACAAAACATAGCACTGCACCAGCTACTAGGAAGACAGTTAACTCTATCCCAGCTGAAACCAGGACAGGGACCCATCATTACAGCACCCAGCAGTATCAGCTGCCTCCTAGGGACCACTGGTCCTGCCAGCCAGGAGCAGCAGAAATCCCCCTGGCCTGGAAGCCATGGGACCTCACAGCTCCTTTATGTGCCAGGAAAAGGCAGAAAGCGGAACAATGATGGGAGACTGTGCTTACAGAGGTACCCATGGCACCGGCACCTCATTAGATCACAGCCCTGCTATTACCCCTCGACAGGGCAACGCAGCAATGGCCAGGGTGACTGATCCTTGGTGCTGGAGACTGTCCAGGTTGTCACCCCAGCTGGAAACAGTTCCAGCTTCTCCTCCCCAAACATCTCTTCCATTTCTGCCACCACAGGGCAGAGGTATAGTCAGGGCAGCTCAAAGGGCAGGAGCTGACCCCTGATACCAGCAAACAGCAGGCTCTGGCACCCTGTCCTCCACAGCATCATTAGCTTATGCCGTGCCTGGCCAACCGCTCACAGGTTCCCCTTGTACTCCAGCATCTCAGTCTTCTCCAGGACTGCAGGTACAGTCACAGAGGCTGGGAAATCAGCAGCCCCAGGGACACAGGCTCACATGCAGGGCAAACACCTGAGCACCAACCTAAGCAACCATGCAGCCCCTTGGCAGGATATAAATGCTTCTATTTCTCTCTTCTCTTTCCTGAAATTATCTGACGAGACATGATCAAGAGGCCCCTTGATCTGCAAATTTGCAGATAACCCCAAAATACTGTGAGCAGCTAACACAAGTAGCAGAGCTCCAGCCCAGAGGGGCCTTGATACTTTTGAAGACCAGGCCAACATAAACCTCAAGACATCCAAGCAACAAAGTCCTACAAGGAGATTCTAAGGGAGGCAGGCTGGTTGAGTGTGGCCAAGAGGAGGCTAAGGAGGATCTAACAGCAACCTAGGGTTGTTACAAAGACAACAAAACAAAACACTTTTCGGTGGTTCCCAGTGATATAAGAAAGGTCAATAGGCACAAGGTGCAGCTTGGGAAGTCTCCAGAGGCCTCTCCATCAACACTTCTGTAATTCTCTGTCCTGCTCCCACATGGCCAAAAGCAGCAGAAGTCACCCTCCCCACTGCAGGCACAGCCACGTGCTTCCCGATTCCTGAACAGCTGAAGCAGCAGGACAAGGTCCCCAAAACCCAACACCATTTTCACGCTATACTGTGTGCCACCCCACAGTACGCGCAGGATCTCATCACCTCCCTCGCCTCGGCTGCATGGCTATAAGGAAGGGGATCTGGGTCTGCCAGGGCACACCGGGGGCACAACCTTTGAGCCCACACCTTGTAGCAGCTCCAAATCCCTGGGTCACCTCAGGCAGCTGAAGCCCCAACTCTGGGTGTCCAATCTCCCACTCAAGGGCTGGGTCTGTAGCACTGCCCTGCCTGACAGGCAGTCGGGAGACGGATGCTAAACCCAACAGGACTGGGGGCTGTATAAACATCAAACGGAGATGAGGGAGGACGAAGCACTGCAAAAGCTCTGCTCACAGGCACGGCGAGATCTCTGTACCTTCCAGTATATGGGAAAGCTGTGCTCTTCCCTGTGTATGAGTATTTTGTCAGGCAATAGAAAAGGGAAATTGATCTCAACCTTGTTATAATAGCAGGCAGGGCAGGCAGGACAGGCAGGGCGCGGGTCAGGGCTGACGCGCCGGCAGGGCTGTGCAGAGGCACTGGCCCTGCTCGAGCCTGGCCACAGCTCCTGGCTCCTGGATGCATGGAGGGTCTCGGTGCAGGACAGACAGACGGAGCTGTACAGGGTACCAGGAGCAGGGGCTGAAGAGGCTGTGCTGCTCCAGGGATCCAAGGAGCCATGTTTGGGGTGTGATCGCAGCAGCCGGGAAGTCTCTTTTCTGAACACCCTGCAGGCTAGGCTTCCCACTACTGCACAGCCCATGCCAAATCCCTCCCTTCCAGCCTCATCGTTCCAGTCCCAGCCTTTGGATTGCCTTAAAAGGGCACAAACTGTTTCTCTCCAGAGCCTGTTTTTTCCCTCTGCACCAGGAGGAGGGCCTGACCTGGTTCAGGAGTTTCCTTGGAGGGCAGAAACATCCAGCTGCATCCCCCTGCCAGCCCAGGCAGCGGAGATGCCTGTGCCTGCATGGTGTGGGAGCCCACTGGCCCTTTTGCCCCCGTACCCACCGGTGTCAGACCCCTCATCAGGAATAACACAACACTGGCTACAGCTTCTCTGAGTCCCCCATCCCTTTCCAAACATGACAGCTGGCAGACCCCATCTCTTAGAGCCCTGATTTTGGTGGGCAGCTTCATGCAGGCAGCCTCTGACTCAGCACTCCTGCCATCACTCCCTGCTCCACAACCAGGGCATCTGCAAGCATGCTCAGGGACAAACTGCCTGGTGTGGTTTGGAGCTAGCTGCTCCCCTTTGCCTCCACAGCACATTTTTTTCCCCTTCACAGCAGCAGTGAAGGAAGAGGCTCTGTTTGTCCCGAACAGAAGTGTTCATTTCCCCAAACCAAGACGTCAGCAGTGGGGACACCTTCCCTGAGCTGCCTGTAAGTCTACAGGAGGAGAAAGGGTGCTTCTGGGTGAAGATCATCTGATGTTTGCCACAAGAGGAGTTCAAGCCCTTTTGCAGCTTATTTTCCTCCATCCAGCATGGGAAGGTTGCAGGTGCCTCCACACAGTTTAAACAACATCACTGCGATTTCAGCAGGTGAGTCTCACCATGAAGCACCCAGCAGCACAGATGCAGCCCCAGCAAAGCCACATGCCAGCAAGACCTCCTGGCACATGCCAGAATGGATTTTCTGTGGGGAGGACCGTGAAAATGGGTTTGTCCTGGGGATACATGGGCTTGTGATAGCTCACAGTTGGGCACAGAGAAAGCCTGAGGTAAGATATAAGTTGCGGGGAATTCCCTCTTAGCCCACAGTATACACAGGCACATGCCGAGAGCCCAGCAGGCCACACTAGTGACCAAAAAGCAGTTTATGTTACAGGTCAGTATCAGCAGGAAAAAAAAGGATAGGAGCACCCTGCTCACAGAGCCTGGGACCTGCACCAGCCATCTCAGAAGCAAAATCCTTACAATAGCCATCTAGACAGACCCATCATCCCAATTCCCTAATTAATGACTACTTTAAGATATGTTGGAGAGCTTGCAACCCTTTCAACATTCTTTTCAGAGTATGTTGCACCATGGAGCTGAGCACCATATTCTGTCTAACTGCAACACTTACTGACTGCAGTCACACTTCTCCAAATCACTCTTAGACCCATGCAGAATGAGGAACAGGAGGTGACTGTCCTGCAGCCAAAGACCTCACTGAGCATAGGCAAGAGAGACACCTACGGCTGCCAGAAAATGAGATTATTTTCCTCCCTCCTGCGGCTCCACATCCCATGTACCACAACTTCGCAGCAAACACAACCAGACCCCTACAGACAGCATCCTCTGTGCCAAGCATGGCTCAGCCCCAGAGCTGGTCCATCACCTGTTCTGGATAAGGCAAGGGGCCTCAGAAACCAAGATACCATCCTTTTATCAACAGCTGTATTGCTGGGAAGCATAGACACAAGTGAGGCTTGCACAGAACCACACAAGTCTGACACTTTTTGGAGATTAACTCTAATTTCAGTGTCTGATGTCTGACACTGCAGCAGTACAGTTCACTGCTTCAAAGGTAAGCTACAGACATCACCGACCTTGCAGACGGGCTTGTGTTGCACCAGTTTGGGAGGCAGTCTAAGCTACACTAAACAACCAGGCACAAACCAGTATGGAACCAGTATGTCCTGGTGCTTTGGGATGTCATCTAAACCTGGGCTGCAAGGGGAAGCAGTGAGCAGATGAAGCCAAGCCATCAGGCAGTAGGAATACATGGCCACCCTCTCCTTAGAGGGGGTTGAAAGTTCAGTGTGCTCATGTCACTCACACCAAAGCTGACAATCACCGTTTTGCCTGCCTGAGAGCAGCTGGGTTTTAACTGCTGGAGCTAAAGCAGCACCCACCACCATGCAAACACAGCTTCACTACTACAGGACTGCTCAGAGCAGTGCAAGTTCTCCCCCTTCACCCTCTAATGAACTTTTTCTGCAGCTGCCGGGATGTCAGCTCAACCATTCAAGCTTCTGCAATAGCTGGAAAACCTTTCCCACAAATGTGCCCAGATGTTCTGCTAAAATCCTACAGTAATTAATTGCAGAGCAATCACTTTGTGCTTGGAGGAGATCACTGAGGGACAGGAGACTCATGCTGGCCCATGTAAAAGGTTCTTTTTTTTTTTTTCCAATGAGAGCGTTAATACAAGTGGATGGCAGAAAAACACCATCAGTGCTGCACAAAATTTGCTCCTAATGATGTTCACAGCAGTCCACAGAGGATTATTACATGGTCTGGCAAAGGGACAAGTCAAAGGGGAGGAAACCATAGTAGGAGCCCCAAGCCCTGGGGTCTGATTAACATCTTCCAGTTTAGAGAGCAGCTGGCATAGCCACGAAATGAGCAGAAATTTGAAGAAGGAGGCACCTAGACAGATGAGGCATTTGGGCAGAGCAGAAAGGAACCAGCTCATGGGGATACATGTAACACCACATGGGAAATCACCAGGATGGAGCATCAGGGGTTCAGCACCAGTAACTGCAATCAGGCCCATGGGGGACTCTCTGCCCCAGACAAACGGCATTTGTCACGAAGCAGCTTTCACAGCATCTGGCCACAAGCAAAAATAACCCTACAAGAGGCAAGTTAGAACTGTTCCCCCTGTCCCCCTGCCATGTAATCAGCTGGGTGGAGCAGTGCCATGAGGAGACTCTGGGCTGCCAACAGTGTAAATGAGGATAAATGAAGGTCATTTGTGATACAGTGATGTCGAACTGCTAAGCAAGAGGGGAATGGGGTCCTGAGGCTGGTGAGCACTGGGACATGGCAAAATAATGGGCATCACCATGGAGAAACCAAAGAACTGACCCAGGCAATGCAGCTGTATCAGATCAGACATCTCCGGGGGCTTTGCTGTGAGAGGAGAAAGCCAGGAGGGTCTGAGGTCCAGAGTGATCCTCACACATAGCTCATCTACTCTACGGTTCCCAAAGCAACACAGTCGGGCATTACTTCTGCTGCCACCGCTGAGGCAGCCTTCAGGTTTGCTGTGCCAGGGAAGGGGCCAGTGCAGGGCCAGCACTACACTGAGCCGCCTGCCAGACATGGCTATCGGCGACTACTCAGCAGCCGTGACATGCCTGCGGACTAATACACCATTGCCGGTTTACCATATGGCTCCCAAGCGTTGGTTACAAAGGCAAACTGAAAGTTTCCTATCACAACTGGGTTCCTCAAAGAAAATCCCAATTTTATCCAGAACAAAAGCATTTTCAGGTATGCTAAGGAAAACTACTGACTCCTGCAGGAATCAAAATCTATAACCTGACCAAGCTAACTTTAGCTTTTGTAAAGCCCTTATTTTCCCCGATCGGTCACGTCCTCGTCATTTTGTGCTGCCTCCCAGGAGCAGGGAATCGAGCTCAGCCGCTCCAGGGGCAGGGTTCAGGCACTGACATCCCAGCCGGGGACAGCCCAATCCAGGAGACAGGAGAGGCCGGCTGCGAGCCTGAGGCTGGACAGATGGTGCCCACCAACCCACGGGAGCAGGGAAGGTACCATGCTGTCTGTCGAGCAGCAGCACCAGCGAGCACTGAGTTACTTGTTAAGTGGCGAGTCCTGCCCAGGGCTAGGAGGGGTCACAAACACTACCACACCTTTCCAGCCTCACCACCAAAAGAGCCAGGAGGTGCAGCATCCAAAGCCAATCTCACACCTAATACTATTTTAGCACTTGTACCTTCTCACCCAGTCTATCCCTCCCTATATGTAATACCATGACTTGGCAGCATCCTGTATTTTTGCCAAGCACTAATTAACACCCCCTCCTACATGCTGGCCCTGCTGCCGGCGCTGAGGTTCGGAAAGTGACACCTGAAGCTGTGCTCAAGCGTGTGCCCAGCCAGGTCCTCGGTAATGCAAATCTCCTCTGTAAAGCGACATCAGTCCACACCAGCAGAGAGGATCGAGCCGGCTCAGTCTCCCCGGGTGTAAGCTTTCTTCCGGCTGCAAAGCGAAGCAACAGCAGAGCCCACGCTTTGGCGAGGGGATGGGGCGCAAAGACTCCGCTCACGGCCCAGCCCGAGGCCACAACCCTGACATTTCCCTTTGCAAAAAGGGAACGGGAACGCTTAGCGGAGGGTTGAGATTAACGCCAGCAGAAAGTTTGGCATCCTGAAGGGAAGTGACTGCGCTGCCTTGATGCCCACTCTCCTCTCCGCCGGGTTAGGAAAGTTCACCCGACCTGATGCAAGAGCTTTGGCTTCCGCATCTCGTGTCATGTGCACGCTCGTGCCCCAGCGGGCCCCACGGCACCCGCGCCCACCCCACGGGCTTACGCCGGGGGCCGTGCCCCCGGCTCCAGTCTCCAGCCCCCAGCCTCGCATCCCACCCCAGGTGAGGTGCCCCGGGCGGTGCAGCCGGAGGGCCCGGGGAGGGCTGGGCATGGGAGGGGATGCGGCAGCCTGGAGGGATGGAGAGCTGCCCGCCCCGGGCCGGCGGGAACGGCAGCCCCGGAGGCTCCGCGACGGGGCCCGGGGCCGCCCGCGGGAGGGGAGGGGGCTCCGCTCCGCTCTGCGGGGCCCGGCGGCCGCCCCCCGCCCCGCACCTACCTGCAGCTGGGCTGGGCCGTGCCGGGCCGGGTCGGTGCCGGGAGCGGGGCTGGGGCCGGCGGCCGCTCGGGGGCTTTTGTTGGCGGCGGGAGAAGGCGGGTCGCGGGGCGGCGGCGCTTTGCGCTCAGCGCCAGCCCGGACTGATGTCACGGCGGCCGCCGCCCCGAGGGCCCGGCGGAGGAGGGCACCGGCAGGGCCGGCCTCGCCACCGGCCCCGGGACACCCCCCCGGCTCCCCACCGCCGGGCCCGGGCACTGCCCCACACCGCCACCCGCCAGCGCCCCGCCAGCCCCGGCCCCACGGCGCTGGGAATCGCCCCCAACCCACTCCCGCGGCGGGGGGGGGGGGTGAACCCTTCGGGGCAGCCGCGGCGGCTCCCTAAAACCCGCAGGCTGGTTGCCGAGCGCATGGGCCATCCGTAGTACCTATCCGATATTTAGGTCAGTGTTTTGTTACGCTCAAAGTTTTCCTCTGAAATAAAATAAAAGCTGCAAGGGGAGGTGTGGGGAACGGGGGAGTGAGGAGTGGCTTCTCGTGGGAACCCACCACGACAGTGCTGTTGTGGGTGCAGGGACATGGGGATTAGAAATAAGCACAGCACGAAAGGAGGGAAAGGCTGCTGCAGGGGTGTTGGGAAAACACTTCCAGCGCAGCTGGATGGCAGGTCACGGAGCTGCGAAGGGAGGGCTCTGAGCAATGGAAAGTTCAATGCACGACGGGCACTGTGCAGCCTCGGTGTCTGCAGGAGCAGAGATGCTGCCTACACCTCCCTGATGCCCCGCGGACCTTGCCGTACCCTCACACCACACATTAGTGCTCTCTGTGCCCAAACATCCCAGGAGCAGCCTACAGAAAGTGTGGCTGCAGGGCTACAGGCTATGGCTGCTGGGTTACAAAGCTGCTATTTCCAATTTTTCCTGTGTGGCAGGGCAACATGGGAGCCCAAGAAGGCCCAGGACCTTGTAAAAAACACGCTAAGGCTCCAGGTAATGCTGTTTCCACCGTGAAGAGCCGAGGGCGGTCCACATGCAAGCCCTGCAGCGTGACCCAGCACCGAATCATCTGTCAGACACTGGTTGTCTCAGATCCCCCCAGCAGGACACTGCAGTCCCAGTTTGCATTTGGGCATTCCCTTTTGTGTTCATCCCTGTCTGATTCTCAGCTTGCTGGGGTACAAACTCCCACTCTCCATCTCCCTGGGAAACACCCACCCGGATCCGGCCCCCACCGGCACTCCCCCTCTGCCCCTGGAAGCCAGCTGCAACAGGAGGGCAGGGAGGGGAGCAGGACATCCTCCCCGATCCCCAGCAAGCCCACACAGGGACAGGAACCAGGTGACACTAGGCAGAGAAAGGATCTTCCCTTTCTTAGGCATTTTTGGTGTCCTGGAAGGTTCAAAGAAGATTCAGTCCATCAGTGCTCTGTCACTTGGACTTGGAGGCCAGCAGAAGGCAGCCCTTTGCAAGAGCAGCTCCAGACACTCCGGGAGGGGAAGCCAGGAGAAGGGAACAGTTTTTCTGGCGTCTATAGCTGCTTCCCACCCTGAGCCTCTGCCCCGGGATTCCCTGAGGCATTTGTGCTCCATGAGGATCTTCCAGCCCCTGTAGTAGGTGAGGATGGAGAGAAGCTGGGTGCTCCAGTGCTCCTAATTGCTGTGGCCATGGACAGGATTGTTAAGCCAGGCCAAGATGCAGTTAGCAAAAGCTCCTATTTAATTTCTCTTGCCTCGGCTGGCCTTTTTCTTCTCGAAAACTGTAAGTAGACATTAAAGAAAAAAGGCAGCTGGCACAAAGAGGCTGTCTACTGCTCTCTGGGGGTCATGGGACCCTTCCCTCTCATTCTCCTCTTCTGAGCCACAGCGGCTCGCTGA
The DNA here is from genome assembly GCF_964188355.1 of Buteo buteo. Taxonomy (NCBI): domain Eukaryota; kingdom Metazoa; phylum Chordata; class Aves; order Accipitriformes; family Accipitridae; genus Buteo; species Buteo buteo. Next base: position 6,907,672 of record NC_134193.1, read on the forward strand.
GGGCAGGCAGCCTGTTTGCAGGATGGCTGAGGAGCCCAGGCTGCTCCAGCTGCTGGGAGTGCATTACTGAAATTGGGAGGAAGGGAGGAGGGCTGGGAGGGCAGCAGCAGGGAGGTGCTTCCTTTGGACCTGCAAAACTTTGGCATTAGATTTGACAGTAATTTTGCCCTGAACTCTGGGTAAGAAATTCCTGGTCCTGAACCAAGGCCTAGAACACAGAAAGGAGACGAGGATCACAAGGGGAATGTGCTCCTCACATCCTGTGTACAGGGAAGGCTTTTGTCACAAAGAACCAGGATGTCTTTTGCCTTGCAAGTGGGAGAGGAGCCACGCTGCCATGCCGGGTGTGCACAATGTGCATGAGTGGCCATTGCTTGCTGGGGGAACCCAGCCCCTGACCTAACATGGACAAGCAGATCAGAGGTGACCTGAAGGACCTAGTCTTGCTGGGCATGGCCCATCCAACAGCTCGGACCACAGTAGGTCACCTCATCAGTCGGGGACATTAGGAACAAGTGGCATTAGGAACATATTAACCGGGTGTTCAGGGCCCTGCTGAAGTGAATGTGTGTGTCTTAGTTAACAGGGTACAGCCATATTACTGAGTGGGGCATTATCAGTTGCCACAACTCACATTGGCACACTGTGAAGAGGACAATGACATGAGCACCTTGACATGACCCACTGCAGTCGGTCACGATGGCGACAGACCTTCCACAGGGTTCCCCAACGCCTTGTAGAGAGTTAGAGACATACCCCAGAGGTGACCTTGCCACAGCATGTGGGGATGAGCCTTCTTTCCCCTGGAGGTTGGGAAACCTCTGCCAGATGACTCAGAGGATGTGTGGAACACATGGTGCTTGAGATGGTGCTGCAGATGCCAGCCTCCAGCAGACTTGGACAGACCTGCCCCCTCCAGCTGGCTTCCCACAGGTGTGAGGCAGGGGCTGTCAGGTTTCAGAGGCTCACATACCCCTCTTTCTTTTCTCTGGAGCAGATCGAAGGGGTGTGTTAAAGGCTGGCCGTCAGCTTCAGAAAGGGTCCCTGCATCCCAAAATTCAGGGTCCACTGCTGCAAACCCTGGCTCTGGTCTTTGCTGTGAGGCTGTTTGCTCTGGAGGGGGCTGGAGGAGGAGACCAGGCTTATGAAGTACATCACCCCATCCGCAGAGAGTGAGTGGGGTCCGTGCCTGTTCCCTCCCCAGCATGGACGGTGGCATGCCTTGCCATCTGACAGAGGAACACTCTCTACCCTTTCTGGGAGGGTAGAGAGCCAAAAGTTCAGTACATCTCATCTCCCAGTGTCTTCCCCAACCAGCAGACATGCCTGTTGCAGCCTGCGCACCACGGGGCTGGCTTTGGCTGTCCTTTCCCTTTCGCTTGCTGCAACCTCCCCATCTAGCCAACAGTATCCAGCAGACCCAGGGGATGCAGGAGACCAGAAGTTTTCCCTTCAGGGACTCCTCTGTGAGCGCTGGGACAGAGGCTGAGCTGTGCCCGGAGCTGGGCAGGTGCCGTGGGTCCCCACGCCATCTAGTGTTGTACTGGCAGTGGGACGTGGGAGTGGGAAAGGCTGTAAGACTCCCCGCTCTCGGCGGGTCTCCCAGCTTCCCAAGCCAGGTCAGTGTGCAATCTCCAGCTGGGAATTCTACCCGCTCCAGTTTTATTTCCAAAAAGGCTTAGGCGCCTGCTTGACTTCACCCAGCGTAATCTGCACACACGGATGCAGTTTAAACATGCCAGGGTCTCACATGGTCGGGCGCTTGGGAATGGTCACACCAGAGGATTAAGTCAAACAGTGTCCTGGGCCAGTGGATTGGGACCAGAGGTGCCAAAATGAGTGACCAAAACTAATCAAGGCATCAAAAAATGCCGTTAAGAGCTTGAAACAAAAGCAGCAGCATTCACAGGATAACATCAGGGTAATCAAAACCTTCAAAGAGAGCGTAGTTCACAAGCTGTCCGATTCCTGCATGGATCTACCACGGTTCTCATGGCTGGTGGTGTAAAATTATTTTTTGGTGAACATAAAGGAACCAAGGAATTTATTTATTTTTTTAACTTCAGACAAACAGGCTGCTGACAGAGGTGAGTAAGAAGAAAAAATCTAGACCATTCTAGAAAGTGATTTTATTTTATAAATAAAGCAGTTATTCATAATAGAGCAGTTAAAGGAAATTCAGAGAGACTGAAAAGAAGGAAACTGGTACTTAAAGATGTTAGCTGCTGGGACCACACAGACATGGTTTTTGCTCAGGATCCAGGGGTTGGCCAAGCCATATGTTCTCATGTTGATCATCCCAGGACCAGATACGGAATAATGAATTTTTTTTCAGAAACTCACTGCTGAAATAGGAGGAAGGCCAGAGCTGGACTGAATTTGAAGGAATAGATCATAGGAAAGCAGAGATGGGACTGTAGTCACATGTGTCAGGGATCCAGGGTGTCTGAGATGATGGAAGGATGGCAAGAGGCTCGTAGTCACAGACAACAGTCTCCTCTTCCAGCCAATTTTTTTTTTTTTTTCTGGGGATATATTCCATTTTCAAGAGAAGTCAGATCTGGAATAGGGCTGCCATCCTTCTGGCTGCGAGTGCTACAGAGCAGAAGCAGTTTTCAGAAAGCATATGACAGCCGATGTTTCCAGGAAGGCACTGTACTGACCCACCAGTGTGCAGAGGGTATCCCGCAGGTTGGGGACACATGCAAACCTGTGCACATGCAAAGCAGCTCGGCATCCCAGAAGCAGCAGTATGTATGCCAGAAGTTTTGGGATCACTGTGTGATTTACAGTCAGTTCGCATGAGATGTGGCTGTGCAGGACTTCTCAGCATCCAGCAGCTTAGTCAGATGTCCAGGAATCCTAGACAAATGCAGAAAACTCTCCAAATATGCCTGGGTAAAATTCCTGTGAGGAAAATAAAAGGCACGTTTTAAAAACGTAAATGGCTGATAGTCTCAATCAGGCAGTTTTCACGGGAGCACGGGGTGGTCTTGTCAGCTGCAGGGGGAAATGGGATAGCCTCCCACCCCATTACCATGTTGCAGATAGGGAAGGTGCTCACAAAACCGTAAGCTGAACCGCTAACGTGGCTGTGCCCATCACTCTGCAAGAGCTAAGGCTCACGTCAGCCTGGCATGCAGCCAGAAGTAATTAAATTCTTGAAGCAATAGACGTAAAGTTAAGGAGCTCCAGGCCCGGTCCAGCATGGACCCAGCACGCTTGTCATCATGAATAACCAATCCCGCTGGGAAGAACGCAATATAAAGCATGGGACGGCAAGAGCTGGTCATGCTCAACACGACCCAGCACGCGCCCCATCTCTTGCAGGCGTCAGGAGTGTGTGTTGAAGGATCCAAGCCTCCAGCAACCCGCAGCCAAAGGCCTTTCTCAGCCAAGGACAGCAACTTTGTATTTATGACTCTTGATTGATTTACCACCGTTAATTTGTCCTGTTGCTTTTAAACCTACCTCAACAGCGAGCATCTTTACTGCCCTGCTGTCAGGAGCTCCCTACTAAACTGTGCATTGTGTGAAGCCCTTTTCCTTGTTGCTCTTCTCTGAACCATTTTTACACTAGTAATCTCTAACTCCAGTTTTGCACATTTAGACTGCTAACGAACCATGATCTGGCATTTCTATGAGTATTTAATAGCCCTTAATGTGGCCCCTAACTCTGTTTGTTAGAGTGGTTCCTAATAATTTGCATGCTGGGGGTATCAGATACACTGCACTGTAGTTCCTCAGGTTTTTCCCTGGAACTCTGTTGAAAACTGCTGGGGTTTTTTTAAGACTAATGAGCAAGCGCCATCTGCTCTGGGGGATTTGTCACTGATCATTTAGCAGCGTACTCATTCTGCGATTCCTCTAATGAACAATTCGAGGCAAATCCTCTGCTGGGCAGCTTGATACCGCAAAATAACCTGAAGGAGAGGGGCAGCCCCTCCACTCAGAATGAAAACCGTGCTCAGCTGTCTGCCAGGAGAGACAGACCCTCAGCACCTTCACAAAGCAGAGCCAGGCAGGCACCGCAGGGCGCTGGGAGCGGGATTCTCCAGCCACGAGAGGGGGCTCAGAGAAGGCGCAACGGAGCCAACCCAAACATCTCATCGGAAAAGGTTCACAGTTCGGTTTGGCTACAGCAGGTAGAGCTGGAAGGGAGCAGCCTGCGGGCCTACAGGCATCGCCCTCCAGCGCGGGCCGGTACGCGGGCACCTGCCCGGAGGACGGAAACCCGCGGGGCCCGGCGGCTGCGGCGACGGTGTCACTGCGTCCCCGCACAGCTCTGCTCCTCGCCTCGCAGCTCCCGGACCTGGTGCCGCCCGAGCACCGCTCGCCTCGCCTGGGGACGGCCAGGCTCTGGATTTAGCTCCGGGAGAGACTGGAAACCGCCTCTCTGGGAAGCTCAGCATCCTCCTGGCCGCCTCACTGGCAACTGCGTGGGCGGGAGGGCAGCTGGACCCGCCAGATGCAGCCTGGTTTCCCTCACAGACGGGGCTCTTCTCCGTGCCAGCCACTTCTCTCCACCCTCCCCCGTACCCCCAACAGCCGCCTCATCCTTATAGGCCCCCGCACCGGCACCGCGGGCTGCCCCGGCGCTCCCCGGCCCGCAGACGGGGCCGCGGCCGGGCGGTGCCGGCTCCTCACGCCACACGCAGCAGCTCCCCCGCTCCCCGGTCGCTGGGCGGGATCCCAGCCCGAGGCGGCGCGGCGGGGAGAGCGCTGCGATGGCGGCCGGGCGGGAAGGCGGGCGGGGCCGCCTCGCGCGCAGGGGCCGCTGGGAGCTGTAGTCCGGGTCGCGCCCAGGTGCGGCGGCGCGCGGGGGCCGCCGGGAGCTGCGTCCGCCCCGCGGGCAGGTGCGGCGCCCCCCGCGGGAACTACATGTCCCGGGATGCCGCGGGGCGCGGGCGGCGCGGGCGCGGCGGCGGCGGCGGCGGCGGCGGCGGGGGCGTAGCGAAGATGGCGGCGGGGGCGCTGCGCCCCGCTCCCGGCTGAGGCGCGGCGAGCTCCCTGCGCCTCAGTGCGGCGGCGGCGATGTCGGAGCCGGAGCACCTGGGCGGGAAGCGGGCCGAGTCGGCGCGGCTGCGGCGGGCCGAGCAGCTGCGGCGCTGGAAGGGCTCCTTGACGGAGCAGGAGCCGGTGGCGGCGGGGGGCGGCCGGGGCCGGCACCGCGGCGCCGGGGGGTCCCGCGTCCGCTTCGAGGAGGGCGCCGTCTTCCTGGCCGCCTGCTCCAGCGGGGACACGGAGGAGGTGAAGCGCCTGCTGGGCCGCGGCGCCCGCATCAACACCACCAACGTGGACGGACTGACAGCCCTGCACCAGGTACCGGGAGCCCGGGGTCGGGGCGGGCGGGAGCTGGGCCCGGGGGCGGCCCGGCGGTCCCTTCCCTTCGCCTGCCGCCGAGCGAGGCTTCCCCCGCGCCCCCCATCGAGGCAGCCGGGAGGGGAACGCGGGCTGCGGCTCGCTCTGCCCTCGCCGCTTCAGCCCCGGAGCGGGGCGGGGGACGCACACGAAGATTTCAGACGGTTCCCCTGCTGATGGCGGGGGAGGGCAGAGCGGTACCTGCAGCACCAGCGGTGGGTTGTTTATAAACAAAACGATGACAGAAAGCTTTGATCTGAGCCTCATCCTGCGTGTTTAGCGCGAATCTGAAGCAGAGACCTAGTTTGGAGGGAAGCGTGTTAGCAGATGCTAGTCGAGCAGCTTGATGTACCGAGTTCTCACAGGGATATTAAGTAGCTTAATTAGCAACATAAAACGTTGGGCTGGCAGAACTGCGAGCCGGGCTAGGTAGCCAATTTATTAATTTTTGGAAAACTTCTGACTTTGTGCCTGGGGTCTGCTGAAATAGCAGCAGTACTAGGAAAATTTCCCGGGGGGTGTGCGGTTTTTGCAAGGTCAGAAGTGTCTCATCAGCTTCTGTGTTTGTGTTCTGTCAGAGTCGCCTTGAAACTCCCCAAATGCTCTTTGGCAACCTTTGCATAGACCAGAGAGTGCCCGCATCTCAGATAAGCGATGCGGATTCTATTAATACTCATCTAAATGTGCTGAAGATCATACAAAAGTGGTCACAGAAATTTGCTTCGGAGTGGTAAAGCCTTGCCTGTCTAGAAACATGTGCTGTGTTTCGTCTGTAGCTTTTGCTGTCATTGTGTAAATGAACAGGAATGTAAGGGAGTATGTGAAATTGCTACCCTTTAATATTGGGAAACCTGTTGCTATCTAAGACTGATTCAGAATTTAGCAGGGCATGTGAAATCAGTGTCCCAGATTGTTGCATCTGGTCAGTGAAATGAATCTGATTTGAATCTGGGCCAGCCTCAGGAAGAAAATTTTCTTAGCTCAAGATCTTGTAGATTAAGCATGTAGTGTAGTGACGGGACCAGGAAGAGAAGCACAGTCCAGGAATAACATCTGGAAATAATGTATTTGTAAAGAATAATGCTTTAATAGCACAAATAGCAGCACAGTAATTGAGTTGATTAGGCTTTCTTCTTTGCTGGACTGGTATTATTGAACTGAAGCATTTGGGACATTTGAAAGCTCAGCTCACAAGCTTGCTTGCTCATGGCTGTCAGTGAACAAGGGGCAGTGATATTGATTCATTTTGTTTTGGAGTTCCAAAAATAAGTTATGAAGAAAAGAGCATAGCAGTTTATGGACCGTCAGGTTGAATAAGACTTCAGTTGGCAAAGCAGTGAACTTTGTAATGGCTTAGATTTTTTTTTTTTTTTTTTTTTTTTTTTTTTAGTATAGCAATAGCAAATAGATTATGCTGCTTAAGGAATCTCCAATACAGCATGTAAACATTTATTATCAGATAAGTAATCGTATAGAGACTGGTAAGAGCCAGTTACTGAAGAGCTAGTTATTGAAAGCATTTTGACAAGCAGGAAGGCTGAATCTAAGGTGGATAGAAGTATGGTAGGGTTGGGATGACTTCATGAGGGCTTTCCAGCCAGGATTGATTATGATCTCTTCAGAAGTATCTGGGTATATTGCTGATGTATGTAATGTAACACTTGGCCAAAAGCGTATCTTGAAGTGCATTGGATTCATCAGACAATGGACGATTATCTCTGCAAGGTCAAACTTCTTGAATATATGACAAGCCATATATTGACAAGCAGGCTGCAAATGTAATTCTGTATACGTAAAGAATTGTGTCTTAGGAGCTAAGTATTGGGTAACATATTGAACAGTAACACCTAAGGCTTGATACTTGGAAGAGCATTTTGATGAGTGAGTAGTCATGCAGATGCTAGCTGTACAAGCAAGTCTCTTACATGAAGTATTTCTTCAGAACCTTTACAGTAAGGGGAGTTGACCTTACTTTGAATTTAATAAAAGCTTTGTTCCAGTGTGCCGTTGATGTATTAACACTTTCTCATCTGCATATCTGAGCACCAAAGAGTGCTGAGTTGTTCTTGCACACCCAAATGTAACAAACACTGATTTGTTAGAGGTTTTGTTGTACATGTGCATCTTGAGTCTGTGAAACTGTATCAGATGAAAATGTTTATTATCATGGTTGAAGAGGTTGTTATGAGTTCCTTATCACTGAACACATCCAAAATATGTTTGTTCATATTACTTGGGGAATGATACTCTCTGTGGTAAAGTGTCAGCTGAGGTCCAGTTAGGTTGAGGGTCCCCTGAGTGCTGGTTGACAAAAGAAATGAATGTAGTACACGTGAGGATTTTTTTAATAACTTCTCTTAGTATTAGAAACATAACATGAGATATAGGGCAGATGGTAGTGACTGTCTGCTCTCATTTAATACTTGTAAAACCAAACGGCCATGCAGTGAGGAAGGAAATCCTACACATTGAAAAGAGTTTGCTTTGTTGAAGGAAAGATTGGGTAAATTATTTTTTTTTGTTGTTAAAGAACTTAATATTAAGTGAGGCTTGCTCCGTACAAGCAAATGTCTTTTGAGGTAATGGAAGGGTTAACAAAGTCAATTGACTTTATTTGTCAAAGTCGGCATCTGCTTCTACAAAACCTAAGGCCAATCTTAGAAATCGGGTTTGTTTGAAGTGCACAGTGGCCCCAAATGCTGCGTGGCGTTCAACAAAGGTAAAATTACACTTTCTCTAGTATCTGGGCCACTATGACTAAGAACCATTGTGTACTTGCTGGGTGAGAAGCTGTCTTTGCTATTTATAGCTATGAAGCTGTATTTGGAAAATAACCTTTTAAATTACAAGTGGTGTTTCTGAGCCTCCAGATTGCGTCGTCCTCCTCTTTGGAGGCATCAGGTGCAGCATAAACTTACACCGCAGGCTAGTGTCTGTTATCTGTATTGTGGCTTCAGTTATACATGTATCTTTACATTAGTGCCTGTAAAATGCTTCTGGATGAACATCAATCCCATATTTTCAGTGATTAACTTAATTCATCGAGTATAGTGTATTTTTGGCAATGGTTTTGTGTCTAGTGCAGAATGGAAAGGGAGATACTAGCTAAATGTGAGTGAACATCTAGAAATCATCAAGAAAACTGCTACCAGTAGCTGAAGCAAACTATTGGTCGCAGTTGAACTTCTTTAGTGTTTGGAGATGGTGGGAAGTGGGCGTGAAATGCTCCCTCTTCCTCCTGAGCAACAGATGGAACCAAAGAGTAAACTTTTATAAAAATTGAGTCTTAAGGGAAAAAAATTCTGATGCTGCTAGTCAGGAAGGCATCTCCAAATGTGATGGCCAATGCTTGTTTGTCTTTAAGGACTGGTTCACAAACCATGACAACAGAAAAGATTGTTTATCCTTTGTCTGCCCTTTGATGATTTACCTGCTGTTTCCCTTTTGCCTGTGCCCTGGAGGAGTGAGTTGCTCATGAAATAATTTCTGAGTTTCTGTCATTTACAATACTCTTAAGGTAGCCTGGCACTTGCTTTTGACTTATTTGCAGGTGCTAGGCACCTTTGGTAATTCAGAAGCTGCTTCATGCAAAGTCAGGTACTTTGCGCAGTGATTCTGGGTTAGATAGTGGAGGCTGTAACCTCTCTGGCAGTCCCTGTTTAAGTTATTCCTGCTTCTAAGCCAGAGCTGTAAAACTGCAGGCATGTCCAGTTGCTCTTCAGGGCTTTATAAAGAGGCATCCATGTCAAACTAAAGCTGGTCAATTTGTGGTTGCTGTGCAGGAAATTTGGCCCTTTACTCACTTCCAAATGTTATGTGCAGTCCTAGCAAAGCAGAAGGCAGCAGAATTTTAGGACAGTCCAGAAACACAGCCAGGGCTAACACCTTACAGACCACTCGCCCTAATCACAGCAGTCTGGAGACAGTTGGAAGAATCATTGAGGTGCTAACACCCCAACAAAATCCAGGAGACTGAGGGGAAGAGAGGAATCCTGTGTGGATTGGTGTTTTTTCTATCTAGGATATCACTGCTAGAGAGCATGGAGCAAAGGGTTGGAACTGTAGTAGTGGCTGAAGCACCCTGGGTTGGTTTCACAGGATAGCTGAGAGAGATCCGACAGTCATTACCTACACAGAGTGCTCATACAGCAGCAGCTTCTACATGAAGTTAAAGGTAAAAGCTAGCTTGTGCCTTGAATTGTGAGGATGTAACACAATGTACAGTTGCATGAAAACTCTTGAATGAAGTATTCAGGTACTACATACACATATGTTTGGGGCATCACAGCTGTACTTTAAGGTAGTTTAGCTTCTGATCTTTTAGTCGGTAAGGACAGTGTCATACATCAAGCTGCATTTTTTAAGATTGGGTGGCTGCATTGCCTAAAAATACATTAATCCTAGGGAGAGAAGTTTATCTAGGGAGAGTCATATCTTTTCCACTGCACTCTGCAAAGTTTCTTTCTGAAGGTATGCTTCTGCCAATGAAAATGGAAGTTGCAAGCTGTTTGTACTGTATTTAATGCTGCTCATCAAGCTGAAATATGACACTGTCAAAAACAGGGTTTATCACTAGTGTAAGTGAAATACTTTTTTACGGGTTTCACTTATAAATGGGAATACAATAGTATGTACTCTGAATAAAGTGAGAAAGGTTGGAAGCTACCTACGATATACCAGGAATTTATTAGAGAAAGCTAGTTAAAAATCTGAAGTGCTGTTTTACCAACCTGATGCTTTTATTTTCTTGCTTTTGGCTTACTCGGTCCCTCTTTCGGCTTGATGTTTTGTCCCTGTGGGTTAGTTCAATTGTCTGTCCCTTGCATCTCTATTTCAAAACAATCTCCTAAGTGGGCAGCATTAACTCTAGACTAAACAAACTAACCTTGAACTGAAATGAGTTAGAGCCTTGGAGGATTGATTGCTCCATGCAGCAGTTGGAGGAAGTCTTCTTTGTTTTGGTTAGGGGCAGTTTCTCAACTGGTTAGTTAGGCTTCTGGTAACTGAAGCCAGCCACAGCATTCACTCAGCTGCTGGATGCTAGGAGGAAATTTACTCTGTTTTAGTAAGTAGATGGGTATTTGTGATGGGAAATGTGCATCTTCATTGTTTCCTTCCTCAACCTCTGTTTATCCTATCTAGTGATTAGATGAGTCAAGCTCTGTTGCTCCCCATAAACAGTGAGCAAGTGAACTGATAGGATTTTCAGTTACAACTTCCTTTATGGCAGCAGCTAGAAGTGATGACCCTGGTCCCTTAGTGCTGTCTGTGGAAAAGTTCTCATCTCTGCAGCAGTGCTGCTTGGATAGTCCAGAGCTCTGGCCCCACATGGAAATCTCCTTTGGGAAGCACAGGTATTTTAGGGAAGGCTTGTTATGCTTAATATATGCTGAAAGCCTTCTGACTTCTGTAAATCAAATTCTTGAGCTTGAATTAGAGATGGAGACAAGTCTTTAATGCTGCATACTTGTCTGAATCAACATTGTTTGATAAGATTGAAAGCCAGTTCAGCAAAAAATGCAGGAATGAGCAATGAATGAATGCAGTGCCTGGAACGGTCGCTGTTCCAGAGCGGTATCTTGTAGCTCCTATTGGCATGGCTGAAACCTGCTGAAACATTAAAGGCAACGTTTAAGTGCAGAACTCTCTCAGCTGTAACCTAGATGAAACTACTGTCATCCTGGTATTATTTTTGCAATTTATAATGCCTCTTGCTTATTTTAACTGAGTGTTAGGGGCTGGGAGCTGCTTCTATTACAAACAGGTTTAGAGACTTAGAATTCAGATTAGGTACTGTGGGGCTTGTGAGACATCTGAAGCACTGTGTGTTGTAATATACTGAGATAATAACTGACTAATATTAAAATATAAGACTTTTGAGTTGCTATGTTAACTCTCAATTGAGGATTATTATATACCATAAGTCAAAAAGGCCTGTCAGACTGCATATTAGAGCAATCTTTTTAAGAAGGTTGAGAGAGGGGAATATTATGTAAGTGGTTGTATAAACTGAGATTTTTTTTCTTTCTAACTTCTGAATACAAATGAGGGCAGGGGGAGCATTAAATACTCTGAAATGTCTGCTCTGCTTTTTGAAAAATTGTGTTTGTGCACAGGGCTGGGAGAAAAAAAATGAACAAAAGAGAAACCCAGACCCTTTCAGGGGAATAGTAGCCTCCACCCTCCAGTTGCAAGCTCTCCAAATGAGTGAACCGTTTGACCTCGTGATAATGGTATGGCCCCAGCGTGGTGAAGGTGCCCAGTATAAATCCTGGGATCTGAGTCTGCAGTTTATTTTCAGCTGTCCTTCTGAAGGGAGGTGCAACAGCTGTCCCTGCAATCTCCTTTATTGGGCTGCAGCAAACTGATCTGCACAGGGATAAAGGTGCAGCTCACAGGAAGAGGTGTTCAGTATGCCTTAGCAGGAAAATTTCAGTTTATAAGAATTTTGAGGGAACGATTTGGTGGTGATTTAGGTGCCTATTTTTATGGGGCTCACTTCAGCATGAATGGATTTAAGAACAACTTCATAGTGAGTATAGTCTATACAGGCCTGTGCAGAGAAATGTTTCAAGCTGCTGTCAACTTCTTGAAAATGAAGGGTGATGTGATCTGCCTGCGCTGTTGGGGCTCTTGAGAGCATGACTGTGATGGAGCTCCAACCTGCACAGCTTATAGGTGCCAAATTTTATTTCCTCCCCTCACTCCAGAGAGGCATCTCTTGCTGTGGTGGAACAGGACCAGTCTTCAATACTTAATTCTTAAAACATGTTTTTCAGAGGAAATTTGCTTTTCTAGATTCCCAAGCTAGTGAGAATGATATCCCGCACTGCTGACAGCAGAATCCAGAGTGGCCTCTCTTTCCTCATCAAGCTCTTAATCATGAACATCAAAATTCCTGATTCAGACACCTACACAATTTCTCATGACAGTGTTCATGCGTAATAATTGCAACGTACAGTGCTTAAAAATGACTAGTATTTTAGAAAATATATTTATGTGCACTATTGTTAAATGTTTTCATGTTAAATAAATTTTTGAAAGATCAGTGTCCCAGCTTTAAGCTCTCAGCTTAAATATAGTCTTTGCTCATCTGAAAATAACTGAAAATTCACTCCTTAAGAGTAAATGGTGTGAATTTTTTAATGCTGTTTTTTCTTAGTAGTTTGTTTCCAGTAGCTGAAAAAAACAGAACAGTTTTAACTTGTAAGAGTCTCACTAGAAATGTTTCCATAATACAATAAGCTGACCTTGCAGAGGGACACAAGCAGTTTCAGCATTGCTTTTCCAGCATTCAGCCTTGCTCATAAATCTTTGTGAAATGTACAGAATGCAGAATGACCACCTGCCATTAGCCTTTTATGTGTCACTGCCTTTTCAGGGTAAAACTAAACCTGGCCCCTCTCTGATACTCTGAGCCGGAGCATTGATTTGCCACAGTGATTGCTCACCATCCATTTCTGGAATCTGTCTGAAGCCACCACCTATTTATAATTTGTCATTCCTTGCTGTCTTAGACAGTTAATGTGATTTCATTACAAAGCTTTATGCTTTTTAAAATCTGAAATCATGCAATAGCAACGACTCGTAGTATCAGGCCTTGTCTAAACACAACTGCTGGTTTAGCAAGAGGTGACTCTAACAGTGATTTAGTGAACTGATGCGACTTTGTGTGTGGGCTCTGCTGGCCTAACCTGGCTTATGTCTGTTTAGTTTTGACTTGTAAATATAATACCGTAACCCAAATGGATGTAAACCAGCTTGAAGCTGGTAGGGCCCGCACACAGAGCTGCGCTGAATTAACTGTACTGGTTTTTGCGCTTGAACTGATGCATCCTGAAGTACTGCTGCAATGGTTTCATTCTGAAGTCAAAGTATGAAGCAGGGTTTCTCTTCCTTTTCCAGGATTTGAATTTGTATGGATTGTCAGCCTTACCCAAAACAATTATTAATTATGCATTGATCTTGAGTGACAACTTGATACTTCGTGTGAGACATGTTAATAGGGATTTCTCCCTTGGAAGATTGCTGGGGCAGGTGAACTCTGACCCAGCAGGCTGTGAGTAATGGGGCTTGCTTTAATTGTTTTGGTATATCCAGGACACTGCTCTGAGTTACATCATTAACAGAGACTGCCTTTGCCAACAGAAATCATCAGAATGTTTACCTTAAATACTGTTGTGGTTTTGGAGGATGAAATGTTCTAAATTTTTATCTAACAAGCCATTTTTCTACCCCATTTGCTGTCTGGTTTCTGTAAGCGAGATGACATGCTCTCCAGTGTAGACAGGTTTAGTGGTTTTGTGGATAACAACCAAATCTGAGCTAACTGGTTGCATTAGCACAGCCTACACCTGTCCAGGAAGAGGTGCATATCCTGTGCCCGGTTAGGAGTTTAACTGCACCCGTGACAGTCATACAAACACTACAGACTTGCCAAGTGTCTGATTTAATTTTTTTTAAAGTGATGTGATCATGCCAGCAGAAGTTCCTGTTCTAGCAAACCACATGCCATTGCTTGGGTCTTTAATGAACATCGCAAGTGATGTTCCTACTGTTTGTATGATCTACACATTGCATTTATATAACCATTTCAGTTACCAAAAATGATTACACTGGCAAAGATGCTTTCAAAACAACTTGATGGCACACACGAAATGTTACGTTCTAGCCTATTACCACAACGTCTTCCTTTTTTTGATGCAAGAGGTGGTTTTTAAGCAGTCTACAGCAAATTTTTCAAGCAGAATTACGAATAGTGGGCTGAAATAGCTCTCTAGAGAAGGTTAGAAAGTGCTGCTGACTTGCTTCCGAAGGGAGTAGTGTCTAGGTTAAACCTTCAAAGCTGGCTTCATCACTTGATGCTGGCTTTCAGTTCTTGTTTTGCTTCATGCTTCTTCACCATGTTCTTGGGAAACCGACTGAACTACACCATGCTCCAGCCAGCTCAACTGTGTGCTGATATTCTTATCAGTCTTGTTAGCTTTTAGGGGAATCCATGTACTATGCACAAGCTTTGAAAGGTAGAAGTTGTGTTCAAAATTGCTGTTTCAAGGACTTTCGAGAAGCAGAAAGTCAATGTTGTGTGTCAGAGTCTCTTCCAGACAGTTATATTGATAGTCCATAAAAGCAGTTATCTTGACTGCCTCTCATCTATCTGCTCTGCCTCCCTGAGAACTTGGCAGGTCTTTTTCTACAGAGTTGCTTTACAGCCAGTTGCCCCAGTCTGTGTTGCTGCAAGGAGTTATTCTGTCCCAGGCGCAGGACTTTCCATTTGCCTTGGTTGACCTTCACAAGTGCTCCATCAGGCCACTTCTCCAGCCTGTGTAGGTCCCTCTGAGAAGGATCTCCTGCCCCAGCCATGCCAGCCAGTTTGGTATCATCTGCAAACCTGTTGAGAATGCTCTCTGTCCCATAATTGGTGTTAATCAAGTTTGTTAATAAAGATATTGAATTGTATTGGCCCCAGTATCAACCCTAGGGATGCCACTGGTAATCAGCTGCCAGCTGGCCTTTGTGTGGCTGATTACCTTTTGAGCCTGATATTCTAGACAATTTTTCATCGCCTTATAGTCTGCTTCTGTCTCGCCAATCTGCTTATTAAGAATGCTGTCAGAGATGGCGTCAAAGGTGTACAATGCTCACTCTCCCATCATCCACCCAGCCAGCTTGTTATTGTGGAGGGCAATCGAGTTAGCGAAGACTTGCCACTGGTAAATCCATGCTGGCTGTTTCCAGTCACCACTACCTCCTGCATGCAGTTGGAAATAGCTTTCAGGAAGATTTACTACATAGCTTTTGCAGGGACCAGGGTGGGACTGATCGGCCCACAGTTCCTTGGATCCTTCTTACATGATGGGTGGTGTTTGCATGTCATCAGGAACCTCCCTTTGTCACCATGACCTTTGAAAGATGACAGTGACTTTGCAGTGACATCAGCCGGCTCCCTCCTCAGCTGTGTCTGCATCCCGCCTGGTCCCAAAAGTGTTCCATGGCCATTCCTTCCCCTTTATTCTCTGGGTTGGTGGGGCTCTGGTGCTGCACAATGTAGCTAGCAGGACCAGTCTGCTTTTCTTGGGAACTGTCCTTAGTCCGTTCTTTCTTGCATGTGTGCCGGTCTTGTTATACCAGACTCCTCAGCTGCAGTGCTTCTGTAGTGGTGTGCACTGCATGAAACTTCAGTCTCACTTGCCCGTAGCTCTTTCCAGTAACTATCAGATGCTCCTGTGCTCAGCAAACTAAACATTTCCAGGGCGTTTTCGTGATTTCCTTATCTCCCTGATTTTTATTTTTTTTTTCCCCTTCTAAAAAATTTAAGTTTTAAGGTGAGGTCCCTGCCGGGAGGGAAATAGGAGAGGTTCTTTCTAGTTGACTTGACTCTTAATTTCTTCAGAGTTCAGTCTTGCAGGAACATGGCTAGTGAGCAGTTGCTATCATCTCATACCTGCAATGCCTTCCCTACTTTTTGGTGCAAACTTGCACAATTACTTCACCAACGATTCAAAACTGCTTACCTGTCAGCACCAGTTCAGTTTTAAGGCATGTCATGATCTCTTTTCATCAGGAGTAGACATGCAGTAAGTAGTACTGCCAGGTAATATCTCCCAAGGGAGATGATTGTAGATTTCTGTTTCTTACTACCACTTTGGTAAATGCTTCTTAACCATCTTGCAGTACAGACATCAATGGCCCTTAAGGCTAGGGATATTCTCTTATCTTTCTTAGCTGCCTTAATTTTATTAATGAGCTTAGCAATTGTCTTCCAGTTGCTGAAGAATGCTTCATGCTGATCCCATGTGCAGAATGGCTGACACTGTAGGAAATGCTATAAAGCAAGCTGAACCATCCTTTTTGGCTTGTGAGTTCACTTTAATGGAACCCTTTTTACTTTCAGTCCAGCTACCAATTTAATCACTGCTGCACTTCAAATATTAACTGTTGCTCAGTGCCATCTGAGTATGGAAGGGGGGGGCAGGAGGCACTAGGATACAGATTGGGCTCTGTGGAGGGTCATGAGTAGCTGTAGCTGTTGCAAGCAGCCCATGAGTGATGGCTACTTGGTCCCTGTGGATCAACTGCAGGAGCAAGCAGCCACAAGCTAGCAGGGCAAGCTTGTGTCCTTGCAAAAAGAATGTCTTAAGGTCCAGCTTTCCTTAACCTTAGCACTCACGCGAACTTGTGAAGAGTCAGACAGGGCTGTTCAGCCCCATATACCCAGCCTGTGCCCAGCAGACAGATATGCTACCCTGGGCAGCTGGGTTTAAGAAGCAGCTTTAAGTGCCAAACCTTCATGCAGGCAAAGCACTGCTCCTGCCAGCATGTGAGGAAACCTGGCTGGTAGGTAGGACTAAACAGCTCCTGTGATTTGTAGACCAGGCTTTCTGCAAGTGGGGCAGTGAGGGGAGAGCCAGTTTTGACAGCCTAAGTCCCTCCCTTGGACCAAGCTGAACAGCCTCTGGCTAGGAGGAGAAGGAACCGGTGAGGAAAAAGCACTGTTTGACAACTTGTTGCTCTGTATTCCTTTCGAGTCCTGGGTGGGATCTGACTCCTGTTTGCTGTTCCTGGGCAGTTCTACAGTGTGCTGGCTGCTCCTGTATCCCCTAGGTGTGTGTGCTGCTGGACGCTTTCTGGACCAAAGGTGCCACTTCAGGGGTTTGGACTGCCCTGGAGCTATTGAGCTTGTCTCTAGTTCCCATGTCACTTGCTGTTTGTTTCCCAGACCCTCTGTCACTCAGTCTAATTAATTTGAGGGGAAAGCTGAAAGGCAGTAGAAGTCCCCTGCAGCTCCTCGGAGGCTGTACTTTTCATCCAAGGTCTGTTCCCAGCGTGAGGTGAGTTACATCTTAGATACTGGGTGTGTTAGACCTCTGCGGAAAGGCTCAATACATAAGCCTTCCAACTTTCAGCTAAGATTATCTGCACCTCTCCTCCTAGAGTTTGCATCCCTTCCCTGTTCACACATATGTTCCTCAGTCTCTCCTCTTATACATGGAACTGGAAGGTGGAATATATTTAGGGAGGTGGGCACATGAGGGCAAGTGTATTTGCAGACAAATAGAACTTACACAAACTTCTGCATATTGTATCTATGGAACCAGGGGGACTTGCAATAAAGAAAATTGAAAAGTGATGATTTAGTGGAATTTAAATCCTAATTATTTCAAAATTGAAAGAATGATACATTGTTCCTTGTGACATATCATCTTTTATATGGGGTGACCTGTGTGCTTTCTCCTCTCTATCATAAACCACTGTAATAAATATATGCTGTGTTCAGGGAGCACGCAGTATCATTTTTTATCTGGGGAGTCTGAGTCTTGGATACAGCTCAACTAAATAGTTTCAAATGACAAATCTGTCCCAGTTTTGCCATTGTGTGCTGAACAGTTTTGTATTGCTTCTCAGCAATACTGCGTCTGCCTGCCTTCAGTCTTTCCTGTAGAAAGCTCTTGTAAAATAAAAAATAAAAATTAAGCTTTCTGAGCTTTATCAGGCTGCAGTATTGATAGAAGAGGTTCCAGAACTGCTCAGACAAATGAAGAATGTTGGGTATTCAGCATCAGCTGGTATTTGTTCAGAAGGAACTGGCATATGAAGTCACTAAGCTATTATCCATTGTGTATAACATACCACTTAAACCACCTACCGGAGGACCATCCCTGCAGCAGGACCATGTCAATGGGAAGTGACAGTTCTCCATGTGGTGCTAGTTTCCAGAAAGGACTCCAAGAACCAGCTAGAAAATGATAAACCCAAAGGAGTCAACAAGCATGTAGAGAGGAGAAATCTGGTTAAGGTGGTATGTTTGGGTTTCCAAAAGACCTTTGACAAGGTCCCTCTGTGCAAGCTCTAAGAAACAAAGCTGTTGTGAAGTAAAAAGGGCTCTTATAATTGATTAATTACTGTCTGAAAGAGATAAAAAAAAGCTAGGAATAAAAGATCAGTTTACAGGAGGAAGGGGAGTTATCCTGTGCATCTCCCCTGGAGTCTGTGCTGCTCTGCACACCCATATGTGAGATGGAAAACGGAATTAAGAGTGAGATTACAGTTTGTTGATGGTGCTGCATATTCAGGATAATTAAAATGAAAGCTGGCAGTGAAGGGTTTCACAATACTGGCTAATTTGCTGATAAAATCGCTGGCAAAATTTGGTCGGTAAATGAGAAGTAATATTTATGGGGAAACAGTGGATTCTGATCCAGCTGTTAGAGACTGGAAGAGGTTTTCTGGGGATTTAATGTGATAGCATGGAAGTACTGCGGTGGGTAAAAAAGCAAATCAAACATTAGGAATTATTAAGAAAGGAATAAATAAAGTAGAAGTCATAAAGCCAGTATAAGTTCATGTTGCCCCATCTGTAGTTTAGTATGTACAGTCCTCTTACTACCATCTCAAAAAAAAAAAAAAATGTAGTCAATAGAAAGATACCGGAAATAACAGCAAGGTGATCAAAGTCATGGAGTAGTTTCCATACAAGGAAAGATCAAAACTCTCTATGATTCTTAATGACTGGTGGAAAGCCACAAGCACAGATATCATAGAGGTATCCAAAATACATATGTTAGATGTGATTAGGAATGTTTGCTTTTCCCCACAAAGAAGAATTAAAAGGACATCGGAGTTTGAAAACAAATATTTTTTCATCCAGTGTAAAATTCAACTGTGGAACTAACTGCTTTCGGACATAGTTCATGCCAAAAGCTTAGATATGTTCAGAAACTGCTTGATGGGTATAAATTCTAACTCTGTAAGTTAAGCTACAGATTGCCAGACTCCAGGATAGTGTGGCCGGAAGATTCCCTCTATGATATAAAGAATAATTAAAAAGGCATTATTTATTACAGATTAGAGTCAAGTAGAGAAATAAGATAGGGGAAAATTAATAAGGCCAAATACCTTCTCAAATGTTAAAGCAATAGTTTTAAAATTAAAGTTGGCCAGGTTGGATGGGGCTTTGAGCAACCTGGTCTAGTGGAAGGTGTCCCTGCCCATGGCAGGGGGCTTGGAACTAGATGATCTTTAAGGTCCCTTCCAACCCAAACTGTTCTATGATTCTATGAAAATCAGCAATTTTTAGAAGTCTAAGTAATACTATATTGTGTAAATGGTGGGCAGTTATGCTTTATATTTAATAGGCAGTTTTATTGAATTTTTGGGTAACTTGCTGCAGTGGCGTGAAGATTACATTTCATAGAGACCTCTAAGCTAGAAGAAAGAATATGTATATGTATGGGATATCACCTTGCTAATCCACAAATTTTTGAGCCTTTTTCTACTCCTGGCTTGCAGCAGCCTTAACTAATATGTCTGACTGAACACAGTAACTAGGTATTCTTGTAAAGGATGGATTTAATCTTTACTTCACGATTTGCACTAGCTTTTCTTTTCTTTCTTGGATGACTGACAAACAGAATTTGACCTTCGCAGCCTTAAATGGTTTGTCTTTTAAATTGATATCACTGGAGTTATTCTGAACAAGCATTCCCTCACACTGAAAAAGATAAGTGGTAAATTTGTCTGTCTCTTGATGAGAGACTTCAGGACCGTGCCAACCTGTATGCCAGCAGAGCCAAGGTTTAAACCTCAGAGCATATTGCATGAGTTATTTTTGATCCCTTATTAATAGCTGCTATAGAAGGAGCCCTATGCTTATGGCCAAATATTGTCTTATAGCTATTTCGAGCATTGGCTTGTCTTCAGTCTACAACTCAGTCAGTCCACAAAATCCATTCTTTTCCATTTAGTTTAGGTGCTGTTAATCTTTAAGAAAATTGTTCAACGTTACACAAACTGAACAAGGAACAAAGAATTGATTGTAGTCATTGGGAGGGAATCCATGTGCTGACATTATGCCCAGTTTCCTGTACATTGTGCTAAGTGACTTAAAAATGCAAGCCCTGTCCAAAACAAGAACTGCTGCATTAGGGAAAATAAGACCTTTTAATGTAATCTGATTCCAGGGTTATCTTTTAAAATACAGTGTTATCATGATGAAACCCTCAGAGTCGTGGAGATTTGGGGATACCTGTTGTTGACAAAGCTACCAGCTCTTTTTTTATTTATTTGTTGCTATGGCCTGGTCTCAGTTACACTAACCACTCCTTCTCCAGTCTATCTAAACTGCTTTCCTAATTCTTTGGCTTCTTTGAGCAGTGCTTTGATAGTTCTCCTTCTGTTGTATGATGCTGAAAGCTGCATCTCTCCCTCTACCATTTGTTTGGCTTTTTGTCACTTGCTCTTTCTCAGACCCGTCTGAGAAGGACCAGTCTGTGCTGTCTCAGTGGTGAGGGCAGTCTGCTGCAGTTGTAGAGTTAGAGTTGTGGGGTTGGAAGAGAGAACAGAAGACCTTCTGGTCCAGTCCTCTGCACACTAAGGCATGACCAGGTTTAGCAGGGCTTTTTCCAAAAGACAGTTAACTAATCCGTTCCTAAACATCTTCACAAAGGGCTTGTGTGCACCTCCCCTGGAGTCTGCTCCAGTGCCTGGCAAGTGGAGCAGTTAGGGAGCATTTCTCAGTGTTTGACCCAATTCTGCTTTCTTCCGAATGAAATTGAATTCTTTGTTTTCCTCTGGTTGCAATTTCTTTCCCTTTCATAACAGGCTTCCCACTACTGGAAGACTCTGTTCTCCTCAGATTATTTTTTTGTTTACCTAGATACAGTGAGGCTCGTTTTATTTAACCTTTCCAACTAGTTGATGTCTTCTAAACTTGCAGTGAGCCTTGTTGTTCTCCTCTGTGCTTCTTAGGAGTATGTTGCTTTCAAATTGAGTGTGATAACTTAAGTGGAGCTCTCTCCAGCCCAAGAATAATTTTCTTCAGGGCCTTACTAACAGCAGTTGTCTGTAATGTATTCCAGAATGAGATTTGGTTTGTTCTTCAGCAGCACCCCACTGAGTCATCCAGCAATGCCTTAATTACCCAGTGGGGACAGAGATGAGGGGATGGTAAAGCAAAATTAGAAGTAATGGTATAAATAATTAATGCTATAACAATATATTTAGTAAATGTTGCTTTGAAAGGTTAAGACCCTAAGCAAGCAGTGTGCTCCCTACAGCATGGGAGCTGTCGGAGCTGGCGTGGTGCATTGGCTAGAAGTGGCTGAGACCTGGCAGGAGCGGAGTTGCCCTCACATGAATGAGACTTGTTGCACAGCAGCATGGTGGCTGGGCTGCTTTCAGCCCAGCCTGTCTTGAGTGGATATCTAGTCAGTGATCCTCTCTGATTCTGTGTCCTTTTCGTCCTTGTTTTACCTTTAGATGTCTCCCACCTCAGTGTAGGAATTTCCCTGTTAGGCTTTGTTGTAAGAACATTTGTCAGGAATGCTTTGAGTCTGGGTTCTGGTCCCTGGAGCTCTCTACCTTCTCCACTTTGGTTTAATCTCACACCAGTAAAACGTCATCTCTCTTTCAACGTTTTTGTTGAACAGGAGGAACAGAGCTGGGCCTTGTTAGTCTTGCTGATGAGACTTTCAGATGAGTGTTTACACAGGCTCAAGGTTTTGCAGTCTGTGCTGAATCCCGTGCTTTCCTACATAGACCAAGTCCCTGCTGGTACAGCTGCAGTGGATCGAGGTTACAGCAGAGAGTGGAGCGGATGTAGAGTGAGCGTCCTGTTTTCCCCAGATCTTTTACAACTTGTTCTCTTCTTATCTTTTTTAATACTTCTTTAGCCAGATTTTTTTTTCCCAAAGCATTGTTTATTTCTGTGGTGCCCTACAAATAGCATAAACCATATTTGTGATGCCACAGAAATCCGTAAGAAATGCTTTTGGAAAATGAGGAAGGTTGCTTGGGTTTTTGGTGGGGATTTTTTTTCCATTTTTTAAATATAATCTTTTTCTAATTCATGTCCCATTTGTGTCTACCACATCTTTTTTAGTTGTTGAGACTAGAATTTCTCATGATACTGAAAATTGAGTGCACCATTACATAGGGGCCTAATGATAGTTTCTGTTTTGTTTTGTTCCATTCCAAATAATTCCTAGAATTTGCTTTGATTTCTGAGCTTGGAGCTGATATTTTCCTAAAGCTATTTGTTATAATCCTAAGAGCTTTTTCCTAAATGGCAGTAATAAGCTCAGAGCCTTTCGTTTTGTTATGTGACATTAGGTGTATTTTTTTGCCTGTGATTCATTCTGCAGCTATCTGCATTGAATTTCATCTGTCATTTTATCACCAGTTGCTCAGTATTGTGAGATTCTTCAAGTTTGTCCTTTTATTTACCCTCTTGAGTAGTTTCATCAGCAAACTTTATCACCTCACTAATCACCTCCTCTTACAGATCCTTTATTTAGTACATTTGGCAGCACAGACCTCAGGAAAGATTTCTGCAAAGGTCTCCAGGAGGAAACTCTATCACATATTCTGGTCTCCCTATCATGAAAATATGTTGAATCATGCAAGGATCTTCCTCTTATCACTGTAATTCAGTGTCTTTAGGAGCCTTGGTGAGGGACCTGGTAAGAAGCCTTTAGGAAGTCTCTGTGGATTGTATCACTTGGATCTCCCTTGCTTTTGTGCTTATTTACCCTTTGAAGGACCGCAGTGGCTTGCTGTTGTATGACTTCCCTCTGTAAAAGTCTTGGTGGCTCTTTTCCAAAATATCACAATTTCCCATGCATCCGCTATTCTGTATTATACCATCTGCTAATGTAAGCACCAGCAACTTGGTTCTTTTTGGGTTTGGTAAGACCTCTCCTTTTCTCTATTGCAGGAGTTTCCTCACTTCCCAGTGACTCCTCCTTTCCATCTTCTCAGCCATACACTGAGACACTTGCTGCTTGTCCATTTGTCTGGACCTACGCATAGCCATGACATGATTTCCAAGAGCAATACCCAAGAAGTACTGCTGTCCAACTTTCTAACATGAGCCATTTTGTTTCCAGAGCCTTTCTGGCTGTGTGTCTGCCATGCCTCCAGCAGGCAAGTCATCTCACAGTTCCTGGTTATCACACCCATCTGTAGGCCTGATCACAAAATCACTTGCTCATGGCCTAGCTCTTGCTTCAAGCTGGGAACCTACCCAGCAACCAGGAATGTGTCCATGGTCTTGAGGACATGCAGTCATGTTCCCAGTGAGACAGACCCATCTGCAGGATTGTTCTCCCAACCATCAGCTCACTGCTTCCTTCTGTGAGCTCTTCCTCTTCCTTCACAGCTGGCATGGAGATGGGGCTGCATTGTGATACCTCTGAAAGTTGTCCTGCATGATGCTCTTTGTTTCTCTTCTCTCTTCAACAGAAATGGGGTGATCCACTCAGAAGTGAGACTGTTTCATGGCTCTGGCAGCTGGGCTTTGTCAACAAACCTTGCCGTCTCCTAAATTTCTCCTGTTCACCATGCAGGTTATGGCACTTTGTTTCTGAGGATTGGCTGGTGCCACCCACCTGCAAGGCAGACTAATGCACAGGTGACACGGTGCAATAAACATGGAAATCACCATCCTCTAGCTGCACTTGCACCAGGTTTTGTTTTATTTTAAGGATGAGTAATTGCTGTAGTTCACCTGTAAGCCTACTCAGTCTGCCTGGCTGCTGCTTCTGTAAATGGTAGTTACAGAAGTGGAGAGCTTGCCTCTCCCCCACCACTCCTCCCTTTGCTGTGTATGTTCATTGCTCTATCCATTTCTGGCTACGTCCTTTTTTCGGCACCTGCTAGCCAGGGCTGTGTGACACTTTAAAAGTCCTGACAGAGCATTCAATCAGCAGTTCACACTGGGCTGCCAGTATCTAAACCATTCAGGGCATGTGCATGGTGTCGGAGCAAGTAACTGGGTTTACTCTTATGAAAACATAAAAGTTTGCATCAGGTCTGTATTTCTTGGATCACAGAGACCACAGTTCTTGATTAGACTGAAAACGTCATTAATGTCACCGGGGAAAGTAGACACCTTAGTTGTGTCCATCTTTCAAACTAGCAACATATCTGGTGTCATGCTTTGACAAGAGTTCAGTGCATGGCAGCATCCTCAATATGCTTCCAGTGCTCAATTACTCTATGAAAGCATTTGTGCAAGGGTCTAGCAAAGAACTATCAAGCAGCACTTGTGCCTTCTCAATGAACTTATTCTACATGTCGTTTTCTTTAATAGATCACTTGTTCTCAGTACCTCCATATTTGCCACCATCTCTCTTTTCCCATGGGCATCCCCAAAGGACAGTCCCTGACCTCTGCTTGGACTGCTGATGGCAGTATGAGGGTGATATGCTCAGAAGGCATTAGTGAATGATTTTGTTACTGGTGGCCATGCTGAGATTTGCTTTAGTTTGTTTGCCACAGGATTAAAACAAAAAAAACCCCAAACCAACAAAGACGCTTACCTGGACTGGAAAATGACTGAGCAAGCTGCTACATGTCTGTCTAGTGATGATTTTTGCTGAGCCCCTAGGAGCACACAGGACTGATAATTAGAGAGTATTTAGCCACCTGAATCTACAACTGCAAAAAAGAAAATTTAAATTTTTCCAGGCACTGCAGCACTGGCAATGAGAATGAATAAGTAGAATTATTGAGTGTAAGTTTTTCTTTTTATAAACCAGCTTTTTTTTTTTTTTTTTTTTTCTGGCCACAAAGGTGAGATTGAGATCTTGAAACAAAACTGATGTGGTTGCAAGACAATGATGTCCACGGAAACCAAGGGCCTAATACTCTGCTTCTGAATAAACTGTCTATGAATCCACCAAAGAAATCTCCTCTTTCTTACTTGCAGTTGTGTTGACGTGTTTCTGCATATAGCCACTGTTTTCATCATCTTCACCCTTACTTAGTGCTAACTGGGCACTTCCTGGCATTTGCAGGAGCTCATGGTACTTCCCCTGTGCGAGCTTTGCTGTCTGTAAGGAACGGCTGATTTCTGTGAAAGCAGTACTAGCCCTGGAGTGACTTTTTTGCTTTCTCTGTTGAAGAAACAAGTTTTTCCCTGGGCCTTATGCGGCGTGAGCTGTCTGTCTTGACATAAGCAAGATGTCCAAGTGAATGGTTATGTGGCAGCTTAAGACTATCTCAGTCCTACCCTTCCTGCTGCTCTTGTCATATGCTTTTCCTATCAGTGTAAGTGCTTGTCCGGTCCCACTGTGAGCCAGTTTAGCTCCTGGATCTGTTTAGTGGAGTATTAAATGAGTATCAGTGCCCCTTGCTTGGGGAGAGGGTCTGCTGGCCAGGTGTAAGACAGGGTAGGATGAAGGCAGCCCTGGCTTCAGCCAGCAGACCCTGCTGCAAAATCGTACCATGGGAGAGACTAAAGGAAGCCTGAAGTGACCAGCAGAGATTTCTGTCTTTGAGGTCTATAGTTAGGTAACACAGGTCTCATGTTTAGTTTGCCAAGTTGGAGCTAAAGTCATCTGCAGCTGTTTTTTCATGTCTCTGACCAGTTAGGAGAGACTCTTTCCATAGAGGATTGTTTGCTGGAGCACGGAGTGGCCCTGCCATGCCTTCCTACCCCATCTCACCCTTCTAGCAGGTATGGTGTGAGTGGAGTAACCTTGCCTAGTGGGCTGAAAAGTGATTTCCCCACTCCCCCCCACACCCCCCATTATTGACAAGGTTAGGCTTCATTTGGCATTGGCCACCTTATGCTGCTCTGCAGCCTCCAGTGGCCATTCAAGACAATGGGGTGAGTATCAGCCCTGGGCTGCAGGAGACCACATTAGTTTGGCTGAAGCTAATCTAAGGTTGCATCTTGGAAATTTAGAATATGTTTATGTAAGATAGCTGATGGCAGAAACCACATACATATTTTGCTTGCATTTTAAAAGTGCCTTTAGGAACTGCGTTAAATAGGTACAGTATTATGGCTGGTGTAGCACCTGTAGAGCTGAAGAACAAGGGGGTTGTTAGCAGAACATTTCTTTGCTAAGCAAACCTGCAGTAGCTAAATTTCCGTTTTCCACACAGGAGTGTAATGCTTCTAAGCTTTCTAATTATGAAATGTAGAGTTATTTCAGGCAGGAACTAAAATTTCAGTAATTTAAGGGCAGGATTTTATATATGCTGTCTTGATCCAGTGCCAGAGAGCTCTGGCTGAGTGGGAGAGAAATGACATACTTAGTGGTCAGAATGACTAAACTGGTGAGACTTGAAAAGCTAATGCTGCTCTACACCATTAGAAAACTGGCAGTCCCTGCTTTTTAGTGACAGAAAGACTTTATTTTTAGTGTTGGCAGTTGATCAAGTACTGGACTCATTTCAAGCTCTTCTCAGATGGTACAAAGTATTAGCCTCCAACTGCTGTTGAAATAATGGGTATTAAAAATCATGTTGGAATTAGGAGGATGAAGATGATGAAAAGGAAGGGAGTAAAATGATAAACTAGATTGGATTTTAAAGTCAGTCCCACGTGGCCTGTATCTGGTTTAGAGCTATGTGTTCTGGTCTGTGAATGCAAATGGCAAACCAGTCCATCGACTGCGGAAGAAAAGCACTGTGGAAGTGGAAAATCACTGTTTTGGGTTTGAATGAGAGGTGAATTAAGTGTAGGTTGCTGGACACATGGGAGCACAAATAATATGAGGCTGGAGGGGTTGGCATAAGGGGTTGATCCTTGTTGCTCTTTGCATAGTGAAATACTTCTATCTGTGGTCCTTGCTGATCTTCCTAGATTTGCCAAAATGCTATTTGATTAGAAATGTTAAACGAGGGGCAAAAAGATGGCAATCCTACATGCCTATGCTTATCATCTTAGCAGAAGTAAAAGCAGGGCAATTTAGCTTTCTTCCCATTTTCTTCCTGTTTCGGTAACACAGAGTGTGTGAGTGTCCAACTGACCATCTCTTTCTTTACAGCGGTGGCTCCTGTTTATCCTAAAGAAGCAGAGTTGGAAGCTTTGGCATGCCAATGTCTACCTCAGTGAAAGCAGATAATGTACCAGCCAGTGGTGAAGCGAAGCGTGGTACTTCGGCATTCACTGGCAATACCATGGCTGCAATACCTAAAGCAGAAGTCCTGATAATTACAAAGAATTTCACAGACATTTAGCTAAGCCATCTATAGTCTAGTGCAGTAGATATTTACATCTACCTCCTTTTAAATAAGTTGATGTCCCCAGTGTATATATGAACGCGTGGAGAGTTTCAAAATGTGTCTTCTATTCAAAGCAGTTCTCCACCTGACATTTCGTGCTGCTATTTCATCTTGAAAATGCTACGTTCATGAAATAATTATGCCTTTGCACGTATTCCTCTCTTCCCTTGTGCTCTACTGGGTTTTTTGTTGTGCTAATCATTCTAAGAGATTTGTTGTTGGTTTCTTTTGATGATTGGCATGGATACTGCCAAGCACTTCTAGTTGTTGTGGTTTTTTTTCCAATGGAAAAATCTGACATAATCCATATCTCTTTTCCTGCTTACATGAGAAATATGACTCAACTGCTGTTAAAAAAATGAAGCAACATAGCTAATTAATCAGATGAGAAAATGAATAATACCCTTTTAATCTAATTTCCCTCCCTTTCTCCCTGCTCTCTTTAAAACAGAGTTTACCGCTTCCTGCTGGTTCTAATACAATTGTGTCAGAATTAGATTTGCACAAGGATTTTAAAGCATGAAGGTTTTAAAACTGGGTTCATGGTACAGAAGTGCCTGTGCAGGATATCATAGCCATAAGCACACCCTGAAACCAGGGCTGAGAAGAAAGAAGGGAAGGTACAGAAGCTCTGTGTTTTTGCAGGAGCAACAGTAGGAGCTGTTGTTGTTCCCAAAATCACTGACGAGTGTAATCTGTGCTCCTGGAGATATAGGATCACTTGGAAGTGGAATTTTTGGTAGTGCCGGTTCTGACAAATGCCCCCTTAAGAGTAGAGCTGTGATTGTGAGACACAATGGCAAGGTCATACCTTCCAGTGCTGACAATCGCTAGTGGTGACAGTTGCAAGGCTATTTTGGGAGTGCTTTTCTCTTTGTTTTCTGTGAACTCCTTTCTCTGTGTTCCCAGATTTAACCCTGATGCTGTTCAGCTGTCATCAGGCTTGCCTTTGTTTGTGGAGCCCTGCCTGGTTTGCAGTGTATGTTGACATCATATATGTACTCTTACTTTGCATTCAGTGGGCG
This sequence comes from Buteo buteo, assembly GCF_964188355.1. Taxonomy (NCBI): domain Eukaryota; kingdom Metazoa; phylum Chordata; class Aves; order Accipitriformes; family Accipitridae; genus Buteo; species Buteo buteo. Next base: position 6,936,075 of record NC_134193.1, read on the forward strand.
ATTGACTCCCTTCATCTCCCAGCTAATCTTGTTCCATATGTTTTAGACTTATGACAGGAGAACAGTAGAGAAGTAAGTCTTGTCATTTAATCCCTTTGACTGTGACCTATGTGTTGTGACAGCATGACTTAACTGGCCTGCTAATTCTTCGAGTCCAGTGTATTAACAGTTAATGTTGCTGCTGGTATCAATGTCATCCTCTGGACTGCAGTAACTCTTTAACCATTTCTAAAACTCCTCAAAAAGCTCTAGTTGCACTAATCATATAGCATAAGGTTGTAGTAAAGAAAACCATTTCAAGCCTCAGGTTAAGGAGCAACCTGGTAAATCTTAGTTCTTGGAGGTTTCTCATGTGACTGCTGGTAAGTCATTGAGGATGGGATTCATCTCATCCTGTTGTAAATGGGTATATGCTGGTCTGTAGGCAGTGGGAAAGGACAGGTACTGTGAGGGTAATACATCCCACCTAGCTTAGACAGGCAACACCCTCTGGGTACATCTGTTTCTTTACACTTTGAAAATGTGGGTGAAATAAATCTTGTGCAAGGCAAGGTGTGGAAACATATGGCTGGGCCAGGAGGGACACTGGCAACCTGGACTTAAACCTGCTTAAGGTGTGGGGGTCTCAGGTTGAATTCAAGACTGCATTTGCATGCACATAGAGAAAGTTCTGCTCTTACTTTAGTGATTTTTATGGCCTGTAGTCACTGCAGTAACTCTCTGGCTCTTCATTAAGCCCTAAGAAAACCTTTTAATCAGTTTGAGTGTGATGTGGATCTGTCTGATCTTGTCAAAAACGGTCCCACTGGTAGTGTTAGGAAAGGGTGTGCTTGGTTTTTATGAACAAAACCCACTTTTGTCGCCCCATATCTAATGCAGAATCTTTTGTAGCTCTTGGGTGGTGCAGCCTCTGCAACCCGAATGAGTCTAGGTCAGGTTTCTAGCATGAGAACATCATTCGGAAGGAGAAAACTAGAGGCTTGGGCAAATAAAGCATCTGAGCAATGGAGGTGAATCAGTTCTGGATCAGAATGGCTGCAGACACATGACACATCTGTGTATACTAGTCCTTCCCCACCATTGTAAAGTTCCCTAGATTTACAAAGAATAAATATGAGTGTCTGTGTTTGTATATATGTAGATATATGCACACGTGTACATACCATACACACACACATCCACAGCCCGGAAAGCTGGTGAGAATTCACTGTAGACCCTGCCTTGAGCAGGAGGCATTAGACTATAAGTCTCCTGAGGACCTTTCCAACTGCAGTGATTCAATGGTATGTATGTTGCTGTTCTTTACCTGACTGGCACTGAGAGCTGGGTGCTCTTTAAACAATTGCAGATGGTCCCTGCTCTAAGGATGTCATTGTCTAAAATATTAACTGTTTCACCATAGGGTGGTATGGCAGAATCTCAGAGGTGTTTGTTAATACTTTGACTTAAGAGTTACAGAAATTGGGATCAGTGATGGAACAGAGGGAGACAAACCATGTCAGGGGAGGTCTGGATGTATAAAGAGCTTTGAAGATGGTATCAACACTTGATTTCCGGACTGGAGGAGAATCTGGTAAAAGAATTAGTAATAGGGGTTTCCTGAGCAATCTGATTTTACAGCAGCATTTTGCACAGGCCCAAAGGTACCATATTCCTGGGAGGCTCAAGAGATGAATACTAGAGTAATTAAGAAGAGGTGAAGCATGGCCTCTACTGGCCTGACATCTCTAATACTCGATTAAAAAAGCTGGCATGTGTCCAACTAGCTAGTTTACGTGTTGTATTTAGGTGTGACAGGTGGAGCTGCCAAATATGATTTCTATGTGGGAACCATGAGAATTGCTACCCGAGAATCCGACACGGTAGGATTACAAGATTTTCACTCTTCTGCACAGAGGAGTCACCAAGACAGGGTTCTGTCACAAGACTGATGTATTCATAGTAGAAACATGTAACACAGAAGCCAAGCATGTAGCCCTTTCTTCTTTTCCCTTCTTGCATCTTTTCTCTGCCTTGAGAAAATGCATAGGTTCTCTCTCTTAAATCCTGACCAACCAAGGAGGGAGCACCAGGGAATTAAATATAACCAAAATTAAAACCACAGCCTTTATTACAGGTTTCCTGGCTGACTTTGATTTCAAGCTCTTGTATGCACACTGCTGCTATTTTATTACATGATCATATGACACTGAGTGATGTGACATACTGTTTGTAAACTAAATATTTACTCAATGGGGCTGCATTTAGAAATGCAATATGCTCTCAGCCAAGTTCACCCTTGTTAGATGTGCTACGGTACGCAGTGCTACCAAGTTGTGCAGGTAGATGGCAGCTGAAGTGCCTGTGCCCCTAAGGAGCTGTAATGCTGAAATGTAAAGCTGAAATGCTGACAAGAACTGTTCTGCCTGAAAACAGTTGCACTGAATGTTGTTCATGTATTTATGTTAAACTACCACAATACTGGGTAAGTTGTGGAGAAGACAGTTGCCTTAATGTGGGTGCCTGTGACAGCACTGCTGATGTGCAATTATTGCCACAGTTTCTTTGTTTTGGGTTTGTAACCATCCCACTTTCTCCATGTAGAGGCAAAAAGGTGGGGTTTTTTTCTTCACTCAGCTGATCCCAAGCAATTCCGAGAGGAATTTGTCAGGTGGTTTAGTTGCTCTCCTCCCTGCTGTCTTGTATATAGTGGGAATGTAACACCAGTCATAGGCTGGGGGTTTGCGAAATGTCATGCACCCCCTAGAAAGTAAGCAGTATTATGCTGTTTACACCAGGTTAGAGCTCGATTCTTGGTCCTCTGAACCCTTCGGTTTCATCCCATCTGGCTCCTGTTACTCCCTGATCTTCCTATCTCTGTCCTGTGGGGGATGCCCAGGCGATATGCAAACCAAAAACCTTGGCAGGCAGTTGGAGCTGTTGTGTTGCTGATACTCATCAGAAGTTTGATGACGCTTGTGTGTTCTGTATGCTCTGAGGAAGGAGCAAACACTAACAATACTATTATAATAATGAGGTTTCATTAAAGATAAAGATCAGATTTTGTCTGGTTGATGAACAAGCTTTGCCAGATGAGCAGAGTTTTGAGAGTTGTTCTGAAACGTTTCCTGGTGTCCCCTGTTTTGTTATTGCAGTGTAAACTTCATGCTTGAAAGAAGAATGCCTTGGCAATAGCTACTGGCAAAAACAAAATATAAATGCAGTGAGTGTCCCTGGCTGTAAAGGACTACACCTGTTATCTAAGAGGGGGAAGCTAATATGCCATATCTGCAAATTTTAGAAACTGAGCACTTCCTCCCTATGGAAAAACTGCTAAATGCTGGTCCCCTGCCAGGAGCTGAAGGAACACCATGAGCTGTGGATGGAGACTTGCCCAGTGATGCCTGGGATTTAAATCATATGAGCCAACTTTCTTTGAACGGTTAGTGGGTAATTCTGGGCACTGGATGCAGTTTGCATCAAAGACTGCTAAAACTGTAATACATTAGTGCCGTTCCAGAAGCACTTGGAGCTAACCAGCTGCCAAGAAAAATACAAGGATGGCAAGAGATTAGCCTGCTGAAGATCTCCGATTAGAGGGAAAGATAGTCACCGCATACTCCCACCCTATTGCATCGCCTTGAAGGTTGTGTTATATCTTTTACAGAGAAAGAAGATAAAGAAGGAATTAAAAATTTAGAGTCAAAAATGCTGCACTCTGTAGTTAACCTTGCTTTTAGCCTCTTCTGCACATGTAACCAAGTAGCTGAGGGTTAGCAGTGCCTAAAATTGAAAGAACTAAGCCTATCTGTATATGTGTTTTTCTCTATGCAAAGCAAATTTCAAGGGCAATTTAGGAGAGGGAGTATTTCCTCACATTAAATAAGTACCCACTGAAAAGGTAACGTTACTTCTCAACCAACTGTTTTTGACTTTCTTTCCTCCCTTTGGGGGGTTGGAGGGGCAGGTGTCTGCTTTGTAATATTACTGTCCAATGTAGTTATTCTTACAATGTTCCCAAGGAACACTGTATCAAATAAAAGAGGAGAACTTTGCATAGCGATAGATCCTCTCGGGTTACTAAACTTATCCACTCTCCTAAATTTAAGGTTGGAGGATTAATAGTACTTAAAGGAGGACACATCTACCCCTTTTACTTCCTCTTTGTCCTCTTCTCCTTCCTCCAGTAACCTCAGGTAACCCATTTTGCTTAGCCAGAAGATGAACTTTACCCTCTGAAACTCAGTGAATGCGTTTTTCTTATGTGGTGTTTCACAGTGCTTAATTTTGGCAGATAGGCACAATAAAATATACAGCAGAGATTTTCTGGGGGGGTATCAGAAGTCGAGGCTCTCAAAAATTTTAGGTGGGCAAGCATGTGCCCTGATACTTCTAAACATTAAGAATTTCTGTTCTTTAATTTATAGCTTGGTAAAATGATGTCATGTATGAAACTATTAATACCATTAATGTGTGTGCAAGTATGAATTCTGTGATAACATAAGTGTTAATCAGTTGATACTTTAAAAGTGTACACAGAAATATATTGCAACCCCTAAAAGCTGCCATTTAATCTGGCATAATTTTTATAAGTTTTCTAAAGTTCTTAAAGTTTAAGACCTTCAGAAATTACCAGTTTTACCCATTATCTCAATTGTTGGCCTCATAATTATTGCTCTAAGATGTTAAATATGTCATAGCATATTAAGATAAAAGCAGTGTATTCTTTTAGGGTGTCTGACTAAAAAATTATGCAAATAATCCTATGCCTGATAGTTTCTTACATGAGATAATGACGAGATTTTCAGAACTGAACAGGGGTTATTCAGTACCTCTGTTTGTCAAATGTCATTTTCTGAAACTCCTTCTCTACCTCACTTATTAAAATCTTGACCAATAGAATTAATATTACGTAATATTACAAAAATGCAAAAAATCCTTGCATTTTGATATTTGAGGCAGGCAAGAAGTCATACCTGCCAATGTTAACGCAGCCTCAAGTCATTTAAAAAACTGTTCATGTTACTCAACTCTGTTCATTTCTATTCTTATGTGTCACTAACTAATACTAAAATAAATATTTGTCAAGCAGCGTCACGTTGCTTGATCACATAACTTGAACAGCCATTTTTCATGATATGTAAATGCAGAAGGGTGGAGTAAAGGTTATTTTTCTTAGATATTAAAGAATACTTTGCTGCTCCATTAAGGACTTAATACATCTTTGTGCTTGACTTTATCTTCCTGGCAAATGCAAACAGCAAGCATGAAATGCATGATGGTTCCCTTGGGGAAGCAAGCGAATGCCTGCTGTTGTCAGCACCCATGTAGCTTTGTCACTTTGTCATAATTTTATCTCTTCAGAAGCCAGGCGACTCAAATTACTGCAGATTTCGGTGTAGGAACAGGTGGGGTTTGATCCCATTATCCCTTCTGTTTCTAGCATACATGCCATAGGAACCATGCAAGACGGGAACCAGCAGAACAACGAGGCCAATAACAGGCAGAAATTTAAAAGAAGGGGTGGGGGGCCCTCTTTTGTGCCTCTAAACAGGTATTTAATTTTAGAGTCCAGTATATCCAGTGGCTTGACCAAGAACTGGTGTTTTCTTTTGGCCGATTCCAAGTATGTGCAGATGTAGTGGGTGTATTGGGGTGGTTTAAATGATAAACAATGTAAATATAATTCTCTATCAAATACATACAAAGCTCACAATATAGAGACATTCTTGAGTCTAAATTTAGATTTACATTCAAGCTGCAGGTAATATGCAAATACAGCACAGCACTAAGTATGCACAGGCATGAAACAGCTACCTTGCTGCTTTGTCAGAGCCACACTGATAAAATTATTCTTTGAGGCTATAATTCTTCAGTCAGCCAGAAGTGATTGAGCTCAAAAGAAACCACTGTGTGGGTGAACTTGTCTTGGCTATTCTCGGAGCAATATGCTTTTAGATAAAGTCAGTTTTATTTAAAAAGTGATATGTAATGGTTGTGTTCCCAGGTCAAAATGTAAATAACTCTCATCAATAAGATTGCAAGTGTAATTTATTTGAGGTGTGTTAGGGGAAAACTTGAAGTATATCATAATAAATGTGGGTGGCAATAAAATACAGATTTGCTCTCAGTTTTGCAGGCTCAGAGACGAATTCCCCAAAAATTGCTCCTTGAATGGTAGAGGGATCAGTATGTTCCTCTATTTATCCATGTCCACCTCTGTGTGCATTGCACACTTTACCTTCCTACTGCATTTGAATGCATTGTTATGGATGTAAGCCACTAACAGATTTGTTTGCATAGTTTGCAGGATTATGGAAATCAGGAGTGGATACCATCTAGAATATGTCTTAAAATTAATCACGTGCATATTGGGCACACATTAGTTCCCCTGTACAGTAGGAATATTTGGCTTGTGTTTCCTGCTCTCATCACCTGCTGAGACTTAGAGGCTACATCTGCACTATTGCAGCAGGAGGCATAAGCTGCAGCAAGTCCTGATTAGATAGTAAGAAAAATTACCCACTGAGAGGATGGTGAAGCACTGGGACAGGGACCTAGGCTAGCTGTGGAGTCTCCATCCTTGCAGACAGTAAAAACTGGCTGGAGCAGGCCCTGAGCAACCTGATCTAACATCAGGTTTAGCCCTGCTTTGAGCAGGGGGTTGGACCAGATGATCTAAATAAATGAGGATGAAGGAACAAACCTTGTTCCTGAGGCTGGTGGTAGAACCTGGTTGCATCTACTTTGCTCAGACCTAACCATGTCTTACCCTGTCAATGCTTGGACCTGGCACTCCTCCGACCTCAGTGTGGTGCTCTTCAGTCCCCAATATTTTTGGTTTGGATTGTGGGGTTTTTTCCCAGTTTTAGTGCCTGAAATAACCTAAGGGAAGCCCCCCAGAATTGGGTTTACGGGATGAAGCTGTTTCATGCCTGCGGGTGGCAGAGTGTTGATAGACTGGGGCAGGGTGGAGGGAGCCAACCCAGGGGCAGTCTCATCTGTTCTGGGTTTGGAGCAGTTCCTAAAGTAAACTATTTCTAGAATTATGCTTGTGCTTTTCTGGCAAAGAGTAAGATTAAACCAGTCTAAAACAGAACAGGGAAACACGCTAACACTTCAGCATAGATGCAGTCTGGACTTGGGTGCTTGATTCTGCTCCCGGGGCATCCTTTCCTAGCACCATAGATGCACTCTGCGTTTTCCAGCATTTGCCAAGTAACTGTACTAGAAGTTAGTTTTCTGGAGCATGCTTCCTTAGAGGCAAGAGGTTTAAAAGCTTTTGCTTTTAAAGTTCACAAGTAGCCTTTTGCACAGCTACTTGTGAAACAAGCAAATACAGGAGTAACTTGTGTTTGTGGGGTAAAAGGCTAGTTCAGGATTTGCACTTGCAGTAGAAATAACAAGCGTTGGATGTCCTGGTGTAGGGCATGCCTCTCCTTTGAAATAAGCAATGCAGCATAGATGAATATGTTAGATAATACAGGATTGTCTCCTGGACCGGGGGCTAGAGAGTGGGGTGTTGGTTAAAGACAATTTCCTCATTTTCATTACTTGCTAGGGTAGGAATGGATAGTCAGTGTTGCTCATTTTAGAAGAATGATTATCCGGAAGTCATCTGACTGCTGTAACTGATAGATGTGCCCACATCAAGCTATATAAAACAATCGAGTACTGTGATTTTGGAGGAATTTCAACCAAGCTGATTCCCTCTTTAGTAATGAGGACCTAGGTTTCTGCCTGTAGATGGACATGCTGTAAAAGCCAGTCCTTTTGCCTCCCAGTCATGCTTGGTGCTTCTCAGCTGAGGCACATGCATTTGGACATATGTATTAAATTGCCAGCTCATCCTTAAATAGCAGCCTCCAGTGAACTGTAAATGCAATGCAGAACGTGCTGTAGCCAGGAATTTGAGGAAGGATGAATTCCACCCAACAGAAGCGCTGAGACTTGAAAATCTAGCTAGGTTTTCTTCTGGCAACTTCAAAGCTAGCAGGTCTCTAAATACAGGCTCTGGAATACATACAGCAGCTAATAAAAGGTTGTCTTTCTATTCAGTAGGTCACAGGGTCTGTAAAGCTAACAGGGAAAGTTGTACTTTGTTATACTCAGGAAAATTAATAAATACTGCTGAATAAAGAAGTTATTAACTTCTGTCAAATTCTGCTTTTGCTATGATTACGTCTGTAAAAGGGCAACATCCAGTATACAGATGGTCTGCTTTAGTCAGGCTTCTTGATCTCATGCTTTCCCTGCTCATTGCTACCACTAGTGATATCTCATTTCATTCATTGTTATGACATTATTTCATTGAAATTTTGAGGGAACAATGTAATCTAAATAAATACATAGCTTGCCTTGCTTAGGAGGAATTTGATGCCATACCTAAAACTAATACAGATATATCATTTTACAGTGTGTCCCTGCTCCAGGGAGATAACAGTGTGGGAGAGAGGAAGGAAACAGATCAATTGGTGAGAAGTGAGGCTTGAGCAAATGTAGAGGTTGTCCACCTGGGGACTCTTTGAGTTACAATTAATTTTTGAAAGTCCTGAAATTAATTTATTTTAGTTCCCAACCTCATGCTACCTTTAAGTTTTAAGATGTGCTAGCTCACAGTGTGGGAATCTCAGCCCAGGAATTACCTGCTGCCAATAAACTGCAAATTGAGGTTGTACACTTGATTTAACACCAACGCTTTTTTTTTTTTCTTCTCTTTCCCTTCCCTTTTCTCTTCAATCCTTCCCTCCCCTGAATGTCCTCCCTCCCCTTCTCCCTCAGGCCTGTATAGATGAGAACCTGGACATGGTGAAGTTCCTTGTAGAAAATGGAGCCAATGTGAACCAGCAAGATAACGAGGGCTGGACCCCTCTTCATGCAGTGGCATCGTGTGGCTATCTGAACATAGCAGAGTGAGTGAGTTTCAGGCTATTCTGGGTATTTATAACACTTTCCACATCTTCCTCTTCAGAGCAGGTACACAGACGATTGATGCTCTGAGACTTATACAGTGTCTTGGGAAGCAATGCTGAAAATAGATGCATTTCTCCTGTTACTGAATTCTTAATTTGTGGGGATTAAGGTGGAGCCTGCAACTGGTTGCCTTTTGCTGATCCCATTACAGTGACTTATGATTCATTAGATACTTTAGCTGAAATGCCAAGCAAAAGGGAAACACGATGGCTGACAGGCAGGCACACTAATAGAAACGTGTAATGAAGCACAGCTCTGCTGCTACTGACTGTCTTTGCTGTGCGCTTCCATCAGCAGGGAGCCCATGCAGAATTTTAAGTGTTACCTAAGCGCAATTTGGGATTTTGTTCCTCTAACTGAAAAGAATTCTGTCTCTGTACAAAATGTATGTTAGTGTAATTACGCGCATATAGCTATTCTGGTGTAAACCCCAGATGGCGGATACCATCAAAAGAATTCAAAGAGAAACTGCACCAGCACTTACCCTTGTTCTGAGGCTTTGCAAAGCAACTGTTTTCTTACCATAAACAGGCCTATGTGAGCAGTGCTGCAGTTGTGTGGAGACTTTTGAGAGAGAAATGCAATGTTTGGGCTCTGGAGTCACCAATATACCAACAGCATTGTTTCTTTTTCTTCACATTTAGATCTTCTGTTTCTGTTTCTTGCATACTGTTTCACAAAAGATGGAAGAGTAGATAAAAGTAACTGCTTGTTACTTAACTCACTTAGAATTAGAGCATTGTCTCATCTATTTTTTTGTTTTGCTTACAACACAAGATATTGGGCTCAGTTTGGACATAACCAGGTGAAATTCTGTGGCCTGCCATAGAGAGATTAGATAATCCAGTGAGTACAAACATGAAATACATATGAAAGAAAAGACAGTAAGTATAACAGAGGGTTTTGTCCAGTAGATGTTTATAGCAAAGCAGTAACCAGCTATAAGTGACGCCCAACAAAGATTTGACTCTTCTTGGCACAGTTTCTGATTCCAGGGTTTGAAATAGCATTCTGCAGCTGATCTGAGCGTTCACTATGCTCACAAAGGACTAATAGTCTGTTTGTCCCAGAGAAGATACTGATACCAGACTACTTATGCACCAACATGTTGTTCTGAGACTTTGAGAATTGCTCAAATATATGACCTGGAGTGCTAGAATAACTGGAACCAAAGAACAGGCAAACATAAATAGTAGTTTCCCAAGTGAAATAATTTTTCTGAGATAAAAGCTGCATTATAGGTTAGAAGAATAAGGGAAAAAAATAGTATTTCTCAAGATAGTTGTCTACAATATATTCTAACCAAAAAAAAAAAAATCTTTTGTGGCTCACTTATTTCTGTGTGTTGTACTCCTCCTGGAACAGTTCTTAGCTTTTTGGACGATCCTTTATCAGTTTGGTTTTTCTTCTTCCCAAATACTAGTTCTTCAAATGAAAGATATTATTATTTTTTTACCAGCCATTTAGCCCACCACAGCTACCAAAAAGTTACCAAAATTTGAATACTGATAACTATTTCTCAAAGGCATTGAAAATAGATTTTAAAACAAAACCAAGAAAAAATATCTTCTCCTATCTCACCCTCCTATATCTGTGTGTTTAAACAAATACTTTTTTACTTCCCCAAATTTTACTGGTTACAAGATGGGCAAGCTGAAAAAAGACATTAGTTGTTCTGGAATGAACTTTTGGTATAGTTATAAAAAGACAAATCAAAAAATTTATGATGGCTTGGCTTATCTTTTTTTAATTACTTTAAAAAAAAAAGCGTACTTTATCAGGTTAGTGCAAGAACTAGGGGTATTTGAATAACTATAGAGAAACAAAAACTATGAGCTATGAACTGGGGACCTTGCATTTAATAATGAACTTTTTTAGTCTAGAAATTTGATAAGAATAAGATACTCATTTGGTAATTGAACTTGAATGAGAAAGCCAAATATTTTGTTCTGCTACTTGGTTTACTGTATAAGTTGCACTGAAACCTGCACACAAGGTCTAATATGTTGGTATGGGTCTCATTCATGTAGGTACTTAATTAGTCATGGAGCCAATGTGGCTGCTGTGAACAGTGAAGGTGAAGTCCCGTCTGACATCGCAGAGGAAGCAGCCATGAAGGACCTGCTTCTGGAACAAGTAAAGAAACAAGGTAAATCAGTAGTGGGATTGAATATGTGAGAGTTAGACCTCTAAGAGTTTCTATAAGAAAATTCTGTTGGCTTACTGTCTATAGGTGAAGAGATCTGAAATCTGGCCCAAGAGGCAGCTGACAAATTTCGCTTTGGTAGCAGAACAGTGGAACAGATGCAGAAGGTTTGTGGTGTGCAGTCTCTGTCCTTAATAGGATTCTTCAAAACAAGACACCACAGTACTGAAAGCTGATGCATTAGATCTGTTTGCTTTTAAAGTGAGATTTAATTCTGACCTCTGGTATCAATGAAAGGTCTTGTTTCACTAAGACTTGATAATACAGAGGTGAGATTTACAGCCCTGCTAAGAGCAGGGACTGGGAAATGATTTTGCCTGGCCTGGAGTGACCTGCTTTATCCTGATGCTTCCGTAGACTTCTGCAGCCTGTCTGCTCTGCCATTTCCCCTTTCTCATCAGGTATGCCTGTCTGAGGGGCTGCTCTCTGTACTGTCCCTGCAAAAACATCACTGGTAGAAGAAATGTCAGATAGTATAACTTGTATTATAATTAAGAAATGCTTCATCAGTGTAAAATTTTCTTTATACTGATGAAATTAATCTGTGAGTGGTTAGGTGTCTGTACACATGTGTAAGAAGTTTAAACCCTATCTATGAAGTTCATCAAGAATGTTTTTGAAGGATGCATTTATCTATGGGGAAAGTGATGAACTGAGGCAAATTGAGCTGATACAGACCAAACTGTCCACATTGGATATGTATGGACTGCATATTTAGCCTTGAGAAGAGAAAGTTGACAGGGGGATCTGTTGTACTCCACTATCTTGAGGGAGGCTATAGAGACAATGGAGCCAGACTCTTCTCAGAGCTGCACAGTGACAGGATGAGAGGAAAAAGTCATAGGGTTGAATGAGGGATGTTCTGAGGAAAAGTGTTTCCTAGGAAAGTGCTGGAATGGGGACCCAAGGAACTTGTGGAATCTCCATCACTGGAGGTAGTCAAAACTCAGCTGCATTCAGCTCTGAGCAAATTGATCTGGGTTTGAAGTTACCCTCCTTTGAGCAGGGATTTGGGCTAGAGACCCCCAGAGATTCTTTCCAGTCTAGATTATTTTATGACTGCAGGTTGATCTTGGGGTTGTTTGCATGCTGGACTGAATCTAGTCCTCTCCAACAGATATATTCTGCTTGATCCATGGTGGTTACTTTTATTTTTGAAGCTATTTTCAGGTATAGTTAGGAAGAGATCAGTCCCTTGCTACTTTGTGAACTGTGTTACTGTTCCACTGGTGAGTTTGTAGCTATCCATCTGAGAACTAGTTGTTATTTCTGTTACTGTTCCTCTTGGAAGATTGATACAAGATCATGTTCCTTCTGGTAAATAGAAGCTTTTTACTTTCTACTCTAGTATTTTTGACAAGGTTGTTCTTATTTTGTTCCTCTTTTCCCTCCACTTTGAAATAAACTTAAATAGCCCTTCTCCCTTAAATTTAATCTACTCACATATTTAAAAAGAATTGTGTTGGTAGTCAACGTTTGTTTTACTGGGCTGTCCAAACCATGCCCTGTAAGATTTCAACCATGTTATTAGTGTGTACAGTTCTTGATACCTACTTTAAAGAGAGACAAGTTACACTGATAGAAAGAAAGGATCTGTATCTTTCTGGGCATCTAGGGAAGCCTGACTGCAAGAAGAGACAGGCATGGTTTGGACAGCCCAGTAAAACAAATGCTGACTGTAGACACAATTCTTCATGTAATTCTGCCTCAGCTGCAGATATTGTGCCTGACACTTCTTGGGATTCTGCTTGGCTTTTTCATTGCTTCACCACATTAGCGGCATCCTGCTAAGATGCCCTGAAACAACCATCTGTCTCCACTGAGAAGCTTCCCATTGACACAGTTTAAAAGGATCATAATTGCTGGAGTGAATGTGTTATAAACTTTAAATAAGTGTCCATCCAGCTCTGTAGCCTGTCTTCAATGGCAGCTAAAAGCAGCTGCCTGGTGCAAACTATAACAACGGGACAAGCGTGTATGAGTCCTTTCCCAAACATTTTCCCAGCCTCCAGGCACTGTACCTCAAGAAATTCCTGAGCCAGATGGGCTTTCTCTGTGCTCATGAATCCCCCGTGGCTTTCTGTTTCATGAACTTCTGCAGTCCTTCTTGGGAACATAATGTATAGCATTACGTTTAATGACTACAGATTTCTCTAATCCTTATTCTGCAGCCAGTTGTATTTCTAATCTTTGCAGCATCCTGTGGTAGTGGCTTTCACAGTTCAGACCCTGAGTTAAGTGTTTTCTTTTGTTCTGTTTTGAACCTAATGCCCCATAATTTAATTGGGAATCATGTCATTCTTATACTGAAAGAACTAATCCATAGGGACAGTTGCTCTTCAACATCCTTCTTGATTTTTGAGATTTGTCATCTTGTCCTTCATATTTTTTCCTGAGTCAGTGAGCTCTAGTCTGATTAATCTTGTATGGAGCTATATTGTACTTCTGATTGATACATCATCCTTACAGGACCTCATTGTAATGAAAACTCCACTTACAAAAACAAGTTAAAGATAGTTTTGCTTCTTGTTGGTTTAGTGACAATTGACACAGCCCATCAGCTAAACCTACCTGGCCTCTCCACATCATAGCAACCATTTCCTAGGGTGGGAAACTTCTCCCTCTTGTTATCAGAAAGCCCCATAGTCCATGTCTCTGTTATACCAGATGTATTGATGGACTTACTTGATCTGACTTCATCTAAAGCAGATCTCTTAAGCCATCAGGTTAGTTTTGGTTTTGTTTTTTTTTTTTGCTTTCTATCCCCAAAATAATTTAGAATTGTGTTTTGTCAGAATCTAGTGGTTTGCTGCTCAGTGGAATTAACTAAATATTTCTTCTGGCGTGCCTGGCACTAATGGCTCTGGTGCAGCACAGAGATCTCTGTACATGCAGCTTGCAAATCATACTGAATTTTAAGTGACCATACAGTTGGGGTTGTGCTGCTCTTGCAGGTGGCATCTTAGGATCATCTCTTCAGATCTGCACTGTAGATTATACTCACACTGTTGTTTAATTCAGTTTGTAAGTCTGTTGTTCATGACTTGGTTATTTCAGTCTAAGACACTGCATATTTAGAGCACAATCGTTCCACCCGTAGTTGGCTCACAGTTGAGCTAGTAGTTAGTTGGGCTGGTTTGCAACCAGAAGTTCAACTTTCAGATTATTTTTTTTTTAAGTCAGACAGCTTTGAAGTCTTTGTCAGTGATGCAGTAGTTCTCCCAACTCCTAGAAAATGCTTTTGCTGATTTTTGTGCAAGATTACAAAGAGGCTACTAATATTGTATAGCAAATGAAACATAGGGTAAGTTTAACATGTTCATGAGAGCTTTCACTTGATCTTATCTTCTTCTGTGCTTCACCTTCTTAGGTGTAGACCTAGACCTGGCGAGAAAAGAAGAGGAGCAGCAAATGCTACAGGATGCCCGACAGTGGCTGAACAGTGGGAGAATTGAAGATATAAAGCAGCCTCGAACAGGTGCCACAGCTCTTCATGTTGCTGCGGCAAAGGGCTATTCTGAAGTCATGAGGTAGGAGCTCCTTCCCAGGGCTGATGCATTGATTTAAGACTGTTTTTTGTAAGAAACACATCTAGCTTTGTAGTTGAGAGAAATCTGTTTCATACTGAGATTTTCAGGCTGCTGTTTGTCAAAAGGCTCTGTAGATTTATGTGCCCAACCATAGTGGTTCACCTAGAAATATTTAGGGACTGGAAGATTCCCTTTCATACCTCTAGGCCTTTAAAGTGATGAAAGGTTTTCAGAGACTGAGACATAAATTAGAAGGTTTAATTTTCACTATTAGAGCAATAGTTTTAGGACTAGCAAGTAAAACAGTATTAGAGGATAAAAGTAAATTTCAGCCTACAAAGTAACAATGCATGCTGTATGACAATCACAAACACCCCAACACTTTACGTGACCAGTTTTGTGGAAAAATGCAGTGTCCAGCCCTGTCTCGCTGCCCCCTGCCCCTTGATGCTACTGCTCCTGCAGCCATCAGGAGTGACAGAGGGATTCCAACACATAGCAGTTCTGCTTCTACCACTCTGGTACTAACAAGCTTATTAAGAAAATGAACTTGCCCAATGTAGTGTTTCCTGGCAATAAAGCATGACTGTTTTTACAGGTAAGGTCAAATTAATGTTTCCAACAGTAAAGCTTTCTTCTCTACTCTTTATGTATGGGTGGAGCTGCCCATAAATATCAGCAAGGTTATTCTACTACCTAGGTTAAAATGCCTTCTGAAAGTTCATCCATCTTGATCCTTAATTTCATAGTTTTAAGTGGCATGACTTGATGTGTAAGAGCTGTTTCTTGTCAAGCTCTAGTAATTTTGTTATTCTCCATGTTTCCTATTAGTATTCATTCATTAGAGCTTGCGATTGAGTTATAAGTTGTCTGTGCCTGTACTGTGCCCAAGAACAGTAATCTAACACAGCTTATGTGGAATAGAAATGTAATATCTCCTCAGTTTGAGGTGTTGGTCCCATGGACTTCCAGTGGAGGGTTGTATATCCAGTTCTCAATGAAGGCTTTATTCACTGTTTGTGGGGTGACTTAGTTCTGGACAGCTACTCCTTGGCATTAATTGTTGTAATGATAAACAGATCTCACAGAAAGCTGACGTTATTTCACTCTTGTGTATTTTATGGTCACCCTGTAAGTTAAAATACAAAGCTTCAGTGACTTAAACCAAAGGGGCTGAAAGTCAGGAGCTAGCTAACTCTCAAATGAGATGTGGAATTTGTGACCTTGAGTGTCATAGCAGCTATGTTCCTCCCTTTTGCCAGCTGGAAAATCAACATAAAGTCAGCACCTAATTTAAAATTTCTTTCACAGAGAAACACACTGCTGCTATGGCATGACTGTGTTTTTATTTAGCACAGTAACGCATCGGTGTAAAGCTGCAGGAGTTTCAAAACTGTAGGTGCCATTCTGGGGTTGTGCTGGATTTCCCTTGTGCTGCAGGAAGGTGGCTCTGGATGGTGGGATTTCCCATGATGGAAATTTTCAGTAGCTGTTTTACCAGATTTGCAGAATTCCCCTCGGATGCTCTTCAATATTTAAGCAACTTGGATAATAGTCAGTTTTGATACATGAGCTGCTCAGTGCTTTCATCTGATCACTGGAGTACCAGTGTGCATGTGTCTCTGAAGCTTCAGACTACAATTGACTCTCTTCTCTTTGTTTTGTCTTTAAATATTCAAGCTCCAGATGCTATGAAACACTAGTGCTCTGGTCTGATTGAGGAGGGAGTGGGTGGAAGGTGCACAGCAGTAAATGTAATGCGAGGGTGTTCCAAGGCAGGTTCGCTTGGGTAAGACTTGCTTTAACTGTGCAAGGATTAGTCTGCAAAAATGCATATTGGGTTGTTTAACCCAAATGTGGGTTATTTAACTTGCAAACTTCACATCTGTCGATCACAGTAATGTCACTGCTTCTTACCTGGCAGTCCTGCTGGCATCGTCTCCTTATGGACCGTTCCTACCATGTGGCCTTGTTCTCTGGTAGAGCCAAGGCTGAGCTCCAGTTACCAAATGTCCTTTTCCTGCCAGGTGCTGTGCTTGCTGTGCTTGGCTCCTTGTTAAGGAGATGGCAGTCTGCAGAGCTGTTGTTTGTTTGCTTAGTGCCCAAGCAAGTCTGGTGTCTCTCGTCCATTGGAGCAGGAGTTGAGACTGGGTGACCGATGCCAGAACATTAAGGTGTTCTCCCAGTTTAGGACATGCTTAAAGGGAACCTTACCAATTAGACACATTCCAGCAGGTTTTACAGCAAAGTCACTTTGTTGACTGCCCTGTTCTGTTACAGTTACAAGCACATCAAGTGGGCTGTTTTTTAGGTGAATGAACAAGTTAAGAGACTACCGGCTTATTGTGGACCATGCTGCCTACTTTGTGGCTCATGGTGTTAACTATTCTGTGTCAAGAAGTCATTCTCAGGTGGGCAGAAATCAATACTGCTTCTTTCCTCAGGCTCTTGATCCAGGCTGGGTTTAATTTGAATGTCCAGGACAATGACGGCTGGACTCCGCTCCATGCTGCTGCGCACTGGGGAGTGAAGGAAGCTTGTTCCATCCTGGCTGAGGCCCTGTGTGATATGGACATCAGGAACAAGCTGGTTAGTATGCACAGATGTTGGCACAACTTATGCAATGTATTTTATAGCTAGATGAATATCAACTTTATTGCCTACCACTTGATCCAACGCAATGACAAAGTTACATGGTGAGCAGTTCTCCTAGCGTGTGCAGTGGAGCATTTAGAAGTGTCAGAAAATAAAGAATCTTGACTGCAGGAAGGCAGAAAAATTTCAAGTGTTACTGGAAAAGATCATGATTCAACTTTAGGACCAAGACTGTAAGAAAGGATAGGAGCTAATCTGTGTCTTCCTGTTTTAGTATAATCCTGACAAATTAAACAACAACAAAAAAGACAGTCTTGGAGTGCAAAATAATATGCTAATATTGAGGTATACTGCACTGAAAACTAGTGAACCCTTGAGAAACTGGCAGCTTTAAATCCTTCCTGTTCTACTACATTGGTCATAAAAAGGGAAATTGAAAAATTGACTCAGATTTGTGAGAAATGAGTAAAGAAAAATAGGATGGAAGAAAAACAAAAGAAAAGGAGAAAAAAAATTCCTCTTCCATCCAAATAGTTAGAAGTTTTTCCTTGAAGAGCCCGTGGATTTTCAAGAGCTGATGTGTGCTTGTCCACGGTTGTTCTTTGCGTTCCCCTCCATGCTGTGATGCCCAGGCAGTGTCTGTGAACCACTTCCTGCTGGAGCAGATTCAGTTGTGCCGTGGCTGCTTCTGGGGGAGGAAATGAGGTTGTAGTACTTGGAACAGCACCAGTGAATGAAAGCAGGCAAGATAATTTGATAAGAGAAATGTGGCACTGTATGATTTGAGTGCATCTGTCTGTACTGGAAACCCATGTAAAAGAAATGGCTCTATGAGAAGGAGCCATTTTAGCGTGGTGAGGTTTTGGCGTCAAAGTACAGGGAGTCTTTTTTGCTTTAAGTGCTATTAGGTACTTTTCCAAAGTGTTCAGAATGTGTGGGTTTTGTATTGTGCTAAGCTTGAAAAGAAACAGACACAGTTGTATTTGCTGCGTTACCTGCTCTGTCCAGTCAAGGATTGTTAACTTCCTAGGTCAGATAGCCAAGGCAACCTGTATTTATTTGATCACTAGCCATCAGGTTTCATTATGTGATGTTAATTAAATGGTTATTATAGCTTTAGTTATGGTGAAAATGTAACTGATTTCTTGTTTGGTGCCCCGAAGTAATTTTTCTGTTTTATTTTGTAAATGGCTATGGATGTGGAAACGGCTCCCAATTTTTTTGGCCTGCTGATGATTGGCAGTCTTTCAGAAGGTTCAAATACACGATGATACAGTAGAACGGGTTGATCACATTCCTTCTCAGTACAAGAGCGTACTTTTTGGAAACCTGGAAACTCAAATATGTTAGTCCTGGCTGTTAGATTTGAGCAGCAGTAATCAGGGAACTGCACTTCAATGATTAAGGTTGCTCTGATCATGGATTGAGTCCTAAAAGTACCATCGCTGTCACATGGCTTTTCCTACTCTGGAGTGAAACAGAGTATGTTACTCAGCATTTGGGGAGGGAGGATGTGGAGCATAATTCACTTTTGTTCTTCATTGGTAAATAGTGCTTTTTTGAATATTAACACCATGCCATACTGGATATCCTCTTGTCTTCTCTTATTGCATCAGGGCCAGACACCATTCGACGTGGCTGATGAGGGACTAGTTGAGCATTTAGAAATGCTGCAGAAGAAACAGTCTGTGGTGAGTTTCTGGCAGATCATTTTCCACCTCTCCAATTACCTTTTCACACACGGGTGTTCTCTAAGACATATGGTGTCAACAGACACAGGAAGCTGAGGCCCAGCTATTTTTTTTTTGTTAGTCATTTGGAATCTTTAATTACACCAATATTTTTAATAGCTAGAAATCTAGAAAACTGGATGACTGCATCAAGAAGGTCAGTAGTGTGCTGGCATGCAGAATTATGTAAACTGGTAAGGAATGTATAGTTCGTCTTTGGAATTGTTACTATTCTGCAGTTGCTTTTCTTAGCTGGCAAGCTCTCTAGCATCAAACTGCTCTTTTCTTAATGAGTGATTACCGAAGTCAACTTTGTGTTTGCATCTAAGGAAATATGCTGTCAGTGTTGAGAAAGAGATCTGTTACCATGTCTGCCTTTCTTACAATAGGGAGACTTTTGATTGAAGGAGAAGAAATTACAAACTTCAGGGAATTCTGGACTAAAAGAATTGGTGATTTCAAAACCATATTAAATTGCCATTTCATAGTGCAATGGAGATATTGGAAGGAGTTATAGGCAGAAAGCTGGGATAAAAAAAGAAAGCAAAAATGATATATCTTGATCAAAGTAAAGCCTGTCATCAAGTCAGAAAGTTGTTTTTGGATTGCATTTTATTGTATTTCATCTGGTCTACTCAATTACCTCATTTGGGTGCTTCCAAAAAACAAACCAACCTTCTTTAAAAAAAAATTAAAAATTGTAAGTATCATTTAAAACGTTGGATTCAGAAACGGACATAATGAGAACACTGCTGATAAAACCTAGTAAAGTATTTTGAGGAACTGACAAATGTGGGTGGTAGAACTCAAGGTCTGATCATAACGCAGCTGCTGTCATCCTTAAATAGCATCCTTAACTTTCACAGAAACTTTTTAAAAATTAATCAGCTTCTCCCTAAATGAGGTGTTGATAAATACTATCAGTGTTGTATTTTGGATTTCCTCCTATCTCACTACACCAGGATTCTGCAGATAACTGCACTCCTCAGAAGAAAAAGAAAAGGAAAAGCAAAACAACAACGAGAATTTTTCTGGATGGGTGCTAGCCCATTTTTAGGCCTGATTCACAGGGGCTAGCAACCCCCCTTGTTCTCTATATAGTAGCACTATATAAAGGCCTTCATTTATTAAATTAGTTTAGCAAACTATAGTAGAACTGGGAAGAAGAGAAGAATTCAGATTTTATCACAGGTTTGGGGTTTTTTTTTAAGTGGATTTTTTTTTAATAGAAATGCTATTTTATCATGTGTGTTTATCATGTGCCATTTTTATCACTTAAATAGAAAAGTTACATTTGTTAAGGATGAAATAGGCAGTTCCATGACATTCCTTTAAGTACATTATTTCACTTTCAAAATGGCTCTCAAATCGGTGGGTTTTTTTAAATCTAAAGCTTGTAGAGGAACAATATGCTGTCCTTGCTAAAAGATTTACTGCTGTTATTGGAGAGAAGAGGGGATTTTGTGTGCTGGAAGCAATTAATTGAATTTAAGTTTGGATTTTTTTTCCCCAGTCTCTGAATTACCTGTGAATGGAGCAGGCTGTTTCCTGCACTTCCTTTTGCTGTGCTCCAGCAGTTTGTTCTATTTAACAACATGCTGTACCCCAAGTTTTGGCTCTTTGCTGGACTCCATGTAGCTTTTCCCACATTCAGAATTTGCAGAGCTTTTTCTTCTTATGCCTGGTGTCAGCTCCTATCAAAAGAGAAAGAATAACTAGGCTAGACGTGACACAAAAGAGAAAACCCTTAAAAGTGAGCCTGTAATTGCCATCCCTTTTTCTACCTCAGCTGTGTCTGTGCTTCTAGAAGGTACTGAAACAATTTTTTGGTTACTCTTTTGTCCATCAGTGGTGACAAAATTAATATTGCTGCTTGCTGGGCAAAATATTTCAGTTGCTGCAGTGATCACAGGTATTCTTGTGCAATGACTTAATGCTGGCATTTGAGAGATTTAAGACGTGACCCATCCTCATGGGAGATCCATCGGTTACCTGTAAAGGGCATACTTGAATGCTTTTCTCTGAGAGCAAGTAAATAATAGGTACAAAGCCAGCACATCTTTAGCTGAATCTAGCCTGATTTCATGGGCATACAAACACATGTGGACAGATCTCCAGCGCTGTGTCTATATGGGCAGATGCAGGGCAGTGCTGTGGAAGTCAGGATTTGACACTGGGTCTCAGTGGGGACTGCTGCAAACTTGTCTGAAGGTTTTATTAAATTGCAGCTTGAATCTAAGGCCATGCTGGGTGTGTAGCTGTGCCCTTACGAAGCTCTAGTGCCAGACATCCAGTGCTCTTGCAGATGTGCATCTGTTGAATTGGCTTGTTAAACAAATCCACAGTATTTTTTGTCTAATGAGGTTGGGATGGCCTTATGCTGTGGTAATTATTGGATTGTGCTTTGGTGGCTTGTTAAGGTGTGTCTTTTCATTCTTTCTCCAATCTTCTTGGACTTTTTGACAGTTGCGAAGTGAGAAGGAGACGCGGAATAAGCTAATTGAAGCTGACATGAATGGCAAGACTCAAAGCGGACTCTTCACCAAGTATGTCTCTTTCTTCTTTGTTGAAAAGAAGCTGCACAGAGAGTCATGGGAGACCAGCTTCACCTGTTAGCAGTCAGCTGGCCTCAGCTGTTTTAAAAAAGTTCACTGCTGTTCATGTTCATTTCATGGTTTCTTTTAAATTGGAGTTCTCTCAAATACAATTTTAGCTGTTTCTTAACATAGTCACTGAACGGTAGAACAAGCAGTTGGGCTGGTGCTTGGTCCCCCTTCCTCTGCTCTTGCTGAGTAGCAATTTGACCTTTGGGCTGAGAACTGCACCTTTGCAGCTGCACAGGGCCATACAGCCAAGCTGATGGGTTGTGTTGCACTAGTAAAAGAGAAACCACGTTTTTCTGGAATGAGAAATACTTGCAAATTTAGGAAATGTGAGAGTGGCATTGGAATCCGTGGCAAATGGGCAGTGCTGGAAGTGCTGGGATGTTGAGTCTGTAGATGGATTTTGTCCTTTTGCTCATTCTATATGTAGCAAATCATGTTTATGTGTTCCTGAGAAGTAGAACTCAGAAATAATTTGCTCACCTGGTAGTCGTTAAAATTTCTATACCTTGCAGCAAAGAGAAGATTCTTTATGAGGAAGACACGCTGAAGTCAATGGAAATGGAGGAAGAGAACAAGGACTCTAGCAGCTCTAGTTCTGAAGAAGAGGAAGAAGCTGAAGAAGATGAAGTTTCAGAATCAGATGCTGAAAAGGAGTCAGGTAAGACTTAGTACAGTCTTAGATTTAATAATTATCCTAGCAATATTAGGGGATCAGTTTGAAAAGTGCCTTTTTTTTTTTTTTTTTTTTTTTTGCGTAGCTGTTAAAGACATCCTGAAAGTCTTCCAGTGTATATGTATAGAATATGGAGAACTCTGTAGCTAGTGTACTAAAAAAGCTGATCTAAATGCTCTAAATGTAGGATAATTAAAAAAAAAAAAAAGCCGCAGATAGTATTTTAAATTCTACTTCCAGTTCACTTGAATTTAAGATAACACATTGTTCATAGGTTGTTCTTAAACAGTAGTTATTTTCTTGTTGACCAGTTTCAAGGTGAATATTTCAGTTACTGCAAGATGGTAGAAAAGCAATTGAATGTGTAGGAAGGTAATAGCCTATTGTATTTGGATCAGAGAAATGAAATGAGGGGCTGAAGCTGTTTGCTGTAATTATAGAGTTGAGGAACTTTTTTCTGACTGTGATGTATAATAATTGCAAAACATAGTGGAAAATAAGGATTAATTACATCGAGTCATGTTAGCCTTCATGTTGTAGCATATTGCTAGCATCCTACTCCCCTTCTTTTTCCATAATTTCTGTGGCTTCCTTAATTAGTTTAAACAGCATGTATGCACAGTACAGAAAGTTTAAATAAAGATACTTAATTTTACAGTAAGCCAAGACTTAACTGTACTTAATATTTCTGCAAACAGAGATGGTTCTTGGACTATGATGTGTTTAATGTTTAAACTACTTTTAACATCAGCTTACTTGGCCTATATCCCAATTTACTAATAAATAAGTCCTTGCAGAGAAGTGTAGTTTACAGTTTTGTCCTGCTTCTTGTGCCAGTAAAATTGTCACCTGTGTTCTAATTGCATCGGTTATGATGTTTATCACAGTATGAGAGGTGTTGAGAATCCTGGCTGGTGTTTGCAGAGCTGGTAGTTACAAAAGCTATTTGGGTATGACAGTAACACGGTGAAATAATCTTCTGGCTTTTAAATAAAGCAAATGTAGTGGAGAAGTCAGCAGAAGAAGCAGACATGCAGTAGAAGTCACATTTATTTGCTCCATAAATCAGGGTTTTACTAGAGAGTAGCCCTGTATAGCTACATGCCAATTCTTGTAAACATGGTAGGAACTTGACCAAAACACCTCTAATGTATGTATAGGTATACGAATTGGAGCTATGTGGTGTTTAACTGATTCAGGAACAGCATAAGATCCTTTAGCAAGGAAAATGCTACTGCACTCAGCATTAAATTTTGTGTAAAGCCAGAACAGGTCTTTCTATTGAGTTAAATCACTGAGCAAAGAGCATTATACTAATCTATTTCAAACCACTAAAGCTAAATCAAATTGAAGACAAAAAACATTCAAGTAATGATTAAGCATCAGGCTTTAGGCTTTGTTACCTGTGCTCTCCTCTCCTAGAGAGATTATTGGCTCCTTTGAGAAATTTCAATCAGAACTGAAACCCTACCTTGTAAACTTCTCAAATCTCTAATAAAATGAACATGAACTTGTCCAGCTGGATGTAGACCTAGTTGTCACATATGTGAATGGGGTGCACGTTTTTGGTGATCTTTTAAAAACAAGATTCCTGAGTTAACAACATCAGCCCACATAGGAGGACTCCAAAGATAAGTAGGGATGAAAATAGCTTTTCATAGAACATTGTAAGTGTCACAGTGTTATTGGTTTCAAAGACAGTCTTAAGAACAATTATGCTTTATTATCTGCTAGACATTTTAAATGCTTGGATGGATTACAGGAGACATGTTTTTGAAAACATGGAAATTATTTCCTTATTCCTCTTCATTTTCTTCTGAGATTTAATATTCACATAGCTTTGTAATTCTGAGCAGAGAGATGATGACTGTTGTTTTAAAGTGTTCAGAGTCCAGATGAAGAAAAAAAAAGCCAAAATATTGTTATGAGTGATCTTTTTAAACCAAAAAAATTTAACTCCTTTGGTAACTGAGCAATAAGGCAGAGCAAAGTAGAAGATGGCAGTATAATACAGAAGTTTATTTTGAGGTATGTTTTGAAGGGTCTCAGGTTGCGATAAATCTGTTGAATTTGCAGAGACTGTGGGAGGAGAAGAATTTTGAAGAGGGGAGCAGTGAAATTGCTGGAGTGCTTCAGAGAGTACCATGTTTCTTACAATCTGTAAGAAATTTGTGTTCTTCAAACGAAGGAAGCTAAGTGCATTAATGCCATTTTATTCATCTTGAGGACAATTAACAGTTTGGCATTGGGTTGTATATAAAAAAGATCAGAATAAAATTCTATGGTCATTATCTGTGCTGGTAACTATTACAATACATAATTATTGTGAATTAAAGCAGGCCAGGGAGACTTTCAATGGTTTGTGTTGGTTTTTTTTTTTAAAAACAAACAAACAAAACCAACCCTGAACCCAAAAAACTTTACAAAAAATTATATTTATGCCAAATTAGAGAGCTAAATTTTTAGTCTCACCAAATTTGTTTTGGGGAGATTGAACTAATCCTTGTTGGTTTCCCTTGATTGGAATTCATAATGTTTATTGCTGAAGTTTTAGTAAAATAAAATGTGGGATTCGCCCCTAAAGACAATGATGCCTATGATCATGCAGTGTCTCGTGCTGCTGGTACAAGGTACTTTTGCCTGTCCTTCTTCTGCAGTTGACTCCTTTCAGTCACATTGCTCACAGTTAGAGTTCTTTCCAACCTGTCATTACAACTTAAGCTTGGGCCCTTGTAATTAGGCTTGACCTTAAAAGTTGACCTCTGTACTATAAACTTCCAGAATGGGCTACCAGTCACTATCTAGCCCAGCCTGTAAAGCCTGCTGGCGGTCAGGTCAGGTCTGTTCTCCCCTTCCTGCAACGTCAAGGACTCTCCTGTGTTTCACAGACTTCAGTCTCAAGAAGTCAGGAAATGGCAAGCATGTAATTTTTTGTCTGTATGCATTTCCATGGACTGCTGTATGCCAAGTCAGGCCTGCAAGGAGAAATGGGTAACCTACTGCCCCTTCCTAAAAGGGCTGTTTGAGAGTGCAGTGCATCTGAGTGTTAGGCTCAAGAAATTAAATACTCTGTTTAGATGGCTTTGTGTTATCTCAGAGCTTCCATCAAAGAGAGGGAAGGGTGGCTGAGACTTCAATATCATGCAGACTTCTCTAGGGGAGATGCATCTTTGTCTCTTTAATTTTGGATCTGTCAGTCCTGCTAACTGCGCATTATTTTTAAATGTTTCTCTTGGATTGCTCTTTTCTGTTTTCCGTGTCCTTTGAATCCTGTTTTCTAGGAGTGAGAACATTTGTTTCAGAAAGATTGATCTTCGCGCTCCAAGGTGCCATCCTCACAGATGCTCCCTACCAAACTGCTTTTTATATGTAATAGAAGATCTTTATTCACTGCACATACCTCATTTGCTAGTACTGTTTGGGTGCTTACAGTTAAAATGACTGTTTTTCAAAACCATGACTGTGTGGGCACTCATAGCTGCAAGGGGAGAAGGTTGTTTTGTTGGTGTAGGTACATAATTTCTCAGGCACCTTGCATGTGGCTATGTTTGGTAAATAATCTCTCTCAGAGCCCTGTGCACTCCTGTCAACTGAACCTGTTGCCTGAGACACAGTTTCTGCTTACTGTCTCCCTGGTAATGTTTGGTGGATGTTCTTGTGTTAAGCATTGTGCATAGATACAAAAAAAATTTTGATACTGGACAATTGCACTTGTCTAACAAGCAGGAAGCCAGCTGTGAGCTTTCGTAAGGTTTGCTTAGCTTGCTTTGAGCCCTGTTAAAGATTTTTGTTGGGAATCAGTCCTAGCTTTGTGTAGAAAAACATATTTTGCTGTAGAAGACCAGAAATTCTGCCCACCAGCAAAAGCAACTGCAGCAGCACCATGCAATGAAATCCACCACCAGGCCCACTCGGGGGTGTGTGCTATAATGCATACTCATGTACTACAATAGGAATGGCACGTTCTGCTTTTCTTCTCAAGTTTTACAAGGGAAGAACAATCCCTGAGAGGAAACAAAACTGTGAATAAACAAAAAATCTGTTTGTCCTCCCTAAGGTGCTTTCTGCAAAGATTTTGCTTGTCTGTGGGGATGAAGTTCAAAAGCTTTGCCTGGCAAATGTAACCATCATGTTTTTTAGTAAGTGGAAAGCCTCCTTGCAGAAAGCCCTGGTTAGCCTTGGCACTGACATCAGCTTTATGATCTAAGGCCTACTGAGGTCACAGCGACACTGAACTTGAGTTTAGTGCACACTGTGCTTGTAAAGAAGGGCCTTGGAAGTGCAATACTGAAACATATGGTTTTTCTTCTTGTTTAAAATTGTAGAAAGGAAGGAGGAGCCCTTTGCCAACCACTCCAGCCATGAAACCAGGCCTAGCATCACTGAGCAAATACCACCACCCGAGCCCAACTCCTTCACTGCATCTGCCAGAAGAGTAAGTGAATTTGGAATCAATGGGGACTCCAACAGTGCTCGAACGCAGTAGGTTTTACTGGGAAATGGATGCTCTGAAACTGATTTTCAGAGGAGTTGTAAGACTTGAATTTAGTAAAGCGTGATAGTATGCTATTTTGACAAAGATGCTGTGTTAGCAACAGTATAGGACTGACCCAAAGGAGGATGTTTATATGATAAGGCTCCTCTTGAATCTCTTACCCTCCAAACCAAATTGCGCTGTTCGCAAGAGAAACCCTGCTTACCACAAGTGCTTTGTGTCGCTGTCGGTTCTGAGATAGCTGATTCCAATCTCTTACTAGCAGGAGATCTTTCACCAGAGCTGGTTCCTGCTGATGTATCAGTAGTGAATTTGGCATCATCATCTAAAGTGCCTCTGACTTGCCAAATTCAGTTGATTCAGTGGCATGATGTTACAGCCCAGTAAGTGGAGAGGATAAAGTTTGCATCTGACTACGATAGCTAGGCTATGAAAGCTTTTTAAAGGTGAAGCAGAGTTACTGAAATCTTATCTGAATTCTCCAGCTCTCATGTCACTCAGCTAGATGGCACCAGGAGACTCTGTGTTCTGCTGAGGACTTATGCTTCTGCTTTCTTTTTGCCCCAGAACATAGAGAACAGCTGTGCAATGCAGGCACCTTGCTGAAGTCTGAAGCACTAGGTGCATGTTAGAAGGAAAATGTTTCTTGCTTAGTCACAATTTTTTATTTTTGACATGCTACTAAGTCTAACTTTTCATCCAGATCTAATGAAATAGAGCTCCTTTGGGCATTGTTCAACTCAGGCTGACTTAGCAGGGGAAATATTAAAGGTAGAAGGATACTAGGACACGTGAGCACTTTGGCTAACCTTTTCCCAGCTGCAAAGTATTGTTCTCACTCCTTTGAGCTGTTTAATGCAGAATAAGGCTGTGAGGGTATAGAAGTGGGCCTCTGTGCAAAGCAGTTATTAATTTGACCTCAATCACTAAAAATCAGCTACTTTACCTTTTCTGACATGTTTGATTCTTCTGTAACTCTCTTTGTCAGATTGGGTTTTATGTGGGAAGATATGAGTGCTTGTGTTGCCCTCCATTTGTGGAGTTCTTAATGTGTTGTCCAGAAATTACAGAAGGCGGCTTTTACTGTGGATTTGAGCTTTCTCTGAGGAAAGTGTCAAAACTACATTAAAGCATTAGAGCTGTGTAGCTCAGTAGACTGGAAGTGCTAGAATTAGTGGAGTACAGATTAACTCTGTGCATCTGCATTAAAATAACATTAGCTAAGAAAAATTGCTAAAATACTGCAGTGGTAATTTTATCTTTGCAGTCTTGAGTCAATGAGTTTGAGAGCAGAGCTCCCCAGTAGCTTCATTTATTCTGGATAATGTTAGGTTTTGTGTTATGTAGAATATGGTATATTAATGCTTATATCAGCTTTGACCGAAAGCCTTGTCTACCCCAGTATCCTGCCCTTGACAGTGACCATCAAAAGATACTAGAGAGGACAGAATCTAACTGGAGTTCTCTCCTACCTGCTAGCAATTTACATCTCAGGAACTTGCTGAAACTGTGGTATTTTTTGTATTCAGTAGCCCTTGTTGGACTTTTCCTCTGTGAATTTATGCAGTCACTTTTTGAGTACCCATAATGTTTGGGATCCTGTAATGGCAAAGGGTTCTTCAGCTTAATTACATATTATACAGAACTTTCTGCACCTGTTTCTTTAAGCCTGTCACACACTGGTTTTGTTTGCTGCCCCTAGTTCCTTTATGGGAAGTAACAAGGAATAACTGATCCTTATTCACCCTTCTATATGTACCTGAGGGTTTTTTGTACCTTGGTCATATCTCAGCCTGGAGACTGCTGATATACTGAATAACTCCTCATGCAAAAGCTCTCTTGCTCTACTCATTCTTGTTGCCTTTCTCAGAATCTCTTCCCCTTCTTCTATACTGCTTTTAAGCTGTGGAGCCGAGCTGTGCGTGATACCAAAGATGTGATTGTACCTTGCAGTACCACAGACATATAATGGTGTTGTGTTTCATATTCTATTCTTTTCCAGTAATTCCTAATGTTTTGTTTGCTTTATTTCCTATACAACTCAGTGTTGCCCCGTGTCTTTGTACAAGTATCTCTTGCGGTGTCCAGGCTCCATTCTTGAATGGCAGTAGGCCATTTTTTTTGTAAGACTTTTTTTTTTTTTTTTTGTAAGACTTGATAACTATAACTGAAGTTGTACATTTAAGCAGTTGTGTATTTGAGGAATACTATATGCTTGTCAGAAGTGCCTCGTGTAAGAAAAAACATGAAGGTCCATTCTGTAGTATGTACAGAATATGCAGTTAACTGACCATCGAAAGGTTTAAGGTAGAATGGGCCTCTACAAAGCCTGTAGTCAAATCTCTTGCTTGAAGCAGGGCAAACTTCAAGCTTATGTCATGTTGCTTTGAACTACCTGAGCTCAGCTGAGTATTAAAAAGTCTCTGAGGATGGAGGCGCCCCACTCTCTTGCTCCCTGTCCCAGTGCAGCATCACTCCTACCAGGAGGTATGTCTTCCTTCATGTCAATTGGGATTTCCCATGTTGGAACTTGTCTGTTCCTCCTTCTCTTTTCACTGTAGACTGTTGAGAAGTCATCTGGTTCCATATCCTCTGTAAACCCCACGCCCCAAGTAGCAGAGCAATTAAATCCTTTCTTTGCCT
This sequence comes from Buteo buteo, assembly GCF_964188355.1. NCBI lineage: Eukaryota > Metazoa > Chordata > Aves > Accipitriformes > Accipitridae > Buteo > Buteo buteo. The sequence goes on from NC_134193.1 coordinate 6,965,505, forward strand.
TCTCTTTGCCATGCTAGACAAGCCAGGTTTCCCGAGTCTCTCCCTTTACGTGTTGTGGGCTCCAGCTCCCTGATAATCTTAACGGCTTCTCCTGGACTCTCTCCAGTTTGATTTGTGTAAGGGTTTTATTTGCAGCTAGTCCCAAAAGAGTTGATTACTTTTTTTGGTTTTCTGCCTTTACTGAATAATTCCCCCTTCCTAAACAGGTGCTAATAAAAGCTTCATTGTTCCTTATATTCTTTCTGCAAAGCTAGAGGAGAGCATTGTGTAGGCAAAGGAGCTGCACAATGACATGAGATTTCTTTCATTGTCTGTCCTTGGGGATGAGGGCACTACAGCAGTTTGAATCCCTGTGAGTTCACCTTGAACTATATCCTGTAATTAAAGCTAAGCAGGAAATCAAAGTCACTCCATCTTATGTCCACAAGTGTAGCCCAGCAAAAATTGGAGCTTGTTGAAACGCTTTCAGTACTTAGATTGTGCCTTGCAGTGCTCTTACTTCTTCCAAATGTCCCTTTTTCTCCTATACAGTTCAGTTGGCTCAGCAAGTCAGATGAGCAGAAGGATGAGTCACCTTCATCGTGGCGGCTGGGACTAAGGAAGACTGGCAGTCACAACACATTGAGTGAAGTCGCTGCTACTCGTGAGGCGCAGAGAGATAAGACTTCTTCTATCTATCGTTCTTCATCAAGTCCTCGGATATCTGCATTATTAGACAACAAAGAAAAGGTTTGGCTTTCAGCAAAGATGTTTTAGTGCATCCCAGTTGAGCAGACTTTACCTCACAGTTTAAGACCCTTTCTCTTTCATTTTGAGTTGTTGCTGGGTTTTGCATCCATAACAAACTTGGGTCTCTTTCATTCTTTCTTTTGTTTTCTTTTGAAAATTTTGCCTATCCTATCAGTTGTTCTTGCAGAACTGGAGTTCAGTGCCCCTTTGACCTAATTTCTGCTCGATTTGGAGTGGGCTGCCAGTGAACATGGCCTGTTCTTTACTGGAAAATATCTAATCCAGGCAGCAGCACATACCTGCAGTGGAAATTCTCCTTCACTGTCATCTATATGGATTCCTCCTGTATCCACGAGGTGTATTTGCAAATCCCGTCCCATGTATTTGCTAGCTGTAACTTTGCTGCCCGTGAGTAGGTGCCCCATCCCTGGAAACATTCAAGGTCAGGTTGGACGGGGCTCTAGGCAACCTGATCTAGCTGAAGATGTCCCTGCTTGTTGCAGGGGTTTGGACTAGATGACATTTAAAGGTCCCTTCCAACCCAAACTATTCTATGATTCTATGATTTATAAATAGTTCTAGTTAGAAGCTGCTTTTATTCACTAGTGTGCTCTTCAGGAAGTCATTTTCAGAACTGATACTTTTTTGCTGTGGTATGTGTTGCCCAAGAAAATGCCTTAAACCAGTTGTCCTTAGACAGAAGAATGCTTTCTTAGTTGAAGAAATTTGAACATTAATTTAATTGTCACTGAACGTGCTGGCAGTGTAATAGATGTGCAGTTGAAATACTTCTTTTGCTTCATCAGGATAAAGACAACAAGAGCTATCTTGCCACAATAGCCCCCAGAAGACTAAGCAGTACGAGCGATATAGAAGAAAAAGAGAACAGGTGAGACTGACTGGACTTAATGGTCAGCTTCTGTCCTGTTGATAGTTCCTCCGTAATACCTTTTTTTCTATATTCATGCTTCATATATTTTCTCAGCAGTCCCAAGTGCACAGGAATTCACAATATTGAGAGCTGTCTCTGATCTATAAAAGTTCTGGTACGTTGCTTTTCATTTAGGTGAGCAGGGCAACAGGCTGGTTTTTCCACTCCTGTATTCATTCGTATATGGTCTCCATCCAGGAAACTAGATTTATGCATACTTTTTCCTTTTATATGCAAGTGCCTCATTTTGTAGCTGGCACCTACACTTGTACTTCTGTCACTTGCTCAGTAGTCACCTTCAGTCCCTTTGTTCACACATCTGTCATTTTTTGATTCACTTGAGTTTGTGAACTCTCTGGTGTATGGAACTGTTTCCATTGCAGGGCTTGTTTTTATGGTGAATGGTAGTTGGCCCTCGACAGAACCACAGTATAAATGGGATAAATATCTAGTATCTCAAGATATATTTGAGGAGCTAATCTCTACAAACAGGTTCTTCACAGTTTGTGTTAGGAGGAGTAAAATTTGAGCCTAACCTCATTTCCAGCCGCTTCCACAGTTGTGGTAGAAAGGCACATACAGAGAAGTCATTGTGAACTGTAATTGTGAAGAAGTCATGGCAGATGACCACCCTGAGAGAATTTCAGCACAGGCTGAGATTCTTTGCTGATCTTTTGCTGTAACCTCCCTGCTGTGTTCTTGCTTAATCTCAGCCAGTCACTGTGATTTGGAGTTTAGCAGACAATTTGTGTCTGCTGATAAGCTTGAGCAGTTTTGGCAGCAGCTCCTATTGAGTGGCATATCCAGCTGACTGCTGACAAGTGTCCTTTGCTTGGTAAAGTAGGGAATGAGGAGAATTGGCCTGCATGAACAGATGGTGCCTAGACGTACTGTGTAGTACAGATTTTTCCCAATATTCTTTTGTTTCAAAACAGCTGAGTTTCACTTCATGGAACACACAGGTGTCTGAAAGGGCATCAGCATGGACACAACAATTGAGAAATGAAAAATAATTGCAAGCTGACAAGTGAATGGATTTGTGTTGCATTACAAGCTCGAGGTCATGTCCAAGACCAGAAAAGAATAGGACATATTACCAAAGTGTGTGTTAGGAAATTGAGCCCTGATTTCAGATAACTATGATAAATTGGACTACTAGTAATTTATTGATAACTTGTCAAGTAGTTTTAGATATTGCCAGATATTTTGTTTGTTGTTTTCTGCTGCCAAATATAGCAAAGGATTTGCGTACTCAGTTGCATTACTGTCATTGCCTGGATACCTTGGAGAATAAAAACTTCCCCTGCAGTTGCAGTATCTGTCCATTTATGCAATGTTGTTTGATACAAGACAGCAGAGAGAATATCAAATGATGTTATTTATTATGTTAGATTACTTTTATGGACAATCTAAATTTCAATTGCAAGTTTTCTGACTAAAAAGGATCTTGTTCCTCTTTATGCAAAACAATACATCATCTTGGTGATTCTCAAGTAATACAGCTGGCAATAACAGAAACTGATGTTAAGGCCAGAAGTGGCATTTCAGTGAGTTGTGTCACCTGTGAACAACAGTGCACATAGGTGTAAGGGAAGGACTTGTGTTGTGGAACTGTAAAGGAGTCAAAAGCAGACTCCAAAAGTTGTTCTAAACAAACCTTGTGCTCTCTCCTGTATTAGAGAATCAGCTGTTAACCTAGTGCGTAGTGGATCTTACACCCGGCAGCCATGGAGGGATGAATCAAAGGGAAACGAAGCTCCCCATTCTGGTGCACCTACTACCTATGTATCTACCTACTTGAAAAGGTATGTCCAATTCATACATGGTTTCCCAGGCAGTCAGTTCTGCTCTTAACATGCCTCCCAAACTTCAGCCTCCTGCTTGCTTCTTACTGCATCAGTGTAACTGGCTTTGGGACTCTTCTGCTGAGAGCAGGAAATAAAAATTAAGGTTTGCCGACATTTGTCATGCTAAATAGTATTTTTAAAGGCCATCATTTTTGTTGATTTGTAAATTGCTGAACTGAATTTAAATATTCTTGTTCACATAATTCAAATGCAAAGTGTTTTCTCAGTTTTATGCTAGTATTATGGTTAGATAATAAAACCAAAATTGATCATAAAAAGAGAATAAAGTAATTATGGTCTGAAAGCATTGTTCAAATAACTATTGACAGGTAAGCTGTAGCTTATCTTTAATTTTGGTTTGTATTAGTCCATGTTTATGGCATCATTATCAGAAAAGTGGCGGTGTTCTTGTGCATGACTTACAGCACTTGCTAAGGAGTAAGACTGATGTCTCCAACCATTTTCTTGTGGCAGTAAGGAAGCAGTTTCTGCACAGTGTATGTGAAATTGTAGAGGCTGAATGTTGGTACACTAGCCAAGCAGAATCAGGAAAGCAATCCTGTGCATAACTTCTTTAACTGACAGTATCCTTTACCCCTTTGGAAGGCAGAGGCTCAGTTTCCTTGAAGTACCAGATAATGACTGTCTCTGAATGAGGTGAATCAATGCCCTGCTCTGTTAAGGCAAATAATACATTACTGAATTCTCATCTCAGTTGTGAGAAGGAGGATCAGCTCTTTGTGCAAGTACAGTGCCATCACCTCACCTTTATTTTAGCTAATACTGGAAACCGTCAAAACAACATGTATAAGCATGTCACACTGCAAAGCCATTTGATCTGTGCTTAAGGAAAAGGGCAGAAATATTTCAAGGTTTTAGACTGTGCTTCACCAAATTCTAGACCCCAAACTAAATAACTGTCCTGAAGATGGAACAATTGCTTGAAATATTTGGGAAGATGCGGAGTTTTTGTGTTCTAGTACTTATGCTGGTAGAGTTAAGTTGTGCTCGAGTATGCGTTTGTCCAGTTGCTGAGCATATACAGGCCCGTTTCCACAAAAGGTGAAACAGACAGCCACTTCAAGCAGTAGACTTCTCCTGATCTGCTGATCCATTCCAGTGACTTCACATCTATCCTGGGACATGATGACAGGCCAACCTCCATAGCTTGTCTCTCTCCAAAGGCAGTCCAACAAGCTGCAGCTGATTACATTGGAAAAATTTTGTCTCTTGCAGCTGGCATGCCTTACTGTTCCCTAGTCTGAGAGACAGTCCAGTCACTCACATGGCTGTCTGTTGAAATTTTACAAACATTGCCTGTTTATCTCAGCTAATCCAGAACCAGATTTAGTATTACATTCACATAGTTGTACTGTATTTCCTTGGTTAAACTGTACAGAGACTAGCAAAGGTTTTGGCTGGCAGTGGTATGTCACTAATACCGGTTTATTGCTACAAAGGCTGAATTCTGGCCTTTCATAGGAGAGTGTTGGTTTACAAGCAATTACAGAGAATAGCTTTGCCAGGTAGGAATAAAGTGTACTTTTTTTAAAGAGATCAATGGTTTTGCATTTTATGTACAAACAGTAAAATCATGATCAATTTGACCTCTATCCTGTATGGTTTTCTACAGGAGAGCACAGAGAAATTAAATATAATCATATTGAACTTCTGATTTTTCCAGCCTTGTGCATCAGCCTCTAAGATGAGGAAAGGCACCTGGTTGCCTGTTAGGGATAAGCTCTTTGTCATTTGCAAATATTAACAAAACTCTGATCACAACTCCAAAAGATATAAAAGCTCATTCTGAGAGAGGAAGAATTAAAGTGAACATGACATACTTGGATGTTACTGAGAGGATGACTTCTGTACATCTGCATTTCCCCTTTACCTTAGCATTTAACTAATCTCCATAAAGATACCTAGTTATGTTCTATAAGGGCTTTATATGACCCCCCAAACAAAGAGTAAACAACAGCAACAGATCATCTTAAGATGTTGAAAATGGCTTTTCTTCTAAAAGGGAACAAGGTAACTTGCAGCAATGTTGCAAATGTTCTTCAGGTTTAGTTGAAGCAAATGTTAATGCTCTCTCTGTAATGGTAGTGACTGTCATTCATTCTTTCTATATGGGTGTACCACTAGCCCAAAAATTCACAGAACCCTGTTCTGACAGCCTATTCTCCATGTTAGTGCGTATTGGCCTTCAAACAGCCAGTTCACTTTGCCTGTATATTAAAGGATTTGGACGAAAACTGGCATAGCAGATGGAATTAATTCAGCATCCTTCCTTTGACATCAGCCATGAGTGATACCTCACAGGAAGGGACCACACACACCAGAATGAAATAACTTTTTCACACAGTTAGTTTCTTCTTCATTTTACGTATTTGCATATATGCCTTCTTACTGGTTTTGTTCACATAAAAACCCGTGCAGTGATTCAGGCCAACAGTCCGTGCATTCCAGACAGTTTCTGACAGCAACCAGTTTTGAAGGGCAAGTTGCAAAAGCTAGGATAACTTAAGAGCAGTCTTCCACCTCCCACACTCCCTTTACTTCCAGCAATCGTGAATTTAGGGGTTATACTTAACCATTGTTCTTAATAGCCACCACTGTGGCCAGCTTCCATAAGCAAATCCTGTTTTGATCTCTGCAATACCCTATGGCAGTGTGTTCAAAAAAGATAGTTAAGAGTTTTGTGCAAACCTTTTTTATTAGCATATGTGGAAGCTTTTTTAAGGTTTTGAAAGTTTTTAAGATTTTGAATTCTACTTGCCATAGCTGTTTTCAAAAGTATTGCTTTTTATTGATTTGAAATGTTTCTTTCCATTTCACTGCTCGTTCCCTGATGGTTATGTTATGGTGATTATGTTAGAGAACGAGTAGCAGTGTGTCAGTGCCTTTTTTTATTTCCAGTGTTGAATTCTTTAGCATAAATTTGTAATCCTCCCTTTTACAGATTCATATGAACACAGATGTTAATTAAGAAGATTCCCGGGCTAACCTTTTTCTTGCAATTTTCTGGTCCTGTTCAGATCAAATGTGAACAATTGAATAAATGCCTTAGAGTCCTCCTCAAACTGTGCAATGCTACCCATGCAAGGTGACAGGGTGAGGAGGTGAATTCCTGTAAAGCTGGCAATGCCTTGGCTCCCTCCTTGTGAGCAGGAGTGTGCGCGTGATGCTCCAGCAGCACATTTCTCCGATCTGGGGCATGTGCGTGTAGGAGTTGGCAATGCCATCACCATGCTCTTTTCCTCCATTCCTCCTCCTCCTTCCCCTCTCAGCTCCCTGACATCTCTGCTCTCCCAGGCACCTGGTGCTGCTTCCATCCTCTTGTCTCCCCTTTTCACTCATTACCTTTGCCTTCTGAAAGACAGTCCTTGTCAGGTCTTAATAACCCTCCCATGTCCTCCCTGACCAAGTTCCTTCTCTTTTTTGCAGCCACCCCTCATGCCCCACCCTCTCTGCTTTGGGCTCTCCTAGGATCGTGCCACGTCAACCCTGCTCCCCACAGGGTTGCCACCACCTCTTTCCCTGCCGTTCCTCTTGTTCCTTCCCCTGGTGCACGCTCCACTACCATCATCTCCTCAGTACACTCATTTCTGCAACCTCACGGCTGCTTGCTCTGCACGCCCACACCAGCCAGGCTTAGCTCCCTCCTCCCAGCCCTCTCCAGGGCTTGACCTTTTCCTTTGGTGCAGAGAGCCAAGAAGGGAGGTACGTGCTTCCAACAGGACTTCCTGCTCCCCCATAGTCCGGGCAGGGGCCAGCATTCCAGAGGAAGCTTTGTTTAGGATCTGGTGGAGGTTGCTACCTGGTGACAATAACTTGCTTGTTCCTTTGTGACCTGGATGTGGCAAGCAGCCATCAACTGAAGAGCCCCAATGTAAGGTTCCTCCCTGTGGAGGTGTTCCAGGATGCCCCATTCTCTCCTTTGGCTGTCTAGGGACCAGCTGCTTGTTCTGGGCTGGCTGGGGTCCTTGACACATAAAACTGATTTGTAAATTGGGTGCCTAAGTGAATTGGACTGGATCCTTCTTCTGACCTCCTGTCGTTGGCTGTAGTACTGCCCCTTTCAAATTTTATTTCAGCCTCGGGCTGCTCTCTCTGACTCTTGCTGTAGTGTTCAGTTCCAGTCTGTTGTCCCTGGCTTTCCCATAATCCTGCAGCTGTTTGTCCTGGTCTGCTTTTTCTCTAGGTCAGCTTTTACTCCTGGTGCAACCACTTTTCCTCCATGTGCACTGGCATGGGAGTTATTAGGATGCAGGAGGTGAGAGGCAGCCTTCCAGCCTTCTTAGCCTTTGATCCTGCAGACAGCACAGTCTGACCAGTAGCAACCAGGAATACCAGTTGCTGGGAAAGGTGTGGCAGGATCCTAGATCATGCATGCATGCTCGTTTGCTCTGTGCAGACAAGGAGCAGCCTGTATATGAGGCTCTGGCACGTGCAACAGGAGATTTTGCCAGATTTCATCAAGTCTGTCTTTAGAGGTGTGCAAATTCTCCCACTTAGGGTGGATTTTCTCTGAAAAAGGGAAAGGGTACATCCTTATATGAGAGCCCTTCTCCTTCTCTCCTGTCTCTTCTCCAAAGTATAAGCGCTTAAACACTTACAGCTTTTCAGTAATAATGGTTTTAAGGGTTTTGTTTTAAACTGGCAAAATATGTATTTCCCTTGCTCATTCTTGAATATTTTTTGGACAGTTTTGCTAGCTATTTTCCAGAAATACAGAGTCTGTGCCAAACATGCCTTAAAGAAAATTAAAGCCTGAACTGATCATCTTTGCCAAAGCTTTAAGCCACTAAAAACAAGTTCTTAAAACTGGACGTCCTGGGCATCCTTAGGGGGTGATGAAGCCCCACCTGCTTATGTCACTCTCTCTCCTTCCCTGCTTTAAGCAACCTCATCCTTGCTCATTGTTTCTACTTTTCACCAGTACACAGGGGTGCTCTGTGTGCACCGCTTTCACTGCGGTAGGGTTTTTCCCTTCCCTGGTCTTCACCAATTCACCTTCACACCGTTATTCTCTCACTGAAACTCAGCTGGGCTTAGCTAAGAGGGGTGCTGCTAGTGCTAGCCTGCGTGAGCGACCTGCAGCAACTCCAGTGGGCTCTAATTTCCTTGCATATGTTTTGCTAAGATGTAATACTTGCTCCCTTTCCAGCTGAGAGCCCAGTTGTGGTGATGTTCTGTTGAATATTTACTGTGCTCTGAAGGACATGATTTTGTGATGTTTTACAGTGCTTCATTTGGTAGAAGTAGTGACCTCAGCAGTCCCTACATTTCAGCCAGTCGCACTACATCTCTAGCTACCTCACCCACTACCATTGGTTCATCTACCTCATTGGGCACCCTGTGGCAACCTGTCTCTTCCTGTCCCACATCTCTCGGTGTGAACACTACTGCATCAGCCCGCCAGTATACCAGGTAATGGCTCACAGCTGAGATAACACTGCACAAAATCAGCATTCGGGTTGGAAGTTCTGAATTCTGGAGTGGATTATGGATTGGAAGTGCACTTCCATGCAGGAAGCGCTGATAAGAAATCCCAGAATGGTTATGTTGGACGGTTTCAGTAGTGCATATGCACCAGCAGGCAGTTAACAGCCCGTATATGACCTTAGCTTCTTCACTCACTGGAGTGGTCAATTGTGCCCTCTTGCTACCCTGTTAGAGACATGATGTGTTACTCAGGCTGCTCTTGGGCGTTCAGCGTACAAGCTCTTGGAGTTCATTCCTTCTGCTTATTCACCAGGTGCATTTTTCTAATCATTTTTGCTACAAACAGGGATGTGAAGACTATGAATTCCTCCTGCTTATTCTTCTACAAATTTTTAAAAATTCATTTTAATGTGTGCTGTTCTCTACAAAAACACAAGTCTAGAACAAGGAGAATGAACTGTCAATGCTCCCTTGAGCTGGCTGGTCTCGGGCAGCAATTGAGTTCACTTGCTTTGCTTTCCATTATGTCTTCTCTATTTCAGAGCCCCTTTCAGGCAACAAACTGATTCTGCTGTAGAGAAAAATACAGAGGGCATCTCTGCTAGCACCCCCCTAGGTGTAATCACAAATCGTGCTATACTCGGCTCTGCTAATGGTATTGCGAATGCCGGTGCTGCCTCAACTACAGGAAAGGACTTCTCAGCTGAGGAAGCCAGGGAGCGCAGAAGGTTAGTGAGCAGAGTGCCGATGTGTGTCAGTCCTCTGTGATCAGGTCTCACGTGGTGGTGATGGTGGGGGTGTAAGAACTGTTTCTTAGGTGCTACATGGAGTTACAGGCTGCTGCCCCTTGCTCCATCTTAAGGTTTTGAACTGAGTCATCACTGGCTTGTAGGTTAAATTTAGTTTCATAATTTTCTGCTTGTCTTTTCAATATCTCAGCCTTTTTCTTCAGTAGTCATCTTGGCTATTAATCTCAGTCCCTAAGGCCTCTATGTATAGAGGGACAGACAGCCCAGTAGCTACTTGCAGTAGGTTCTGTAACATGAATCCCATCCTAAAAAGAGCGTTGGACTGAGACACATTCAGATAAAATCCATCCCTCTGATTCTGCTCAGCTAAGTTTACATGTGCCCCAATGAAGACATCTTTGCTGCACAAGTCCCCTGGACTCCCTCTGCTGTTAGTGGGGGGGAAACATTCCTGGCGTGTGTAGCTGTGTGATCCAGGAGGAGATGGACTGCACTCTAGCAGCATACATTTCTTTCGATTGACTAGAAGGAAGACTTAGCACAGAGGTAGAAGTATGCCATGTTCAACCAAGGCTATTACAGCAGTAGCAGCATTTGGAATTACTCTGAATCTAGCTGGTGGTATCTCTTTCTTATCATATGTTATTTTAAGACTGGGGAAATATAAACCTGGGTAGCTGGTGCTCTTTTCAAAGGAAATTTACCCTGTGCATTTAAGTACAGAGTATCAAATGATCCCTATTTATTCCTACAAACAGGTTAACTTTTGCAAAATCTGTCTCTTCCGATGTCATCAATGAAAGTAAATGGTAATAAATAAAATGCAGTGAGGAACTGTGTATTTCTAACTAGGAACCAGTTCATGGAGTGTTTTGAGTAATTAGATTCTTTCAAACTAAAATAATAACTTCTTAAAATACAGACCTTCCTGAGTGGAGATAGCCCTCTGATATATTTTAAATGGCCTGAAGCCAAAGGATGTGAAAAGCAATAGTGGAAATAATCAGCTTGCAAAGGTGAAGATGGTAGAGCTCAGCAGTGCCATGTAATCTGCAGTCAGCCATGTGACTTTTCCCATGGAGGGAGGGCGTGCTTGCTGTGGGCTTCTCTTTGCTTCGGCTGCATCAGATCGAAGAAAAAAGGTGGTCTGTGTTATTTGGAAAATACTCAAACTCTTAATGGTGTTTGGGCTTGTTTTTTCTTTTTTTCCAGAGCTAGCACAGGGAGTGCTTTGAAGGTATTGCAAGCATTCTGGATGAGCCACATTTATCAACTCTGTAAACAGGGACATAATTTGAAATAGCTACTGAAAAGTATCTTTGTAAGAACACTTACATTTAATATTAGGAGTACTTCTGTATGCTCCTTGTCATTTTGCATGGGGTCAGTTGGCTTGGTGTCATTTGCGGTTGCATTGAGATGAGCTGCCAAAAGATACTCCCAGTGCAAAGTGAGATTGTGCAAAAGAGGACAGAGTGAGTATTGTGCTTTCATTTCACACTTCAGACTGTTTCACAACAGTATCTCCATTTTGGCAAGCTCAGAATCAAGTTGCAGAAGCTTTAGATTCTTCCCCAGAGAAGTGGGCTCCACAAAACCCACCAGACTTTTGGCACTGTCTGCAGACAGGGAACTTGACTGTGCTAGTACTCGTAGATGCCCAAAAGAGCATCTATTAATATTACTGCATTGGTGTTTATTGCCAAATCAGTTTCTATAAATAATACAGAAATCTGTTTAAGTCTCCTACATTTTTATTAGAAAACCATCTCCTGTGATTTATGGTAATGTAAAGAGAAACACCAGAAAATTCCTTCCACCTTTAATTGATGCTCTGAAACTACTGAGAGGAAAAAAAAGCACAGCAATGATGCATTGTGCTTGTGGGTAGAGGAAAATTTACTTATGAATGTGTGTTCTAACAGCAGGATATACTGACTGGGGAACTGCCTGCACATTTTGAACTAGGAAGCATGGACCTAGAGAAACAGGAGAGGTCACCTAAATGGGAAAAGCTTATTTTGGAAGGAGACCAATTCCAGTAAAATAAAATAAAAAAGGGAAATGGTAAACAGTTGTCAAGGAAGCACTACATGGATTTCAGTTCCCAGCGGCAGCTGTTGCAGTAGCATTTGGTCTGCTTCAGTGTTTCCAAAGCTCCAGCTTTCTCTTAGCAACAAAAACATAAACAAGCTTATCATCTAATATTAGATCACAGGGATGTCTCCTAACTTGTGGCCTTAAATTATCTGCGTGAAGCCAAAAGGTTAAAGCAGCAGACACTGTAGGTCTGGGGAGGGACAACTAGCAAAGTGCTCTGGAGTGCTGTTTTGCATCCTTTGGTGGCCAACAAGCCTTACCTTGGCTCACCATAGTGTTTCATCCCTGGTGTTTTACCTGCTGCTTGTTTGCCTGCTAAATTGGTCAGCAAACACTCCGGTAGCTGCAAAATAGTGTGAATCATGCCTCATGTCATTTCAAAGGGGAAGAAAGAAAAAACAGAAAAGGCGGCAGCACAGGAGAAATCAGTTTGGAGGAATGCAATGCAGTCTGCCTACCTGGACGGACTGTAGCAAATTGCTGCCTGGTGTTAGAGCCATATGTCTTGGACATTCAGCCAAGCTGCTGCCGTGTGTATTTACATGTACCCAGCTGCACGTTCAGCCTCCCTTAATTCTGCTGCAGCACTGCAGTGTGCTGATACCGATAGGCTGGAAACAAGCCATCTTCCAAAGTCAGTATTTTTGCCAGGCAATTTCTTTTTCTTTTTCATGGGAATTTTGGAGCCACTGATGAACGTTGCTGTTTGGCCATTTTGATGATCTCCTGCCAGCATCAAATTGTCTCGCATTGCAAATGCATTTGTCCAGCTGAACTCAAAACAGCACTGGCTCTGCTGAGGGTCAGTTACAAGCGTGTGGATGCTGTGCCTGCAGTATCTAACGTAGACCCTGTTCTTTGTGGAGCAAAACTAACATCCTTTTGGTTTCCATTTGGTGCAAGCAGGTGGTGGGGACTCAGGGGGGTCCTCTCGGTTGCAGCCCACTGCTGGATTATCCGCCTTCATCCAGGATGACAGCGGCCTCTAGTGCCACCGACAGCTCCTTTGCAAAGTTTATCTGCGACCTTGTCCGTGTAGTTTCAGTTCAGGGCTCTGGTCACATCTTCTCCCGGGAGTCCTACGCTGCAGCCCCTCTCGAGAGGGCTCCTGATGTCGCAGGCTCCCTGTGCGCTGGAGGCTGCTTGGAGCCATGTCCCCTGTGCGTGGAGAGGGGTCTGCGGGAGGTCTTGCCAAGCTGGAACGTGACTTGTGCCATGAGACATCTGGTACTGAGAAGAAAGGTCTGGGGGGGGGTCTGTTGTGTCTCTGAAGCCCTTCATGTTATGTGAAAGCTTTGGTTCCCAGAAGAGTTTGAAAGGCTACCATGCAGCCTGCAGCTTGTGGGTAGCTGTTACGTGGGGTAAGACAAGCTTTGCCTGAGAACTTCTGAAAGGCAAGTCTGTGTTCTCAGTTGTGAGACCAGTTTAAAAGGACACTCCTGAATTTGAAATCTGGCCTGTCTTTGTAAGAATTAGGATTTTAATTTGTCCTTCCTCTTCCCCCTCCACCCCCCTCCCCAAGCCACTTTGTTTATACAATTGCATTCTGCAATTGTATTTGTTCTTCCTGTTCCTTGGGAAGGTTCCAGCAAGGTGGTAGCACTTGCCATCAGGCAAGCTGTTAGAGACAGGAAACACCTCTCTCCCTTATTTTTTGAATGTATTTTGACCACTTTCTCAGATAAATCAAGAGTAGGAGTGAGGTGGGCTTGTTTTCTTAGCAACTTTGGGGCTGATGGCTGTGCTCAGCCTGGCTTCTTGCCCTCTAAAGTTTCCTCTAGAAATTTTTTTCAGATAAAGAAAGTTCACTGACGTGTAAGATACATGTGTCTAGCAAACATTTCTCTTTTCTGCTTCATTTCCAAGAGGAATTTATTTTTCATTCTTTGTTCCTTCATTCTAAGGATCCAGCTGCTAATTATAGTAGCATATATTAATAATATATTAATAACTGAATCCTCCTCCACCAGTACTTTTAGATGAACAATTTTTGGCAAGTCCTTTTACCTTGTGATTCTTGTCCTGTCCAAATTCAGAGCATGACTCCTCTAGGGTGAGCGCAGATGCCTGATATGTCTGTTAACCCTTATTATCTGACAAAAAAATAAGAAACTCTGATCTCTGTAAAAGTTAAGCTAGGGGATTTGCATTCAAGGGGTATTTAAATGTCATTTGATAGGAACTGGTAGAAAAAGCTGTGAGCATTATCTCGCTACCACCTTGGGGTTTTTTCAGTAGTTTTTGACTCTATAATCCTTATCACTGACTGACATAAAGCTGGGTGGTCTTAATTCTCCTGGGAGAGGTCCATGGGGAAGCAGAGTAGTGGGGTTACTCATGCAAGGCGCTGCTGCATGGCAAGGGACAGATTCATGATCACACTACACAGCGGACAACAAAAAGTCAAGAGGTCTCTCTCTTGTGAAGAACTGAACAATCATCTGGCACCTGCTGTTGAAAGCATTTATCTGCCATGCTTCTGCAGTTAATCTCTTTCAGATAAAGTTGCCCTTTTTTTAAAAGGCTGCTGGTGCAGATGACGTGGGAGGGCAGGAATTCTGCTGGCCATCAGATTGTCCATGTTGGGAAGAGGCGAGATAGCTCCTGCTGTATCAGAAATCAGGCTGCATTTTTATTTGGAAAAAGGTCGAGGTGTGGGATGGGGGTCACTGCTGCTGAGCCTTGTTTCCTGTAAAGAAGGCGAGCAGGTGTGCTGCTGCATGCTCAGCTGCCGACTGACTTTATCCAGTGCTCAGGGGAAGGCGGAGTGGGGTGGGGGGGGGGATATTTTGGTATTTGCTTTGGGCGGAGGAGCCCAGGCTGTAGGTTGGCCTGCTAACCCAAAGCAGGAATATATGCGGGATCCTCCAGGAATGGTCAAGGAAACGAAGCAGGGACCACTTGAGCTAACCAATGTAAAAGAACTGCATCTTGACAGCATGGAGCAAGCAGAAGGTAAAACTGCCTTTCCCCATCCCTGTCTACATGCAAATTTGTGTGCAATTCCTCTTTACTTACTAATCGTAACCACTGACATGTTTCACGTATTTAATCCTTGTGTCTAACACCACATTTGTCTAATGGCAAGTACTGCAGCCAGGGCTCCAGTTCCATCTGGGTACCACCACCTGGATGTTCAGGGTATGGATATTTACCAACTTCAACATGTTCAAATACTTTCCTGTGTCCAAAATCGGCCATTAAACTAAAGAATGTACCTGAAGTATTTGTGGAGATACTGTGTGACTGTACAGCTGAGGGCTAATTTAGCACAAAATCAGCTATTCTATTAAATTCTTTGCTCTATAGCACCGACCCGCGGATGTTACAGGTGGAGAAGCCAAGGAAGCCAGGTAGCCACACTGGGATTTCTATAGGAAAAGTTTTTGAGCAAACTTAATCTTCTGTCCCCGAGAACAATGGACACTTGAAATTGAACCAAAGCTACTGCCACATGCTCAGAAATTGCAATCTTAGCTCAGCAGGAAATGGAAATCTTTTATACAGGATCAATATTCGGTGATGTTTTCTGTAATTCAGCTGGGGGCTAATTCGTGATCGTCTTCCTTGAAACTGCTCAGGCATCTCAGTGGCTGCTTCCACGAGGTGGCGGTCGAAGGCTGCTTAGATGGACTTGCCAAGTGAGCATTTCTTCTACGGTTTATCTAGTTCAACAGCTGAACCTTCTTTATCACCACCAAGTTTTGATTTTGTTTTATTTTTTAGTTGCAAAAGGCAATTTCCCAAATATTCAGGTTTTTGCCGAGTGAATTTTTTTGTTTTCAGGGATTTCCTGCCCTGTTTCAGACTGTGTAAACTAGCTTTTGGGAAAGCTGTAATAGGTCTGCTTGCGGTTGTTTAAAATGTCAAATTTTGTTGGCTCACTTGAAAATGAGAAATACTGATAGAGGCAGGACACTCGCATCTTTGTCTTAATTTCATTCATCAGCTGGCAGGAGATTGAGCTTCATCCTGCTCTGTTTCATGCAGCAATTTTTTTAATGCAAAGATTCAGCCTCTGAAGACTGCAGACAGTAGTGCCCTTTGTTCCATGATACAGTGACAAACTGCTCAGTGTTGTGTATTGACACCTAATGTCCTATACTGAACACAAACCAATTTCAAAATATTCCAGCCTGGAAAGTTTGCACTTGTGATGGTCACAAGTAATGCATTCAATAACTAAGGGGAAGTTCAGTAGGGAAAAGGTGTTGCTGGCTTGCTTTGTTTTGTGTTTGCAGTACTCTTTAGTTTTCTCTTGCAGAAAAATTTCCTGGATTTTTTTTTTTTTTTAAACAAGTACATTTTCCCTTTTTCTGGAAGAACTTTAAGGGTCTAGGTTCACAGCAACAGCAAGCCTTCTCCAGTGTGAGGTAGCCAGTTTAAGGAACGTGATCACTGTGGTGTTTGTTGCCTTTCCACCTTTTACCGTGATGCCAAATGGCATTAATTACTGCATAGGGGTAACATTGATCATTTAAAAGCTTCCAATCCATGTGTTGTGTTCCCCAGCCCCAAACTTTGAATTCTCAGTAGGTACTAATACTGCATTTTCCTCTTCTGGCAGAGGAAATACAGAGCACCTGGGGCTTAGAGTGAGCAGGGCCGTGTTCCCACCTAGGTCTCCAATTAGAGCACTACTCACTTTATATTGCAGTAGTCCAGCCTGCAGAGGAGGTGCATTGAGGTAGCTGCTGTAGGAACACAGCACAAAAGGAGCACGTCTGCTTTCTGAAGGGCATACAAAGAGATGAATATGGGCAGATGGGAAAGCACATGCAAAATCATCAAGAACTGTATGATGGGAAGTATTCTTAGAGCATCAGCTGCCATACTTGTAACCTCAACCCATTGTAAACATCACATCAAAGTGTGAGTTTTGAGGAGGGATAAAGGGTACTTGTTGTTTTGATTAACAAGTGACAAAGATCACAAGCCTCTTAATCTCTCAGATCAGCACCTGAACATGTTGAGCAAAGCAAAGCTGTTGCAATAAAGAATTTCATCTTCTGCTTGTTAACCTGCTAATCATACTGTAGATAGATGATTGAAATTCAGACAGTTAAACTTTCATGAGTTGAGAATTCACAGTCCAGATTGAAACACAATGACAGCTCACAACAGCCAGGACTAAACTGAGAGAGGAAAGCTAAGGCCTGAAAATGGTGAATACTCAGCCAAGCCTTTTCAAGCCAGCTGTGAAACACTTTAAGAGCATGATCCTGTTATCCCTCTGTCCTCAGCTTATTAAATAACTCGGCATTGTCTGGCTGTCTCATCCCTCTATTCCCAGCTCCAACACTTGCTAAGTCTGACATGTTATCCTTCTCTCCTGCCTGTTGAATGGTCTTCTCAATTTATAGTCAGCCAACTTTTCATGGCAATTTCTCTAATGAATGTTTTCAGTTGCGGTGGGCTGATGGCACAGAACATGTTAGCACAGGGATAAATACAGTGAAGAACTGAAACCTGTTGCTTGCTTGGAGGAGAGAGCAGGAAAGTTTCTTTTTCCTGACTGTTTCCATGTAACTGTCAACGATTGACTTGCTGCTGCGTACATACTTCATTATCTAACTTAAGGAATTGTATTTTGGGAAATGCTGTCAGCATTTTTGCCTGCAAAACTTGCCCTTGCTTCTCTTCCCTCCCCCAGCTTATAGATTAATTTCTTAGCTAATGGCAAATTTCCAGTTTGTAGGAATGCATTGCTGGGATGCTGTACTTTTCCAATTGTTTCCAGGGGAACAGTTATCAGTACTTGAGGCTTTTGCTGGGCTTTTTTTTTTTCTGTCTTCTTTTTTTTCTGTGTGTGTGTGTGTATACATATATATAAACCATACATATATATATATACACACACACATATGAGAGAGAGAGGTAGATATATGTATGATAAAGATTTTTTTAAAAATACTGCAGTGTTTTGAATAGTGATATTGTACTCTTAAGAACAGCTATTTCAAACATTTTAGATATCTGTATGACTTTCCGTATGCTGAACACCTTCTTGTGTGCAGGAAGCCAAATCTGTGCTGGCTCCCTTCACCCATATTATCCAGATCTGGAACAACCACAAGTCTGTCCTGGCTTCCAAGAAAACTGTCACTATAGTTTCTAGTCTAGTCTAGTTCAGGGTCACTCCTGAACTAGAGAGAGAATTTAGGCTGAGAGGAGTCAGAGAGGGCCAGTGAAGCAGCTCCTGCCCACAGCAAGCTTTCCTCTAGAAGAGCCACATCAAGCATAGCCCCAGTTCACGACCAACCGTGCTGCATTCGCAGAGACCAGACACCCTATAGTTACTGCCTGCCAACTCGTATTCTTACTGCGCTTGCTACAGGAACACAGGTTTATTGGAGAAGGGACCTGATGAGGATGGAGGAACCCCATCATGGCCCACTACAGCTCATGGGGGTGTGTATCTCAATTTTTGGTGTGCTGACAAGACAAAATGCCTTGAATCCACTTTGACAAGAGGGCAGCTGTAGCATTTAATGAATATTTAGCTTCCAAATTTGTTGCCAAGTTTTGACACACATAGGTGAGTCTCTTTTAGGCGCGTGCTTTTCCAGTGCTGGGTCACTGAAGTATGAAAATGTAATGTAAAACTTCAAGTTTTATGCAGTATTGGTGTTCCCTCTGGGACTGGGTGATGTCGTTCTGCCAAGCACTATGTGTGGTTGTAGATGGTGTTTGCACAAATGCTTCGATCTCTTAAGTGCTTGAAGGAGTTCAGGGAGGCAGGAAAGGAGACCAGCATTGTAAAAAGATTATCAGAAGTTTCTGTGTTTCTTGGAGAAATTCATCATCTGTTCTTGTTATTGGTGCACCTATTAACAGGGGATTGTAATTTCTTTTTCTGCATCATTCACCCTTTACTTGGGAGGGGTTTCTCTCTACAATATGGGGGGGGGGGGGTGTTCCCTCTGGCAAAGGTTCTCTAACGTACACATTTGCTCTTGTATTCTTGGTTTACCAGCTTGTATATCCAGGCTTACTGTTGCCCTGTTTTGAATGTCCCCTTCTATTAGTATTTTATTGCAGCTCCTTTTGCTTTGAGGTGGTGATGAGTAGTTGGGATCCATCTTTGTGTTGCACTGTCCTGATTAAAAGAGTTCACAGAGAAAATAGGTGTTTTCTTGAAAATAGGAAGAATTAAGTGGGAGCCAGATTCATCATTCAGTTCCCCGCTTTTTTTCTAGGTAATGCACAAATCAAAAGCTTGTAGCTCTCTTGTGGCAGCAGGACACACTTGTGTCTGTCTCTGGGAACTATAAACTTCTGTGTTTTTGCTGACTCTCACGTACGCATCTCTAACAATTTATGTTCTGCTGCATGTACTTGCAACCAGAACTCTGGTAAAAATTTGTTCTGCTTTATGCATGCCTTGAACTTGGCATGATGGCTGCTCTTATTTCATGTATTTCTCAGAGAAAGCTTATTGCAAGAAAATACAATGCATAGGACCATTTGTTTGAAGATCTGCTTGGATCATGTGATATTTGCTTGAATTAATAGGATGACATAGATACTGCACTTTAGCAAGCAATGTGTTTCTTGAAAACGTAATTAAAAACTCTTTGGATTGTTTACAGACTGCCTCGTACCCCATTTGCTGTCTGTCCCCTGCAGCTTGCTGTGATCTGCAATTTTTCTGCTTTGGAGAGCAGTGTATTGCTCTCCCTCTGTCATCCAGTTCAGCCTTGCTTTGTGGCTGCATCAGACTTGCCATCTCCTTGCAGTGAATTTGTTCTGTCTTTCTTTCTTCCATGCCATTTAGCACACTCAGGTCTCTTTAAAATTCAGCTTGTAAGCAAAGTGAAGCATCACCTAAAATTGTAAAATCAGTCTTTACCCTCCCTCCTCCACCCAAAGAAAGAAAAAAAAACACACAAAAAATCCAAGCAGAGGAAAAATGTGATTGAATTGCCAGCAGGTATGGTGTCTGCTGTTTGCATTTGAAATATTTACAGCACGACTACCTTCTTTCATCACGAGGAAAAGGCTGTAGCTGCTTACTTGGAGAAACCAGCTATGTCACTGTGCAGTGGCTCTGCTGACTTGTTTCAGAAAATTCAATTCTCTCATGCTTGTAAAATGGCTTTGGGTGAGCTCCAGGAAGTGAGGAATTGTGTAAATGGAAAGAAACCAAAAGTTAGCAATCAATAAAGGCTGCAGTCCAAACTGAGCACCTCTGACTTGCAAAATGTGCTTGTCTGAAAATTTAAGTCACTGTTACAGGTTGGACACCCAAAATTGCTAATGATGTTTTAACATATTCCTATTTTTATTTAAATTCTGGGAGAGCAGAGGAAAAAAGTCTGAGAGGATGAGGGGGTAAGAGACACAAAATGTTTTTTTTCTGTTGCTGTATCTGTACACTCCTGTACTCAAAGCTGTAGCTAAACACTGAAACAAGGGAAATCCTGCAGCCTTGCTGTGCTCCTGCAAACCTGCCTCTTCTGACCCTGTTGCAAAGGTGCCCTCATGGCTCACCAGCAGCATGCCCAGCCTCCTTTTTAGTAGCTGATGCTGACCTGTTCTCCACAGATTTGGCTAACCTTTTTTAAAACCATTTCAAAAACCTGTTTTGTCCTCTCTCACATCCTGTGGCAGGGAGTTCAGTATTATTTTCTGTTGTGTGCAAAAGTACTTCAGCTGCTGTAAGCGTGACCTCGTGTTGCTCACGTGTACCAGGAGTGTTCCTGAACAAGCACAATGCAGTCCACTGTATACATACTGTTGTACAAGCCGAATTCCTCCTCAGGCAAAGACAGGTCTCATCTTTCCTCCTTAGTCCTGTCGTATGTATGTACATGCCTGTGTCCTCATTGCACAGCATGAGACATAAATTCCACTGATTCAAAGCTGTTGCAGTAACCTGCCCACCTTACTTAGCTAGAAATTTACTTGGTTTGTATGTTTCAGGAACTTCTTGTTTGTTGTGTTTTGTTTTTTGGTTTTTTTCTACTGCTCTGAACTTAATTTGCAGTATATTTTGCAAATGTGTTCTTCCCGTAGGTGACTTATTACTTCTGGATGCTGTGCAAATAGCAGCTATTCTACTTGTGTCAAAAGCTGCAGAAAATGCTTATTGTTTCCTTAATGTGCCATTACCTGGGTAGCACATATGCACTGCATAAAGGAGAGCAGAAGAGAACTACTTGTCTGCAAAATTAGGAGTTGCACAGCTTTCACTCACCAAACAGCAGGTTTTTTGTTCGTGGAACAGCGAATTCTTGGGAGGCAATCATCCCTCTGGATTTTAGGCGCTTCCCATGTTGGCATATCCATCACAGCTAGTGTGTCTGTCTGGATAATCAATGGGAAGAAATGAGCTCCTCTGCAATGCATTCACATGATCTGTGCTGGAGGCTCCTTCTGAAGGTGATAAATTGCACCCTGGAAGTGCAGTTCAGTGAGCCTGGCCAGCTCAGATGTCTACATCTCCATTGTAGCCAGCTCCCAGAGCATGATTCATCTCCTCTAGATGTCTGCAGTGCAGGCATCTCCAGTACGGACAATTGATCCTTTGCACTCTGCTTGTACTCTTTGGAGATCAGGGGAGTTCAGGGCATGATTTATCAGGTCGAATACTTATACCAGTTTTATGTGAGAAGACTCTCACATGTGCCCCACCAACACTTGTAGAAGTGCAAGGTGACTAGCTCCCATGGATGTACCTCCGAATAGTCTGAGGAACCCGTGGTTAAGTGATACGTCTCCACGGAGCGCTGGAGGTCAGTCCACATTTGGCTGCACAGCTAAGTCAGCACTGCACATGAGATTGTGAAGGTGGATAAAAGCCATTGTGGTAGATTATTTTAGAGTGATCCAGATTTCCTCATTCTCTGAGGTTTTGTCATAGTGCAGCAAAGTTAGTAATCTTTCTAATAAATGTCTCAACTTACTGGATCAGATACAAAATCTGTTCAGCCCATTACCTTTTCCGTGAAAGTGGTCTGTAGTGGAGAACCAGGAAAAGAGTCCAAGGACAAAGTAAGCATATTCTTTGATAGATCTTCATACCTCACTTGGCTAATTATTCTTTGAACATATCTAGATCTTTGATACTCTGTTAATCTGTGGCAGTGATAGACCTACAAAAGAACATTTCAGGCACCCTCATCCTTGTGCAGTGAGACAGTGTTAATAATCATTCCCTATTAACCAGGCTGAAGAGTCCAATCTAATTAATCTTTCCTAAGAGGGAAGCTACTTCACCACTACAGAAATCAGACTTAAGGCTGTGCGATCCCTGACTGCAGGACCACTGCCGAATTCCTCTCCAGTTCCTCCACAGTGAATGCCAGGGCAGAGAGTTCAACTTATATTTTTTCATGTGAATAGTTCTTTTGAAATCTCCCAGGTTTAATGAAATCTAGTGGTGACCAGCTCTGTATTTTAACTGTGCAGTTTTCAGTATTAAGGAATTTGGTTTACTCTGGTGTGTGAAGGTCGTTTATTTAATTTCATAGCTTTTTTTCAAGGTGTTTTGTCTTTATAAGATGCCTGCAGTTCAGCCGGTTTCTAGCATGATGGGAGTCATACTGATGAAGACAGCAGGTTGCAGCAATATGATCATGAATATAATGACAGGAAGGAGGGTCTGAGGAATGTGCCAATGCAGGATTTCTGTTCCTGAGATCTTTATCTGAATGAGGGGTGGTTTGTGGTTGTTTGGGGTTTGGGTTGTGGGGGTTTTTTTTCCTTCTAATGATACAATGACATGGGAGCAAATAATATACTAAATAGCTGCACCTTTTTTAACAGAACATGTCCAACACTAAATACTTTATTTAGAGACTCTAGGGAGAATGTAATGCGAGCATTTGTGTATCATATGCTCATAGGAAAGTTGTCCCAAAGCAGAAGATGATAGTCTTGGTAGATGGAGCTAAAATGATTGTTGTCTATATGAAAGAGAATAATAGCTTAGGAGCTCGCAGAGACAGGAAAGCAGAGCATCTGTTTTTATTTTAACCTCTTCTGCCCTTTATTTTTTTTTTTCAGGTCATATCTGACTCCAGTGCGGGATGAGGAAGCAGAATCACTGAGGAAGGCACGATCCAGGCAGGCCCGACAGACTCGCAGGTCTACACAGGTAAAGAATGGAAATACTCGTGTTTGTGTGTAGGATGAAGAGAGCTGATGAATAGAGAGGCAAGATTTTCTTTGCTCTTATATTATTACTTAGGACAAGGGGTTTGTCTACCCTCACACTGTGTTGGAGACGTTCTGGCAAAAGTTTCTGCAAACAGTTATTAGAAAACAATCCCCCAAGCATACACGAGTTAGATTTCTGCAGGATACCTGCCTTTTAGTTTGTAGCTTGATCACGTATATTTGGGTTCCTTTGAGTTGGTGATTATGTCAGTACACTGAGAAATGTATTAAAAGCCACAGAATTCTTTTCTTTCTGTTAGCATAGAGATGAAACATTAGCCTGGCCAGGTATAAGCCTGCTGGGCATTTTAAACTGAGCTGGTAGACTTAAAATCTAATTGCATAAATTCAAAAATTCTCTCTCTTACTTTCTCTCCAGGGTGTGACACTGACAGACCTTCAGGAGGCAGAGCGAACCTTCAGCCGGTCTCGGGCAGAGCGGCAAGCTCAGGAACAGCAAAGCGAGAAAGCTGAGAGCACTGAGCCTTCTGAGGACAGCAGTGAGAGGCAGGAGACCCGGTCACGGTGGAGCAGAAATACAGATGAGGAGGTGATACTCCTGGCCTCAATTCTCATTGTTTGAGAGTTAATGAAATCATTTAGGATAGCTGAGATCAGGAGAAATTCTTTTGGGGTTGTCTGTTTGTCTTAAGGGGAGGCAGACTTGCTGGAAAGAAGTAATACTGAAGAGTAGTACCTCACCTCAGCAATCTGCACACGGGATGTGAATATGTAGGTGTTAGAGGTTAGCTGTTCCTTTGCTCTCTGCTGGGAATTTCATTTTTCTGTCTCTTGCCAGAAAATAAAACTGTGTAAATCACAGAAAGTGGAATGAGAAGGCTAATGATAGAAATGTGGCCTGGATCCATCCTTGCTGTGCAGGCTGGACTGAGGCTTTGTGTTCACATTTTTCCACAGATGTTCTGTGTGTAATGGAAAGCTAGAGAGACCAGTTTTCTCTCCCTCCCGTCACTTCTGGTTTTTCACTCTAACTCATTTGTTTCTATTAGATAACTTGTTCATCCTGCCATTGGCTGTGGGGACAAAGAGATTGATCCCAGACTTCCCAGCAATGGGAGGGTGCTCTCACACCATAGCTATACAATGCTTTTAACATTCATCCCCATCTGATGGAATGAACCTGATCTGGTGGATGGAGGTGATCACTTCCAGCAGCAGTGAAGAAAACAGTACATTCTAAAAGATTATCTAGTTCCCCAAAATCCCAAATCTGCTAGTCCCTTTTCATTCTACTAACTTTTTGTCATGGTTCTTTGTTTATAGAGTGTCTATCGGCGATTAAGGTGCCCTGTACAGCCAGACAAACCTACGACACCTGTATCTCCTTCAACATCAGCACCTCTCCTTTATACAAGTTCATACCTGACTCGAGCAAATAAGTATCTAGGTCTTGACTCTGTGAATCCAGCAGACTTCAGAGGTGCAGCCACAGAGATGGAGAAAAATGGTATGTACCCAGGAGAATGAAGAACAGTCAAAGCTCAGGGATTTTCATGAGGTTTAGAACTTTCAATGAGTACAGACAGAGAGAGTAAGTTTACTTGTTCTGGGGGGAGTAGTATGGGGAGGTGCCACCTCACAAAACAAATGGGTTTTGTTTAAATGGAAATCCTAATGTAGGATATAGCCTATTGCTTGTAACAGAGAGGGATAAAATGATGTTTTCCATTTGGGGTAAGTAAATGAGATAGTAATCCATGGAGTATTTAGATCTTAAAGCTGGGATTCCCCTAGTACAGTTTGTCCTCAGAACAGGAGTCAGTTGGGATGATTTGGGGAGAGGTAACAGCTAGGGTAACCTCTCTGGGCTTTGATAAAGGAAGGAGTGTGAGAAACCAGATGTAGTAGGGCACTGAGATTCCATTTCATTTGGTTTAATAACTCCTTTGTAATATAACACAAGCCAAGATGACCTCGATTGGCTTGAAAAGAACCCCAGTACCTTAGCAAAAGCACAGATGTAAATCACTGAAACCAAAGCAGTCTTTCTTTGCTTGGCCAGAGTGTGAAGATCAGGATTTAGATGACAGATCTCCAAACAAACAGTCAATCCGAGAGAGGCGGCGGCCAAAAGAGAGGCGAAGAGGCACCGGCATCATTTTCTCAACAAAAGATGTAAGTTTGAGTTCCTTAAAGAAGAGAAACTTATTCTGTAATATTCAGGGTGAATTTCCTTCCAATTCCAAGCTTCAGATTTTTTTCCAAGTCAGTTGATTTCCCATTAGTCCTTCCCTCTCCAACTTTATTTCAGACTGGCACTTCCAAAGGAATCACATCCCTGTTTGGCCCATGTAATACTCAAGCATCAGGCTCTGGGGAGCCTGTTCCTGAACTATAAATCAATGCCATCCTTGCAGAATTGTGAAAGAGCCCACATGGGAGAAGAGAGATTAGAAGTCTAGTTTTTTTGGAAGAAGGAGGTCATGAGCCACTGGAAGTATTTTCAAATTCCTCTGAGCCCAAATTTGGCTACGCTTTAGGGCGCCTAAAAGGAAGACCATGAGGAATAAAACCTGTGTCTGGATCCCCTACCCAGCACCAGAGAACACACACAGCATAAATGCAGAAGAGCTGTCTGTGTCATGGTCGTTACTCTTAGTCCTGGTTTCAAAAGGATTTCTTCCATCTGAGGGAAAAAATCCAGCCCTCCAAACCTTGGTTAGAGTCTCAGGTAGGAAGATAGATCACCTCTTTCAGGAGAGTAAGTATTATGAAGTCATGTTTAAGAAGTCTGCAATAGTTCTAGTCCAGCTACAGACATATAGCCTTCCTCATACACCTCCGTGGTAGAGGCGTCCTGCACAACATCATGAAAAAAACCACAATGGTCTTCTATGGCCACAGTAGATAACGTTGAATATTTGGAGTTACAGACAAGTTGAATGGCCCTGCTGGAAACCTTAGAATTTCTATTGAAAGACTTGCTGCAAACACCCCCTTTTTATTATTTTCAAATAATTCTTACTTTTTTTTTTTACTTGCATGCCATATGTGATTTTTTTTTCTTATTGTTTTTTTAATTAAATGCTTTACAGCTTGCCCAGTTGTCTACTGGATCATTGTAGCAATATTGCTAGCTTCAGAGCAGAAGGGAAATCACTTCTCGGAGTTTTAGTTCATTTCCCCGTTGTAGCTGTAGTTTCATATAGAGACAACTTCTGGAGTACCTTGAGTTCAATATGGAGTCAGATGTGATGCTGTGGTAGTTTACCATTGCTCCATGAAATCCTGGAGCTGTTACAAAGAGGCAGTGGGTTACACAGAGGCTGCATAAGTGCAAGCTCTCTGTGATGACTAGTCTTTCCTCTGGAGTCTAACTGAAGTGGAGGATATTCTTTGAAAGTCAATATTATATCAGCATTTCAGATACACAGTCTTCTCAAGTGTCACATTTGTTCCCTAAGTATATTAAGAACTGTTACTCCTTCTCCTACTGACTTTTCAGGAGCATTCAAATTGCGGTAGCCATCACGAGAGAGTAATTCTGTCCCCAGTACCAAGATCTTCTAAATGGCCTTTATGTTACCAAACCTGATCGGATAATCAGCCAAAAGCATTTAGACGGGCATTTCTTTTGACAGAAGCATTCTTAGCTTTGATATCAATTCATAAGCAATACATTAACTTCCTGTGATAAAATTTTGTTGTCTCCAAGGCTGCCTAATTATATTGTTTGCTTTTCATCCTAGGATGATGATGAAGTTGATGGAAATGAGGAAGTGAAGGAAACTCGGGTAAGTGAAAACATATGTCTAAATAGTTGGTGTTTCACTCTTGAGCGTTGGTGGCAAGCAGTCTTCTATGGCTTTACTCTCATTTATACAAGAGATTCAGGCTCTGTTCAGGAGCTCGGTATGAACTGGGAGGTAGTTCTGAGTAGCAAACTGCTTACTGATTTCTCATCTGAAAGATAAAGAATATCTACAGACTGGCGTAAATTCAAAAGTTGACTTTTCAAGAGCTGCATAGGCAGTTCTCAAACCTGGAGGGACTGCAGCAGAAGCAGGGGTGAGTGCCTTACTGAGAGCACTGTCAGAAGCTGTGATGGCTGGGGAACATGGCTGTCAGGTGTCCCGAGGAAGGTGCATGACCTTGTATCTCACAATTGTCCTGATGCTGTTATTTTGAAAAGTGTGTTTTGAATTTCTAAAATCTACGCTTCTGTCTCCTCATGGATTTGTTTTCTTGTGGGAAATTGCCTTGGCAAGCAACACACCAGAGATTGTTCATTGTTCCCTTGTTCTTGCAATAGTGTCATTATCCTTCGAGGCCCTTTATTGAGTTTGTCCAAATTGCCTCAGTTTCATTTGGTTTTGTCTGTCTTTGTCTAAAACACATTTGAGCCTGACAACATGACTTACTTTGACAATGTTAAAGCTAAATACATTTGCAAACTATTAAAGCATGATGTGCAAGACCTGGGAAAAATAGCAAATTTAAGGTTGCATAGGGGTCAGCCTGCTTGTGTGACGTTTAATTTTTGCCATAAAATGTTGAGCTTGCAGTAGCCTTTCCACATACTTTGCAATTCAGTAGTGATTGAAGCATCATTCTGTTGAAATTAACTGGTTCTTTGCTGAAAATTTTCAGTAACTCTTCAGAGTATATTTTTGTTTTTCTTTTTGCAATACTCGGTCAAAATGGGGCAAAGTCACAGTGAGCCTTGTGGGGACCAGAGACTCACATGGTGCTGGGATGGCTCTTAGCATGTGCTTATCTTTCAGTACCAGCCTTTGCTTTCCCAGTGCTTACTTTGCAACATGGAATGTGGGTTATTCCTTCCCATAGAAGCACCACCTGCTTTGAGTAGCCCAGCTCTTCCCACAGGAGTTTCTGTTCATAGCAGTACAGAGCTTCGTTAAATCTTCCACTTAACCCTGCATTCAGCCATTTATCATCCTCAAAATTGTTTTGACATTTCTGCTGTCTCACAGTAAGACTGAAGGACAGATATTTTGTAATGTGTAAAAGTAATAATAATAGGGACACCTTGTTACTAGCAATCATGTTTTGGACTTGCTGGGAATGTCTTTTTCTTCTGGGAAGTTGTCCCAGATTAGCTAAATTAAGACAAAAGAGTATCTGAGGCTGCAGGTTTGGAGGCTTCCTAGAGTCTAGTCCTAAAATTGCTGAAAACTCTGTTAAGCACAATCCTCACCACTCTGGTAAATGGGTAAACTGCATTTTGTAAGACCCCACCGTATGTTCCTGCCCAAAAGTTCAGGGTCGCCTGGACTCGTACAATTAGTGATACTCTTTTTCCCCAAATTAATAGCAAGGAATCCTTTTGTCTTATATTTCCCACAATTTTCTTGTGGGTTCCCATCTAATAGCAAAGCAACTTCCCTTCCGTTCCCTCAGCCCCTTTGCGCACATGCTTTGTGGCAATAGTCCCCTATCTTCTTATGCACCTCACATATGTTAGACCCAGGTTTAGACTCTCCTTCCACTCTGCTGGTGCTGTTTTTCCCATTCTCCCAGTCCTCTTGTTTTTATCCAGCTTCCAGTTAATTTTCTTTACTGCATGCCTCCATGTCACTTGGTCAGTCATCCCTGGTTTATTTTACATCCAGGTCAGAGAGATTTCTGTCCTGCTAACTGGCCATCATCACTTTGGCAAGAATCATGGAACAGCTTCTTGCTTTCAGTTCTAGTACCAAGCAGGAAGTACAATTAATAGTAATTTAATTAATAATAGCAATAATAATAATAATTCTAGAACGGCAGATGCCACCATCAGAGTTGTGAACATGAACACATTAAAGTGTCCCATTTTAGTTGCAGACCCCCCAAAATTTTCCTGATTTTATGTGAGCAGTTATTTTTTCCCTCCAGTGTTTATATCTTGGCTGATATTAGGAAGATTTTCATGGCAGCCAAAAAAGGCCCTACTTGAATTCCCTCCTCCAAACTATGCAGCACTGGAGTTTAGCAAGGGAAAGGTAGATGCGATTTTTGAAAAAGGAGCAAACACATGTTGGTTTAATTCTCAGAAGTGGATGAATTATTTTGGCTGAAACTTATGAGCACCAGCGTGGGAAACCAGCCCAGACGCTTTGGCTGAGTTTTAGGCAACTGCGAGCAGTCTCGTAATAGGATGTGTCAGGCAACCTTCATGTGTTTTGCTACCAACCCCGCCTTTCTGCTTGTGATGCAGACTGCTTGGATGCATTGTGGAAAGTTGGAAGAGCAGACAAAGTTTTATTGTGGAATAAATGTTCAAGGGCACAAGGACTTCAGCTGGAAAAAGCCTCTGGGGAAGCAGCTTTAAGAGAGTTTTTTGCATGGTTCCACTGGGAAGGCTATGTAAAGGAAAAAGTCTTTGTTCAATCTGGGGAGACCTGAGCTCAAACCAGAGGAGGGTAAAAAAGTTTGGCCACAGTCTAGCCTCCATTTCTCAGAAAGTAAAAATTGCAAGAGTCTGAAAGATCATGTTAGTACCCAGCTGAGCAGTGTGGGTAGGCTGGCATTAGGAAACTTTTCCTGCTCCCTGCAAGCCAGTGACTGTGAAATATCAGCAAGAATTCAGTTGTAGTGAAGCCAGTGAGTACGAATACAATACAATCAGTGCAGGTGTAAATCAGTGGCTCTAGTTTGGGATGCAGCATTTGAAAGATAGTGATGAAGACTAAAGAGAATGGTCCAATGTTACATTTTGGAGAGGGTTTTCCCTATCCCTGGCTCTTCTGGCTTTGACTTATACTTGACTTCTGCCATTGCTATTACACAGCAGGAGAAATTGGGGATGAATTTGGAAGAAAAGTGTATTTTAAATGTCATACCATACATAACAGAAATAGAAAAATGTTTGTAATCATTTAAAGAATTTTATCTCCTTGCATTTCTCTTCAGTGGCATTGCAAATGTGCCTCACCTGTGTGTTAGATAGTTTGTCAAAGGAAAGCTTTAAATACAGGGGAATGCACTGAGTGTCATGTTGGTAAAGTAACAATTTCTGGGCAGTAAAAGTGTCAAAGAAAACATCTGTCTCATGAACTTTCTCTAGGACAGTCTGTATAGCACAGTATAAAACCCAGACACATTAATGGAATTAACTTTTATGCAGGAATAACACTGAAACATATGATTATGGATTGTGATCACAGTAAGTGTATTAAATAGGCTCCATTCCTGTCTGCCTGTACTTCGATTTACAAAACATGAGTAGTTTACATTCTGCAAAACACCATTCAAGCCCACTCTGCTTTGTAAATATTATGTGTTCTGCCTAATTGTACTATTAACATGAAATCACCAGATGCAACTGGATACTAATAAAAACTAAATCTCTATCTTAGAAGGACTGAATTTCTAAGCTTGATTCTGTGAATTCTAAGGGAAGACCAATGAACTGGAAAATCCCTTAGGCAAACTAAATGTCTTAATGTTATAGCCGTTTCAGAGTTATGCCTTGGGAATCCTGATTTTGGTATGTTCTATGTCTCACCTATATTTTTGCTTTTAGTGGCATTTTATCTTCCACAGAGATTCCCATTTAGCTTCTGTAATCATGATGATTACATTTTTTAAAAGATGGATTTGATAAACGACTAAAAGATCAGAAATAGCTTTAGTTAATGTTTTGTGACTTGCCTGTCATAGCCAGACTGCATGTATTGGGAGCCCTAGGAGTCGTAGCAACTACCCCAGATCCCACTGTTTTATTGCCCTCTTCCCCCACTGCAGCGCAGTGAAGTGTGGCACTGTGCAGGCTGTAGACATGCCTGAGGACTGTCTTTTTAAGCTAAGGAAGGCTCCGAGTCTTCCACTTTCTGGACTCACATTGCCTAATATGGTAAGGTATGTCTTCATGGGCTGCGCTGTTTTGCTGAGATACAAGGGAAAGTTGACTAGTAAAAGGGAACAAAATAGGTGAACTTCTTGCTAGCTGCTAAGAAAGTAAAATCTTTTAATCTAGATAGTGCTATATGGTACTCTTCATCCTATGCCTTACTGCTGCTAGCCCAGGGTCCCTTCTGGGGACTCAGGATACAAGTATTTTTCCCTGGTTTTACCCTTGAATATTTACTTCTAGCATAGATGCAGTGTGATGTGGGAGGGAAGCCATCTGGCCCATGTCCAAGGTAACGTAGGTGGTACTGTGCGTCACTTGCATGACTATAGTTAAATTGTAGAGCGTTTAATTTTGTGTAATGTAAGGCTGTGAGAGATTGGCTCTGTTTAGTCCTGTTTATAAACAAAATGCTATAAGGGGTTTTGTATGCTGCAAGGAAAGGAGATCTTTAATATGTGTATAACTAGCAATATAAAATAGCAGAAAATTGCTGCCAGAGCATGAGCTAACGTTTTGCCATAGAGCTTTAAATATGGTGAAGAATGGTTTTATTGTTTGGAGTGCCCTGGGTTCTTTGGGAGGTGGAGAGGGAAGACACTATAGAAATTTAAATTCATTCTGCAAGTATTTCTACAAAAAATTTCACATCTGCACAGATGATTTGCCTCATGAGTTCTCCAGCCTAATATGCTTGTGCTGGTTTTTCTTAACCTTAATGTTTTGAGAAGGGCATCAGACTTGCTGTCTACTATCCCTGTTGATACAGCATTTAAATCATCAGCATGGCTGCTCAGTTCCTATTTACAGCTCTGGGAAAACATATTGTTTGTGCTTAAAGCCAAGCAATCCAAGTCTGCTATGTAGACTACAGGGTTACAGCTAAATGCGTTCAGGTTAATTCCTCTAATTCACCGAGTTGCTGAATTAGGAAGGTGTAATGTGAAGCAGTGTCCACGATGGAGATGGAGATGAGTAACACAAAACCAGCTAAAATCTGATCTGCGAGTCCCAGGAAGATGAAGCAAAATAGCGAGTCCTCCAGGAATGATTTACAAGGTCATAGACTCATAACTATTTAAGGTAACTTTATGCTTTAACTTCTTGTTTAGTAAATTACTCTCGGAATTTCGGTGTAGTCTGAGGTGACTAATCTTTCTCAGTTGTCAGCAAGTAATTTCTCCTGAGGCAATGGAGCTGAGGTTAGCAATGCATCGGATACCCACCAGATACCTTGGCTTTTGCTGGCATTGCTGGGAGGCCTCTGCAGTCAGTTCAAATTATCCCATTTCACCCCAGGGTCCTTTCCCTTTGCCGACATGGCGGCTATCTCACAGGTGTCCCGGGATCCTTTTGCTTTCTTCCCAGAAGGAACTGGGAGAAGTGTGATGGATAGGGTGGCAGCAGGATTGGTGCCAAGCGTTTGCATCTCTCCACCTCCAGTGCAGTGTGGATACAGTGCAGCCACTCCAGGAGACAGGGCCAGTCAAGTTCAGTGTGGCTGCTAGCCTAGACCTGTTGGCCTGAGGAACAGCATTGCTCCCTGGAATATATCCCAAAGACAGAATAAATCTAACTATTGTTTTATGTCTAATTGTGTTTGTAATTTTTTACTTTTTAAAGGTTAACAGCTTTTGTTTGTGCTTATACATGTAACAGAGCATCACGTTAATTTTTTTTTTGAAACTGTCAAACTCTGTCTCATCATGACATGCTCAAAATTATGGAAAGGAAAAATATCTCTAACTGCTTAACTACTTATAGCAGGTTCTCTGCCCCTCTGGGACCTGATGATCGTACTTTGTTGTCAGTCATCCAGCAGGCCGTGGGGAGGATGTCTCTCTTGATGTAGTTGAAGACATCCTCCAAAAAATCCAATCTGCTGGATTAAAATTCCTGCATACAGCAGTAGGTGTCTGGGTAGCCCTTAATGGCTGTGTCGTGTTGACAGGGCTGTCTGCCTTAGAGAATAGGTCAGTTGTGCACGGGCAATAGGAGATGGCTTTAGCAGATGCAACTCAAATCTGTCGTACTCGGTGCTTCCTTCCTAGCCCTTCTCACCTGTCTGCTGGTGAATGTTCCTTTGTGGCGATGTGGCAAAGCCCCTGTGAAAGCCGATAGTCCTTGTTGCCTGGACGTACTGTGCTGAATGGTGCAGTGCCATGTTTAAGCAGTAAATGACTTATCTTCCAGCTATGTCCAGAAGGAGCAAAAAGCAGAAGCTGTGTTGCCAGATGGCTAACAAGGAATTGTTTGGAAAACTGAAGTCAAATTCCCTGGCAATAAAATATCCTTTGGAAACTGCCACTGTAGGAAAAATTGTGTGTTCCAGTGATTCAAGTGTGGTAATGCTGTTTGTCCCTGTCTTTAAAAGGTCATTTTTTGTTCTGAGTTTATATCCTCCCACATGCTTCTCTTCAGAAAGAGCCTCATGTTTGGAATGTTATTGTTAGTTTTTTGCTTTGGACATGGAGTTTCCCTGCTAGGAGTAACATTATTTGGCAGAAGCTACTTCATTATTTGGTAGCTCAAGATGGAGAATCCTTAAGCTGCAAAAGTCCTTCTTGGTAGGAATTGCCCACCAGCTTTGGCTTAATTCACACCTCGGCACCTTTTTGTTACTCATTACAGTAGGTACCTAGCATGTACCTAATGCCGGGCCCTGTTGTGGGTTGTGGTTTTTAGATATAGATATATAGATAGGCTTTTTTTCATCGCTCCTAGATTTCATCCTTGGGAGCGAACATAACCTTCTGCACCAGAATCTGCTGCTGTTGAAGGAAGGCCAGAAATAGGCTTGAAACATAGTTAGATAGCAATGTATTGAAGTTATACATCTGTTTGGCCAGTGACACTAGAATATTGCTTTGTGTCAGCCACTTGCTTCCACAGACAAGCTGACAGAAAGGGTTTATAGCTGTGGAGTGGCTGGGGCAGGTGGGAGGTATGCAGAATCTGATGAATTTAGATAAAGAGCAAAATGGATCATGACTCTGTTGTGAGTGCCCCAAGATTTCTATTTCTTTATGTCATATTTTGGAAAGTCCCTTAGCTTGAAATAGCTATGTTTACATCTGGTTCTTATATTAGTGTTTGTTTTCTCCTTTTCCCTGACGTGGCCTGTTAATATGTTTGCAAATTTCTGCTGCATTCCTCCGTTGTAACTCGGCATGTTTGTGCTTCTTCATCCTTTGTAAGAAAGCTGGACTGGGGAAGAGGGAACCTGTCCGTAAACACTTGCAGAGTGCAACTGCTGAACGACTTCACCTGGAAAATATGTTCTAACACTACTTTATCCTTAATGGTAGTAACTGGATGAAATCACTTGATTTTTGGCGCGAAGAATGCTCTAAACTGGACTTCTGAGTGGACAGTGGAAAGCATCTCTCTGGATTTTATCATGCTGCTTTTTTGAATGAAACTTGATATTGAGCTCAGGAAAGAAGGCTGACTGTGAAAAGACAGTCAGGTTTTGGGTGGACGTGAAGCAAGTTATCTGTAGACATCAGTCTTCGCACTGGTGTGTAGACATCATGAGGATTATGGCATGAAAATACGCAGTGCTGGGGTTGCCCCAGACTTCTAGGTTTGTAACCGTGGTTGCATTTACAGCCTTGAATGGAATCAAATCTGTCATCTCCGGGACATTTATTTTTGGCAAAGCAGTCACTGCCACATCTGTCTCCCTCTAATGGAAGTCTGTTGCTCCAGCATGGTTTTATTATTGATTATTGCTACCATTGCCATCCAACCCTTCTGGAAATGATGAACTCAAGATAATGAAATCCTTCTCCCTCTTCTGCAATCTTCTCTTTAAATTCAGTTTTCAACCTCTGGAGTCAGGGAGGTCCCCAGAGGTGTCAGTGGATACCCCTGCTTCTTGTCCTGTTATAAATGCTGGATCCGAGTGTTTGAGGCAACTTGTCCGTTCTTCCAAAAGCTCAATTCTGCTCCACTGAACTGCTGCAAGACTTTTCTCCTGCATGCATAATTTGACACTGACAGGTGCTAACATGATGTTTCTGTTCTGAGAATGGTGCTTTTTAAACTCTCTTCACTACTGCTTTTTATTTTCTGTATTTGTAAGAAAGCAAAAAGAAAAGAATTCTTAAGTTTTATATTTAAAATGTACTATT
The DNA here is from genome assembly GCF_964188355.1 of Buteo buteo. Taxonomy (NCBI): domain Eukaryota; kingdom Metazoa; phylum Chordata; class Aves; order Accipitriformes; family Accipitridae; genus Buteo; species Buteo buteo. Next base: position 7,000,421 of record NC_134193.1, read on the forward strand.
CTCAGCCCACACTAAAATTATCTGCTTCTACTGCTTAATGCTAATCCAGGTATGCCCAATAGGCGTAGCTTCCAGCCTTTTTATGATAAATTTAGTGATGGGAATAAAAAGCGGGGGAAGTATGATGCTATACATGCAATTATAGACTGTCAGCTGCTGTGTGTGTGTGTTTGGGAGGAGAGGAAGATCCTTCCCTTCTGCTTCCTATCTGCGAGACATAACGCCAGATCTGCTCATGGGAATCCTAGTCAGTGCACTGCAGATGAAAGCCTGTTCACTTCTATGGTTTGTATTCCATTTATGGCAAACTGCTGCAGTGCCTTCACATCACGTTTACAAAAAGCTTATTGCCTGACCAATAATTTCTTCGCTACAGCCCTTCAGCATTCTGTTGCCGAACACAACCGTTACTGCCTTTTTCAGTTCTAAATAAAACCTGCGAAGCTATAATTGAACCTGTTAAAGCTTGCATGTAATTTCAAAGTAATTTATTTACAGTGTTTTAAAGTGTTTTTTATATAGCATATATTTTCAATCAACTTTTCATTATCCAAAATAATAGTGGGTTGGGTGTTACGGTGAATACAGCTGCTACAGCTTTGACCCTGAGTTGTCCCATGTAATGGCAGCCCCTCTGGATTCTTACAGTGTATCTGCAAACTGGATTGCAGTTCATGGATAATAGAGACTTAGCTGTACAAAAAAGAAGGTTTTTTATTACAACTTTTAAAGACTGGCTTTTCGTCGCATCTCCTGGGTTAAGTAACAGTGCTGCTAATTCCAAATCAACTCATTTTGCACCAAAATGAACAGTTTCTCTACAGAACCAGCAGAATTTCTTTGCACAAAAAGCAATGGGTGCAGTGAATAAAGATGTGAGAGAAGGAGGCTTAACAAGACTCAGCCTTTTCTTTGCAGGTGAATTCCTTTCCAAATGTTTTGGTAATACTCTAGAGACTTCTTACTGCAAGGTCCCACGTAGAGGAAGAAACAACTGGTATGCAAGTACCCGAGGTGCAGTAATCACTGGTACCGTAACCTTTCATCTGACTGTGGAGTCCTGCATGTTAAAACAAACCAGTATTCCTGGCTTGTCAGACCCAATCTCAGATTGATCACAGGCTTTTCTTTTGCAAATAATGCTTGTGTCCGATGCGGATGTATCGGAAGACAAGTGCAAGGCAAGTAAGAAACTCTTCTACGGACAAAGCAGTGGTACCATTTAATGTGTGCAAAGCCTGCACATCATTAGGGCTTAAATGATCACAAATACAGGACATCCTGAGGTGAAGGGAACTGCAGGATTTATTAAACTTTGCCTTCAGTATAAACATTACAAGGGGGAGGTACAGTACTCTTACACTATGGATTTCAGTTTTGTATGCTAATCAAGGAACACAAAAGCAATAGGAAATCTAATCTTGACTCTGCTCTTTATCCCCTGTGTCAGTAGTTCAATAGTTAATGGGGTTTTCATGTTTAAACTAAGTTTATCTGGATTTTTTTACAGAACTACTTTAGACCCAGAACAATTATTCTATGGGCATATAGCGGCTGTGTAGCCTGGCTCTTGGAAACAACTGCCAGGATAGTTTATTTTGCTCTGTCTTCCCAGAGAAGTATCATGCGAACAAATGTGGCTTTAGAATTGACTTAAGTATTGCATAAAATACGAATTACATATTTCAGTGTTTCCCTGGACTGGAACATGACTCAACACACAAAACAGCACATTCTCCTCCTGCAGGTGGGAAATCCAGAAGTGAGGCTTGCAAAGATTTTTTTAATTGAATCGCAAACAACTAAACTCGGTAGAAGGGGGTACCCGCAGTGTCTGGGGCTGCATTAAGGGAGGGTTCTCTGCTTCTCAAAGAAAAGTGAGCAAAATGGTCTTGGCAATAGGTTCAAAGGAAAACATGAAGTGTGTTGTCTACCTCTCCCTCTTGCTGCTCATCCAGTTGGGTTATAATTCACGTTTCCCTACAGTACAGCCTCAATGTTCTTGCATTGCTTGGCCTAGCGTAGGAGAGGGTCGCAATAAGGGCTATACCACCGGTGAGACCCCATCCACAAAGGCTGAGTGAGTTAGTCCCAGCGTACTAACTTACTGTTCTCTAGCACTGAGGCCCGCTGGCAAGGAAGACTCATCCATGTTATGGAACCCTCTTATCCTCTAAATTTGTGTGGCTGTGTCCAAGACACCTGTTGGGAACGGTCACCGCAAGTGCCCAGGTTGTGCATGGAAGAGCATTGGTTGGCCAAGGATGAGACAATGTCAGAGACCTTCCAACAGCTCAGTGGTCTGCAGGGTTGTGTGCTCGTGGACAGGGATGGTTCCTGGCTGTGTTCAATTTCACAGATGTGGCCAAGGAGGCCCTGTGGGAAGGTGCGTGGTGTGGAGAGCATCTGGGTGCTGTATGGCCCCAGTTCATGTCTTCAGCTTAGCTCATCCATCAGCTGAGCCTTGTGTAGCTGGAAGTGCCAGTGTGCTCTCCAGTAGCTATCTGTGCTGGGGAGATAGGTTTGGCTACGAATGAAAGAAGTGAGCTGAATGGGAAGTAATGCAATGATGTACAAGAGAGTGTGGTAAACGTGATGTGGGAAATGACAGCTATGACTTTGAGGAGATTAGTTTTGGGATAATTTGTTCCAAAAATACCAGCTACCCTCCCTCATCCTTCAAGTTTTATTAGAATTCTGGTCTCCCAAGAGGGCTTCTACTTTCCTTCTCTGCACTCCCAGAGAACATGCTGTGGGCTCACATCACCTGTGATCATCGTTCTGCAGCTCTGGCTTTAACTCCTAGTTTTGTTTCCCATTTTTGTCTGCTGCAGGTTGTAAAGTTACACGGCTGCTTAAATTTATTTTATCAGTGTCACATTCTGTAGGTGAAGATTTTCAACACAGATAAAAGGAGTGTTTGTAATTTTTCCCTCATTTAGCTCAGGGCTTCATCCTTTTTCTGGTACTTCATTTTCTTGGATATGTGTCCTCCCCTCTAACTAATTAAAAAAACTGGCTACAAACGAAGGTGTCATTACCAAAGGAAGGGAGAAGACAGCCATCTGAAAGGAAAAGGAAAGATGTCTGAAAAGAGTGATCACAGTCAAGACCATAGCTCTAAGTCCAGGAAATACACTATTTCATATAAATATAGGAAGTATACTATGGTACAGTTGTGCTGCTGTACTCAAAGATGAGAAGAAACTTTAAGGTAATTTTGCCCAGAAATACACTGCAGCATGAATTTAACAGTCCGGGCAGTCTCAGAGGTTTGTGTCCAGTGGTTGTGGAAATGCTCATGGAAGATGATTTTTTTTTTTTTGCATGTCTTTCTGGTAGCTGTATAAATAAATATTCCTTAGCAAAGTAAGTAGCACCACAGCACAGACCAGGCTGCTGGTTCTTACTGAGGAATATCCTGAACAGACAGAAACAGATCTAAACCATGACCTTGAGTATTACAAACATCAGGATGTGAGGACAGCAGCCCTGCAAAGGAAGAGTTGGGTTTCATACTTAGGGGAACGCTTGAAAGTAAACCATACAAAACAGCAAGAAGAAACCCGTAAGTTAGGCACCTTCGTTGAAATAATGATGAAACCTGGTGTGTTTTGCCATATTGCATCTTATTCTGCTGTCTTTCTCCTGGCTAAGGATACTAATTCTCATGGCACCCCTTCTCTTTAAAATAAGTTACTGTCCACCAAGATGTGTTTTGTCAATCTGTGAGGCATCTGCACTTGATGACTGATTAACTTTTAATTAGTAGGGAATAAAAAGCTCAGATTTTGTTTTGCTTTGAGGCTCAGGCTGTGAGCTCTGTACCAAAATGTTGATTTTTGGAGCTTTCCCGCCCCTCCTCAGCAGAAATGTGACCATGAAGGGAAGTGGCAACGGTTCATTTAGGAGTGGATGGGAGAGAAAGCAAAACCCTGCAATTTATAGCTGTTTAACTCCACCTTGGTGACTAAGCTGGGCTTTGTCAGCCTTGTAATTGTGATTGAGACACTCTGGTCTGCTGGTGGCCACACGGGTTAGCCCAGTTTCACTCGTACTGTTTTGAAACCCCAGAAACTGAGACCAGTGCCAAAGCAACACCTGTGTGTCCAAGTTCTGTAAATATGCATTCAAAATGTCTGAACTATTTTGTCGCTGTACAGCAGAGTCAGACTCCAGCTTGTTGGGAGAGGTGGAGGGTGAGGGTGAAGAGTGTAACAGTTGGAAACTGGAAAGATCAAGGTCCTGCCACAGTCTCCTTGAGCAGCGGGGTGCCTGCTGCTACCTTCTTGTGTGTCTGGACTTAATTTCCATACCTTTAAAAGGGAATGCAGAAATATTGCCAGGCAGCTTTAGACGTCTCCAAACTCTCCCCCCCCCCCCCGCCCCGCAGTCAGTGAATAATGAATCCCCTCCGTCCTCACAATGAGGTATCAAGTAGAAACCTGATCTCGAAGTGACTTTCCTAGAGAAGGACAATCCCACAGCCCCATTTCCCTCTCCTTGTGGTTACATGGCGATGCTGTATTCATTGCCCCTAGTTAGTGAACGTGCTGGATGGCAGGGGAAATTAATGCAGCTGCTATTCCAAGCATCCTTCCCCAACTATGTGTCAGTAAAATTACACGGTTGCCAAGCGGTGTGCAAAAAAAGGGGCAATATTTCAGATCAATGGAGACATAGCCAAGTGTAGTAATACTTTTAGAATATTTTTATAGAGATATTCTTCTGCACTTGCTAGGAAATGTTTCATGATAAAGCAGCCTGTGGAGCTGGAGCAGAACATGTGCTGCAGATAGGTTAACTGCAGGCACCCAGCGACTTGGTCAGTAGCTGGTTCAGGTGGGTGTGAATGAGTCCAGATGAGGACACATCCTTTGGGGTGGTACTGTTTCGTTAATGCTGCCTTACCAGAACTGGTCCAGTGCAGATACCTGGGCTGATGACTTTCCAGCAAAAACCTAAATTTGCAACCTTATGGTTGCAAGACTGTATTTAGTGTATGAGAGCTATGAAATCAGTGCACCCACTGGGTGTTTGTGGGCATTGTTCAAATGACCATCCTATGGGCTTATTTAGATGGGACATGAGGGGCATCCACTTGCCTTTGCAGTGAGCAGTCTTGCTGTCTCTGAGACACTGCACAGCAGTTTTCCAGGGAGCTAGGTTGTGCAGCAGCAGCACAGCTTCACAAAGGGCTAGCTGAAAGTTTAAGAGGTACCCTTGTTCCTTTCTTCCAAGCGCCTCTCACTTCCTTCTCAATCCCAAATGCTTGTTTGAATGAGCATACATTACACAAGCTCTGTGTTGCCTTCTTGCAGCTCCAAACAGGCTTATGAGCAAACAACAAAAATCCTGTTGTGCTGCATGAGTGTGTCCTCCCTTTAATGGTATGAACTGCTCCGCGTCCTTTAAAATATCTCCCTTTGTTGCAGCCACAAAACACGTGCTAGAATTTAAGCTTTGCAAAGTGCCGTCAATTTGCCTCTGACCTCCCGCTCATAGCCCACCAGGCCTTAGGAGCCTGTAAGTTATTTTCTTTTCTTGCCCCCCCCCCCCTTTTTTTTTTTTTCGTTTTTTTCCTTTTTTCCCTACAAGTGGCAGCCTAAATCCCAAGCTGAAAGCGAATCACTGCTGCTGGCTGCCCTCCAGCATTCCTCGCGGAGCGAGTCAGGATCTGGAATGTCAGAAGGCAGTGGCGGGGAGGGCCGGGAGAAGCCTGCGCGTGGGTAACGGGCCCGGGAGGAGGAGGACAGAACAAAACACAACTTCATCTGGACTGCCCCTTTCCAAACCAGCGTTTGTTCCTGATTTATGCTTTCGCGTTTCGCTTAAAGTGTGCAACTCTGCGCAGTGACGGCAGAGAGCTTACAGCAGCGCTCCGGAGCAAAACAGGTTTTGGTTTTCTTTTCTTTTCTTTTCTTTTTTTTCCCAAAAGCTTCGTGTCTAGATAAATCCAGCCAGTTTTCCTGCTCTCTCTCTTGAGCCGGGAGTTTTTTGCCTCCTGCAGTTTTGGGGGGAGATTGCTCTGGTCCTGTGGCATACACTCTGGATGAGGGGAAATGTCCTTTTGCGGAGAAGTCAGGATGGGGCCCAGCCGTTGAGGTTGGCACGCAGCAACGCCCAGCGCTGGAGCACAGCGAGTCCTTGACACTTTCTCTTCTTCTCGGACAAGAAACATTGTGGAGCCTCAGCTCTCCCTGCAGCAGATTAATGCCTAAAATTATACACCCTAAACAGCAGGGTTTAATTACCAGAGCTGTGAATAGTTTAATTAGTTTGTTCTGACCTTGGAAGAAGGACCTGCCCAGCGCCGTCAAGCGACAGGAGAGCAAGACTTGTATTGCTTCTCAAAGACACCCAGCCCGTGAGGCCATGTCGTCTTTGTACACCAGGAGTAAAGAATATGCGCGCAGCAGGAAGGCTCAGTCAGATTCTCCCCCGTCCTCTCCTTCCCCGATCGCAAAGACACTCAGAGTAAGCAGCTTTTTCCTTTCTGTATTACACAGAGACCTGCTGGGCACGTGCTCTGAGCAGAGACTGGTGGTGGTGGTTTGTTGTCTTACCCTTGGAGACCTGTGTCTGTGGTTTGCTTTGGAAAGAGGATGATTTAAATGAAACTTGGGAAGGTGCCTCTGCAGCAACAGGTTTTAAGCAAGCTGCCAGAGCCCTCGCACTGGGATTATTTGCATTAACAGCTGTAGGGAGTTGCTGTGATGGTAGCTTCCCCCCTATCCTGCTTTTCACAGAAACGTCACTCTCTTGGTAGGCTATTGCTGGGCAAAAACCTCACTGATGAAAATGAGGCAAAACCTGACCAGCTTGTTAAACTGCGCTCTTTCCATAAATGCTTTGATATTGCTGGAGAAACAAGGTTTGCTATCCAGCTTTCACCCTTGGGGCTATGCTGACCTGTGGTATAGTTTAATAATTTCAACAACAACAAAAAAATGAAGAAAACCACCTGTAGCAGGAGGTAAGTCAAGGTAGTTAACTAGTCCTCCCCAAACCAGAGCTGGTGTGCCCATCTACCAAGGTGTTTGAAAGTTGGGAACATTTTGTAACATTATTGCTAATAGCTCTGGAATCATGTGAGAGGCTGTCATGAAACTCTCTGGGTCCGTATGGTTATACGGGCAGTCTCTTCGCGGTCAAGAAATATTATCATGCCGGAGTCAAAGCCTGGAGGAATTAGTTTTAAAAAGGCAGGCTAATTTTAGATGTAAGATTTAAATTAATCTGAGCACTGGTGTTTGCTCAAATCTGATACGCGTTGTCTGCTCCTTTTGAAGTGACAGATCCTGGTCAGGAAAAAGTATTGCCCAAAATATGTAAAAAGGGTTTTAACCTGCTGCCTAGTGTTAATGGAAGCAGTCCCTGACCTCGGGAACTTCAGCCTCAATGGTTTTCCTGGCTGCTGGTTGCCCCTGGGCTGTTAACTGTTTAACCCAGGGGTAGGAGTCTGTGCTTTCTTCCTGTCTGCATGTTGGGGTATCTCTGGGGAGTTTTTAGATAATCTAAAACTATCCCCTGTGTACTTAGATGGACTTTCTTCATCAGTTTTTACAGCTGTGCTTACCATTCCTCAGTAAATTGCCACAGTATTGATAACCAGCTTAACAGCAGGTGGGAAATCTTTCAAAAGTGCTCTTACTCATAGAGTAAAGCTGAAAATGTTTTAATTTCTTTCAAAACTCATGTTTTTTAAGATCAGTTGTGTTCAGTGTACACAGACTGACTCGTTTTCCTCCCTTGTGCGTCTAGGCATATAAACAGGTGACAAACATCTTGCAAGAGCTGTCACTGCTGTGTTCATGGTGCATGCCTGTCTGCTTTGATGCAAACAGGAGGTGCCGGTTTTCTCTGTCCATAGCCATGATGGGATTGCAGGCTCTTGGGGGGGGCCCACAGGTGTTGGAGGAGGTGGTGGGAGCTGTCAGGTGGGTCAGAGGCAGCAGGTGGGTACAGAAAGGTGCCGAGTAGGAATCAGAGGGCCTGGAGAAGAGCTTCCCTCAGCTTCTGATGGCAGTGGGATTTCAGTGAAAGCAAGCGTGAGCACAGAAATCTTGGCGGTTCTTGCAGCAGTAATGGTAATGCCAGCTGTGGCTTCAGAGTATCGACGTGGGAGAAGCCAGACCCGGAGAGTCAGTGTAGGAAACAATGGCTAATTAGGGAAGGATTTACTTGGGGCTAAAACAAAATATCTGAGTTAACTCTTTCTCCAAGGGAACGTAATTCTGCCACAAGCAAGAGAAATAATGGAGTACGGTTTTCTATGGATTTGTCCCATGTGTGTATTCCCCCCACCCGCTCTCCCATGCCCGCAGTAACAGCAGCCCTTGCTGCAGGGTGCCACTAGTCTTAATAAAGCAGGTAGGAATGTGCTATCTTGGAGTCTTTCATCTTTCCATCCAGTCAAGATTGATACCAGCAGACCTGTGGACTCTAAACATTCCCAGCTGAGCAGGGGTGCGAAAACACATGAGCAGTCCAGGAGCCTCACACAGGGTACAGACATGGAAAAAACCTCTTAGAGAACCAGACAAAGCAAATAAGGTTTTACTTATTAAGGTACCAGTGCCAAAGATCTGCATTCAAATGTCATTTGCAAAGCAGTATCCTATGGCATTCCCTGCTGCACTTGCCACGCTGCTTGTAATGCTTCTCCTTAGGTGTTATGATAATACTGCATGTGGTTTTTTCCACCTTTAATTGATAGGATCTCCCCAAATGCACAGCTGAGAAGGGTGAGCACCTTGCAGTGAACTCATACAAGTCATAAGAAAGGCAATATCCTTGAATAGGGCGTGGGAGCAAAAGGCAGGCAGAGGAGGTTCTAGTGAGAGCAGGGTGTTAGTGTATGACCACCTGCATGTGCAAGGTCGGCACTGTCCTATTGCCCCTGAACCTCCGCAAGCTGAAATACTTAATTTCTTGTGTCACAGCAGAGCAGTCCAGAATTACAGTCACCGATACAGAAATAGCCAAGTAAATCCTGTTAAATCATGCAGGGTAAACGTTGCTACCTCCACCTTTTCAGTTGCTTTAGTGAGGATGTTGCTAGAAAGTAGAAACTCAAATCCCTTTGAAATAATTCAGATCGTCCTGTTATTTGGCAAAAACTTCCATTTTTGTGGCAGTGGGTACCTTTTCATCACAAGTTTTGCACCATACTGTTTTAGCTTGAGGTTTCTCTTCCTCAGAAAAATGTTATTCACGTAGTCAGTTCTAAGGATATAACAGGCAATCCATGGTATGAAACCTGTCATGCATAAATAAGTAAATAAATGGCAGGATTGGAAGGACAAGGGTGAAGGCAAGGACTGAATTGTCGTCTTTTTTTTTTTTAAATCCTATTTATGCTGAGCCAGTTGTTTTTTTTCATAGGAAATACCCTGTAGTTTGTGTTTAGGCGCATCCATCTGTTTCTTGTGGTACTTCATAACCCTTGCATTTGTCCATGGGATATCGGTTAGATAGGAAGATGAAAGCTAAGGAGAATGCACGCTCCCAACTTACTGCACAGACTGTAATTGCAGCTTTTCAGTTGTTTCCCACCACTTTGTCAACCAACCTTCCTTTCTTTTACAGACTGCTCCTTCTTGTCTTGTCATCTGATATTTTTTGCTGTATAAAAGACCATCAAAACTTAAAAGCCTCGTCAGCATGCATGTGTGCTGTTTGTTCAATAGTGGCTGCATCCCTCTGGCTGCCATCACTTGATGGTTGTTACTCACTTCTTGAGAGACTCTACATAATTCTTATTGTTCTGGCCATATTCATAGTTTCACTACAAGGCTTTTTCCCTCTGATGTTAGATAGCTCCCTCATTAAGCCACCTTCACTGTTTATTACCTGAGCTTTCCAGCCGAATTTTTGTCAGTAAGGGCTCAGCAATAAAGTTTTAAGTATACTCAGTGGTCTGTACTGATTGATTTTACTCTGCCTTTCATTGGAGTATCTGAAGAAGCTGCACTAAGTGGTATGCAGGATGCGAGAGCATCGCCTTGTATGGGCCATATGTTTTCACCCAGTCACTTAATAGTAATACTTAAGCATAAAAAGCAATGGTTTCCAAATTGCCGTCTGTTAGCCAGCCTCCAAACCAAGCCTGCTGTTGCTCTAAGCAGTGATTACCATGGCAGCAAATACTTCTAATCTGGGTGCAATTTTGATGTGGACATGTATGTCTAGAATGCAAAGCAAATCTTAAAGGAAAAAAAGCTAATGCACAAAAATGTTAGCTGTTTGAGCTGCAGATGCTTGGCATGCAAATAAAACTAGCATGGTTTGGATATTAATATGTAAATAATGATATAAAATCTTAGAGGTCTGGTAATGTGACCAAACCAGACTTTTTTTAATCAGTGAGAGATGTCCAAGCGTGCTGAGAGTTTGGTAGAAATGCCTGATTGGATTGCAGCCTTCATAGAGTTTTGGGTATAAATGTCTCTGACAGTCAGTTTTCACTCTGTGAGTGCTTTTGCAACAAGTTTTATCCTGTTTCAGATATTCATGGTAACAGGTTTATTCTCACATTAGGTAGACCTATATGAATCATTTGGCTTGCTGTGCTGCCACTGCAAATGCGTTAGAGAACAAAGACTGTTATGAAAACATTTCTCCAGAAAACTTTATCTTCCTGGGTTCCCATTTCATGGCTTGGGCTTGTTCTAGTTGTGATAAAAATGACACTGCATAAATTGAAATGGGGTCAAATAAGTTGTCTCATGACATTTTCTATCTAATTTCTGGATTGCTGACTAGTTACGCAGTATTTGTGGAAATTATTACCTCCTTTCCCATTAGCCAACAAAAAATGTGGGATACTGAAACTTGAACTTTAGGGCAGTTAACCTTAGTCTGTGTTCTTCAGCACCTTGATTTCTTTATCACTGGTTATTTCTCAAGCATCGTGTTCCTTAGATGGGTATCAGTAAGAAATCCTTCTGGATTCTGTTTATTCTCTGGGGTTTTTTGAGGTTTTGTCTATGAATGTCTGTATCTGGAAGCATATCAGGAACTTCTAGTCATTCTTAGGGTACCACCCATTAGATGTTCCCTGCTGTGACTCAGCAGCCAGACTCCTCTCCTGTCACTGGCTTCATGTGGGTGTATAAATAAAATGGGTCAGGACATAGGCTCTGACCCATGGGTAAGTGGCTTGTGTCCCTGCAGCTGAATTTTCTTCTTCAGCTCTCCTCCCTTCTGAGGAACAGAGTGAATTGATCCAAGCCAAAGCCATAGCAGGGGTTCTGTTAACTATTAAAGGGTCTGAATGGTCATGGATGATTGAGAAAGAAGCACACACTGTAATACTACAACCTTGTTTAAAACTCCTATTTTGACCTTCTACCACTTGGTCAGTGACGGGTGCCTTTGAAGAAGCTGGTTAAGCAGGCACAGAGCAGTCAGTTGGGATAGCTCAGCTTTTGAAACCATTGCCCATTGCAGGCCAAGGAGGCCAGAAGGTCAGAGGACAACTGGAGGTTGCACCAGCCCAGGGCATCAGCCTGGACTGTAAAAGGGTTGAAGGGAGAAGGAGAAAGAAGATAACTTTAATTTGGGTCAGCTCGTGGTACAGCCACAAAACCAAGCACGTTGGCACAACTGAGATGGGGAGGTGCTGTGGGATGGGAACGAGTGGCCACATCCAGTGATGGGGAGAGCAGATGGAGACTCTATAGGCAGCAAACCACTTCAAACTGCTGAACTGGAAACCAATGTTTACTTCAGTTGCAGGACCCCGTTATGGTTTTTTTTTTCATAAAATGAATACAAACCCATAGAAATCAGGGCTAGAAGAGACTCAGAGCTCAATACATCCATTTTCCCAGGGTACCACAGCTGTACCTATGCTGTTCCTGACAGATGTGTCTTGTGCTTGCAGAATTCCACCACTGGAGATGGTGCCTCATGCACTGGACATGCAACTGGTGGTCAAAGAAAAACATATGGACCTTGGGAGATTGTTAGGTGGTTGTTGGTTTGGAGGTTTTTGTTGTTGTTGCTATTTGTTTGTTTGTTTTTTACAATGAATTGTGAATTCTTTTTAATGATCCTAAATTGCTGAGGTTACTATTGCAGTTTAGTGGAGCAGAGGTCCTCAAATAGGTGAGAGTAGCTCCAGGTTCAGATCACTGACTGGCAGCTGGTCTGGAGCTAATTTAGGCTGAAACAAATGATGGGGGAGAGAGAGACAGTATAAACTGTCCTAATTCTAAAAGTGCAGGATGCTTTGTGTGATAGAGATGGGTCAGCGTACCTAGACCAGCCCTAGACACTTTTCCATGCAAGCACCAGCTGCAGCCATAGCAGCTGTCAAAGGGATGCCATGGGGCTGCAGGCTGGAGGAGGTGTTCACCAGGTATTGGAGCATGCTTCACACCAAAAAGTTGGCAGGTTGGCTTTAGGCAGCTTGAATTCTGGCCAGTGGCCAGATAGGTATTTAAATACCTGATGATAAAACCTGAAGATGTCCCGCGAGAGCATTTGCAGGGGCAAGGAAGACGTTGTTGCCTACAGCCCTGTGGCATTCACATATTGAAGAAATTTAGGAGCAGAAATCTTCTCTTCCTTTGTCACTTGGCTGTTTGGCTTTTACTTCCTCGTGTCTGGAGATTTTTGTCTAACATCATGTCGCTTTGCAAAATTAAATTTTTCACCAATAAAATTTGATCCCTTAGAAAAGAAGGAAAAAAAATAAAAGCAACAAACCCGTGTTTCTGAATTGTGGCCTTTACCAAATTAAAACACAATTCAGCTTGACATTTTACATGGTGAGTTTTATCCCCAAGAGATGGCAGTAATAAACTACAGCTGCTGCAAAGCCAACGGGCCATGTGAGAGGTGTGGGGAACTGAGGCACAGGCTGGCAATCACACAAACCAGTGTACAACTGCAGAACGTTTAGATGTGTTCGGGATGGCAGAAGATGTGGTCATCAGTCCCTTACAGCTGTATGTATTTGTTTCTGATTAAATACGTGCTAGCCGTACTGAAAATGATGTGATCTGTTGCAGCCAGCTGCCAAAGCCACTATTCCATCTAGGAGAGCCTTTTAATATTATGCTTCAGTAACAGCAGTTTTTATTAAGCAAAGTTTATTGATTTATATTTTGTGAAAACATATTTTGCATCAGGCTTTTGGGAGTTGGAGGTTATATGGAGGTGGTTTGGCTACACTGGATTATTAATCATATCAATGGGATTTTGTAATCCTCGCATTTGCACAAATGCAAACTTGAGTTGGAAGGCAGCACTATTCATCACGTCAGCTGTAGCTAACAGAACGCTGTAGCAAACTACAGTTCTCAGGTCAGCAGAGCAGCTTTCCAAGGGAGGCAATGACCTCGAAAAACTGTATCAGAAGTAGAGTTCAGCCAGACCTTCTAATTATTCTGCACCCACTGGAAAACCAAACTTGACTCCTGCTATACCTGACTTGAAAGGCAGATGTGGTTTGAGGGGAACACCGATCTGAATTGTACCCGATGGGGATGGGTCTGAGGTGTACCAGACAGCCTTCGTCATTGCTCTTGCTCCTTCCAGCTCAGCTCTTGCTGTGCCAGCTCCAGGAGGACTTCTGCCTGCAGCAACAGGACACGCTGGGGAGGTTGTCCTTTTTACAGCTGCCCTGCATCAGTGCAGCCAAACATTTAAACCTATGGAGGTGTAGGAGCAGCAGAGCTACGTAACTGCAGGAACGTGGTGGCTTTTGCATATAAGAGGGAAAGAACTGGCCCCAAAAGCAGCTGGCTTTATTTTACATTTAATTTCTAAAACAAACAGGACTCATCAGGAGGATATTTGCCAATGCAAAAATAAAATTTGAGGGGTTCCTAAAACTTCCCCTTTTGATTAAGAAAAGGGAGGACAGCAGGGCTGGAGCTGTGCTCTGAGATCTTGTTAAATGGTGGTTATTTAATCATAAGTGTTGATCAGGATCTCTGAGACAAAACACACCAAAATAAATTCCTTGAGAACTATCTTAAAGTAGTGCACATTTTCTTGAGGTTGGCCAGTGGAGATAAAGAAGCATAAAATGTTCCCAAAGCATCTATTTTTTTCTTCTTTTTTTTTTTTTTTTTTTTTTTGAAAAAATGTAAATAGTAGACTTTTTCTGCCTTTGCTGGGTCAGATCCCAGCCACAGAAGAATGCAGTTGGAAGCAATTAGGCCAATTTCTGATTTGGCAAGAGCAGTGGCCAATCCCTCTTTTGGCACTGCATTTCAGGGCTACATTTTATCTAAACCTTCCACGAGGAATTTGGTTTTAATTATACTTTACTGAACTCCTAACAGCTGTAGAAGTTTGTGAGTTTTTAAGGGAAGGTTCCTGCCCTCCACAGTCCAAGAACATTTCTAAAATCAAAACTGTATGGCATTGCTGGCACTGTGCAGCATCCTGGCGGTCTGGGCAAGTAAAGCCACAGCCAGTACCTAGCTGTGCCTTTTCCTTGGGATTGGCCAATGTCACCATGGTAAGAACTGGGGAGCTCAGAAGAAAGAAGCTTGCACAGGGAGGATCAGTCCAGTATGATGCTCTTGTGCTTTTTCTTGGGTCCCATCTCAGATGTCCTGTGTTTTGCCAGCTCACCTGGGTTGAATTGTCTCTAACCCTGTCCGGGAGGGCTGGCAAGAATAGCTGAACCCTGCTGTCCTCCACCACCCCCAGCACTACCTGAATGTGCTGCCCACTGTGAGATGGATGGGAGGAAAGGTGATGTGATCTCTCGGATGAGAGGTCTATGAGTTGATGATTACCAAAAGTTACCAAGCACACCTGCAAGTGCTCTGTGCTTTTAAGTTTTCCTTTAAAAGTAATCCCCTTGGGTATCTCAGTGCTCTTGAGCAGGAGTGCTGGGGTCTTGGCTCAGTGCTGGCTGCCGTGCTGGTTTCTGAATCAGGACAGCCACTTCCAGAGCCTCACTTTTCCCTGGGGTCCTCCTCCCCCCACCCCAAACCCTGCAGTGATATGACCCTGTTTAGATTGTAGGAAGGATAATTTCACAACCCGATGCTTCCCTGGTTGTTAATGTTTCTAGTCAAACTTTTGATCCCAAGGGAAATGAAGGAGTCTGGGCAAAACTGACAGCGCTGTTCCAAATTTTCCAGGGGAAGAAAAAAAACCCAGTGCATTCGTACAGTTGATACAGCAGTTTCTCAGCATCCTGTTATAAACTTAACAGATTGCACAGTATTCATTTAAGAAAAAATCAGGAAGGGAAAGCCATTTCTTGCACCAGCTTAGTCAAGTGTATGTTTGGTGCCTCAGCTCTTTTTTCCCTCTGTTTGTACCCAACTTCTCTTTCCAGAAATGAAGGAGGGAGAGTTTTGTCCTTCACCTTCTGACTCTGACCTTGGAGTTTTCAGCTCTGGGATGGCATTTCCAAGCAGAACCTTCTTCATTACTTACATACACAGCTCAGTGAGCTAGCTAACGCTGCAGAAGTTTAAATGAGTATTTTTGTGTTTTTTTTAAAGAAGGGACAGTAAGTAAAGGAGAGGCAGTTGCTGAGCTGATGGTGCAGATGCAGCTGGAAGCACGTGGCAAGGGTTTCCAAGGGTGCTATGGCCAAATGCAGGGCAGAACTGAGGCAGAAAGAAGCTGTTTTCTACTGAAAATACTTCTCCAATGTGATATCCTAATGGCCTCTGAAAATGTTTGTCTGTCTTTGAGCAAATAGCAGGGATGTCTCAGTTAAGCACCTAGTCCAGTGTTTGCATGTAGGGCTCATGCTTCCCCTCTCAGATACCTCCTGCGCTGCACAGCCGCCTTCCAGGAGTATGAGATTTTAGTTGTTGTTTTAACTCACTTCCTTGGGCTTCAAAGCCTCTCTTTGTGCTAAGAACTGCTGCTTTCCATATCACCGCTTTTAGTTAGAGCCTTTTTTTGAAGGTGCAAAGTGGAACTTTTTTATTCAGGAATTTTTTTCCCCTCTTCCATCATTATTAAAAAAAAAAAAAAACAAAAATAAACCACGTGAATAAGCTGCTCCTTGAAATATCGGCATAAACACTGGCCTTTGTGTAAAACCCATGAAAATATTGAGCCAGAAACTGATTTAAAACAAAATAAATAAATCTTCTCTCCTTCCCTGAAGGTAACAGCAAGTGGAAGAAGGATCTGCTGATGAAAACTGGTCTGCAACTTTCATTGTGGCAGGGACACTTCCAAGAGCTGCTGTAACATTTCATTCAGGCTCTGCTTTCCAGACCTCAGCCTTTATCCAGTTCCTTTCAAATGTAATCATCTTTGTCTCAAAAATACCACTTTTAGCTGAAGGAACATGGAGAGAGGCACCTGAAAATTGAAGGGTGAGGGAAAGATGCCGGCTTTCCCAACAGCTGCAAACACAAAGATTACCTGTAGCTCCATGCTGTTTCTGCAAGACACTGGAGTCGTTTTATGGCAGAGATGTACTTTAAATGAGCCTAAAGGGAGATAAAGTCACAGGAGGAGAAATCACTGAGTGCTAAGAAATACGCAGATTTTGGCTGGAGAACTCCCGGAGCTGCTGCATGCTTTGGGTGGCTGCAGGTCACTGCAGGATTGCTCTGCTCTAATGCTGGTAGCAGCAGCAGGAATGGTGCAGGTCCTCTCATCTCATCTAGTTCTTTTCTTCTCTTTAGAGACATAGAGGCAATTGCAGTCTGAAACAATTCATCTCAGTATCCATCACAGGAAGGTTTTAAATACAATAAACATAGGGGCTTTCCCCTTTGCTGTTCCCAGCAGCTATGTTTAAAGTGATTCCTTTCTTATCCCACCTTTCCTTAGCAGAAGCACACCCCTGCTCTCTCTATCTATGGAAATTATTAGTTTCTTTGGAGGAAAAAAAAAAGAGACAAAAATTATTTTTCCCTCTTGCTGCAAGTGCACAGGCTGGCTTGGGGACCTGCTCAGATTTTGTGGCTTGGTTTCCATGTTGCCTTGCCCAGCTGCATGTGGACTTGCTCAGCGCTGTTCAAATACATTAGCAGGTGTGTTTGTTGAAATAAATGCAAGCTTGATATTAAGTGGATTACTTGCCTAGCCGTTTGTCATCATAAGAAAAGTCGTCACTGAAGGGGATTAGCATAAAGTGCACAAATAACTTTCACCAAGAGGCTTGTTAATCACTTCCTAATTCCCCTCTCCTGCTCAGTAAGGGAGATTGGGTCATTGGGCCAAAATTAAAAGGGAGCTGTCAGGCAGCTGAGGCAAATGTCAGAAGCTCAGCTAACAAAAGACCATGGAGACATCAGCCAGCATGTTTGCAGCTGAAAATGGGAAATCTTTCTAACAATAGCCTCGTGGCAGAGGCCAGCCACATGGAAACTGCTTCCCAACTTACTGGCTTTGAGCTTTGTACAGAGAATGGCCCAAGCCACGGCTGTCTGGACAAGCAGGCAGATGTCCCTGTGACAACAGCAGGCAACTACTGGGTGTTTGGCCCCATGAGAAGCTTCTCAGACAGCATCCAACATCACTTATGGAAGTGCAGCAGGGCTTAGCTATGGTGGAAAGCCATCTCGTGTCCCTTGTTTCTCACCTGCATGATGCAAAGAAAGCTTTTGATTCATGAAGCGGGGGTTAAAGCAAATAAAATAATAAAGGGCTGAACCTGCTTCCATGGCTCAGGACCCATGCCAGCACCGGGATGGGCTCCTGGAGCGTTGGTGACCATCTTTACAGTATGGGGCTGGCACCCAGACCTGTCCCAGAAGCCTGGCTGAGGGTTGCCCTGCAGGCACAACTCTAGGGAGAACATGCTAATTAATAGCAGGGCTGACTCGTCCTTTTGAGCTTTGCATTTAGCAGCTTTGGCTGAAGGTGTTGTCCATCCGCAAGTCTTCAAATGTGCCAGGATTCTTCAGTTTGTTTCTTGTTTACTGGTCAAATCACTGCATCTCACGTCAGAGTTGCTGTGTTGCAGAGCAAGCAGAGATTGCAGATTCCTTGGGGAGGCTCCTGTCTTAAATCAGGGTTCAAGATGAGGGTTACATTAGGGGAGGCTGAATTAAAAACTAGGTGTACGTAATACATCTGACAGGCAAAGGGCACGTTGCAGACAGGCTGGGCACAGTCCGTGCTGCTCTGGGACTTGACTCTGTGGTCCTCAGGCTTTGAGTGGAGAGATTGTGGGTCACTTGTCTACCCTCCTTCTCCATGTAATGGGGTGACTTAATTCAGCTGTCTGCAGTGTATGTGCTCCCAGATACCTGCCCAGTAATCAGAGGTATTGTCTGGGTGCCAGGCAGGAGCAGGAGGTCTGAAGTCTTCAAGCACTGGGGTGCTGGACAGGCAGCAAATCTGCCACCCAGCAAGGCGTTTAGCACAAGATTTAGTGGTCTATCTCAGCAGCACGAACTCCAGCACAAGCATGTCTGGGCACTAAAAGCCTGACCCCTCATCTTCTCTGTAATGTCCTTCTCATGTTGACTCTTGCACTTACTAAAAAGGATCTAGGGAAATAACTGGTAGCGCCTGCAGGTGGTTTGTGCTTACTCAGAGAAATGATGCTGCTAATAAAACTAGTAGGGGAATATTGGGCATAATTTCCATTTCAAGGAACTGAAAAAGAGTTTGACTGCACCTTGAATTTAAGTAAATGTCTGCCAGACAAAGAGAAACCTTGCGGAGAAGGAGGTGGCAGGTCAGTGCAGTGTATCCTGCAGGACACCTATGCCATTACCATTTGATTTCTGCAATTGTGGGCTGCAGCAAAGGCAGGGTTGAGGACAGCACAGGGGTGATTTGGATGTTGATGGGAAAGAACCTAACACACACTTCAAACAACATATCCGCTCTTTTTGCTGGCGTAAGGCTTATCTCCTTTCCTCGTGCAGCTTCTCCTGTGTATCATCTTGCCATGGTGAAGCTTTTCTTCATGGGGGAAGTACTTGCCCATGGAGAAAAAGTACGGTTTGTGGTTTCCTGAAGTTCAACACAAATACGCAGCGAGCTCTGTGTGTCATGGTCCATTAATACCTCTCACCCACATCATGCATAGGACAGTGATCAAAGTCAGGAAGAATAACTGAATTTAAAAAGGGAAACGATAGTTTTGGTTTGAAGAAATGGATTTCAATTCTGGAAACAAGGATTTGAAGAACAAGGTTCAGTAGGTTTTAGGTTAGCAAAAGAAATGAAATCTGAAATACTTCCGAGAAGCTGAAGGAGTTGAAAAGATTCAGGCAGGGATTGGTGATTCCCAGTTTAGGTATGGAAAGCAATGCTGTTTAGCTTGTGAGCTACGTGCTGGTATTAGGGGTAGGAAATTGCTGCTGCATGGTAGCTCTACAGTTCTTGAATTGAACCTTTAGTTCTCCTCATTATTAATTCCCTTTTTCTTTCTTTTTTTTTCCTTCAGCATGAAAGACTTTCCAGGTAAGAATTTTATTCTTTGGCATTTTTTGTATTTAATGTTTATCGACAGCGTGTTTTTGTGTGGCTTTGGGGATTCCCTGTGCTTCACATTAACAGCATAATCTGAAGCTGGTACTGGCCATTTGGTTCCTACCCTAGCTCAACTGTTAAGCCACTTTGCTTTCATCCTTTGCTTCTCAAATTATTGAAAAGCTACTCTGCAGAGAAGAAAAACCCTCTGTGCCCTATTAGAAATGGAGCCCATTCCCACCATGAAGATGAGAGGTCCATGGGAGGTTACTGCCCTTTTGGGGTCTGGGCTGATACCCACTGGATTTTTTCCAGTTTTTAAAATGATGATGGCTGCCTGGCCTTCAGCAGCAATGCCCTCCTGCGGGGTGGAGGGTGCTCTCAGCCATCCCAGCACCTGTGCTCTGCCACGGCCTCGAGTCCCGACCGGTCGGGCTTATACTGGCTGTCCCGAAGTAACAGCGGCTCCATGGTGCTAGATCTTCATTGTGTTTTAGGTTGGAAGCAGCTACGAACCCTACCACCAGTGACTCCTACAGTGATCGTGCCTCCAGCCGCTCCAGTGCCTACACCCGGAGGGAGAACCGGTTAGCTGCCCTCAGCAGCAAAGCAGAAGAGGAGAGTAACAGGGACTATAAAAAAGTAGGATTTTTTAAATGTATTATTGTCACTGCATGTACCTTAGGAGCTGCCTGTTGCTGCAGAAACCTGCACTGAGAGTCTTTGGAAAGAAAGAGAAAAAGGTTATTTTCATTTTCCCTGTTTCCACTGCTTTGGGGCATCACACCAGCCTTTTTCAAATGCATCAGCCCTTCAGAGGGTCAAAAAAAGACAAGGGGTGAAAGGACACCATGCAAAGTCAGTTATCTGGGGGGAGGGGGATTGAGGAGTCAGGCTGGAGGAATGCTGGGAGGAATTTGAAAGGAGCGAGGAAAGATACTGTTGAGCATGCCACCATGGCTGAAGCATGCATATCCCCACAGAATTTTTTGCTGATACAACAGTCCAGAATTATTTTTTCTATAATCTCTGAAACTTTCAGCGTAATCCTTGAAAGGCAGTAATATGGACTGCCATGCATATCTAGTATCAACGCAAAGACCATATGAAAAGTAAACAGATTAAGATGGCCTTGATTCTGAAATGACTGTAATGCTGAAAAGCCTTGCACAGTAAGCAGCACCCTACTCTTCTTCATGAACATGCCTGGCCAGAAGAGGCAGGCAGTATGCCCACTTTGTCCTCTTAGAGGGATGGCAATTCTGCTTGTTTGAAGGAAGTGAAGGGAAAAAATCCATTTTGGAGTGGCCTAAAATTGTCCTTCTTTGTTCTCCTCTTCAAACTAAAAGCACACAAGAGCAACTAGGGTGTGTTGTGTTGGGGAGCACAACGGAATCACAGGTTCAGATACATCCAGCCTACATAACTTAGTACTTTATTATGCTTGGTAGTTTACCTAAATTAAAAGCATCCCTTTTCTTTGCCCCTTGGCTGTGTTTAAACACCCTACAAAATTAAACAGCTGTTTTCTTATTTCATGTGAATTATGAAAATGCAGGTGAAGCATCCAGACTAGTTCTGTTTGCCCCTCTTCTAATATCCTGACATGGGGGGAGCGAAGCAAACCGCACAGCTGCCTGTGCTCAGTGCTGAGGACACGTGTCTGCTCAGTAGCGCAGCAGAACTGGGTCTGTGCAGCAGCCGAAGAGCAGCCTGGTTAATTGAAATCTTTTATTTCATATTTCAGTTATATGAAAGTGCCCTGTCTGAAAACCAAAAGCTGAAGTCAAAACTGCAAGAAGCCCAGCTTGAGCTGGCTGACATCAAATCAAAGTTGGAAAAAGCAACCCAGGTAAGGCAAAAACCAGCTCCTAGAGTAGAGAAACTGAGCAGTGGCCCGTGACAAGCCAGTGCATGTTCCAGCATGGGAAAGGATTTAGCTCTTGGGCAGGAAGGTGCTATAGGGGAGACTTACTTTTCACAGAAATAACTGTGAGTGATTCTGTAAAGACTGCTTCTTCTCTGGGCAAGTGCATCTGTAGGCTATCTAGGCCTTTGTGCAGCACCTTGTGAATGTGTCTCAGTTTTAATAGCTTTCTATTTTTAATTTACATAGCAGAAACAGGAGAAAACTTCTGACCGGTCCAGCATGCTGGAGATGGAGAAAAGGGTATGTGTCTCTGCTTTCTTCTGAGTTGCAATCTTTGCCTCGTTTTGCTCTGCAGGGCATAGTAATTTCTTGAAGGAAAGTGTTAATTAAAAGATAAGTTATATTTTTGCCTTGTGGAGCAGTGCACAGTGATAATTGTATCCTGACCTTTTCAGCGTCTGAGATTTTTCTGCTCTCTTTGCAAATCAGCTTAGTTCTGATTTCCTTCTTTTATTACAGGAAGCTGCAGACCGACGAATTGTATTGTATCGTGCTAAGAGACTGTTGGTCCATTATGCTTTAAAATATTCTTGATGCTTATAAATAAAGACTGTTTTGGGGTGGTGGGGAGAACAAGGCAAAACACTAGCTGGGTGTCTATCTTGTGATTATACTTGAAATCTGAATGTTTGAATGCTCCTTCCTCTTAACTGAACAGTCAGATTCATTGCAGTAAGCTAAGCTGAACAGGCAGTGTCTAGCTGAATCTCTGCCTTAAATGACCATAGCTTTGGTGAGATTGGAAGGGACACGGGTAGATCTGTAGTGCATCCCAGCAGAGTCAGCCAGGTTAGTCATGGCTTTGTCCCATCATTTCATGAAGACCTCTGAGTTTCCACAGCTGCAGCCCCTTTGTCCGGTTCCTAACTATCCTCATAGTGAATTTTTTTTTTCCTTCTATCTTGTCAGAACCTCCCCTGCTTCAGCTGTTGGCCTTTAGTACTCATTCTCCCACCATGTACCTCAGTGCTTAACTAAAGCTGGAGCCTGGCTCCAGTTTCTCAGTAACGTCCACTTACATGTTGGAGGTTGCCTGAAGTGGAGTTTCCTCCTAAAGTGTTTCATCTCCTGAATTTTTAGGAGCTTTGCTGGATGGTCGAACCATGTGTTTAAATTTAATTCCTACCATGAAAGACCTTAATTATTTATGTGTAAACACTTCCCAGGATTTGCCAGATATAGTCTGGAGGAGGTGACATTCAGGATCCCCACTTTGGACAGTTAGGCAGAGCACATCAGCCCTTAGTACAAGTGTGTGATATACCTACTGGCGCAGGTGCCAGGCTTTGACTGTTGAAGTTACCCAGGTTGCTGAAGCTGAGCGGATGCTCAGGCCATGGCACTGCCATGTAAGCTCAGCTGAGCATCTCTGCACCCCGAGACTGAGATTCTCAAAGCAGCAATCCGTGTGGGCCTGATTTCTAGGTGTGCTTAAAGCAGGCTGAGTGGGGTTATCAAACATGCAACCATCACTGTCATCTGAACATAGCTGTGGGGGGGGAAGTCATGACACAAGTGGAGCTTTTCTTTCAGAAAAGAAAGAAAATAAAGTGGTGGTCAGAGCACTTGCCCTGAGTGGACATCGCCAACCAGAGGGACCTCACACCACGCATCCCATCTCCCACCCGTGTGATGCTTCCAAGTTGGGGCAATGTCCTGCATTGCTTTTGTTGAATGAGGATCATGATAGCCACAAATACAGGTTTCTGAGAGTTAGAGAGGAAAAAAGCACCCAACTGTTCTCAGTGAAGATGGCATTAACTGCTTCCAGGATGGCTTACTCATTTTGCACTCATGAATCCCTGGATAAAGTGTGCTGTGGACAAAAAAAAAGTGACCCAGAACCTATCATCCACGGCCACACTCAAAAGCTGTGTTTTCCTCACTCTCTTGGCCTCATATTTCTTTGGAGAGGGCAAAGGAGCGGGGCAGAGAGTGTAAAGCCTGTTCCTGACCCACGTTTGCTGTTTTCTCCTGCTCAGTGCACTTTCCTGGGGCAGTTTGAGCCCTCTCATGTTGAAAAAGTCATTGGTGGAGTCCAGACGTCTCCCTAAAGGGCAAGGCAAGGGTACTAGCTGTCCACTGAGGGCACCACTAGTACTCACATGGCAGAACCTACCTCTGTAGAAGTCCAAAATATACTGAAAGCAGTCAGCTTTACAGCTTTGAAGCCCTAAATCTTGGAGAAGCAGAATTTCCAGGCACCTTTCCCTGTTCACTGTTTCTTATTTGAGTTTTGTCATTGCCTCCTTTAGTGGGGTGCAGTTAAATCCATGGCTTCACCTACAGAGCTCAAAATCACATTACATCAGAAAGTCCTGAAAACTGGGATCACTAAAGGTGGGGGTTAGTTTCATTGAAGGAGTGTGAAGAGACCTCAGGATCTGTGGAAATGGGCCCAGCACATATTGCCTGCTGGTTTACCAGCTGCCCTGTCCCATCTGATCAGCTCCTGGTTGTAACCTGTGCATTGCTTTGAGATGCCTTTCCGTGAATGCTCCTACAGAAATACAAGACTCTTATTTTTCCTTAAAAGAAAATGTACTGTAAGTTTTTCTTCTAAATCCTTGTGACCATCTTTGTTATGAATCCTTGTAAACAGGAGAAGCGAGCCCTGGAGCGGAAACTGTCTGAAATGGAAGAGGAGATGAAGGTAGGAAATAATCTATTCACTCTGTCTATTCTGGTTTTTATGCTTTACATTAATGTCTTTTGGGATTGTCACCCAGGAGTAGGATATTAAAGGTGTACATGGGAAGGGACTTGTGTTACCTCTCCGCGTGTTCCTTTATGCAGCCAGAACTTACTTTAATGGCCATGTTCTCCAAACATGAAATACTAATAAAACTGTCCTATTATCATTCATCAAATTGCACCATATGTTTAATTTGTTATGTTGTTTGGTCTGAGAACTGTGAAAGCTGTTCTCCTTAAATGCTTTCCAAAACTAACCTTTTGTGGCATCGATGAGTTTCAGTGTGCTGATCCTCTGTGCTCTGAATAGTCTGCAGCCCAAGTTAAGCCGTTGTGGTTCTCTCCAGATGGGTAAGAAGACAAAGCTGGCTTTTGAGATCATGCACACTAGCCAGGAAAAAACACAAAGTGTTTGTATTTCTGTATTCCTTTCCTAAAGCATGTTACTGGAACGCTGTGTCAGTAAGTCAGCCTGCAGTAGATTTCAGCAAAGAGGAATTTGCATCCTGATGAAATATGCAGCATGGCTTACTGTCACAAGACATCCGCCACCGACTGCTCCTTCGCGTTTTCCTCTCTCTCGTGGCATTGCTTCAAAGGATGGTTCTCCTCCTGCCGTGGCTTGGATGCCCTGTGAGCATGGGCCTAGCAGGGAGCATTGCAGAGCAGGAAGCAGTGTGTTTTGCCGCCTAAGTACACCTAAATCTTCACACTGATTTTGCAGCATTACATCATTTTACACTATATTTTAATGCTCGTATTCACAGAAGGCCCCCCTATGCTCTGTGCCCTGCACTTTCATTCCCTTTGAGCCAGGTGGGACCACGCTACTTTAAGAAGGAAGGACCCGATCTGAGAGCTCTGAGCTCTCCCAGCACGGTGTGCTGATGGAAATGATTTCCTGCCACCCTGGAGGAGGTTCCAACTTTATGTTTCTATTTGAAGCTTCATATATTTACTGAGCACACATCTTTGAAAGGACCCATTGGCTTGTGCTGCATCTTCTACTGCAATAAGTAGCAGGATGATTTGGTGGAGTCTTACTGTAAAGGCTCTCTTGTTCTCTGGCAGAGGAGAAAATAAGTGTGGATGTGCTGGCCAGAAGGGGAAGGAGAAAGGACTGAATATGCCTAAATTCCAAATTCTTTGTTCACTGAACAGGTATCAGCCTTTAACTCCGGAGACACCTTCCTGTAATTACAGAAATACAGCCTTCAAGAGAAAATGCAGACAGTAGCAGTTTGTGTTGGTTTTTCAGTTATGCAGATCACTCTCCAAACCGGCTCAGTCCATAGAGTAAAAGACAAATTGGTGTCCTCTAGTGGCCTGTTGGTTTTGAAACATTTATATTGGTTCAGAAAGCAATTAATGAAAGAAGGTGCCTGTAGGAACTGTTGGACACAGCCAAAGCACCTCTGATTCAGGTAGTCTGGAGCTGCAGACTGATGGAAGCCAAGATGGTGCAAAAGGAGAAGCACTAGAAGTTTGACATGTTCTTATGTTGTCCTGAGAGACATGCTGGAGACGTGAGCTAAAGGAGCCTGTGGTCTAACTGAAAATGAGCTATCAGGTCCTCGAGAGTGGTGCTTATTCTTTGCTCTCTGCTGTGTTCTTGCTGCATTGAACAACCAAAGTGGCGTTTTGTTAGTAGAAATAATAGACAAGAAATTTGAAAATACCTCTTCTAGGGTGCTAGTATGTTTCCACTAGTTTTTGCAAAAACTCGAGCATATGGTGAGTACCTCTGTGACATGTCTTTTTCAACAACTACTCAATAAAAAGGAGTATAAAATCTCTGAAGGTAAAAACGTTGAACTGGACATGTCCATAAGGAAAGCAGACTTTCATGTCCACTTTCATCGTGCCTTAAAGCGGGAGAGTCAGCCCGGTTGTCTTTGCCTAAAATGAGATAACCTCCGCAGAGCATCTGCGTTAATCCCTAGTGTGGAAGTTGAGCCAGGAAAACAAATCTATTAGTTCTGGTTAGACTTTCTTTCCTGCTTCTTGCACTAGCTGAATAGTTGTCAAGCAGAAAGAATAAGCGACTTAAGCAAATCCGCCAGTTTCCTTTAGCATGGAGAACAGCAAGGGGAAACAACCAAACATGCCAGGTTATTAGGTCTCAGGTAATACTGTGGGTTTTGGGATTCTTCCCACTGGTCTTTGAATTGAACCAGTCCAGCATGGCTGTCATCCAGCTTTTGAATCCTGGGGTGTCCGTGTCCAGTTCTGTGCATCAGATGTCCTGGCCAGGGCTTTCCTCTTCTTGCAGCTGACTTCTTAGGAAGGTCGCAGGACAGTCCTGGGTTTCTGTGGCAGAAATGCTTTGTACTTCAGGCTATTCTTGAGGTAATGAGCTTTGTTCCTTTCATGAGTTTAACCCCTGCTAACGAAGCAATCAAGAAATTGGGAGGAGTGGGACAAACTCCATAATCTCAAGAACTCCTTGATGCCCGAGCTGCTCCTGCAGACTTGCTCTTGTGAAGGTGACAGAGTGGTGCAGCATTTTCCTAAGTGACTGCAGAATTTGACTGGAGATACAGCAACTTGGCTGAGGAAGGAGAAAGAAAATTAGCATTTGCACTGAGCTGAATTCAATGCCAAGTGCCTGAGGTTCCAACTTAACACAGCAATTTTTCTTGAAGGTCACAGAAGCTTCTTTATTCCATAGCAGCACTGCACCTCCTGGCTTTGTACATTGTGCATGCTTTGGGCATTTTTATTTCCCCTAGTGTTGCAGGCACAAAATCCTTTAATTGAAGGCAGGTACAGCTGAACTGAGAAACCTGCTTTCGGTAAGCCAAGTATCAAGCAGAGTGATAAGCAATCACAGCGGTATCATCCAGATTCTGATCGTCGCCCTTGGCTTCAGTCCCAGCTTCCCAGCCTTTGCTAGGTTTCTTGGATAAATAGAAGGCTGTCCTACCTGCAGCACACATGCATTTTTCCATAAGTGATCCTTTTTATCGTCT
Organism: Buteo buteo; assembly: GCF_964188355.1. Lineage (NCBI taxonomy): Eukaryota > Metazoa > Chordata > Aves > Accipitriformes > Accipitridae > Buteo > Buteo buteo. Next base: position 7,027,400 of record NC_134193.1, read on the forward strand.
GTGACAGCATGCTGAGGCTGAGCTGTGTCTGATGGTGCCATGCTGAGGTTTCGTGCTATATTGGTATGGAAAAATAAAGGTGGTCTCAAACGATCACAATCCTTTCCGTCTCGCATAGCACGGCGCCCCATTTTACATATGTTTCATGTTTTCTGCCAGCCACATGCTCAGCTGTGTTCCCTGTGATAAAACAGATGTTTGTTATCCATGGTACCACCAAAAGTAATGACTCTTCCAGTATGAACCATCCTCCAGCGGCTGCTGGGTGTGATTTATCACAGGACAGACATGTGATGTCCATCTGTGTCCTCGCTGAGCATAGGGGGAGCCGGCACAGCTTGGGCAGGTTAAGTGATGGATAAATGGCTTGGATTTGGTGAGAGGGGATCTCGCTGCTGAGTTGTCCCTGAAGCTCTCCTGCAGTTTGTTGGCCATAGCTCTGTCTCAGAACCTGTTGATTTATCCAGTGTCAGAACTGTGTTGGCATAGTCCAAGTAGCAGGAGCTGCTTTGTCCGTTTGATGCCCTCGAGGGCCTCAAACCCCATCTTTTGCTGGCTCCCTGCACTCACCTGCCTTGCTTCCGTTGGGTTTGCAAGGCTTTTGGACAAGGTATCTTGATTCCTTAATGGGGAGCAGAGATAGTGCTTTTGAGTAGTTAGGAATCGAGCCAATGGATGGGGGCTACATGAAGTACTTCTCTTTTATACAGGAGTGAGCCCTTGGACAAAATGTCCTGGGATGCAGCAGGTTCCTTGCCAACTGCAGCCAGCTCCGTGTCATGCAAGTTGGGTGGAAGTTCATGCAAGTTCTTTGTATCACAGTAGGTTTTCCATGCTGCTGCTGGTTAAGGACAGACAGAGACCTCCCTTTGAGTGTTTTCTGCTAATTAAATGGCAGAAAGGAATCCCCATCCCAGTAGAATCTTCCCTCCGTCTCCTCCCTGCCATTGCAAGCTCACAATTAAGAGGGCACAGGGAGGAGCACGTTGGTCTGTGGAGCTGCTTTGGTTCTCAGCTGGGATTTTTTCACTTGAACTTAAAAATACTCTTATCGCAGATGTTTACCTTCGTGCCTTCCCCTGCCCAGCGTCTGCTCCCTCCACCACGGAGGAGGGTTTCTTGTTCACATGGCCCCGCGGCCCGACAAGCTGTTGGGAGGAAGGAGGAACGGGATGCTGCTCAGAAAGCAGCTCTGCAGCCCTCAGCATGTCCTGGCACCCACATTTGGTATAAATGTCCAGCACATGGTTTCGCTTTAGCATCACTGGGAAAAATGTCATCCTTGTAGAAATGGTGATGTCTGCCTGGCTTTTACCATTTTCCCATTTTGCCTTCCTTGTTGCTTTTATGTTCTGTATCTCCCCGTTGCTGCTATGCCTGTGCTAGCCCCAGCTTTGGGGCTTGATTTCTACACCGTCCTTTGCCCACTTTTTTCTTTTGTGACCAAGAATGCCATGTTTTCACATGCCTCCTGTGTAAGATGCTGTCATTCAAACTCCTTTAGTTAAAATGAGCAGTTAAAGGTTCTGACTTTTCACCTCTGGAGATCAGAGATAAATTGAGCTCCATGACAGAGAAGAACTGAATCTGGGCAGGGATGAAAAACCCACACACGCCCCAGACGTTTGGCAGGACTGAAGCCTGAGCAGACCCAAGAGCCATCATTCAGGTGCCGCAGGGACGAGGGATGCAAGCAGATGTGGTATGTGTCTCAGTGGTCTGCTGTAGGACAGCAACACTTTCAGACGCTTCAGTCTGTGCCTTTAAAGTCTCCCATGAAGCTCTGATCCCTCTTTGCTACACAAGACTGCTTTAGCTTTTAGAAGTACATGAAGAAAAGGAGTTTTAAAGAAATTCTCCGTTGCCAGCAGTGTTTTCAAAGCCTGCGTAGGTGGTAAGTCAATGGTGATAGTTCTCACAGTAGTTCCTAAGTCCAGGGGCTGTGTGCTGCTGGAGCTCACTCTCTGGGTAAACTAGGATCTAACCTGCAAGAGACTGTCATGCTTTGTGGTGGGAAATCCCTTTATTTGACCTTTTTGAAGGCTTTGGGGGCCCCTGGAGAAAGGGATGGTTCCCAAAACATCCTCCATGTGTTGTAAGGCTTTCCCCATACACATCTGAGCTGCTGCCCATCCAGCACTCACTGCTACTAATTTTTCTTTTATTCTCTTTTTTTCTTTTACTGCTTGTGGACTAAATTCACGTTTCTGTGCCCTTTTGTCTTCGTGGTGTGTTTTCTTTGTATTTTTCTGTCCACTCCTCTCACTCTCTGCAGAATCTCCACCAGCTCAAACAGATTCACACTCTGAGGCAGATGAATGAGCAACTGCTGGCTGAAAACAGGGCTCTGACCCGGGTCGTAGCCAGACTTTCTCTGCCTGCCAAGCCCTCCGAATCAGAGGAGCTGTAGCTGCTTTCTCTCCGGCTCATCTCGCCTCCCTCTTCCACTCTTCCAGGCAGGTCTCCGCTCCCTTGGCCGGGCTGTTCCCCCTTCCCTCGTTGCGCGAGGGTATCTGATGAAGCTTGTGGCTCAAAAGCAGCATGTGGCAAAGGATCTTCTGAAAGCCAAAAGCATGGTGTTACTGCCCAGCTGAAGGCAGGGTTTTGCTGGAGGCTCTGTTCAGTCCTGTTGACTTTTGCTCTGCTTGGCAGATGATGCTGACCTCGCCGTTTTACTAACTGACCGCATCAGGGGGTTGCCTTGTCCATGTGGAGTCCATCATCTGGGAGAGAAATAGGAGGATGTGCTCCCCACCTTGACGCGAGGGCATAGGGCTGGGTGGATGGCACTGAGGTGGCTACTAAGGAGTGATGGATCAGCTGCTTCCCTGTGGCTTAACACTGGCAAACAGCTTTGGGGTGGCTTGTCAGTGCCAATGGGTTAGCCAGCAGCCCCTTCCCCATTACCTTACCTCAAAACAGGTGGTTTATGCTGTGTGTCTGCTCATAATATAATTCTTTTTTAATTGGACTTAATTCAGTGAGAAGCTGGCACCCAGCAATTAATATTATCCAAAGTCAGAATGAACATGTAATAAATTTCTAAGGATGTTATGAAAAGTGCACGTTTTAGACAGGAAGGTGATTTTTAGAAGACCTACAACTGGGCAATCCTCAGCAGGTTTTCTTTGTCACTTGAGCAAAGAGGACAAGCTCCTTCCCTCATTTTAAACAGAGATTTTTGATTTTTGAGTCTGAGTTCACAGGCTGCAGCATCCCCTCTACCTCCTGCAGTCTGACTACAAGGCAGGTGAACCAATAGGAGGTGGACCAGGTGCGCTTTCTTTTTTCATCTTCTGTTTTAAATTCAGTGCAGAGCAATTAGTGTTTGAAATCCAAGGACAATCCGTAAGCTTTGCCTTCACACATCATGCAGTTAAATTACATCCTTTCTTGCTACTTCATTGGTTTGGTGCTAAAATAAAGCTGTAAATGCTTCTTTCTTAGGACCCTACCTGTCTTTTGCAGGTTAGTAGGGATATTCAGATCCCTTCAGACATAGCTATTTTTTAAAAAAAGGAAGAAGCGCTATGCTCTCATGGGCTGGAAGTGGCACTAAGGTATAAAAAAATCTATTCTTAGCGCACAAATTATATCAAGGATGATTAACCATAGAAACAAACTAACTAGGGGAATTGTGGCTTCCCCTTCCGGGAGTCGCAGTCAAGACCACGCGTGTATCACAGGGGCTGAGAGAGCGGGTGTTTCATGTTATGTGGCCTGAATTGTGCAGATGGTCAGATTAAATGATCTCACCATCTTTATGGTTTAAATCTGCGAAAGTGTTCTCGAACTGTCACTGACTCATTCCTTCTCACAAACGGTGAGTTTAAGTCATTCTCCTTCCCAAAGTGCTTTGAGATCTGAGAGGGAAAATTGAGCAAAACTATTTCCAGACTCGGAGAAATAATGTTTCACAAACAGTAAGTCACCAGTCTGTCTTTTCCTAGGAAATAATCGCATTATCGCTTTCCCCCTGCTAACACCCATCTGCTCTGACGTGCCTTGTGTCTCGTGCAGACTGGCTGAGACACGGGTGGACTGATCCTTCCCAGCTTGCTTATAGGTTTGCAATTCACTGCAGGTGTCCGAGCTGGAGAAGAGACACGTGTCTGCAAGCTCTGCTGATTTCTTTTCAATTCTTTTAGTAGGTCTAACACAGGGTGTTGCTGGTACCTGTAAACCTTGTCTCACTGGTGTCTGTAGACATCACAGCGATACAGTAATGTCACTGTTTTAAACTCTGACAGATTTACCATGCTCTTGCAGCAGTGGTGTTTTTCAGAGAATGTCATTTTCCAAAATCTGCATAATTTCTGAAGTGCCACCTTCTCCATTGTCACAGGTAACACAGAGCACCGCTGCTCGGACCAGCCTCTAGCCCAAAACTCACTTTACACTGATGCTGCATCATGGTCAGCCTCACTGTCCCCTGCGGGCTGTGCCACATCCATCCTTACCTTTTCCAGTGAGATATTTATAAAGCTTCAGTTTTCAGGCCCCTGCATTACCAGCCTGCTTCACGTGCAGTTTATTTTACCTGATTTGAGGGTGCTTTGCTTCAAAGGGAGGAATGCCCTTGGCCTGGGAGGAATGAAATTTTGTAACATTGATTTTTAGTTTTCAGAAAACTTCACTGGAAACTGATGGAGTAGGGTTACAGCAGGAAACTTTTCAAGAAGCACTTGCTTTACATGTACTTATGCTCCTTCCTTTTTGAATAAATCACCAAAGTTGCACTGAAGCATGTGTGTAAGGCATAGCCACGATCAGAGCTTCCAGTAAGCTCTCTATGATGTTGCTTCTGGGAACCTGTGACAGATTATCTCTACCAAAGCAAGTGGCAGAACTTCATATCACTAGCTCATTTGCAGTGACGGACACATTCAGGACTCCAAGGCCACCCCAAGCAGTGATGTAGAGAGGACATGGACTGTCCATCTGCAGACCCCAATAGGTGGTTGAACTGTCGTAGTGCACTGGACTGGAGGGCACCGTGCTGTGTTGTGGGCATTAGATGAAGCTCAGGAGGAAACAGAGGAGTGCCGAGTGAGACAGCAAATGCTCTCCCCATTTGTCTGGGCTCCTGAGCACTTTGGTGATGGGCAATGCCTCTCATTTGGCCATGAGAGATGGCGTAAGGAGTCATGACTGCTATTCTGGTGGCAGCCCTGTCATGGAGATGTGCCTGTCGCACCACCACTGGGTCCGGTGAGACACTTTTAAGCATCACTAGCTGAAGCTCCGGCCAGCCTGTCACATAGTTTTACCCTTTCCCCAATATCCTGCCACGCTGCACTTTCCCCCTCCTCTCTCTCTCTTGCAAAACCTCCTGTCTGGAGCATCCACCACCAGTGCCAGCAGGGACAGGGTTAGGTGTGTTGGGTCCAGGCGCGGCTTGGCCTGACTGTGAAAGGAGGGAATTGCCCTAGCAGGAGCGGTGGGAGCTGGCGTCTGCCCCAGGAGCTGCTGCACTCGGTGGCAGTGGTCATGGAGTGGCTGCAGATAGGAGGAACGGGCAGAAGGTTGTGGTCAGAGCTGAAACTCCAGCTTAGGAGGAAGGAGAAGGTTTAGTGGGGATTTTGAATTTGGAGGAATTCCTCTTAAGATCCACCTTTGCAGAGAGAAATCATCACTGAGCTCATACTGGTGCCATTCTTGCCTGCGTGTGACCCAGCTCCATCCTGGCTTGTTCCAGCAGGCTCCGGGGCTGGTCACCATCAGGCCTGCTGGCACCCATGGTGCGAGTTACAACTTCTGTGTCGCACCCCGAGACAGGAACACAGGGTCTCCTGCTAGTCCCCAAGCAGCAGAGGACAGTCCACTGAAGGTCACCCGCCTGCAGCGTGGGAAGCAAGAGAAGTCAGGAGGGGTTTTTGCCAGTGAGAAATGCTGCAAAGCTCTTGTTGAAGCTATTTCTTCCTCTATTTCCAGTTAAAAGTGCTCTGGCTTTTGTCTGTGTTGCAACCCTTGGTTGAGCTTCAGCATTCAAAATTGAGCACCAAGGAGGTATCTCCAGTGTCAGTATGTTCTACGAGTCCTCTGGCCATGGCACGCGTATTTGAATTAAACATCTGTGGGATCCCAAGGAGATTTGGGCTTATTCTAAAGAGATTTTGCAAGGTCCAGTCCTGAGTGACAATTATAGACCTTTGTTTTCCCCTCTGGTCCTAGCAAAATGGAAAAAAAACACATCAGGAAAACCAGCTTTATAGTTTTCTGCTGAGCCCTAATTAGCCTCTGGGAACAGGTTTGGGATGAAACAGCTCAAAAATGGTTCCTGCCCTCCCACCCTGGGGCTGTGGCATCGCTTCTCAGCAAGGGCTTTCCCGGCTCCAGGAGCTCCACGGCTCTTTGCTGTGCTCAAGTACCCTCTTGACCCCTCCACGCCTCACAGCCAAAAGTGTGCTGCATGGAGGGAATGCAACATCCCTGCTGTTCCCTGTGAGCCATAGGGCTTGTCCAGCCTGCAGCGCTGAGCTGTAATCCCATCTTGTCTTTGTCTCTCTCTACAGATTTTGACAGAGCTGAAGTCGGACAACCAAAGGCTGAAGGACGAGAACGGAGCCCTCATTCGTGTCATCAGCAAGCTCTCCAAATAGGAATCCTGAACAAAGGCAGGATGAAGAGGGGTGCCCTACGCAAGCTGCCAACCCCACCACCAAGCCCTACCCCTCTCTTTTTCTCCTGTCAAGTACAGCAAGCATTTCAGCCATGGGATCAATCTGTCACACCTGCCTTGCCCTGCCCTTTGCTGTACATTCCCTATCTGCCCTTATTTCCCCCACAACACACACCCCTGCCATTTTATTATTTTTAATTTAAGCATGTTGTGGTATCTCGGACATTTTATTCAAGGGAGAAGAGAAACATGAGGACTGGGTTTGAGCTGCCAAAACTACTTCTTCCAGAAGCCCAGTATTTGGTGTTGGACTCCAGTCTGGAGTAGGTAGCTCCTACTTTAAAAAGTGACACCTAAAGAACTAATCCAGTACATCCAAGCCCTTTACAGGTGGAAAATGTGAACATGTGCTGGGACTCTGAGGATGCACATCAACCCACTCGAGATGTGGGACTTTGGTTAAAATGTGATGCTGTGAAAGCCACCAGGGCTGATTTCTGTAACAGGCTGACTACAGCTGCTTTGCACAGAGACCTTCTTCTCCTTTCGCCCCAGTAGACCGAGTCTTTTATTTAACGTAAGATTTTGAACCTGTTCAGTAACATCAGAGCTGATTCTCAGCATCAGACCCCTTATCCCTCACCCTGCCTTTCCTCTGCAGCCTGGGTGATTCGGTATCACACTGTATCCTTCCAGGGCTCCTGTCTCTGTTAGTAGTGTCTGCTGACTGCATCTGGATTCTTGCTGTTTGGGATAGGATGTATCACAGATACTTGCCGAGCTTTCTGAAGGGCAAGCTTGAACCCCTAGAGATCCTATGCTGCCTTCACATGCATATTAGCGTGAATCACCTTGTAGGGAGCTGTGCCTGTGCCAGAAACCAGCTGTCTGGGACATTTTCCTGCTATCTTCATGAAGGCAGAGCCCTGCGGAGGAGTCTGGTTTGGTATTTCAGGTACCTTGCTTTGATGTGCAGCAGGAGGCTGACCAAGTGAAAGGCAGCACTGGTTTGTTTGTAGGGAGAGGGAACGCCAGAGTCCAGTCCCACCTACCCATCTGTTGGTGAAGCAGCTTGGCACAGCTGGGTTTGAAGGCAGAGGAGCATGAAGCAGTGATCACTTGTCCTCCCGCATGCCATGGAAAAGTGTGGGTACATTGGTGTCAAAGGGAGAAGGAGCTACCCTTGGGTGTGCTGGTAACTGTATCACTGGGATGAAAGTCTTTTAATCTGTCAAAGGCTTGCAATAAGCCTTGACCTTGAAGGAAACCTTGAAAAAAAAACCCTCCTTGATGTTATACATACTCAGAACAGTTTGAAATTGTTCTCTCTATGGGCATTTAGACAGTGGCTCCTCTATGTGCTGTGTGATTTTGATGATAGCAGCAGTAACCTGTCATCAGATCTGTTAAGCTTCCCCTTAATAGACTCTTCTCAAACGATACCTTCCCTCTCAGATACTTCTTCCTCTATCCAAACCACTTCCCCATCTACATCCTTCATATTTGTCCTTTCATTTCCTTTGTCCTTTGATTTCCCTGCTCCATCTGGCTGAGTTGCAGTCTCAGTCATTGAACTTGGAGGTTGCCATGAAGTTCTACCTATGTTCCCAGGCACCTCTGCTGACTGTGGGCTTGCAGCTCCCACCACACTGGTGGGACTCTTTCTGCTATGAGAGAGATAGATGAGACACTTGAACATGAGCATAATTCTTGAGCTTGCTCAACAGGGTAAAATTTATCTCTTATCAGCCAGTCCTGGGCTTTTTGGAACCTTTTGCTGATTATTGCTTCAGAAAGTGTTTATTTTCCTCTCCCTTGGGTTTTTTTCCTAGTTTGGTTTTGTTTCTTTTTTCTAATTCTCCATTTTTTTCCCCTTCCCCTCCCTGTCCTGCCTGTTCCCACCTCTCTAGCTGTTCTTAGAGCTGCCAGTTTTTCCCCAGGCAGCTCTAGACAGAGGTTCCTCTTCCACCGCTCTTCAGCCAGCGGAGCTGTTTGTGCACGGCATGAGATGCCGTTTCTCCTGGTACACTGAGGCCCTTCCTCTGCTGCTGTGCTTTGGGGAGGAAGAGACCAAAGCTGGTAATGGCATCAGGGTTTCTGCAGAGCACTGCCTAAGCCAGGCATCCTTTTTATATTACTTTATTTTAACCCTGCTATATTTAACAGCTTTAAGTCTTGAGATCTGGTCAATGCTTTTTCTGCACGCCGTTCCCACTTGGTGCACTCTTTATGTGAGTACTTCTGCGGTTCTTGATGTTTTTTTCTCTTGGTGACCCACTCCTTGCTTCAGACTTGGGCTCTCTCAGCTCTAAACAGGAGTCCAGTCCCTTCTGTGCCACGCGGAGAAGATACTTACCTGCTGGGGTGCTGGTGGTTGGTGCAGCGCTGGTGTGCCAACGCGTGCGTCTTGGGTCGTGCATCCCAGCAGGACAAGGGACGAGATTTCAGACTAAAGATCCTGTTCTTCTCACGAGGCAGGTTCCTGGCAGTGTGAAGAAGCCTGGTATCTGTTTTAGGGAGAGGGTTCAACCTAATCTGACAAATCCATCCTGCACTGACATTTTGCCCCTTCCTACCAGGACACTCATTGCATTTTATCCTAAGGAACAGTATGTGAAGGGTGCGGAAGGCTTAATTGCTCTGCGTGGCACCTTGCGAAGCCAAACCACTTTAAATGAAGTGTCTGTTTAGCACTGGATTATCCCCCTGAACTCTGACTAGGGTAGAGGACCCACCAACAGTTTAGTCTCGCTGACTAGCCAAAGCTGTGAGTATTTCATGATGAACATGCAATTGCAAACCAAATTCTTGAGAATTAATTTTTTTGGTCTCACTTAATGCCTGACATAACCAGTGCACTGAGGAGGTAACGAATAGGACACCTTGCACTCTGCACTTGGGACAGAGTGCAAAGCAAGCAGTTTTTAAAACTGATCCCTATTTGAACCAGAGCATTTGCCAGATGTGATCTCCATTGGAGAACACAAGCTTTTTTTCTAAGCAATTGCTTGGGGTGAATTCATTTTTATTGCTTGGGGTGAACCCGCCTATTGTGGCTGTGAGTTTGATGATGGCTCTTTGTAAATAAACTCCTTGGAGAAGCAGGACTAGCTTACGAGATGGGGAGAGAATGTATTTTTATGCAACTTTTGAGTGGCCTTTCAAACCCTGAGATGAATGATTTGTTTTACTGGTTGTTGTTATATAGTATTATAAGTATTATGTGTTTGAAAGTTTGGGAATAATATTCACATCTATGATGCTTGTAAACACAACAGTATTTATAAATGAATAAAATAAGAGTTGATAAAATAGAAGCTTTGCTTTGCTTCCATCTTTCTGGAGGTGCAAGTTGTTTAAACACCCTGTTTTTCCCAAAATTTCCATAGCACAACAGTATCAATCATCTATCAAAGTAGAAATAACCTGCTGCAGTTACAGCACGGGAAAGGCAACGCTCCCCTGTGTGACTGTTCAGGGAAAGCTCAAATGAAGGAACTGTGGATGCCCGTCACTGACAGCCACCCACCAGCCAGGAAGGTGAACGGGAGAGGGTCCCACCTGACACCTCTGAACCACAATGGGGCTCAGGCCCATCTCCCTCCATGGTGCCAAGCCCTGGATTTGCTCTGCTCAGGAGCTTGGGCAAGACAAACCTGTAGCAAAGACATGGGCGCTGGTGCCGTATCTTGGAGCCTTTGGCCCAAGTGAGGTTGCTAGAAACCTCTGTGTATTTCGGTCTTTGGGAGTGGTTACTGCAGCTTGAGCTCTTCCCTTTGGGATTAGGGGTGTCCAGCGCCTCTGCAAAGCAGGGCAGGACATAAACGTGAATATATGGACCAAACCGTATGTGTTGGGGATGAAGAATTTGGTGGGGACCTTTCATGTCTTCCCACCTGCACCCCATGTCTGGGCCAGCCACGCTTAGCCGGGCCACCGGGGCTCAAGGCTGCCCAGAGACATCCCCACCATGTGTGCAAGCACACTCATATTTTGGGGGAACCTGGGCCCTCGCAGGGTTCCCCTCGTGTCTCCATCCCTCCATTGTCCCTGGGCTCACGGTCCTGGGACCTGCCCCCCGCCACGGCTGCCCCGCTGAGGCCCAGCAGCAAAACCAGAAGGGAACCGGGGCTCCTTTCAGCTTGTTTCTTTAATAAGGAGACAGATATCATTACAAAATAACCATTTAACGATAAGAGACGGAAACGACAGAGTCCACACGAGAGGAAAGGGCTTTAAAAGCAGCTTCCCGCCGGAGCCGAACGCTGCGGGGGCCGGGATGGGGCAGAGTGGGGCCGGTGTGGGGAGTCCTTCACTCCAGGAACAGCCCGAGCCTGGGACTCCCAAAGGAGCTGGTTCCTCCCTCCCAGGTTTGGGGGAAAAAAGGAAAAGAAAGCCCAGCTTGTTGCCAAGCCTGGCAGATTTGCTTCCTTTTAACCCCAGGAGACCGAAGCTGAGCATCTCCGTGGCACAGCTGGGTTTGCACCACGGTGCAGCCGGGAGAGGGGAATGCCGGCTCTTGTCCCCAAAACGGAAACCACCTGACCAGACACAGCAGAAATAACCCAAATCACTCTCAAAAGCCTTTTTGCCACCAGATCTTTGCTGCATTCCAGCCTTTCTACTGCAGAAATGTCACCGGCAAGTTGGCCCCGGCGTCGGTGCCCAGCGCTGCCCCATCCCCTCACCCGGTGTGACGGCGGCATCCGTGGCCACCGAGGCAGTTGCTGATGTGGCTTGTCCTAGCAGCCTGGCTCTGCCGCTGAGCCCCACGAAACTGGGGGGACGGTGGACACATGGGGAGAAGAGGGTCACGGCTCACCTGTGGGCCCGTCCCCATGGGGTCCCAGCACACCGTGGTCTAATATGGCTTCTAAAGTTGCTCTGACGGTGAAATGCACCAACGCGACACAGGACGCCAAAGCCACGATGTTGCCGCTACCCGGCCATGGTATAAATGCGACAAGATACAGGAACAAGACACACATGGAAGTCACGGCTGCGTTGGTGACGGCTCACCCTCCGCTGGCGGGCCTGGCTTGGCATGCTTTGCTTCTTGGCATTATTTTCTTCTTTTACATGATTTTATTTTTTTTTTTTTATTCAGGGGAAAATAATCGGGGCGGTGGAGAGCACTCGAGCAATGAGTTTTGTTCATCGCCGTCTCTGCCTCGTTGGAGAAACGTGGTCCGGACGGAGGTGCCGGCAGTGGCGAGCGGTGGGGCAGAGCGTGCAGCGCCGCACTCGGCTTTAACCATGCTGCTACTGCTATGTGGCTGCATCTCATGCACTGTTCATGGTATATACAGCTATGTCTCCATATATTTTTAACTACACACAACTAAGGAGGGGTCAGAGGCAGCGCAGATGGCTTTAATATGTTGGTTATTTTTCCCTTTTTTATTAAAAAAAAATTATGTATTAAAGTCACAGTTCCCCCCCCCAAGGCTTAAAGAGTCCGAATGGAAACCAGCCAGATGGGACCTCCGCTCCCAGTGAGACCCCGGACGATGCAGCGGGTCTGGGGGGGTGCGGGTGGGGGGGTGCACATGGGGGTGTGCACATGAGGGTGTGCGCGTGTGGATGCGTGCAGGCGTGCACACCTCTGCTTGCTTCCCAAGGAAAGCTGCAGGGCTGCGCACATGAGCTGGCTGCCAACAGGAGGATTTTAGTGTTCTTTCCAATTCCTTCTTTTTTAACCCATTTCCACGTAAGGCAAATGACGCCCAGTGCCCAGACAGACTCCAAAACGAGACTGACTCAAGAGCCTGAATCCTGCCAGTGTCCCAGCCGAGGGGCATCAGCTGCCCCCAGTTCCCCATTAATTAAAAGCACCCCGAGATTTCTTCTCCCTTTGGCTACATGAGCAGGGCAGGACCTTGTTTGCTCACACTGAGGCATTCGTTAGGAAAAGGGACTAATTAAAGCTGGAGATGGCCCTGCGGGACCACTCGCTTGGTGACCCACGAAGCCCCTGTAGCCTGGTGTGGCCCCAGTGCCACCTTCACCCAGCCCAGCCGAGCCGCAGCTCCAGCAGCCGGGCTGGGCACCAGGGCAGGGGCCAAGCGCAGCTGAGATGGTGGTGGAAGTGGTCTTTGGAGGTCTCCAGTCCAACATCTACCACCACCATATACCGCAGCTTGCCTAACCGGACCCCGAACCTCCCCCAAGGACAGAGACATCCCTCCCTGGGGACCTGTCCCAGAGCTGCACATCCCACCAGGGGAAGGGGCTCATCCCTGTGTCCAACCTGAACCCCATGAGCTGTGGCTGCCACCAAGTTTTCCATCATCTCCCCAACTTCAGCTGGGGCTGAGAGGACCTTTGCAAAACAGGGGGCCTCAGGGAGCTGCTGAAGCATCCAGCAGCACCAGGGCCAGCTCAGTTTTGGCACTTTGTCCCCAGGCTCGGGACACCCTGCACTGAGGTTCCAGCCCAGGCGCTGGACCCCCAGAGCAGCGTCCCCAGTGCCTGGGGCATTCCCAGCTGCACCCCAGAGCTCTGCTTCTCCACTGTAAGCCCCTCTTGGCTGAAGATGCAATGCCCTTTGCTACATAGCTGTGCCAAAACCCCACAAAACTGAGTCCAGGAACGCAAAGTGGAGCAGGGAGCACAAGGCTGCTGGGGAGTCGGAGCTGGGACAGGGACACCAGCTCACGTCGGTGCTCCGGTACAGACCGGGCTGAACTGGGCAGGGCTGCCGGACCCTCTCACAGCTGCAAGGAATGATGTTGGCTTTCCAGCTCAGGGGCTTGGTCCTGGCTTGTCCCACGGTGGGAGAGGTGGCCCGGAGAAGCTCTTGCCCACTGTCAGGGACACAGATATGGCTTATATCCCCAAGGGGAGCAGGATGGGGTGGATTCAGCAGACAGCAGCCTGGCGGGGAGCAGCAGCTCGTGGGGGTCGGGGGCTTTGGTCCCTTGTTGGCCGTGGGGTCCCTCTCGCCCTCCCCACCTGCATCACGGCAGTGGGATGCAGTGGTGAGGCTGGAGCTCCCCATAGCCCCCCAGCTGCCCTGAGGCTGTGCTGGCATGCCTACACTGGGGCTGATCCCTGGGGACATGCGATGGCCTTTGGGGAGGCACCTGGCACCACTCGGGGGGGCTGTCCCCCTCACACTTGGAGACCTCTCAGCGTAAACCTGCCTTGTCCTTGTGGGACACACATGCAAATCACCCAGCGCTGTCCTCGCTTGGCTGCTGGGGACATGATGGCCGCCCAGCAGAGGTGGTGGTGGTCCACACTGCGCTGCCATTGCATGCACATCCCACCATGTGTCTCCTCAGAGCAGACTCCCCGGGGCTCCCCATGCTCAGACCGGCCCTCACTGCTCCGGCTGCAACACCGAGGGTTTGGCACCCCACCGCCACACCGGCCGCAGCTGGGCCCCACAGTCCCTGCAAACCTCTCCCCAGAAGAAGCCAAACCTGGAGCTGGCCAGGGGCACTTGGTCGTCCTTGGCCCAAAACCTCAGCTCTCACCCTTCCCAGACAGAGGGAGGCAGAGCAGAAGGGGGAGGCACCTGGGTCTCCTGCAGAGGGTCTTCTCCATTGTTTTGATGTCCACACAGCTGTTCATGCCCCAAGCAAGCACAGTGGGTCTGGTCATCTCACTCTATCAGGCTCTGGTATCAACTCCATGCAATGTTTGATGGTTCCCCACGTGGACCCAAGGGAAGGACGGCAGCAGCGATGCTGCAGGCTGGTGACGCGGCCGCCAGGGAAGGTCCCAGGCGTGATGGTGGCTTTGCACCTGGAAGGGATGGCAGGCAGAAGCGATGGGACATGCAGCAGAAGGGAGCGATGCTGAAGAACAAAAAGAACCATCCATATCTTTAACCTCCTCCCCTGGAAGCTATTGGGACTGTCTGGAAATCCTTCCACAGCCATCAAAGGGTATTTCAGCTTAAAACAGAACAAAAAAACCAAAATGAAAGGTTGCATAACTGAGGTATCAGTAGCTCTGGGTCGCTTCGACTGTCCGCAGTGCCGTGCCGCGCTGGCCGGCAGTTCTTCCTATTTGTTTTTCCCGAGAGCTGCATCTACTTCTTCCTCTGGCTTCAGCGAGTGCCACTGGGCAATGGGCCGCCGGGGGTTGGCCAGCATGTCGGACCAGTGCCGCAGCTCCGTGCCGGTGGCGTTGCAGCCCGTGAAGATCTTGCCTATGGCTTCATTCTTCCCCAGCTTGTCATAGTCCAGCACTGTGATGACCACTTGCACTTTCTAAAGGAGGAAACCTTCTTTAGAGGGGCAGAAAGGTGCAGCGGCCATGACTGCTCCATGGCCTCCGTGCTGTCCCCAGCCCCAGGGTGGCTCAGCAGGGCACCCCAGGGATCCCCCAAGGCTGAGCCCTGCTGTGGCCCGTTTTGGGGCAGGGTCCCCTCCATGCCCATAGCTTCATCCACTTCCTTCCTCCAGTCCTGCAGAGCCACAGTGGGGCCCAGCTCATCCTGACGTGGCCACCTGGGACAGGTCACCAAGAGGTGGTGTGGGGCTGGGCAAGAGCTGTGGGCCACAGGGCTTGACAGGGCTAGGGCCAGGACATGGAGGGGCAGAAGGCACCTACCAATGGTCCAACATGCCCCTAGGACCACTGAGTGGTCCCTGCTATGCCTGGGGTGAGCACTAGAGGACCAGGAGCAGAGGAAAGCCGCATTCCAGCCATGATGTGCATTGGTTGCATCTTCCATGGGTGCTGCCCAGCCTCCCACCTCTGCCCCTGCACCAGCTGCCCTCAGCATTACCCCAGGCTGATGGACTGAATGTATTTCATGGGTGACCAAACCAGGAGCTTGGCAGGAGCTGCTCAGGCTGCTGGGAAGGCTGGGACATGGGCTCGGGCAGCTGTGGGAATTCTCCCATTGCCCCCACCCTGTCTGCCTCCCAGGGAGGTCATCAGACAAACCTGTATCTGCTCAAAGGGGATCTCAAAGCTGAAGGACTCGTTGAAGTAGGGGTTCAAGGTCTTCTTCTTGACTGTGGTCTTCTTCTTCTTCAATCTCTTGCCATTCTGCAGCAGGTGGATCTTCACGTAGGGATCTGGTGGGGGCAAGAGGGTGCATGAGCCAGGGCTGAGATACCCAGGGGACACCACCAGCCTGCCCCCAGGAGAAGTCTCAGCCTAGGATGAGGTGCACCATGGGGTAAAGAGGCCTCCAAGAGTAAAGGTGCTCTGAGGTTTGTGGATGGAGGCCAAAGCCAAAATATTTGGGCTGGAGAAGATTTGTGGGAGCAACTGGCCAAGGAATGGAGCTCTTCTGCATCCTGTCGGTCCTCTTGTAGGAGGGCTGGGAACAGTGGAGTGACAGCAGTGGGTGCTGGACTGTCACCCTCATTTCTGGAGCAGGACACCCCAGCAATAAAGCTGAACCCTTCCAGCCATGCAGGTACTGCTCTCCTGGTTAAGGCAAGTCTGGAGAGAGCTGAGGACCCCTGGGCAGAGAGCTCAGCCCTGGCATGGAGTTGGGAAGACTTCTGGCATAAAATATGCTGTCGACTGAGGTCCTTGGCCCCAAGTCAAGGAGGAGCAGGACCAGGAGCAAATGGCAAAGGAGCATTTTTACCACCCAGGTCCTGACCCTGGACACAGTGGTGAACCAAATTTGATATGGCCTTCCTAAGGTTAGGGGGGCTCATCCCATCCCCATCTCCCCTTGCCCCCCAGCCAGACCTTGGGCTGCTCCGATGCAGGAGGTCCCAGGCACTGGAGGGGGCTTCCCTGAGCCCGGCCAGACTAATAGCCCCTGTGTCCTTCCCCAACAAAGGATTCTGAGATCCCCACAGCATGGCAGGAGGAGGATGCCCACAAGCTGACACCCACCTGAGAGACCGCCGACATCCATCTTTTTCAGGTTCTTGGCCTCCAGGATGCAGACAGTGAGTTTCCCAGCCGTGGGCACATACCGGAGGGAGATGCAGATATCTCCTAGCTTCTCTGGCTGCCAAGCAGAGCAGGGAGCAGATATCAAAGCCTTGCTAGTGCATCGTACCACAGTGTTGGGACACAGTCCTGCATGCAGGTCCCCCCAAACCCAGCTCAACCTTCAATGCAGGCATGAGCTGGCACCCCATGCACCAGCACAAGGGTTTGATCACTTGGGTCTGGGGCAGGCCAGTCCCAGCACAGTACTCAAGAAGTTTATACTCTTCATTTTTGTTTTAAAAAGGCTTTTGCACAGGGGAACAACAAGGGCAGGTCCTGTCCAGCACTCATGGCCAGGACACCCATGATATTCAGGTGACTCCACAGCAATTGCCATCCTGAGCACTGCGGGATGTCCCAGAAAGCAGAGTTTGCCCCATGGCCACTCCACATCTCACCCCCCTGGCCAAGAGTTTCAGCTGGCTGAGGGCCTCACGCCAGTCCTGCTCTCACCTCCTCCTTCTCGCCGCTCTGCAGGTCTCGCCATTCCTCAATGGGCTGGCCCAGGTCCACCGTGTTCATGGGCACCTTCACCTCGCCAATGATGTCGTGCTTGGAGAAGCGATCGAAGTCGTAGATGGCCATCACCAGCGTCTTCCCGCCCAGTTCCTGGTAGGGAACCTGCACAAAGAGGGCCACCAACTGGGCTGACAATGGGCTCAGAGGATCCCAAGCCAGGACCAGCCGCTCCCAGCAGTGAGGGTCAACATATGGGACTGGTACACAGTCAGGGGGAAAGATGGGAGTGGGAGACAAGGTCCCATGTTATGAGTAGGAAGGGGCTCACCTTGAAGGTAAAGGTCTCATTGAAGGCAGGGTTTAGTGTCTTCTTCTGCACTTTGGTCTCGTACTTTTTCTTCTTGTCAGGGAGCAGGAACACCTTAACGTATGGGTCCGAGGTGCCGCCCATGTCCAAAGCTGGCAGTTCAGCGGCTTGGAGGATCCCCACCGTCAACTGGAGTGGGGATAGGGGTGTATTCAGAGAGACGCCCCAGGTACATGCTGCAGATGCCCAGGGCTCATCTCCAGCCCAACATGAGACAGGACTCCCTGTGGCACAGCACCCAGCTCCCCCCCTCCCTCCTGTGCCACCCAGGTCCAACAGGGAGACTTTTCTCAAATACCCTTCCTGGGCAAACCCCACTCCTCTACCTCCTCAGCTGATCCCCAGCCCCTCCATCACCTGGTTTGCCTGGAAATCGTAGTCCAGTGAGAACTGCAACTTGCCCAGGTTCTCCGGCTCCTTCTCCTCCTCCTCACCTTCCCCCTCCGTCAGACCCATCTCTGCGTCATCGTCGTCCTGTTAGTCCTGCAATGGCAGTCAAGGTGCCTGGCTAAGCTGCAGGGTCACAGTGCAGCATCCCTGTCCCCACACCACTGGGGATCTCCAGCACCCCAACCCTACTGCAGCTCAACACCCAAGTTCTCCCCACAGGGGAAAGGAGACCCCCATGCTGGGGACATAAAACATCAACACAGCAGCCCTGGGGTGGCACCGGCTCTGCCCACAACCACGCAACTGCCAGAGAACCACCAGTGCTGGTCCAGCCGAGATGCCATGGGGGGCTGCCCTGGGGCACCAGGACACGGGACCAGCTCCAGTGGTGGGAGGTTTGGTGCTTGCAGGCAGTGGCTGCATGCAAGCAACCTACTTCAAAGGATGCAGGGATACTCCACCCCCCCCAACCCATGCTTGGGGGAACGCTACAGCCAGTGCTAAGGGCTTAGCAGGATCATTTCCAGGCTTTATTAGCTTAGTAATAGAGATATAATCTAATTCTCCTAAGGCAAAGCCACCCCTCTCCTTGCCTCTCCAAGCCATGGTCCATGGGGTGGGAGCCCTGGCTCCTTATCACCTCTCTGACATGTCCCCAGGCCCCCCATCCCACCCTGGAAGCCAATGATGGAGAAAGAGGCTCATGGTGGCACCTACCATGGAGGGCATCCCAGGATGGAGAGGGAACACGCAGACAGAGCAGCAGGGAGGGAGGACAGCGAGAGCACCAGGAGTGAAGAGAGCCATGTTACAGAGAGCATCGCCAAGGGACCCACGGCAAGGTGGGGAATCGGGGTTTGTATGGCCCCACCAAGCCCCAGGGGATGGCAGCCCTCGCCCTCCACTGGGGAATCCCACCCCACATCTCCCACCACCGCGGGGGTGTGCAGATGGGCAGGTACGATGGAGCATCTCCACTCAACGCTCACCTCTCTCCAGCCCTGCCTGCATGGCCGTGGTGCCCACATGGCTCTGAAGAGCAGGAACAGATGCCCAAAATCTCCCACTCCCTCCAAATAGCCCTAGGTCAGGGCCATTGAAATGGCCAGGATCACCTCAGGACTGCTGGTACCAAAGCCTCTTCCCTGCTGGACCCCAGGATGGGAAGACAGCCCCAGCTCTGCTCCGTGCACCAGCACCTGCCTCTTGAGCATTGGCTTTTTGGGGACCCCAAACTGGTGGGCGTTTTGGCCTGGTGATCCTCCCCTCTCAGCTAAAGGCACAGCTCAATGAGACGAGGGCAACTCAGAGGAAGGTAGGGAGGCACAAGGGATTAAATTAACTTTTGCTTGTTCAGGTGAATCATTGGCAGGGCCAGGCCAGCTTGAGCCTGGTCCCATCCGGGCCACCGGGCACTGGAAGAGGACAGTGCTGCTGTCTCTGCTCCAGGCTCATGTCTGCACTGTCGCATCCCAGGATCCTGGTGGCTCCATCCCTCTCTGCTGCCTGAGCTATGAGTGCCCCAATACGGTTCATAACTCAACCAAAGGGATCGTCCTACAACACCAAGCACAGGACAAGGCCAAGCAGTCCAGAAGGACATCACCTGGTTGCCTGACTTCATGTCCTTCATGTTCATGGCGTTCTTCATGCCTTTGCCCTTCTCCTTCTTGTTCTTCTTCTTCTTGCAGCAGCACTTCTTGCAGATGCAGAAGCAGCAGGTGAGGATGAGGAGTCCAGCTACCACCGCGATGGCGATGAGGGCCCAGGGCGGCACTGTGGGCAAAAGCCAGTGTCGTGGTCAGCCCCGCAGCTCCCTCCCAGCCCCAGCCACCCCACCACCCTGTCCCACATGTTGCACTGGGACCAGAGCAGTGGTGGCGTCATGAGGAGGGTAATACCTAGAAAAGGAGGCAGATATACTCACAGGGGATCTTGTTGAGCTCATTCATGAACTTGTCCCTCAGCTTGGTGAACATGTCCTCCTTGCTCTCACCCGGCCCCGCGGCCTCAGTGGAGTTCTCCATCGTGGTCATGGGCATCGTGGTGGCCATGGCCTCTGGGGCCATCATGGATGCTTGCTTGAACGTCATGGTGAGTCAGGGGCTCCCTGAAACACAATGTCACCTCAGTGGTCACACAGGTCCTTGCTGCCCCCACTCCTCCCCATGCCCAGGCTGTGTCCCTGAGCAGCCATCTGCACTGAGGACAACATCTGCATTGACAGCAGGGCTACTTGATCTTCTGCTAGAGGGGCATAGAGACAATACTTATGAGAGGCCAGACACCTGGACTCCCTCACAAGCAATGGGAAGCTGACCCCCAGGTTTCCTGGCCCTTGATGTCTCCAAAGCCACCAGGAGCATCACCCAGGATCACATCAATGCTGGTGACAGCTCGGAGCCTCCCAGAGACATCGGGGACACTCCTGGGGGGTAGGTTTGCCTGGTGAGGCCCATGGGATGAGGGAAGGGGTGTTTGCATCCCCAGGAGTAATGAGCGAGGTCAGTTTGGACAAAGCCAGCCCCCCCTGCCTCCTCCTTTTCTCAGGCATCAGGCACCTGCAGACCCAACACACGGCAGCAGCCAGAACTCGCTTTATGCAGGGACCCAGTGCTGGTGTGGGACCCTGAGGACTTGCTCCCAGCCCTGGGAGAGCTTCCAAGGGTGGGAACGGGAGAGGAGCAGCACATTACTCTTCTTCCAGTGCCAGGGCACGTTTTGAGGATGGATGAAAGCAGGGGAGAGCTGGCTCTACACAGCCACGGAGGGCTGTTTGCATGTCAAAGGGTCAACCCTTTCACCATGTCACAGGTACCGTGTCCTGGGTGGCTCGAGGCTTCTGTCCGCCTCCCAGCCCCGCAGAGCCCAGCTCCCTCAGCCAGCCCTGCTCCCTGACAGGGCCTGGGGAAGGTGCTTGATTCACTGCCAGAGCTGCAGCACAGCCCACTGTGCTCAGCACCCTCCACCCCAGCCCAGCGGGGTCTGAAGCACACCCCAAGGATGAGGACACCCACTCCACGATCTTGCAAATGTGGCATTCACTCCTGCAAACAAATCTGGTACAAAGTGCCTCCACAACCCAGCTCCAGCCCCAAAGTGCCTCCATGACCCAGCTCTGGACCTAAAGTGCCTCTCTAACCCCAGCAGAAGGCAAGCTTGCAAAGAGAAGATCAGAGCAGGCAAGAAGCCAAGGGAATTAACAGTGCCGGTGGAGTTAAGGAGAATAAAAGGCCATCCAGTGGGGGAAGCAAACAGCTGAGTGGGTTTGCAGATAACTGAGGAAGGAGTTTCTGGAGGCATGTGAGCTCTAGCATGGGGGAAAACCCCTTTCCTGCATCTCCTCCCTGCTTGGTGAAGCCTCCTCTCCTGGAGCATTGTCCCCTGGGGCCAGCTGCTGATCCGTCCTTCCTGCAACAGCGGAAAAGGAGCATTCTCACCTCAAAAAGTCAGCCAGAGAGACCTGGGGGTGTACCTGCCCTGAAACAGTGCTGCCATGCCATCTCCAGCTGCCTCTCCGGTGAACCACGCATTGAGTTGCCCAGAGCTCAGCTCCGCACCTGGGCACCTTCCTCCTGTGCCACTGCTCCTGGGGGCGTGCGGGGGCAGGCGGCAGTGGGGGCTTGGGGGGGACCCCATGTGAGGCAGAGGCAGCCCTTGACACAATGAAACGGGCTAATTATGTGACTCCCACCCTGAGAAGTTCCCTGCCGCAAGCGCAGGCTTCACCATCCCAACGTCTCTGCTTAGAAAAAGCTACAGACACCAACAGCAGGGCTGAGGTGTCCTGGGCTGCCAACAGCATCTGGTTGACTTGAAAACCAGGCTGGTGGCAGGTCTTGCTCCTCGGGGGAAGGTACCGAGCCCACCACCAGACCTCCCCATCACCCCAGCCCTGGGAGCCAAGCTGGGCTGCAACATGACCCCTCTCCGCAGCATCCCAGCACCATGGGCTAGCCAGGAGCATCACCTCGCACATCATCATCCTTCATCCCTTCCAACAGCAGCATTTGCAGTGGGAATGCAAAAAGGCAAGGCAACAGAAAGGCATCTGTCACCAGCACTGCTGGGAGCAGCAGGACCCTCCAGGCAGCCACGCAGGGGACAGGATGGCTGGAGAAACCCCTTTGCCGGCTCATGGATGGGTTCGTCCTCTCCGCACGCACATCCCTGTGCGTGGCAAGCTGGGCAACATCCCAAACTGGGAGTAAAACCTGTCATGATCTCCTTTAGGATCAGCCTCTTGGATGCAGAGCTGCTGGGATTCATCCTGGGCGGGCAGAGGAAAGAGCTGCAGTAAATAACCATTCTGCAGGTTGGGAGCTTGGGAGCTATTTTTTATCTGGTTTGGGGCTTTTTTTGGTCCTTCCTGGATTTTGAAACCCTGTGTGTGTTTTCCACAACCACACATATCAGAAACTCACTTTAAAAGTGCAAGGAGTGACTCTCGGTGGTGCAGTTTGTCTGCAATGGGCACAAAACACTCATTTATTGTAAATGCACCAATTACTGTAAACTGGAGAGCAAATCGCAAAAGCAAAGGCAACACTCAGCTGGGAAACATTCCCAGTGCCCATCGACAGAGGGTTTGCAGACACTTCCTTGTGAGTCCATACCACCCCTGAGCATCTCTGAGACCTGCTCCAATAGCCAGACCCTGCAGTCAAGCGGCTATGGGATGCACCAATTACTCTTTTTCCCCGTTTTTAATGAGCTCAGTATTTTCCTGATGCCACAAAAGTTTCATAAAAGGCAGGAGACAAAACAAACAAGCCCCAAAGACATTGTTTTGGTTGAACTCACCGTTTAGGGGACCTGGCACAGGACTTTTGGTTGCTTGAGGTTATCAACCTGCAACTTGGCCGGGACACAGAAGTGATAACAGTCCAGAAAATGCCATCCCTGGGTGAGTCCCACAGCCTCCGTCCCCCTGCGTTGGGGGCAGGAGGGAGGCAGAGGATCAGTGCTCACACTCATGCAGCACAGCAGGGAGGGGATGGAGACATGTCTTTGTCACCCAGGGCATGAGGATGGTTGGATGTGACCAGCCAAGACACCAACATCTCGGTATCTTCCCAGGGGCTCTTTCAAGCCTCCCAGGTTTTTCTTGCACTCACCCCCACATCCCAGCCCCAAAGGTTTCAGGCAGATGGTGGGGTCTGGTCCTGCTCTGGGCCCATGGAGGATGAAGGACTTCGATGGCATCAGAAGGGGCTCATCCAGGGGTGACTCATCGTGGCTGGGTTCATCGTGCAGCACAGCCAAACCGGATCCTCGGTGCTGTCTCTGTGGTGTGGGCTGGGTCCCCACAGGCCACCCCAGGGTCCCTCCACCCAAGGCAATACCAGATCTCTGCCTGACCTCAGGCCTCATATGCAGAACACGGTAATTCAGAGGATGCAACCTCTGGTCCTGGACCTCAAGAACATCCCTCCTCCTCAGGCTGCAGCTCTGAGACCAGCACGGACCATGATCACCAGCTCCTCCTGCAGATTTATCCATTTTGGATGTCTGTGGTGGTCAACCTGCTTGGACCCGCTCCGCACAGAGCCCCCCAGACATGCTGAGCATCTAAGAGGCTCGCCATGCTCCACCAGCTCCTTCTCCTGCCCTTGGACCTCGGACATGGTCACCTTCATGCCCTGTGGAGTGGCTGCAACTGCCTCAAACACCAGAATCAGCATCACATGGCTATGATGGGGCGGACAACTCCCCAGAACTCGGCAGCAGATGGCACTGGGTGGCTGGAGCAAGCTGCTGGAGGTGCCCCACAGCCACTACATCCTGCTCCAGCGTGAATCCAGAGCTGCTGTATTTAAGCCCCCACCCTGCCGAGGACTAGGAGGGCTCCCCAAAGCTTTCCGGGGCTGACAACACCTGGCCTTTCACTTTTTTCACCTGTTTGCTGCAGTCACCATTGGTGACAGTGACTCGACATCCCAAGGGCCAGGCGGCACTGGGCAGCACTGGGACCTGCAGGTATCCTTGCAAGCCGGCCTGCTGGGAAAAAAGAGGTTGACCTGGAGCCCCTTTTTATGGGGTGACAGGATGGGGACAGGGACAAGATGCTGTCCCCTGCTTGCCACGTGGCCAGCAGCCCTCTGCAGCCCTGCTACAATCTCACAGCTGTTTTTCATCCCACAAACCCGCCCCTTGGACAGGGTTTTTAAACCCCCTCGGCATGGCCAGAGCATTTCCAAACGGGGCTTTTGCTGCAAGAAAAAACAACACGAGAGCATTTTCCCCATCACACCCCATGCAAACTGGGGTTTGCTAGGAGGAAAGCAAAGTTGCCTTAGGAGCCCCAGGCAGGCGAGCAGATGCTGCCTGGGGCAGTCTGGATGCTTTCCAGCTCCCTGCAGGTGAGGCAGCGTTTTTGCAACACTGGCTCCCCGACCTGACCCGTATTTCTGTGCAAATGGCCATCTGCCAAAGCAGGACCGGGTGAGCTCTGCAGGCAGCTGGGTTTGGGAAGAGGAAAAAGGCCGGGCAGGGCTGAGCGCCCACAGTGAGGGATGCTGCCGCCTGCCCTGAGCCCCAAGCAATGGCACCCAGGAGCTGCAAGGCAGCAGCTTTGCAGGGACCCCGGGCACGGGGCAATGCCCCTCTCCTGCCCCCCAGATCTGGGGCAGGTTGAGTCCTGGCTCTGCCCTGCACCCACAGACACGGGG
Source organism: Buteo buteo (assembly GCF_964188355.1). NCBI lineage: Eukaryota > Metazoa > Chordata > Aves > Accipitriformes > Accipitridae > Buteo > Buteo buteo. The sequence continues at coordinate 7,051,830 of NC_134193.1, forward strand.
AGGGGGGGGTCCAGGCCACCAACACCCTACAAGCTCCCATGGGTGTGGAGCAGGGACGGGGCGGGGGGTACAAAGCAAGGGTGCCAGCAGGGGTGTGCAGTGCCGCGGGGTGGGGGGACCCCAGGGGAGCACCCTGCCGCAACACAGCCTGTGGCATCTGCTCTGCACCCAAATGTGCAGTACACAGTGGGCAGCACCCAGCAGAGCCAATCCCCCCCCCCAGCACCCACAACCTTGGGCACCCAGTGCAGTGCTGCCCTCCAGGGTGCTGAGGCTCCCCATTGCATAGGCTTGGGGCTGCGGCAGCCCCGCTGCAGCACACTGCAGCACACTAAGGCACAGGCTGCGATTGCAATGCTGCTCACATCCCGCTGCACGCACCGCCCTGGCCCAGCAGAGCTGCGTTCCCTAGGGATGGGGCAGAGCGAGGGGCACAGGGTGCTTAGCACCTGCAGCATGGCATGTGCTTTGGGGGTGTGTGCACACGTGTGCAAGTGCTTGTGCATGGGATTTGCAAGCACATATGAGGGTATACATGCTTATGTAAATGCTTGTGCAGTGTGCAAGCATGTGTGCGCAAGTGCTTGTGCACAGGGTATGCATGCATATGTGTGCAAGTGCTGACAGGTGTGTGCATGTGGCCATACACGTGTATGAGCATATCTGCTCACAGATGTGTTGAAATGCAAGCACTTGTGCATGCATGCAGCACTCATGGCTCTGCAAGCACTCTTGCACGTGGGTGTGCATGCACTCATGTATGTGCTTGCCACTGCCTGCAGCTGTGTAAAAGAGCTTGCATGTAGATATGTTTGCACGCACATCCTCTGTGTGCCAGCATGAATGTGTGTGCACAGCTGCTCATGAGCCATGTTTGCATGTGCGTGCATGAGTGTGCACCCTGCTGGATGGGACCAGTGCTTAGCATGTGGCGCACCTGCGCATTTGTGTGTGGGCACAAGCACATTTAATGTGCATTTACCATGCAAACCCCTGCACGTTGTGGGGGCACTGAGGCAGTGGGTCCCCCCTCTCAGTACCGCTGTGAGCAGCTGCTGATTGATTTCTGGAAATAATTTATGAAGCAATAAGGAAAAACCCTCCCAGCAGACGTGGGAACCCTGGGCAGCAGGGGGGCCGAGCCGCGGGGGGACTAGCCACCGCACAGGCACTCAGCCAGGGGCCATGCTGCTTTGGGAGCTATTTGGGGGGTTTTGAGGTGCTGCTTGGGGCTGGCGGCTGCAGGCAGCATCGGGCCTCCCTGGGGTGGCTATTTTTGAACAGGGCTAGCTAATTAGCATCACTAATTGCCCCATCACCTGCTCCAGCAGCCTGTGCTCTCCTACCTCATAGTGCCCACCTGGTACTGGTGGAGCTGAGGACTGGGGAAAACTGAGGCACAGGAGAGGCTTGGGCAGGGGGGCAGGCTCACAGAGACCCTGTTGCTGCCCCCCCCTCTCCAGGTACCTTAAAGCCCCCCAGGACCCTGCAGCCTCTGCCCTGGGGCCAGGGAGGCTGATCCTGCCCCCCCCAGTGAGGGGGCTAAGCTTTGCTCCCCCTCCTGCATGGGGGCTGGACTGGGCGGTGTGGGGCAGGGTGCGGGGTGCTGTGGGGCAGTGCCGTGGGGTGGCAGCCTGGGCTGGTTGGGGCTGCCAGGGTGCAGCGTGTGGGGCAGGAGGGTAGGCTGCGGGGCAGCGTGTCCTTGGGCACGTCCCCTCGCCTGCCAGTCCCCGTCCCCACTCTGCCACCACCTCACTGGGTGACCTTGGTCACAACCCCTGTCCCCCACCGCGCACAGTGCAGATACAAGCAGGGTAGCCCAACCCCTTGGCTGCGGGTGCGAAGCCACTCCCAGCCCCACAGAGCAGATTCCCGGGCAGAAGGGCCCATCCCAGCGCGCTGTCCCCATCCCAGCACCCTGACCCTGCCCAGCACCGGGCCAGGCCACCCCAGTGCTGCTGGGAGGGCTCCAGGGCGGCTGTGCGGCGCGTGGGCCTCGGCTGGTGGCACTGCAATGCAGTCCTGCTTGGGCTCTGCTTGCCTTTTTTTTTTTTTTTTCCCTTCTTTTGCAATTTTTCTTTTTTTTTTTTTTTTCTCCCCTCCTTTCTGCAAGTTGCGGCAGCCGCTGGCAAAGGGCCGGGGTGGCCATTGGCGCTGTCCTGGCTGGAGGTGGGAAGGGAGCTCGGCCTCCTGCTATCCCCACTGCACCCTCAAACACCGCTCAGCTGCCCCCGCCGAGGACATTCACTGCAATTCCTGCAGTGCTTGAAGTTTCCTCTATTCCTCCACTGGTTTGGAGCTGCCCCTACTGCCCCCCGCCATCCTTCCACCAAGAGCTCAGTGTCTGAAGGACATCAATAAATAAAGAGGGTTATGAATAACTATTTCTATCAGTCCTTGGCCAAAACAAGTGTGGGCTAAGGCATCATTAATAAATACTGGCTGGGAAGGGGAGTGTGCTGGCTGGGAAGGGGCCCCCTCCTGCCCTGCTAACCCTTGGGCACCCCCCCCAGCTCCTCCCTGGGGAGCAGCACCCATCAGGGGATGCTGATGGGTATGGTAGGACCCACCCCACACCCTCCAAAACAGCCGGGAGCTCCCTACGGAGCAGGACAGAGTGGGCTTCACCCAGGCAGCTGCTGCAGAGACCCCACGTGCTGGCCAGTGGGGAGGACCCCTCATGGCGCACCACCCATGCACCCAAATTATACTGCCCCTGCGATGCGTTGTCCCTGCAGCCCTCCAGCTGCAGCCCCCAGGCCCCCTGTGCATTATCCTGCACCCCACACCGCCTTGCTCTGGACTCCCAACGCGTGACCCCTGCGCCCCATGGCGCGTCACCCTGAACCCCCTAACCCAGCACTCCCCATGGTGCATTTCCCCCCAGAACCCCTAATGCATTCCCACCCCCCTGGTGCCTCATCCTGCACCCTGCAGTGCAGTACCTCAAATCCACCACTGCAGCACCCCCACATCCCACAGGACATTATCCTGTGCCCTATCCCACAGCTTCCCAGACCCCATCACCCCAGACCCCCCCAGTGCATACTCCAGCACGATGCATCACCCCCAGCCCCCAATACATCCCCCCTGCACCCCACGGTGCATTACCCCGAAGCCCCTGACGCATTGCCCCCCAGCCTTGTGATGCATTGCCCCCCAGCTGCAAACATCTGGCCTAGAAGGAGCCACCAGGTCCCATCTCCAGCACAGACCCCAGGGGCCATATCCAGCAACCCCCCCCTCCAAGCTCATCCCCTATCACCGCCAATATCCTACCCGTGCCCTCCCCCTCACTATTAAAGCCCTTATAAGCTGCACTGAGCCCAAAACAAGCCCTGTCGGGGCTTTGGCCCCTTGCTGGTGTAAAACCCCCCTGGCTCCATCGCCCTTGCAGGGGCTCTGCTGATTTACACCGGGGGGGGAGCTGGCTCAGCCTCACCTGTGCTCCAGAGGGACAAGCCCCCCTCTCCCCTTTACATGTAATTCAAAGCCAGGCTGGGTTTCGTTTGCAGGCAGCACCCCAAGGTCTGGCAGGAGGGAAATCCCCGGCTGGGGCCAGTGATCCCATCTCCATTCATCCCTGGGACATTTCCCGTATTGAGAAAAGCAGTGTTGACCCCAGAAAATCCCTTTCACGAGTCCTGTATCCCCTCCTCCTCCTCCTGCAAGAGGCTCCATCCCAGAGACCCCCCCCGGGCTGCCACAGCACTCAGCACATTCTGCAAGCCAAAAAAAGGGGGGATTTGGGGTTACCCCAGTGATGGTCCGTTCAGCAGAGCATCACGGGTACCCACTGCCCCGGGCAGAGGCTCCTCCACCTCCGCACCCCCCGACGGGACAGGACGGAGATGGATGGAGAGGGGAGTTTGTAGGGGAGAATTCATCTGTTGGGGTGGGGGTTTTTGGGGACCACGCAGGGAGAAGCGGGGTGTGTAGACAAGCAACGGGGCGTCTTTACCCACTGGCAAATCATCCCTGCCGGATTATGGAAATGGGCTGGTTAAAATGGGGAAAACAGCAAGGTTTGCACAATTTTAAAAGAAAAAAAAGCATTTGACCATCATGGTTGCCCACCCAGGGTTCTCAGGACCCCTCTCCTCCAGCCCCCCTGCTGCACTCCTGCCTACATCAGCTGAGATGTCGCACAAAGGACCAGACCCAGGAAGAGAATCTGGGGACATACGGAAAGACCAGGATGTCCCTGGCCACAGCAGCAGCATGCAGGCAAGCTCAGTGCTCCCCAGCGGGGTGGGGGATTTTGGGGGATCCAGTTGCTGGAAACTCCCCCCACTTCTCTGCAGGGGCGGCTTTGGCAGCCGAAACCTCTCCTCTCTGGGGAGGCAAAGACTGCTGTGATGACGGAGGGCAGAAAGCAGTGACAAATCAAGATTAATGAGGCTGAGGCAGCAATTAGCGCCAGCAGCCGCTGGCAGAGCACTGGGCCGGGCTGTGAGCAGGCAGGCAAGGGGGGGGCCGACCCCAGGCTCTCCCAGTCCAGGGTGCTGGCAGCTGGCTTGTCCTGGGGACACCCCAGTCTGAGAGGGAAGCTCGTTAGCTAATGAAGGGCTGCTGTCATTGTAGGCCCAGAGCAATGAGTTATTGCTCCTTTACAGGACGGCAAAGCCGGGGCTATGGCGCCCGTTAAGCTGATGGGCTGTAAGTCATCCTGCTGGAGATGTGGGAACCCCCCAGCCTTCCACGAATGTCAGCTTTGGGAACTAACCCCAAAACCTGCACCGCCCCGTGCAGCACTTCGGCTTGGATGACCAGTAATGAAAATCCCAAACTGGTCCCAAAGGGGAGACCCCTCCCACCCCAGCGTTGGCAGGAAGCCTGGGCACTATGGAGCCGGCATTTTCCTGCGATGCATCCCAGTGACAAGCAGGTATTTGGGGTAGAGCTGAGATATCTGGCAGTGCCCCAGCCAGATCTCGATGCCAGCAGCTGTTTTGCTCCCGGGGGCAGCAGCACGAGGGCTGGTGGGGGAGATCCCATTTCTGCCGGACCCGCTGGCACGATGTCTGTGCATCTCTCCAGCCTTTCGCACAAGTAAAGACCCCCCAGTGCTCCCATCGTTTTCGGACCGGCGCATCCAGTGTCAGATGTGGAAGGGACGTGCTGGGCCAGAGTTTCAGCTTGCAGCAATGAGATAGGAGAGTCTAATTAAAGCAAAAACATGACTTGGCTTCTAATGGTCATTTAATTAACAGAGAATTTCTGGCAAGAGATGTGCGGAGGCATGGGGAGACCAAGGGATCAGGAAGGAGGGAGAGGAGGGGGAGCTCGGGAGAGGGACGCTGCAGAACCCTGGTGCAAAGGGGCTCTGCAACAACCCACCCCAGCAAACTCTGGCCCCATTACCCTTCCTCAGCCCCGGCACAAATCCGCAATAGCTGCATTAGTGGTGCCGGATCAGAGCCTCCGTCAGCAGCACCCCAGACTGGTGCAGAAGCTCTCAGGGCTCAGGGAGCGCTTTCCCCCTGGGACCCCCCCACCATCTGCACCTTCCTCCTGATTTATGCTGCTGAGGGCAAGAGGAGTCGCCGCTCATCCAGCCCCACACTTTTCAGGGAAGGATATTTATACCAGGCTGGGAAACGGGAGCCAGCAGCAGCACAGGCAAGGGGGTGCGATGGAGCGAGAATGCTCCAGTAGCTGCAAGTGGCATCAGGGGACGTGAGCTGCTGAGACATTGCCCATGCAGAGATGTGTTCCCCTGTCCCCCACCCGAGTACAAGCAGGCACCATTGGCCAGACCCCCCCAAGCTATCCAGCCCTTGCAGCCCCAAACGGCGCATCGCTGCCTGCCCAACGAGGGAAACTGAGGCACAGCGCAGGCAGCAGCGCCTTCAAAGAGAAACCCCATGAGCAGGGGTGAACCACATCATTCCTCCCAGCTCAGAGCTGTGCCGGAACCCTGCCACCCTGCCGCTACCTGGGCTAGCGACACAGCCACCAGTGCCTGCTGGGACCTGCGCTGCTGGTCACCATCCTGCCGGCTGGTCTCCAACGGCATCTCTGGATGGGGACCGGAGCCGGTCTGTACTCTCCCTCCTCACCAAGACACACTCCGCTCACTGCCTCTCATCACCAGCCAGTACCCGGGTTGTCTAATTAAAAATAATGACATGCTGGGGCTCGGCAGCCCTGACCGCAGGCCTTTCCCTGGGAGATGAGTAATTTGGGGGGGGGGCATCATGCCAGAGAATTACATGGTTCCTGTAAAAATTTGATGAGCTGTCCGGCCCGTGGCGAGCGTGTCTCCTGCACGTCCCCGCAGCCTCACTGTGCCACAGGGTCACATCCAGGGTCCCCAACCCTCACCCCGAGCTGTGGGCGCAGGGGACGGACACTGCAAATATGGGCAGGGCCAGGGACCCCATGATGAGCTCCTGCCTCGCTGCCCCAAGTGCAGGGGTCCGGGCTTCTCACCACGGAGTCCCCGGCCTTGAGGAAGGGAATCCAGCCCCGGGCTCACAGGGGAGATCTTGTAAAATAAAAAATAAAAAATAAATACAAGGACTGGCAGTTTTAGAGGCTGGCACTTGCCTTTGATAGAGGACCTGCTCTTGTGTCACAGCAGCTGCATTATTTACGGCAAAACCAAGAGACGTCTAACAGTTAAATGCAGTCTTAAAGGTAGCCTTCATTCATCATTCGGGTACCAGATTAATGGCTTCTGATGCTCCCAAGTCAAAACCTCCAGCTCTCGCTGCCGGAAGGCTGTGCCGAGCACTGCCGTGGCTCCCACCGGCCCAGCTGCACCGGCTGGACAGCTAAAGGTCAATGCCGCCGCGGGGCTGGGCATGCACCGAGCTGGGGAGGGGGCAATCCCATCCTGCCCTCCCCGCTCAGCTCCCAAGCATCTCCAAGCACCACACCAGGTACCCCAGCAGGCATCAGGGTTCCCCTCATCGCTGGCGGGTACCCCCCCCCGCCAAAAGCATCATGCCCACCTGGGGCTGCTCACGGAGTTGCCGGGTTTGTCCCTACCCAGGGACACCTCCCTGCACGGGGATCGCCGCTGGCACCCGCCACCATCAGGGTACCAGGCCAGGCAGCTCAGGGATTTTCTGCGCCTTTGCCTCTAAAATCAGGACAGCACCGAGGTGAAACAGGGGAAGAGGTGAGTGACAGCACGCGATGCCTGCGCCTGCTTCGGCCGAGAGGGGGGCCCGCAGCTGGGTGCTCAGAGCCTTGCCTGGCACCCACGGGTGCTGCTCTCCCCAAGCCCACCTTTCCCAGAGGGGTCAGGCCCAGACTACGGCTTGCTGCCGGAGTCACTGCTGGCCCAGCAGCGAAGGAAGGACACGAGGAAGCTGAAACTGGGGCTGGTGCCAGGGCTCCTGCAGGAGCCAGGGCAGGCGCTGCGGCAGCCGCTCCTCACCGAGCCCACCGGCGTTTCGGTGCCAGCAGTGAAGGGGACGGCGAGCGCCTTCTCCCCTCTCCTCGCTATGACTCTTGGCTTTCCACTCGCATCCGATGCTGCTGCAATGCTTTGGAAACCCCACAGAAGGCAGCCGCCTTGCTAATTAGCTGGGAAGCAAATGAGAGATCGCGCTGAGGTACCTGCTTATACAGCCATGGAGCTTCGCACCAGCAGAGGTCAAGGTCCCCCTCACCCTGGGCACAGCAGGAGCAGCCCGTGGCCTCTCCAGCCCCCGGTGTGATAGCACAAGCGCAGTCTTGTGCCAAGGAGGGGATGGGCCACCCACATCCTTCCTACCCACGGGGAGGCAGGGGCTGCAGGCACCGCTTGCCATCAGAACTTCATCCAGAGGATTTCGGCACGTGCCACATGCCGACAACAGTACCCATGGAAAAGGCATCTGGAGACTCTGGAGAGCACGGTCCCCTGAGCTGTGGGGATGCAGCTGTCCCCAAGGACACCCGAGCATCCCATATGGCACCGGCCACTGCAGCCGAGCCCCAGCGAACTACCAGGCTCACCCCAACTGAAGCCAGCACAGGCAGCCTGTCCTTGGCACACAGAGCTGCGAACGGCCAAAAAAGCCTCCCAAAAAAAAGGGAGCAGGCGCTGCCGGCACCCAGCCCACTCTCCGGCGCCAGTGATGCTGTGGCAGCCGTGCCTCGCTCCGCCAGTGAGGCCAGCACAGCTAAATAGGGCAACAGAAGGTGATGGGCTGAGTTATTCTGGCACTTCAAAGGCACCACATGGCCGAAAGCGCCCGACTCCTGCCCACCCGGGTCAGCACTGCTCTGCTTGCAATGCTGCCCTGCTGCCGGCACTCCCTGGCAATGGTCCTGTGCAACAGCAATGGCTCCTGATCGATATGGGGGGAGAAAAAAGAAGCCAGGCAAGCTCCTGGGGAAGAGCCAGAAGCTGCTCCAGGAGAGAGCTGAGACAAGGCAGATCGATTTGATACAGGAGGCAGGGGAACGCATGCCCTGCCCTGCTCCTGAGCTAAACGAATGCGAACTAAAGGAGCAAACGTGAGTCATGAGGTGTCATTTCCAGGGGTGAGGCTCCATGTGCCTGTCAGGCTGCAGCCCCCAGTGAGATCTCCAAAGAACCCATCCAGGCACGAGGTGGTGATGGGCTGGTGTTACGAATCCAGAAAACCAGCTCCCGGCCCCAGGGAGCCCCCAGCAATGCTCAGCCTTCAGCATCTCCCTCCTCCCTGCCAACCAGGGCTCAGTCCCTGGGGACCGGCTGCCTCTGGGAGCGATGCTGGCGGCTGCTTGCCCAGCTCCCAGGCACAGAGAGCCCAGGAGGCAGAGTACGGCCCTGTGTCACCAGAGCCACCTGCCCTGGCAGCATGTGGGGTGAGAAAGGGCACGGCGGAGGCACAACGATGATGGCATCGGTGGGGACACAGCACCACGCCAGCCCAGGGGGATTTAATTGTGGCACAAAGCACCACCAAGGCCAGGACACCGGGACCTGACTCCCATGAATAAACCTTGTGCAGATGGAGAAAAGCCACTGTGAGAGCCGGGAGCCCAGCTGGGGCAGTGGGCACAGCCCCCCATACACTGTGGGGGGGTCCTCCACTCCTCCCCGGCCCCTCCGAGCTACGTCCCTATGTTGCTCCAGGTGTTTGGAGGCACAAGTACAACGGCACACACTTTCAGGGCTGCACAGAGGAGCTGCTCCGCCAGTGTATCCCAGGGAAGGCTATTCCTCTCCTAGAACAACCCAGAGAGCCCAGCTGCCTGGGGAGCTGCAAAGCACCACGACTCCGGTGTCCAGCACCCGCTGCCAGACTGGTGCTGGCAGCCACTGTCTCTTCTGAGGGTGCCCTGTGGCCAGGGCCACCAGAGCAGGAGGGTCTCCGTCAAGCTCTCACGCAGCACAAACCAGCGGCTGAGGCTGGCATGGCCACACCGCAATTCATTGCGGCACAAGGCAGCGGCTGCGCCAGGCTGCTGGCAGCGACGCAGGGCTCGTGCGTGGGCAGCAGCGGGCACACACCGGCGCCTTCACCCCAGGCACTAACCCGACTCTCCCCAGGGTTCAGTCCTTGGAGAAAACTCCGTAATTCCCCTGGGAGCAGAGCGAGACAGCGTCAGAGCCCCGCAAGGCGTCTGCATGCTTGTAAATCCATGCATGGCACTGAAATTTGGGGTTGTTTTCCCTCTTGAATCCTCCACTCAAGGCCAATGGGAGCAGTGGTGCTGTGGCAGTGATCCTTGGTCCCAGCAGCCCTCGGCCACAGTCACGTCCCCAGGGACATCCCATGTCCTGCACGAAAAGGTGGGAGGTGTCTCCCCCAGCACGCCACAACGTTGCTGAGCAGGTCAGTGGCTGTTCCCAGCTCCAGGGGGTTTTGGCAGAACTGTTTTGGCATGTGGCACGGCAGCAGGTTCACAGGCAGCAAGGGATGCCTTGACCCACGCCAGCGGTGCCATAGCATCGGCTGCCAAATCAGGTCTGCCAACCCCAAACCAGCCCAGCACATCTCAAGCATCCCTGCTGCCTGCAGACATTCACCCATCCCCATGGCTTCAGTCCAGCCCCGGAGCAGCTCCCCGGGCCCCGGCAGTGGGATGATTCCCCCAGGCCACCCCCAGCTCAGCGCAGGCTCAGACAGGCTCAGGGGTTGGACGTGCCCGAGCGCAGCACCACGTCTGCCCCCAGCACCCACCTGCACCTCGTGTCACAAGCACCCGCTTTGTTCCCACCTTTCCCGTATCCCTCAGGGATGCTCCAGCCCAGAGCCCACATCTGCTATGCCCTTGCAAGGCTGGGAAGAGCCAGGGAGCAAAAGCCACCCCAGATCAATTAAAACACACCAGCTTTCCTTAAGATGCACAACGTGAAGGATGCCCCAACAGCACCAGGAGCTCCTTCCAGGCAGGTGGGGTTGCAGATGCCCAACTGCCAGCGGTCAGTGGTGATGGATCTGGTGCAGTCAGGCAACTGCCCACGCCAGGAGACCGGGGTGCGGGTCCAGACGGCAGCAGTTTGGCCTAGCCCAGCACTGCCGCACACGCTGCCAGAGCCAGCTGCGGTTCTCCCCTCCCAAAGCCCCGGCACAGGCACTGCAGCACCAGCAGAGCCACCCCAGGGTGACAGGGAGCTCTGCCAGCCCTTGACTCTGCTGTCCAACCGGCAGCAAAATCCAGGGGCACCATGATTCCTCCTCCAGGTACCGATGCAGATTAAACATCACTCGACTTCCTGCACGCAGGGAGCAATGGAGCGGTTGGCCCCACTGGAATGTGGCAGCCCCAGAGATCAGGGGACGACGATGACGACACTGGGATCCCGCACCCAGGGGCTGGCAGGGACGGGCCAGCGCCAGCGCGGGGCCAGCACCATCCCCAGCTGTAGAATTACACCGGTACAGGGCATCTTGGATTCCAGGCGCACACTGCCTAATTTACGGTTTAATTAATAAATGGGGAATTATGCCGAGTTTATCCAATACTTTTGGACGCGTGATGTTATCAAAATCCCATTACTGACGAAGGAAGGCATGAAGAGCAAAATTAGCTTTGGCATCTGAAACACTTCAGTCGATGCGATAACACAATTATTAGGGCTAATAATCAAAGAGCACTTTGGGGAACGCGGGCTCCGGCAGGAGCCGAGCTGAGGGCAGCCACAGCCTGGTGTGGGGATGAGCTGGGGAACAGCCGGGTTTTCACCCGGGAGGAAAAGGCCGACTGCAGCCAAGGGCAAAAGCATTTTGCCAGACTGCATTTACCGGCGGCTCCGGATATTGGCACAGGGAAAGTGCTGGCGGCCGCCAGGCTGAGGAGGAGCACAGCCAGGCACAGCACTGAGCTCCACTGCCAGGGGGTAGGGAAGAAAAAAACAGAAGATTTGAAAACCAGCAGGCACTGGGTCCCGTCTATACGCTTGCGGCATCGATCCTGCTGGAGGACATCACGGCTGCCGGCTCGCAGCTCTCCTGCGCAGCTTGGAGAAGGAGAAACTCAAGTCATAATTAGGAGCTGCAGTCATCCGGCTCCTGGAGCTGGGGCTTTGCCAAAACCACCAAGAGCTGGAGGAAGGGCCTGCTCCCATCCCTCAGGGGGTGAGCAGGAGTCCCGTCTCGCTTCGGTGGCCTTTAGCTGCAGCCCAGTGACAGTCCCTGGGGCTCACAGAACAGAACGCAGCTCCCCTCGGAGCAGCCGGCAGCAAATGTTACCATTGTGCCATCCCACTGTGCCCAGCGGCACGGTTTTGTGCGGGCAACTCACCGGCAGAAAGGCAGCCGATTTGCGCCCCCCCCCTCCCCAAGCAGCTATATAAGGATATATACATATATATGTAAGGAGATATATATATATTCCTATGTCCTCCCTCCTGCAGTGACACCGGACGGCACTGGGAGCTGTGCGGCAGAGGGGTGCAGAGCCAGGGCTGCCAGCAGCGATGCAGTGTAGCCGATGCTGGCTCACTGCTGCTGCTGTCACTGGGCTAACGGGTGGCGAGGGATGTGTCCTTGCCCTGCAGAATTGGGGGCACCGGGGCTTTGGGCTGGCTCCCGGCAAACAGGGCACTAGCTCTCGCCACGGGGGATTGGGAGAGCCAGGCTTGGTGCTGAGTGATCGGGCAAGGTCAGACCCGTTTTTGCACTTCACACAGATGCAAGAAGGGGACAGGGCATCGCTCCAAGATGGCTTTGGGGCTTGGGGGGGCAGTGGGGTGTTTTGCTGGATTGTGCTCTTCCCAAGCGGCACAGGTGACATCCCGCTGCCACTTCTGGCCTCAATGACCTTGGGTGCATCACTTCCGCAGTGCCCACGCTCCCCCGGCACACAGACCACCACAAGCCACACTCCTTCCCGCCAAGACCCTGTGGCCAAAAACACCCAAGCACAGCAAAGGCGCAGAGCACTGGCTGCCCCGAGGGTACCCCAGGGCTCCGGCAGCCCCCAGTAGCGTGCAGCCAAGGCGCTGCGCTAGCGAGGAATAATGCAGCAGGCAGGAGATGACTCCTGCCGGTGGCTGCGCTTCTGTGCAGCGTGCACAGGAGTGACATAGCTGCAGCAGTACCTCGGCGCACAATAAACGAGAGCCTTCGCTCCAGGACTGAAGTTTTTGCTGCTGCAGAGGAGCAGGCGGGGAGTCCTTCAGCGCCCTGCAGCTGCCACGGCGCAGGGGGACTTTGCTGCCGGACACCCTGCAGCGGGTGACATCCCACAGTGGGTGACATCCTGCAGCGTGTGACACCCCATTGCCCTGGCCACTCTCACCTGGAGGACAGGAGAGCGCTGCACCGAGGAGCGCCGGATGCAAAGGGACACACAGAGGCACCGGCAGAGTTGGGGACCCCAAAGCGATCCATGACACAGATGCGTGTGTGTCCCCTCCCCATGCCACAGTCACCTTGCAATATTGCCTGTCCCCTGCACAGCTCTTTTGGGATCACTCCCGCCCCTCTTGAAAAGTAGGCTGCAGGGGAGCAGCGAGGTGCTGGGCACAGCTCCGACGCAGCTGTGGGTGCAAAGGCTGCGGCACCCCGATGCTGACGCCCCCGGCTCTGGGCTGAGCCCCTCCTTGCTGCTGCACCCCGACGGCACGCAGCAAGCACGAGAAGTGAAGGGGGATCCCGGAGCTTGCTGCAACCACGGCGGGGAAATTCAGTCCGGAGAAGGGACCGGCTGGACCTGGCTCCTGGCCAGGCCGCTACAGAGAAGCCGCCGGTGCAGCGGGGCCTGCGGCCGCCCACGGCCGGAGCCACGCCGCTTCCACTGGTTTGCAGCACCGGGGCACGTTCCCCGCACTGCACCGGGGACAGCCCTGCGCCCCCAGCCACCCCCCAGGGCCTGAACGCCAAGGGCACCCGCGGTCGGGCGCACGCACGGATGCGGAGCTGGAGCATCCCTCGGAGCCCAGAGGGCACCTTTGACCCGGCGGCTCGGCTCTGCACCCCCGGGTCGGCCCCGCATTCCCGGGAGGGGAGAGGGGGTCCCACACCTTCGGGGAGGGTCCCACGCTCCCGGGGAGGGGGGAGGTATCCCTGCCAGCTCCGCAGCCCCCCGCACCAGCGGCTGCACCCCCCCTCCAGCCCACCAGGCTCCGTCTCCAGCTGCCTTCGGGGCGCGGCACCCCACGGGCAGCCCCGGGCACGGCGGGGAGCTGAGAACCGTGCCCCGGGGAGGGGACCCCGGGGAAAGGGCCGGCCCCCGCCCCGCTCCCGGCAGCGGGACACGGCGGGGAGGTCATTACCGGCCGGGCCAGCCCGCGCACCGCCGCGCCCACACCCCCCCCCCCCTCCCCGGGGACGATCGCACCTCGGGCTGCGACCTCGGGACGGGCTCGGCGGAAGCGCGGGCGGCCCCGTCCCGCAGAGCCCGCACCGCTGCGGCACCGCGGAGAAACTTCGGCGGGAGTGCGGGCGGGCACTTACCGGCCGGAGCGGCGGCGGCGGCGGCGCGGGCGGAGCGGGCGGTGCAGCGCGGGGCGGCGGGACCGGCGCGGCGCTGCGGCAGCCCCGGCCCCTCCGGGCTCGCGTGCGGCGGCTCCGCGCAGCTCCGCCCACCGCCGGGGAGGCCCCGCCCCCGGCCCCGCCCACAGGCCTGCCCCCGCCCCGTCCCGCCCGCCGCGGTTGTGGGGTTGCCGGCGGCTCGTGCGGGCGCGGCCCCGCCCCAGGGGTCTCCTCCCGCCCGCCACCTCACCCCGGGCACCCCTCGTCCCTCACCCCACAGCCATCACCTCACCCCGGGCACCCCTCACCGGGGCGACCTCCCGCCCGCCACCTCACCCCGGGCACCCCTCATCCCTCACCCCACAGCCATCACCTCGCCCCGGGCACCCCTCACCCCTCAGCCCACAGCCATCACCTCGCCCCGGGCACCCCTCATCCCTCACCCCACAGCCATCACCTCACCCCGGGCACCCCTCATCCCTCACCCCACAGTCATCACCTCACCCCGGGCACCCCTCGTCCCTCACCCCACAGCCATCACCTCACAGCCAACACCCCTCACCGGGGCGACCTCACGCCCGCCACCTCACACTGTGCCGCCCCCAGATGCAGAGGGCTCCTGGGAACCCGGCTTTGAATTTGGGGCCAAAACAGCAAGAAAAAGCTGATGGGATTCAAGTGAGGAGCCCAGGTGGGGAGCAGAGGGTGGCGGTGACAGCCAGTTTGCCCTTGCTGTGGGTTCCCCATCCCTGTCAGTGGGGTCTCAAGTGGGGAAGGGGACCCTGGGGCACCCCTTGCTCCCCGGAGAGGAGCCAGGGACAGGGACCCTGCGGGCTCACCCCAAACCCACCCCAGCCGGGGTTCCCCCACCTCCACTCTGGTGGCACCTGGGTCCCAGTGCCACAGCCGAGACACCCGAGCCACAGTGAGAAGTGACATGCTGCTCCAGCCAGAGCCGCTCTCAGTGGGACTGATGTCCCCGTGCCCCCACAATGGCCCAGAGCCACAACAGACTGGCTTTAATGAGCAGGCACTGCCCATCAGTCAAATTAAGAGAGGTTTGTCAGCATTCGTGCTTGGCAACACAAGCAGAGGCTGTTCCAGCTGAAGGTAGTGGCGGGCACGGGCTAGCGCCGTTGTGCTGGAGGGGAGGGAAGGTTTGGCCGGGGGATCCACACGCGCCACTGCCAGGAAAGATGGTGCCTGGAGCAGGGAGGGGGGACCCCGAGGTCTCAGCCCACCTGGGAGCTGCATCACCTGAAGCCACTGCACATGCCAGGTCCCTGTGCACCCTCTGGGCACTGGGTGCACCCCTGGGTGCACCCCTAGGTGCAATGCAGCTGTGGCACCTCACCCACATCCCGAAAAATGGGATTGCCTCTAAATTGGAGATAAGGGTTTGATGGGTGGACCACTCAATGGTTAAGGAACATGACTGGATGGCCACGTCCAAAGAGTTACAGTCAATGTCTCAATGTCCAAATGGAAGCCAGTAATGAGTGGTGTCCCTTAAGGGTCCATACAGGGACCAATACTGTTTAATATCTTCATCAATGACATAGTGCCATCAAGCGCACCCTCAGAAAGTTTATGGTTGACACCAAGCTGAGCGGTGCAGCCAATACACTTGAGGGAAGGGATGCTACCCAGAGGGACCTGGACAGGCTGGAGAGTGGGCCCATGCAAAGTTCATGAAGTTCAACAAGGCAGAGTGCAAGGTCCTGCACCCGGGTTGGGGCAATCCCCACTATCAGAACAGATTGAGGGATGGATGAATGGATGGATGGATGGATGGATGGATGGAGAACAGCCCTGCAGAGAAAGCCTTGGGGATACTGGTGGGTGACTAACTGGACATGAGCCAGCAATGTGCACTCGCAGCCCAGAAAGCCAACCATATCCTGGGCTGCATCAGAAGAAGCATGGCCAGCAGGTCGAGGGAGGTGATTCTGTCCCTCTACTCTGCTCTCCTGAGCCCCCAACCTGGAGCACTGCATCCAGCTCTGGGGCCCCCAGCACAAGGCAGACATGGACTTGTTGGAGCAGGTCCAGAGGAGGCCATGGAAATGGGCAGAGGGCTGGAACACCTCTGCTATGGAGAGAGGCTGAGAGAGTTGGCATTGTTCAGCCTGGAAAAGTGAAGGCTCCAGGGAGACCTTACTGCAGCCTTTCCATATATAAAGGGGCTTATAAGAAAGATGAAGAGAGACCTTTTACCAAGGCCTGTAGTGACAGGACAAGGGGGGAGGTTTAAACTGACAGAATCTGAGTTTAGATTGGACATAGGGAAGAAATATTGTACAATGAAGGTGGTGAGGCACTGGAATAGGCTGCCCAGAGAGGTTGTGGATGCCCCAGCCCTGGATGGGGCTTTGAGGAACCTGATCTAGTGGAAGATGTCCCTGCCCATGGTGGGGGGGGTTGGACTAGGTGGTCTTTGAAGGTCCCTTCCAACCCAAACCATTCTGTGGGTCTATGAAAAAGGGCTGCACTTCCCTGGGGAGGGAGATGCTGTTGGCACAAGGGTTGTGGGTCACCTTGGGAGAAGCTGCTGGGTGCTGCTATATCTACACTGGGTGCTGCTGTACCTAGGCTGGGTGCTGTAGCCCAGGGGTGCTGCTGCATATGCCAGGCGCTGTGCCTGAGGGATGCTGTGCCTGATGGTTGAAGTTGCACACCTGTCGCTGTTGTACACACAGTGCAGTACCCAGCCAGTGCTACTGTACATCCTGGGTGCTGTACATACATGGTGGCTGTACCCAACATCTCCAGGTGCTACTGGGGTCCCTGTGCCCTGCATGAGGGCAGGGTGCCCTGCAGCTCCCTTTCTCAACCCTCCCAGCCCTCCACCAGCCACCCCGCACCACAGAGACACCCACGAGCTCCCACCAGCTACTGAAGGTGGGGGAAGGGACCCTGCATGGGGGCCACATCCCTGCTACAGCGCTGAGCCCATGGGTGCTGTTTCCCAAACTGACGGGACCCTCTCCTGCCTGTCACCCTTGAAACATGCAGCTGAGTTTTCCCAAACGCAGGTGTCCGGCTGAAATTGAAGCATCAGCGTCATCCTTCTGCATCCCCTCGTGCCTGGGGACCGATTCCTCCGGCTCACTGCCTCTGCCCCATGGCTGTCAGGCTGGAAATCCCTGTGGGGCCACCATGCATAGGGCCCAGCATGGAACTCTGCTGCTGCTGAGCTGCTGCCTGCTCTCCTGTTCTGCTGCCTGTTCTTCTGCCTGCACAGGGCCTCAAAGCGAGCACAGGCTGGGGAGCATGCACATGACACATCTCAGCAGATGAGGGGCCGTGACTCCCCAAAACCGGTCCCGCTCTCCAGGTTCAGGGTTGCAGCCACCGGGGTAATGAACTTATTTGAACTCACCCTCTGGACGGGAGCACGGAGCCAGTGGGAAGTGCCCTCTCCTGGCCTTGCATTCGCCACTGCAGCCTGTTACAACTCATCACCATCCTGCGATTATTTGATAGCTCCTGGAGCATCTGTCCCCGCTCCAGCATCGCTCTCCGGAGTCGAAAATAGCTTTCGAGCCACCCCGGGGAGGACCGGGATCTCCCTTCCCCTCAGCTGGTATCTGCAGCCTCGTCCTCACCCCCGCTGCAGGGCAGAGCACCCCGCCGCTGCTTGATGGACACTGTCCCACACCTGTCCCCCGTGCTGCAGATGTGAGGCAGCATCTGTCACTACCGCGTCCCTTTCAAAGGGGAGATGGGGACCAGCCCTGGCGAGGCAAAAGGGGCCCAGGGGGATGCCCACCCACCCCGAGCCCCCCACTGCCCCCCCCGCACACCCCAGGTACAATCTGCCCCTCCTGCCCCAGAAGAGGGACTCCCTGCTGTCAGTATCTTGTGGAGCTGCCAGGATTTCAAACCAGGAGCATTTCTGCACACTCCAGACTTAACAGGAGCGCAATCCTGGAAGAGGGATGCCCAACCGCTAAAACCGCTCTCAGCGTCTTGCAAAACAGCCCAGATTTCAAACAAGGAACATTTTTACAAAGCCCCCCTTCCTGGATTTCGGCCACAGAGGATAGGGGTGGATGCGCAGCAGTACAAGCACAGCTGTCCTACCCCTCTCCGGCGCAGGGACAGGCCCGCAGTCTCCCGGACACAGGACTAGCAGCCAGGCGGTACAGGAGATAACTTTATTGAATCCAATGGTGTTAGACAGACGACTGAGAAGAGACATGCCGGTTGGTGCGGGCAGCGTGGGCAGCAGGAGCTGACTTGGTGCAGGGCTGGATTTGTTTCTGTCTTTCATAATATCCTCAAGCCTTTTCCTGGCTTCCTTTTATACTTCTTTTAAAATTTCTTTTAAGTAAAAACAACTAATTGTGGAAAGAGTCCAGATGGTGTTTGTTCCCTATGATTGTTCCCGCAGCTATGTACAATGTGGGGTTGGGTCTCAACATCAGGTATAAAATGGAGCAAGTTTACAAACTTGGAGGATGCAAGGAAAAAGCAAAGACAGACAGGCGAGAGCAGTAGAAATCTGGACCAAAATCTTAAAGAGAAATTTAAAAAGTGCTATAAAACCCCTCGGCAGGAATACCATGCAGTTAAGAAACACAAAACCCGGTCAATTACACAGATCATCTAAAACAGGAATTTGTCCATTTCGTCCTTTATTTAATTAAAAAAAGGTTGTTTGTTTTTAATAGAAAAAAGCTAAAATTGTAAGGTTCAGGCTGCCGGGCAGCAGCAGCTCAAGGGGGCAGGAGGGTGAGGCGCTGGTGTCTCCCAGCTCCAGCCCCTCAGGAGGGCTCCTGGCATTCCCAGGGGCCACGGGCACCTTTGGGGGCAACCTGCACCTTTGGAGGTGGCAGGAACCCTTGGGGGCAGCAGGCACCGTTGGAGGTGACAGGCACCCTTGGGGGGGTGATGGGCACCTTTGGGGGCAGCAGGCACCTTTGGGGGTAGCACAGGGACGAGTTAGTGCAAACTTTGGACCCGTCCCTCTGGGGACAGAGGGGGTCAGCCCACAGCCACTGGCAGCATTAGGGGACACCCAGTCCCCCCAGACAGCTGCCACGCTTGGGGACACAGGGTGCTTGGCATAAGCCAGGAGGAACCCATCAGGGCCCATCCCCTCCAGCTAGGTAAGCCCAGCAAAAGCCCCCCACCATGCACCAGCCCAGGGCACACCTGCTGGCATAGCCCTCGCCCTTCCTATTCCCCATGAGGATTCCTCCTGATTTACACCGCAGTGTGCTACTCGCCTCCAGCATGCCCCGACTGAGGTTACAGGGCACCGGGGAAGGATGGGGCAAACCTGCAGGAAACAGGCTGGGGGACGCCCAGCAGTGCAGCCCCAAGCGAGCCGGTGACAGGGACAGTTTGGTCAACATTTTAGTGGCTCCCTGGGGGTGTCAGAAAAGAAAGTCAGGCCTAGTCAAGGCTGCCTGCAGGCCGTGCGATGTGAGGGGTGCATAAGCCCTCTCCACCCACAGGACTCCTCAGGGCACCCGGGCACAGCATTGCCCAGGCATGGAGCAGCCCCAAAGGTGCATCATGCGCTTTTCTGCCTTGGGCAACAGAGCCCCGAGGAGGACGAGAGGGGCTGGAGGGGAGAGCTGGGTCCCCACCGCTGGCCTCAAGCAGCTGCTGAGCCGGTGTCTCATACAATCAGAAAAGAAGTCAGCACAGCACAGTTATCACAGAGTACAAAAAAAAACCAAAAAAACAAAAAAACAAACGAAAGAGGCACAGGGCCAAGCCCCACCAACTCACGCAGGGCGTTCGACTACAGATCTATTTACAGCAAGTCCTTAGCCGACGGTGGCAACACAAGAGAAGGCAAAGAGAAAGCCCTAGCGTCCAAGCCAGCGTGGGGAGGGACATCCCTGTGCAAAGGGGCCGGGCTGGCCGGCCCCGGGTGGCAGTGGGGAGACGGCGGGGAGGCTGTCGGACAGACAGAGAAGTGAGCACCACAGGGCGCACGCGCCACGGCCAGGATGCGCCGGGCGGCAAGGCAAGATGCACCGGCCGAGAGAGCACCAAGGGCAGAGGTGGCGGCTGCCTCCGAGCAGCACTGGCGGCAAGGCCAGGCGGTGGAGGAGATGCCTGTTTTGGAGGGTTGTGAGGCGTCCCTGAAGGCCACACCAGCCGTGGCATGGGGAGGGGCTGAGGCTGCCTAGCCCCCAGCCTGGCAGGGCTCAGCAGACATGGCCCTGGGGTCACCTCTCCCCAAAAGGCTCTCCAGGGCCCCAGCTGAGTGCGGGAACTGAGCTGGATGGCAGCAGAGAAGAGCAGGCAGGCCACAGAGCCCAGCTGGGCTCAGGGAGGGAGGTGCTGGCCCAGCAGAGCACACTGCAGCCATGCTTGGGGACAGGCAGCCGAGGGGTGCTCAAGGCAGCAGCCCCAGCTTGGCCACGCTCAGGCCAGTGCCAGCACCCCTGTCCCATCCCAGCCAAGCTGGTTTTGGGGACAGGCATAGGACACTGCAGCTGGAGCAGGCTGTGACAGCGCTAGCCCAAGACCCATGTGCCCCCTTCCTGCACGGCCGAGGATTAAGGCACCGTGGCAGCACCGGGGCTGATCCCCTCCGTGCCAGGAGCCTTGCCTGTGGCATTGCACAGTAGGGCTAAGAGGACACAGGGCAGCCCGAGCAGTCCCCAGAGCACCGACATGGGGCACAGCGAGACCCTCCCAGGCCGTAGGGCACAGGAAGGCACAGGGCCTTGGGGAGCCAGTGGCATGGGGACTACCCCCAGGTGTGGCTCACCAACCTGCACCCCCAGGCCTGGCAGCACCGAGGGGACATTGAGCAGGTCATGCCTCCCAGCACTGAGGGGACAGAGCAGGCATCCAGCTGCCCAGGGATGGGGCAGCAGCACCCTCCCCATGCCCAGGCCTCAGCATCCTCAGAGGGGGATGCCCCATGGCATGCTGACCTGGTGGGAGATCCCAGCCCCAGGGCCAGACTCTGCCTTCGTGCTTCTGGGGATGGGGGAGCCACCGGGTGAGGGGTTGCTCCGAGAGCATCCTGCTGCCACCGGCTGCCAAGTCCCCTCTCAGCCAAGCTGTGAGGCCCCAGAAGGTGGGTTCAGGGACTGGAGATCATCCAGTGAGCACCAGTTTCGTGACAGAGGTGGTTTGAGTGGTGGAACCAACAGCTGCAAAAGAAACCAAAGGGAAAGGGTGCCGCTTACAGGGAAGCAGTGCGCACCGGGCCACGGGCTCCAGGCCAGGAGAGTGAAGAACCAGAACAAAAAAGGGACCAAAGTGAAGTCTGGACTCGGCCAAAGGAAAATGGGAGGGGGGGGAACAAAATAAAATAACCAAAGCAGGGTTTATTGGGCTGTCCTGGTCGCAGCGGCTGCCATGCAGGTGAAACAGGGAACGTACAAAGACAAGGGCGAGAGCCGCACTCCTCCTCGGCCAGCGCTTCCCACAGCAGCGGCTCCCTCGTCACCTGCCCTCGGCTACACCTGGCTGGGTGGAGAGGGAGCTGGAGACCCTCATGCCCACAGTCTCGTCCTGCAGCCACACACTCCTCCTGCGGCCCCCAGCTTTGGCCCAGGTGGCTCCCACGGGGTCCCTGCCCCACGCAGGGGCCTTCCTGTGGCTCCCGGGAGCCAGGGCTCAGCCACATCAGTCGCCCTGGCCCCAAAGCCCGAGAGTTTGCAATAGAGACAGAAAAAAAAAACCCAAGAAGAGAAACCAGGATTCTCCTACCCCCAGGGTCAGGAGGGAGATGGCACCTCACGCTCTCCCACGGATGGGCTGAGCTTCCCCACGCTCCACTGGGATGTGCTGGAGCCTCGGTTCCTCTCTGCTCACTCGCCAGCCCTGCACTCCGGGACACCAAAGGAAAAGGAGAGCAGCCTGGCGGGAGCGGTGCCTGGCGGCAGCTCCCCTCCACCTGGGCCGGCATGTCCGGGCCTCACAGAGTCGACTGCAGGTCGGGATCCACCATGGTCTCGCGGTCCGGAGACTCGATGTAGTTGGCGGCTTCCTGGAGCTTCAGCAGCATGGCCATCTGTGGGGAAAGGAGCATGGCACCAAGCCCAAGGGGGATGAGAGGTCCACGGATGCCCTGGGAAGGCCAAGGCCACTTGGCCCTCCATGCCCTCCCATACAAATCAGCCACCCCAAGCAGCTCCTTAGAGAGTAACGCAAAGCCCAGAGATGCTGCAAAATCCCTCCCTGTCATCAGGATCTGGCCTTGGGCACAGCTGGGATGCTCAAGGCTAAGCATGCCAAAGCAGTGTGGAGGGACAGGCTCTGGCCCATCAGCTGGCATCATCCGTGGCAGCCTGCTGTCTGCTAGCAGCCTCCCCAGGTGACACACCAGGACATGTACGTGAAAGCCCCAGTCTGCATGTGCCTGAGTGTGTGGACGTGATGCCTTGTGGAGCGCCACGCCGTGCCCATTCACTGGCACATCACAATGTGCCTGGGTGTTGCAGCCTGCCAGCACCACCATCCCGCATCCACCACTCCTCCCAGGAGTGCAAAATGTTTCTGCATCCCCAAATCAGGCTTTTTACACTGAAAAATAACTGGGAGAGTGAAGCTCCACCTTGCTCTCCCCTCTCCACCAGCCCAACCTGGCCAACCTCCCGGTGTGCAGCACAGCAGGGCCATACCAGAGGGTCTGAGTCCAGGGAGCTGGGTGTCGTGTCTTTGACGGTGCGCTCCTCGGGAGGAGAAACGGTGCTGTGGGGCCCAATAGTGGGTGGGGGCAGGTGGTACAGCTTAGACTGGTCCTGCTGCGCTGATGGCCAGGGCAGGGTGTCCCGCACCCACTCCACGGGGTCCTCCCAGGCTGCCTTCTGCCCGTGGACCTGCAGGCAGAGAGCAAGCAGCAGCCACCTCTTCACCATATGCCAGAGCTGGCAACGTCACACCCTGAGCCCCCCCAGGACAGTGCTATGTCCTGCTGCAGCCACAGGGCAGGGCAGGGACTGATAGAGATGCCACCTGTGCCCAAAATCCCAGCGCCTCCCCTCTCCCCATCCTGTTAGACTGCTGCATCAGCATGTCCCCAAACACCACTGGCTTGCATCCCCACGTGCCAGGCAGCTCTGGGTACCTTGAGCCCATCTTTTGCCCCCTCTTGCAGGTAAGGGATGATGGAGTTGTTCCACAGGTCAATGAACCAAGTCCGGAAATCCTCAATTCCAATGGGGCAGGACAGGAAGAAGCAGGGACCTGTGGGTGGAAGGCAGAGTGTGAAAATGGGAGCTGGGTCCCCCTACTTCAGATACTGCCCCTGGCTCCGTGACAGCAGAGCACCAAGACAGGCAACCCTGGCTGCACAGGGTGCCCTGGGCCCAACCACCTCCTGGGAGCATCGCCCAGGCAGCATCAACCTGACACACATAGGCAAAAAGCAAGCTATCAGGCAAGGAATGGGGCTGCTATGTTCAGTCTACCCCCCAAAATCATGGTGAGGCAAAGGAAGACCTGCCTGGGAAAACATGGCTCTTCTGTGCCCAACGTAGGATGCCCGTAAGACAAGCAGCCTTGGCTGACACCATGGTGACAGCTCCCATAGGGCACGGGAATAAATGCCACCCAGGCAAAAGCAACATTTGTATGCATTGCCCACCGGCTTTTGGTTGTGTGGGACTGGGAGACACAGGGCAGCACGTCAACTCCCCAGGCTCCTTTGGGAGGGTTTTGCCCCCGTCCCTGGGCGCTCCCAGCAGCCCAAGGTAGAGGAGGGAGGTGCGCAGTAAGGCCATACCGATGAGGAAGTCAGAGGTGCTGTGTTTCTCCAGGAAGGTGTGCAAGTGGTACCAAAGCTTGGGCACCCAGTCCAGCACACGCAGCAGCTCCTCCTTATTGGCATTGATGTCTGTGTCCGACTCTAGCAGCTTCCGCCGCAGGTAGCGTACCAGAAAGCCGTTGGCCGGCTCCACATTGTTCGAGAAGGTCAGCATCCTGGGGGAAAGACTCAGGTGTTCAGGGCTGGGTCTCCACACAAGCTGCTCTATTCCCCAGTACCCTCAGGGGACCTCCTAGCACCCCCACACTGCATGTGCCCAAGGTTGGGGCATCAGGTCCTTCCGGGATGGCAAGGACAGGGCTGGGGCTCGGTCCTTGGTACTCATCAGGGTCCCCAATCACAGGATGTGTCCCCATCCTGTGGACTACCCAGGGGCAGGAGTGATGGCCTATGCTCCCCCCCCGGCCCCCAGCCCCACAGGGATGTTCCCCAGGGATGTTATGGTTCCCACCTGAAGCTGAGATGGAGGCCATGGTTTGGGGTCATCTTCACAGGCTGGTTGGTGGTCCCAATGATGTAGGGGCTGAGTGAGTGACAGAGAGAGACAGGATCCATGAAAAAAAAGCACTCTGCATCACCCCCACCCATAGCAGAGCAGATCTGAGCAGAGCAGACATGCACAGCCATGCAGCCTCATGTTCACGAGCCCAGGGATCTTGCCAAAAGCAGCGAGGAGCATGTGTGTGCCTGGGAGACTGCGCCGGAGGAGGGTGCAGTTGGGCTCTCACCATTTGTGGTACTTGCAGGTGAGCGCACCATTGACAAGCTCGCTGATGGAGCCCGCCTCGCTGAGGTCGTCCAGGAGGATCACCAGTGGCACATCTGCTGTGCCTGTCTCCCGGTCGATCTGGTTGGCCAGGTTGGAGAGGTACAGTTGCAGGTCCTGCAATGAATGGGCCAGGTGTCACATGTGGGGCCATGGCATGGCTGCCAACAGGGACTGCAGCACCAGTACCGACAGGACACTTCAGGCTGCTGTGTGGTCTCACCTTGCAGGACTGCTGGTGCATGTTGAAGGTGCTGACAATGCCCTCGGTGACATCCCGACCCGAGCGCTCCACGAGGTACTCAGCCAGGCGGTTGGTCAGGTAGGTCTTGCCTGTGCCGCTGGGTCCCGAGAGGATGAGCCGCCGGTGCTTCAGCAGGAGACTGATATAATGCTGCATCATGGGCTTTGGGATGAGTGTCTCAAACACTAGGCTGTCCACACACTTCTCCTTCAAGCCTGCAGGCAAGGGGAGGGGTGAGGGTCCTGCTCACAGCCTGCGACACCACGAGACAGAGGGAAGATGGGATAGCGATGGAGCTTCTCCACCACACTGACCTTTGAGAGTCACAGCGATGCTGGTCAGGCCCCGGCGGCACAGTGGCAGCTCTGGCGGTTCTGTGTCCAGGACCCGCTTGATGTGGCTGATACTGTAGCCATAGACAGACTCAGTGCTGAGCCCCAGCGTGGAAGCAGGATCCATCTTCGTGATGTAATCCTACATGGATAAGGACAGGACTGTCAGTGCCCCCGACAGCTGGCAGGGAGCAAGCAGTGCTCAGCAGCCCCAGGAGACCCTGGTAAGGACCTGGGCCAGGGAGCATCAGGCATGGTGGAGCAGTGTAAAAGGATGGCTCTCAAAAGAGGGGTCCTCACACTCCTACCTTGAAGACCTGGCAGACAGCCTCATCCAGCATCTTCCAGTCCACCTTCCCGCTCACCTTGGTCCAGCCCAGGAAAAACTCCTGCTGCTTGAGGTCCTAGAAGCCAAGGCAGAGGTATGCAGAGTTAGGGCACTGCATCCAGCCCCAGAGAGGCATTCTCTGCCCCTTGTCCAGGGCCATGGCAGTGGGACAAGTCAGGCTCACCATACAGCCCACACTTACCCCCTTGATGATGTGCTGGGGTGGCATGCGCACCACAATCCTCAGCGTCAGCTCGTCCTTCTGGATGCCAGCGCTGACAGCGTCCATGGGGGACACATCTAGGGACGGAGCAGTGAGGCTGTGCCAGCAGGGAGAGCCAAGCCACGGGGCCTGACCGTGCCCAGCTTGAGCCAAATCTTGCTGCGGCTGATCGTGGCACTGGCGGCACGACAGATCCCCATACACAGCTACATCCAGGTGAGTATCAGCACATTCCCACCACACACACGTCTGTCCCAGCCCTTCCCCATCCGCCAGCAGCTCTGTCACCCTACCTGCGTCCCCCAGGCTGGGGCTGAAAGCGTGGCCAAGGGTGAGACCCAGGGAGCGCCGCGGTGAAGAGGAGGCCGACGTGCTCGTGACGTGGCTGGGAACGGAGCCTGGCACTGCCGACGGTCCCGGAGCCACTTTGAGCCGGTCATTCTCAGCCTTCAGGAGATCCACCTCCAGCTGGGGGAGAACCAGTTAAGGCACAGTGTGAGGAGCTGAACGCTGGCAGCATCCCAGGGCTGCAGCACAGCTGTGGGGGTACAGGGACTGTGGCCACCCAGGTCCTCAGAGCCAGCCAGACTTCTGGCAGTGGTCCTCACCTGCATGTTGTGCATGGTCTCCCGCAGCTGCTCCAGCTGGTGGGCTGAGTTGAGGGCCTCCAGGCGGATGTCTGTCAGCTTCATCTCCTTCTCCCACAGCTCTGACCGCAGCTCTGACACCTCCTTCTTCTCCGGCTCACCCTCACCGTGGGCCTGGAAGAGCCTGGGCCAAGGGAGAGACAGTCTTGCACGCATCCAGGGCAGGAGCCTGCAGCCCTCATGACCAGCCCTCCCCACCCCGTGCCGCCTGCCCTGGCCCCACGTACTCAGCTGTGTCAATGCCCACAGAGGAGGACGTGGAGGATTTGATGGAGGGCGAGGCAGTCTCTGTGGAACCATGCTGCAGCTTGGGAGAGGAGGGGGCCGATGAGTCCGGTGTGGCGATCTCCTCAATGTCCGAGTAGGATGAGGCCGATTTGGGTCCCTTCTTGATGCTGAAGGCCTTGTTGAAGGAGCTGCGTAGCTACAGGATACAGAAATGCTCGTTAGGGACAGCCCAACAGTGCAGCCTCGCAAGCAGAGACCTGGCCCGGTCCTGCCCCAGAGCCCCTGCCTGCCCAGGACCCACAGACAATATGAGCTGGGAACAGTAACACATATCCATCACTGAGGCAGCAGTGTACCCTTCCACTGCCCCGGGGAAGGCACCGGCCTGACCCTGCTCTGCTGGCACAGCTGACAGATCAGGGCACGCAGCCCTTTGTGCAACATTCCAGCCCTAGCCTGGATGGCACCAAACAGCCCCACACAGTGGGACTCATGGTCCTGGCCAGGCTTTACCCAGCCCTGCTCCCTGCCAGCACCCACATCAGGGTGTCCAGGCACTGCACCAGCACCTTGGTCCATCAGGAAGGGCTGACTCCATCCTCACATTCAGCCCACCAGTCATCCCAGCAAGTGGCATTTAGGGGGACATCCCCTCCTCCAGCCACTGAAGAGCCGGTATCCTGGTGCAAGGGGACAATTTCAGCCCCACACCCCCCTCTGCCCTGTGGGGTCACCCTGGAAAGGCAGAGGGCCAGCCAGCCCTCCGTGAGATGTCACCCGGGGTCCCAGCTGGGCATGCAGCATGCACACAGCACACACAGAGTAGTGGGTGGGTGAGCAGCGTGCCAAGGCCAGGGAGGAGGGATGGACACTGTGCAGGGGCCAAACCGGGACTGGGTCCCGTTTATGAACCACCAGCCTGCGAGACAACAGCAGGACAGGCACCCTGGGCTCACACTGTGTCCCCTGGAGGGCCAGGGCCTGGTCTGAGGGGAGGTGGGAGGAAGACAGGATGGAGAACAGACAGGATCCAGCGCAACTCCCACAGGCACCAGGCAGGCTAGTCTGGTGTATCCCCAAAAGCAAGTATTGCCTTTCAGCATAAAAAAACAGGTGGGTGTCAGGCTCTGCTGATGGCAGGACAGCAAAGGAGCACTGGGACCCACATGGGTCCTGACAGGGACAGAGCCATTTGGGGTCACATCAGGCCAGCCATGGCAATGCAGAGATGGGCAGCACCACACCCCAGTGCCACAGGCAGGGCTACAGTGAGGTCCCTGTCCCAGAAGATCTGGCTACAGGCACTCAGGAGAGTGCCCGTCTTCCCCAGGCAAGAAGAGGACTGTCGCCATCCATGGCACAGGTCCCCATCCGAGCCCTTCCTGCTGCCTCAGGGTCATCTGGGGCAGTTCAGCCCCTCCATGTGGGTGCTTATTTTGGCCTTAACATTAAAGGAAGCAGCCAAGGTGCACACAGCCTGGCTGGGGGCCCCGGGATGGCCCGTGACGGGGGTTAGTGCCAGTGGGATGGATGGAATGGGTAGTGTTATGAGCACCGCCCCGCAAAATGGAGCGAGGGCCCTGGCCGGGCACAGCATGGGGTGGAGGAGACAGCATAGGACTTACCTCATACACCTGGAAAAAAAGGATTGAGGTCAGCATAGGGGGAGAGAAACAAAACAGAGCAAGACTTAATTGCGCGTCCAGCACAGAGCTGCTTGGTACAGGGAAGGGGCTGCCTGGCCGAGGTGTCCGGCACCCCCGCACTGCCAAAGCCTGTGTGGGTGGAAGGAAGATGTGGGGAAAAAACAAGGAAGCAGGCGTGCAGGACCAGGGCCGGAAAGCTCCCAGAGGGGCTGGAGAAGTCCTGGCCAACATGTCAAGACACAAATCTGTAGTTGCTACACGCTCCTTACCAGCGCTGTCCCCAGGGGACAGAGTGGACCAACACCACAATGCCAAGGTAGACCAAGAGCAGCTGGCTCACGGGGCTGACCCTGGCCAGACCCTGCCAGTGGCTCCCCAAGCCCCACTCCTCCTCCCAGCGCCCCATTCAACACACCCAGCTCTTCTTCTTCTTCTTCTTGGCATCAGCGTCCTTGCTGCTGCCAATGCTGGAGTGGCTGGTGATGCTGTTGAGGCTGGAGATGCTGTCAGAGGAGTTCTGCCGTTTGATGCGTAGCTCTGGGGCCAGCAAAAGAAGTGGAAAAGATCAGAAAAGGAGGCATCAGCAAACTGTGTCTGCCCCAACGCCAGAGCAACCCACGCTCTCCTCCCTGCGCCTCTTCCCTTCTCCCACCCAAACACCTTCTGAGCTCTCGGACCCACCTCGTAAGATGACATGGGGCTCGGACACCACACGGGCACTGCCATTCTGGAGAGTGACCTTAAACCCCAGGGAGATGCCCAGAGCACACATTGTTCTGCTCATCCCATGCCACCTCTCTGCCAGCGCCTTGCACTCACACTGGGGTTTCGGGGCTTGAAACAGCACTCATGGGAACAAAGCCAAGATCAGCAGCCAAAACTGGGCTGTCGGCAAAGGGCCCAGTGAGGAGGTGTCCCAGGGAGGATGATCATCCCGTTCCCCCCACACACCAGCACTGAGACCTCCTGCAGTAACAGCTCTGGCTGTCTGACCCTGGCTTCTGATGCTCAGGAGTCCCAGGTGGGGAAGAGCTGCTGCCTGGGGGAAGCTGCCTCCGGTGTGAACACTTTACGTGAGCGAGGTATGCCCTGGGGCTCTATGCCAGCCCCGGGCAGGAGCAGCCCAGCTGGGTTTGGGCAAGTAGCTCAGGAAAAGCTGCATCCCTGTGGTCGGGGGCTGCAGCACCATATCTCACCTTTGGGGGTGACTTCAGTGCCGTTCAGGGCACCCTGGATCACAGCTTGGGCCTCCGAGTTCTTCTTCTTCAGGAAGTCGATGGTCTCTCGCAGGTCCAGCAGCTCCGTGTCCTAGGGGAGCAGAGCCAGGAGGCATAAAGTGCATCCTGATAGCGCAGCATCCACCCTGAGAGCACCCGTGGGGCGGGCAGTGCCACAGCAAGTTCACCCAAGTCCAGCATCCCTCAGCCCCACGAACACCCTCCTGAACCATCAGTGCCCCCCAGTGCCCATTCGGCACTCTGACAGCACCCACCTTCTCCTCAGCGGTCTCGGCCAAATGCCGCAGACGGGACGTCATGCTCACCAGGCTCTGCTCAAAAGCTGCTACCAAGTTGGCCTGAGAGAAGTGGAGAAACAGGTGAGCACCCACGCCTGGGCAAGCACCCATGGCTGGGTGAGCACCTGCTGCTAGGAGTGGGATTCAAGAGACTGGAGAGGGGAAAATCAAGGCTCTTGTGGGTGCAGGCCAGCACCAGCCCCACGCACTGCAGAGACAGAGCAGCGTGTCCTGCAGCGGGCAGTGGCTCCCACGGGGACTCACATTAGCAGATAGCTGGGACGTCAGTGTGGCCACCTTCTCCTGCGAGGACTCCAGCTCACGGCGCAGCTTGCGGATTTGCTGTGGGAAGAAAGCGGAGGGAGTGAGAGGGGTCAGGTGCTCACCCTCGCCATGGTGGCAGGTGCGGGTGACGAGCAGAGAGTGCAGGCTCACCTCAGACTGCATCTTCTCCTCAGCCTGGCAGTGCGAGAGCAGAGAGAGACAGACAGAGGAAGGCAGTCAGGAGGGCAGAGAGGCACAGACAGGCTCAGCGCGAGGCAGAGGCATGCACAGAGCCCCCCTCGTTCCCACCCGGGCCCCCCCCAGCCATGCACAAAGCAGCGCAGCACGGAGGCAGCTCTTACGGAGGAGTAGGTGGAGGACGCGCTCGAGGCCAGGGACAGCACCGATCCATGAACTGCAACAGAATAAAACCCAGCATGTCAGGGTGCCCCTGGCCAGTAGCACCCCCAGGGGCTGCAGGTGCAGGGCATAGCAGGGTGCAGGGGACGGAGCTCCCAGTGGAGGGGGACTCTACGGTGGGGCAGGGGAGGCAGAAGGTGGGACAGCAGCTGCTCAGCACTGCCCGTTTCTCAGTGCATGGCTGGTGACCTTCCCGGGCATGTGGCGTGCAGCAGGGCGTGGGGAGCACCCTTCATCTGCACTCTCCTCTCTGGCCGAGCCTGGGGGCCCTGCCACCCTCCCTGGCTGCCTGGATCCCTGCCTCCCCAGTGTCACAACACCCTGGGGCCAATCCAGGGACACCAGGCACCCACAGGGGTCAGGGCAGGCTGTGGCTCAGGGCAGATGCCAGCACAGTGGGGTATACCATGCCCCTCAGGGCTGCTGTATGCTGCCGTGATGCTGAGGACGGGATGCACCAACCCATCTGACAGCGCTGCGGCAGTGCCAGGAGGAAGGGACAAGTGTGCAGAGAGCCCCGCCGCCTCCCCACCGGGAGCCTCCTCCACCTGGGCAGGAGCGCAGCACACTCTCACCATCGTCCACAGGGTCCCGGAAGGAGCCCGAGCGGATCATGCCCTTGGGCTTGTCGGCCAGGGAGAGGGTGCTGCCCATCTGGGATGTGCTGTACAGCTCGAAGGTGGAGTCGTGGGTGGGGATGCTGTTGGAGCGGGTGATCCGTGGAGTTGCAGTGGCAGTGGGGCTCACTGCAAGGAGAAAGCAGGGAAGAGGCAGGGTCAGAGTCACGCCTGGGACCTGGGATTGGGATGGGGAAGCAGGGCTGGGAGCAATTCACGAGAGCTGGGATGCAGAGAGGAAGCATGGCTTGTGGTCCCAAAGCAGGGAGGGGCTGGGGGAAAGCTAAAACGCAGATTTACACTGGGAAGACCAGGACACCAGCACTAAAGTAACCACAGGGCTGAGACAAATCCACCACCCTGGGGCAAACTGGGGACCACCATGCCAGAGCCCACCACCTGCGGGTGCAGGAGGGGAACACCTCATCACCTGCTGCCCTCCACTGGCAGCCCCAACCTGTCTGCCTGGACCCCCCAAACCCTCCAGGAACATGTAGGTCCTGCAAGAGCAGGGCAGAGATCACCCCTTGCCCTGCCAGGCACTCCCAGAGGAGCAGGGACCTGCAGGCAGAGTCTCAAGGGTGGATGAGATGGCCTGAAACGGAGGTGATGGACATCCCTGGCCCCTGGGCACAACCCAGCACCTTGGTGGGCCAAAAGCACCACGTGCTGGGTGTCAGGGCTGCTGGGGGTGTCGAGGAGAAAAGCACCACCCAGGACAGCATCAGCAAGTAATACGGGGAGCAGGAAGGACAGGGCTTGCTGCAAGCAGAAGGGGCTGGCAGTGGAGGGCACTGACCAATGCTGGTAAGCGGACCCTTCCCGACCAGCGCCATGGGGAGGGCAGGGGGTGAGGGCAGGTCCTGCTGGTCGTCCGACTCGGGGAGCCCGCTGCTGATGGCATGCGAATGGCGCCGCTCCTTGGCCTCCTCCTGGGAGTGGAGCTGGTACCTAGGGAGCAGAGCAGAGATAGGCATGGTGAGGTAGACCAGCACCATCCTGGCTCCCGCTTGCTCCACTGCAGCCCAGCCTCCCTGCATGGAGGGCACCACCAGCCCCCCATGGAAAGCTTCACATGCCCACCTGCCCACCCTCCCTCCCCAGTGCCATCCAAAAGTCATTCGGGCTCTTTTACCTCAACCCTTTCTTGGGCAGCGTGTTCCTGTCGCGGTTGGCACTGGAAGGGAAGGAAAGATCAGTGACATTCCTGCACAGATGAGGGAAGGTGCCATGGGGGTTGAGCTGCGGGAACAGGGAGCTTTTCTGCAGAAATGTAGCAGGAAGAGCCTCTGAAGCAGGCAAAGGTCATGGCAGAACGGCAGGGATGGATCTGAGCCCACAGAGGTGCCCCAGCAGCCCCATGCCCTCTGTCCAGCCATACCTGTCCAGATGTGCGAGCCGGGGGCTCCCACTCCAGCCCAGATCCCCTGCCTCTTCCTCCTCCTCCTCCTCTGTGCTGGCAGGGGGTGCGGCAGCAGGGGTGGTGGTGGTGGTACTGCCCCCTGAAAAGGCACTGGGCAGGCTCATGGGCATCTGCAGGGACTCCATGCTGCGGTGCAGGCCTGA
Organism: Buteo buteo; assembly: GCF_964188355.1. Taxonomy (NCBI): domain Eukaryota; kingdom Metazoa; phylum Chordata; class Aves; order Accipitriformes; family Accipitridae; genus Buteo; species Buteo buteo. Next base: position 7,084,228 of record NC_134193.1, read on the forward strand.
GAGCTTGGGGTACATCCTGCCCTCCTTGGGGACGCTGAAGCCGCCCATGAGCTCCAGGCCCTGGGAGAAGCTGGCTGAGTTGATGTTGAGGATGGGGGCAGGACTGGGGCTGAAGCAGGGTGCAAGGTGCCCACCGGCTGGGTGTAAGTCCTGGAGCTTGGCAGTGTGTGGGGGATGGAGCTCACTGGAGGAGGGCAAGTCCAGGCTGTTAGAGTTGACCTTGTCCAAGTTTGCCAGCGAGGGAGGCTTCACATAGGTCTTGGCAGCCGCTCTGGAGAGGGGAAAACAGGTAAGGAAGCAGGTGAGACTTGGGTACTTGGCATAGCCGGGCACTGAGCACAGCCCTGTCAGGCACCTGCTGCCCTCGGAGGTGGAAGGATCATACCTGAGAGGCGTGGGGGGCAGCTCGGCCACCTTGGCCGCTGGTGGGAGGTTTGCCTGGGCTTTCGGGGTGCTCTCAGGTGAGCTAACGCTCTTCAGCGTGCCACACTCAGAGTCAAGCGCCACCGCCTTGGCTTTGGCCTTCTCCTTCTCACGGTCCGTCTGGTTCACAGGGGCCGGCGTGCCACGGCCAGCGCTGATCTTGGATGGCTCTTTGAGCCGCGACACCGAGATGCTGCCCTGCTTGGTGCTCAGCAGACTGGGATCAATGCTGCTGCTGACTGGCCGGTTCGCGCCGCGGCCACCGGTCACACTCATGGAGCTGGACTTGGCCGGCCGGGGCAGGCTGCGGTATTGGATATTGGAACGAGCCCCTGGGGCCAGGAAGCCAGGCTCGGCTGCATTGGAGACATCCAGGCTTGTTTTCCTCCCACTGACCGGCTTGACAGGGATGCCAGAGCTCTTCTGGATCTTGCCGAGCGTGGCCGAGCCCCCAGCCTGCATGACAGTGGCTGTGCCAGTGGCAGGAGCTGGTTTCTTATAGCCGAAGGAGCTGGAAGCCGAGGGGCGTGTGAGACCTGATGGAGGCTTCTTGGCATCAGCAATACGGTCACGGCCAGCATCGGAGGAGGAGCGCTGCAGGCCTGTGCTCTTCACAGATAGCTTGCTCTTGTCGGTAGCTTTGGTCTCAGGCTTGCCTGGTAGGCAGGGAAGGATGGGTTAGTGTCCCAGGAGGCTTTTGGGACATTTGGGTGTGAACTAGCCCAGACAGGACAGTGGCATCACAGAAGCAGGGATGTGATGGAGAAGAAGGGACATGCCACCATCTCAGCAGTTGGGGCAGAGCCACAGCCAGGCCCCTGCTGCACGCAGCTAGCCTCCAGCCCGGTGCGTGGCCATGAGACTATGGGGCAGGCACAGCCCTAGGCAAGCAGGGCCTAGCATGGGGCCAGACCCACAACCTGCCTGCAGGGATGCACAGCCCTGCCACCCCTTCCAGCCCACATCCAGCTGCCAGGTCCGAGTGCAGCCACAGTGCATCCTGTGGCCCACATGCTCAGGGGAGGCCCATGAAGGTGCCACCCAATCCTCTCCCCATCAGAGGAGCTGAACCCTGCCTGAATTGGGTCTCACCTGCCACTTTGAGGGTGCTCTGAGCCGTGTGAGTGATGGGGGAGGTCACGGCCACTGGAGGAGTCTTGCCCTTCTTGAGGGAGCCCGGGGTGCCCAGGCTGACAGGCTTCTTCAGCTCACCACCCTTGGGCCCCTCCTCGCCACCCTCTGAGGGCTCCCGCCGCCACTTGGAGGAGCCATGCTCCATCTTGAGGCTGCTGCTGTCGTAGTCCAGCTTCTTGGGTGCCTTGTCCTCACCCTCACAGTACCAGCTCAGCCCACTCTCCGCCAGCGAGCGCTTCTCGGAGTCCGTGCGCAGCTGTGGGCAGAGTGGAGTCAGAGGTGCTCCTGGCACCCACTTCAAACCCATCCCTAAGGAGCACCAGCCAGCAGGGAGAGGGATGAAGCAGACACCCTGTGCCATGCCTCAGTTTCCTCACGCCAGCACCCTCCATCCCCTCCTTCCCATACAGGCAGTGGCAGCAAGCTGGGACCGGTGCCAGGAAGGGTTTGTGGGTGCCACAGGCACCTACCGCTATGGTCGAGTTCCTGCGTGAGGCAGTGGGGGTGGAGGGCAGGGAGTTGAGCGAGGAGCTGGCGTTGAACTCCTCCGAGCTGAGGTTGTCAGAGGCATCGCTGAGGCCGCTGCTGATGGAGCTGCTCTCATCCCAGCTGGAAGGGCAGAGACAGAGTCAGACCCCCCTGCCCAGCCTCAGCCCTGCCCGGCAGATCCTGCCACCCGTGGGATTTCCCTGCTCTAGGCTGCCAGGGCACAAACCTCAGTTCCCGGTAGCACCTGCTGCAGGGTCACAGCAGGGAGCTGGCACTCAGTGGCCACGGCTGGCTCCAGCCCAGCCTGGCACAGGCTTGGTGCCCCGCCAGCACACAAGCCCCAGCCAGTGACCCTGTGTGTCCCTGTTAAGGCCCCTGTGGGGTATTTGGGGGGAAGGAGGGTACCTGCGCAGCACAGGGAGGACAGCACCCATGCAGGCAGTGCTGGCAGCACCGCAGTCAACACAAAGACCCCTGTGATCTGCCCCACCAAGAGGGTCAGGAGGATTGCCGGAAAGGGCAGGGACCGGCTGGAGTAAACAAACTAGCCGCCCCGCAGCATCCACCCTTCCTTGGGTGGCTCCCACCCACCACCTCGCTGCACCCTGCTCCCCCCTCTCCAGCACCCTGCATCCACAGCAGGCACAGGCAGCAGCGATGGGCACCGCTGCTATGCCAGGGCGGCTGCTCCATGCCGGGGGCTCAGTGGACCATGCACAAGCCCATCTGCAGGGCTGTCAGTCAGTGCCACGCCGGGGCAGCAGCTGCCTGCACGGCCCATGGTCTTCGCTGGCTCTGCAGCACAGGGCTGTGCCCATGGCGATCCGGCACAGATGGGCACAGAACATTTTCCAGTAGGATGAGCATGGCCCCTTTCAGGTCAGCAGGTGAGTAGGTCAGCAAGGCCCTGCAGGCTCTGAGAGGGCTGCGGGAGGCTGGGGGTGACAAGTAGCGGCATAGGAGAGGGGAGCAGAGCTCGGGGCTGAGGCGAGCCCCGGTCCCTGCTAGAGATGCCCATTCCCCAACACCAGGGCCACAGAGGTGCAGGAGGAGCCCAACAACTGGTGAAGCCACTTAGCATCACCCAAGTGACACTGTGACCCTGGCTGAGCTGGGGACAAGACAGCATGGCCTGGCAGAGGAGAGGGTGCCTGCTGGGTGCCTCTGCCAACTCGGGTGCCAGGGCACAAGCAACAGCCACCACCATCCCCTCCACAAAGCCCACAGCCCAGGACAGAGCAACACAGGCAGCTCCCCTCCAACCGGCCCTGTGTACCCTGCTCTTCCTAGACATTGGGAATTGCCCAGAGCCAGTATGGACACAGTCCCCTTCATCCCCACAGTAGTTTTTGGGACAGAGTCCCCCACAGGCACTGCTGCCCAGGAAGGGATTTAATTATGACCACTTGCCTGGGATGTACTGCTGGGCCGCCCAGCTCCAAGCAACTCCCACAACCAGCCTCTGTGCTGGGGGTGACTTCTCGCCAGGACAGAAATCCCCAACCCAGAGCACGAAGCAAAGCTCCTCTCCCAGGCTGGCATCACCCTCACAGCAGGCAGCGCTGGGAGCGAGGCAGGGCTTTGGTGAGCTATGTCCTGTGAGCACATGGCTGTGACCAAATGTGGTGCTGGGTCTCTTCAGCTTGTCTTTCATGGCCTGGCAGGGCAAACCCCAAATGCTCTCTCAGCCTTGCATGGGAAGCTCCTGCTGACCTGTCCCCAGGCATCTCAGAAGCCCTGGTGAAACAGGCACAAGGTCAGGGGCTGAACTGGGGCATGAAGTGACACCAGATCCTCCTTAGCAAACCCATGCCAAAGAAGGGCAACACAGAAGGTCACAGGTGATATCCCAAAAGCACTCAAAACATGGGGTGAGGCCTGGGAGCCAGCTGCCCACTGTGGGCTATCTCTGGCTCTCTTATAGGGCACACGGCTGGCACACTGAGGGGTCCCCAAAACTGACATGCATACGCTGTAGCTGGCACAGCAAGGAAAGCCTCAGCTCAGGCTGCACTGCAGCACCAACTGCCCCTCGGCAAACACAAACTCTCGGAGCACGGCCAAGCCCTGGCACCCCGGTCCATGCCGGCCAAGGCCACACGACCCCCCCGCAGACCCCAAATTGGGGGGGGGGGGGTGGCAACCATGCCGCAGCGTCACGCTGGGGGCAAAACTCAATTCCTGCTTTGTGCTCCAGCCCCTCCATCTTACGCAGAGCAACTCCCCACCTCCCTTCAGCCGGCACCGCACCAAACCCACCCTGAAGGCAGCGATGCGCCGGGACGCCCGCAAGCCCTGCATCCCTCTGCCCACGACAGCTCCCAGGGAAGGGATGCTCAAGGACAGCGGCGGCAGCGAGGCGGGGGCTGCGGCAGCGTGACCGTCCTGCCGCGCTCGCCGGCACCGGCCGGGCGTGCGGGAACCCACCACCGGCCAGAAAGGTCCCGACGCGGCCCCGGTGAAGCACACCCCGACCCCGACCCGAGGAGGTGGCTGCACCCCGCAGGGAGCAGGGCATGGACCTGACCCGCGGCCGCGCTGCGAGGGGGCCGCGTGGAGATGCTCCGCTCCCCTCCCGGCCCAGCCCCACCCCGCTTCGGAGCCCCCCCCCCGCCCGGTCGGACATAAGAGCCCGGCAGCCCCGGAGCCCGTCCCGCCCCGGCGGGGTCAGCTCCGCCGGCCGGGGGTACCGGAGCCCCTGGAACCCCGCAGGGGCTCGGCCCGGCCGCGCTGCAGGTGCGAAGCGGGGGCCAGGGCGGGGGGGGGGGGGGGGCTCGTCCCGCTCCCCGGCTCGGGGGAGCCGCCCCGATACTGCGGTGGCAGGCGCGGCCGCGCTGCCCGGGTCCCCCCTTCCCCCCCGCGGCGCGGCCGAGACAAAGCACCGCCCGCGGTGCGGCCCCGGGGCGCGGGGCTTTGTCTGCCGGGGCCGGGCTCCGGCCGGCCGCCCGCGGCGCGCGCGCCCCGCCCCGCCCGGCGCCGGTAGCGGTGCCGGTACGGTGCCCGTGCCCGCACGGTACCTGCTGGCCAGGCGCGGGGCGCGGCGCGGCCTCCCTGCCCGCAGCATGGTGCTGCCCGCGGCAGCGCGGCCGCGCCGGGGGCGGGCGGGAGGGGCGGCGGCGGGACCGCCCCGCGTTGCCCGCGCCTTAAAGCGGCAGCGGCCCCGGCCCGGCTTCCCCCCGCCGCTGTCCATGAGCCCCGCCCCGACCGCCCCCCCACCCGCCGGCATGGGCCCGGGGTCCCGGCTCCCAGCCCCGCCGGTCCCGGTGCCGCCCCCCCGCAAGCCCACAGCCCCGCGGCCATGTCCCCACAGCCAGCTCCGGTGCCCCCCAGTCCAGCCCATGACCGCCCACCCCTGTCCCTGCTGCCCCCTGCCTCAGCCCAGCATCCCCCCAGTCTCAGCCCGGGGCCCCCCGGCTGCCCCCAAGCCCTCCCTCATGTCCCCACAGGCAACACCAGTGCCGCCCAGTCCAGCCCACAACGTGGCACCAGTGCCCCACAGGCCATCCCTCAGCCTGGCCCCAGCGCCCCCCAAATCCCCCCGGTCCCCCTCCCCGAAGGTACCACCTCCCGCCGTGGATCCCTCCGGGGGCCAGACAGCTGCACCCAGCAGGCTCAGCTCCTGCGAGGGCACCCGCGCCTGCACTGCTCTGCGCTTCATCGGCCAAAAAGCCTATTTTTGTCCTTTTTTCCTCTCTCTCTCTCGCATCAGAGCAGCGACACCAAGGACACCTTTGCCAGCCCGGCAGCGGCGGGCAGAGAGGGTTAACTGCAGCCTTGGCAAAAGAGACCCAGTCCCTGCGGGCTGGGAAATAAGTAATTCCTTCCTCACGCCTTCCTCGGCAAAGCAACGGCAACGCCTCTTGGCTCCCTCCTTGCCGCGCAGCCCCATCGCTCGGCTACACGGGGCTTGCCCCAGCAAGGCGAGGTGCTGTGGCATGGCGCGGCAGGGAGGGCCAGGGATGCAAGACTTCGGTGCCCGACCATCCCCGTTCTCCCCCGATCTGACCCTGCCCGCGCCCACCATCCCCACAGTGGCTCTCGGCCCTTGGCCGGAGCTCACGGCTGGGAGGCCAGCGGTGACACCGCCTCGGCGTGGTGTGGTACCTCCCGCAGGCAGCCAGCCCCGCTGTGTGGTGATGGCCTCAATGTCGGTGTGCGCCAACGGGTGCGGCGGCACAGCCTGTCCAGCATCGCATCCCCGTGGTCCCTCCGGCCTGGCATGACGCCGGACACAGTCCCCTCCCTCCCCTTCTCCTGGCCAGCTGCCTTGGCCCCACTATGGCCAGCTCGGGCAGCACTCGGAGGAGCAGCTCTGGCTTTCACTGGGCCCAAATCTGGATTCAAGGCATCCAGGGTGGTGGGGGGAGTCAGCCTGGCACAGCAGCCCCCGGGAAAGGCAGCTTCGACCCTGCCAGAGCCAGGACTGTGATGCGAGATGATGGCAGAGAATCACCGTCAGCCACAGCAGCCCCACCGGCGCTGGCAGCAGCACTGGCACAGACGCCTTCGCAGCGGAGCACCCCCAGCCCATTGCTGTTGGAGCTGGAGGGTTCGAAGTCTCCCTGCTTCACCTGTCTCGCAGCAGCACAGACACCCACCTGCATGCCAGACGGACCCGCTGGCACCAGCCAGGGCTCCCGGTACTCGTGTCCCTGCCAGGCTGGTGCTGCCGAATCCCCACCGCCTGCCTAAAGTCCACCCTGGACCGAAGCGAGCCCCTCTTTGTCTGCCCTGGCCCCTTCCTCCTGCTCTGCCGTAGTTGCCACAGGGAAGGAAATATGGGGCTTGCACTGGGCGGTCCCCACACCCCACATCAGTGGGTCACTGGCACTGAGGGGGCTCTGTGGACATGCCACCAGCATCCCTCATCACAGCCTCATGCTGCTCTGGCAGGACCGGTGGGGAAAGTGTGGGCACAGCCAGGGCTCTTCCCTCCCTCCCCTTCTCCGCCACTTAATGGGGCAGAAAAAACAATTAGCTTCATAAATCACGTGGGACTCCCCGCAGGCATGGGAGCGGGCAGGGGTGGCTCTGCTTTCCCCTCACATTTGCCTCAGGAACCGCCTCATGGCATCACAACACCCATAACCCTCTCCTAGACTCCCTTAGGATCCCCACAGCCCCCTGCACATCCCCCATGCCCCTTTAACTGCCCCAAGCCCCCTCCCGTACTCCTCGAGAACCCTACAGACTCACTTAGGACCTCCAGATTCCTCTAAGTTCTCCCCAACCCCCCTAAATGCCTGTGTACCCTCCAGGACCCCCTCTAAACCCCCAAGTACACCCCCAGATAGCACCAGCCCCTGCCACAGGCCAGGCTACCCTGACCCCAGGTGCTTCCCACTTGCATTTTGGGTACTGGGATCTGGCACCCTTCACCGAAGACATGCTCAGAGGAACAGGGGTCTGCAGAGACCTTGCAGATGGAGAAACTGAGGCAGGGAAGGCGGTCTGACTTGCCCAAGCTCACCCAGCAGAAGAAGATCAGCACCACATCCCAGCAGTTGGTCTTGTCCCCTATCCTCCAGGCAGCACTGCCTCTGGTCCCCAGCTCCCCAGGTCCCTGAGGGATGCAGGGGACCCCCACTTGTGGGTCCCTGGGGCATGCGTGGCCCCTGCGAGGGGGGACCCGTGGCCAGGCTGCACCTCTGCTCCAGCTCTGCACCGCCAACTGCAGTAATAACGTGGTCCGATTTCCCCAAGGCAGCAAGGCCGATGCCGTGGGGGTGTCAGCCAACGCTTGCCTGCCCGCAGCAATGAGATCAGCCATGGACCCCAACCACACGCCTGGCCGCCAAGCCAGCAGGGCTGCTGAACTCAGCTGGCCCCGCTGCAGGGGGGGCAAAATGCAGGGTCACCCCTCTGACCCCCCCCCCCCCGAGCGACGGAAACCTCAGAGGAAGTGTCCCCATGCGGGGATCTCCGGCTGTTTTGGGAAGGGTGACACACGACGCCTCACTCGGGGCCGCCGCGGCAGCACAGCGGGCTGCAGCGGCCACATGAGGCATTAGGAGAGTCCCAGGGCAGCGCCGGGGTGGGGGAGCGGTGTGACTCAGCCTGCTTGCGAAATTCCTATTTTTCCCGTTGTCTGGACAAGCTGGTGGCCTCAGACACCTCCACCCGCAGTGGCCTGGTCCCTTCGCAGGCAGCAGGGTGGCACGTGGCAAGCGGCAAAGCCAGGTCTTGAGCTCCCTGGGTGGCAAGCAGGTGGGCAGTCAGGTTTGGGGGGCAGATCCCCCCAAGCAGCTCTCCCCAGGGCACGTGGGGTCCAGCCCTGGGCTCGGCTCTGCTCTGTGTCCGCGCCCAGCCCCACCAATGCGCGGCGGAGGCCAGCAGCTTCCCAAATCCTGGGAGTGCACTGACCCCTGGGTGCCCTGCATCCCTCAAGCCCTGCAACCCCGGGGATCCCCTTCCCAAAACACCCCCTGTGGCCACAGCCACAGCAGCCCAGCCTGGGCAGCCCCAGAGGCCGAGGGTCAGGGCTAGGCACCTCAAGCCAAACCCCAAAATAAAGAGCTGGCTGGAACGCAGCACAGAGGAAGAGCGTTTCGATGGTGGCGGTGCCCAGCAGGGTTTCGGGGCCCCTTTCTGGGACCATCCCCCATCCCCAGCTGGAGGGAGGAACCCCGCCGAGCCCCGGCACACGGCGCAGTGCAGCAAATATTTATCCAACACCACTTCCCCGGCCGCTCCCCCGCCTCCCCCCCGGCCGGCCGGGCTGGGGCCCCGCACACACGCCGGGCCACGTGCAGGGCCACGGCCGTGCCCCACGGGATGTCCCCGCCGAGAAATGACTTCACGGGTTTGCCGGGATGGTGGTGAGGGGTCAGGCCAGACCGGCCAAAGCCGAGTGAGGGGTGTTCGAGGGAAGGGAGCAGAGCGCCAGCGCCAATCCTGCTCGGAGCAGGAGAGGAGGGCGGCTGCTCCCCTGCCGCTCTTGGGGAGCTGAGCCAAACATCTGCTCCCGCCTCCAGGCTGTGCTGAGCTCAAGTAGCTGTGAGGAAGCCGGAGCCAGGCCAGCCGGAGCGCAGCGGGTGCCAGCTCGAGAGCATCCCTCCCGGGGCAGTGCTGCTGGCAGCCCCCAACCCCGCTGGGGGGGGCCATGGGCTCCGTAGCACCTGGCTGCCAGCAGCACCCTCGCAGTGGCATGGAACGGTGCCCGGGGTTGTGAGCTGGACACACGTGCCGATGCCTGAGCTGCGTTGCGCAGTGCCCCACAAAGGCTGCTGCCACGGCTCCATTTCATGCTCATGAACAGTCAGGGCAGTACCTGGCTTACAGGGGTGCAGATGCTGCCACCACTGTGGTGGGATGCAATGCTACCTCCCTTTCCACCTCCAACAAAAAACGAGGCCCAAAAGGACACCCCCAAATCACAGCAGTCCCGGGGTCACACAAGGACTTCCCCAGGGTTCTGAAAGCCCCAGGGGATGTGCACAGCCTTGGGGATTGGCTCCAGAGTGATGCCTGCCCGCCCAAGGACCTGCAGCACACACAAACCATCAGCGCTCCCGCAGCCACCACAGCGAGAAGGTGCTGACTCAGCAGCCAGCCCTGCTCGCTCCCTCTCCACTCTCCTGGCCCTGTGCATGAAAATGGCAGGATCAGGCCCAGCAGCACCCATGCTCTGCCAGAGGGCAGGATGGGTCCAGCCTGGGCGTCCCCATGGGATTCAGCTACTGCTGAGTATTTCAGCAGCTCCAAGGATGGAGCCAGCTTTTCCCAATTTTTCACTGGGGACCTCACCTGGGAAGCTGTCCATCCCACAAGCACCATCTCTGGGCGCACAGCTGAGCTGAGGCTTCATGTCCCCATAGGTCACCTTGTGTACCAGAGCCAGCCAGCCTCCTCCTCCTCCTCCTCTGCACCCCACAAACCCCACCGAGAGCGGCTCTGCCCTGCCACAACCCGGGCATGCCCTGCCCTGACCCGCTTGCAGCCAGCAGGGTGGACCAAGGGAAACTGAGGTACAGCCAAGGCCACAGAGGAGGTCCCTTCAACCCCCAGCTGGTGCCCAGTGCTGTCCTGCAGCATGAGGCACACCACAGGGACGTGCTCAGGCCCTGCTGAGCCCTTGGCACGGGGCACGGTGGCCTGATGGACCCCTCCAGGGACATCCAGAGCACCCCAGCACCCTCGCGGCAGCATCACCATTTGTGGGGAAGAGGCTGAGGAACAGGCTGACTGATGAAGCGTCTGACAAAAGGAGGGTGGTGGAAAGGACGACATCACTTGGAGAGCAGGCTGCTCTCCAAGCCCAGGAGATGTGGCAGAGCAGGGCAAAGCAGGGACGAGCCAACACTCTTGTCATGCCCTCAGCCCGGAATCCTACCCTGCATGGGAGGAGGGAAGCCCCACGGCCCCAGGCAGGCAGGGCTGGGGGCTGGGAGCCAGCACACCCCACCAGCTCCCGACCGCAGCAAAGCCCCGCAGCACCCCGCTTGCTCCTCACCATATCCCGGATGGCCCCAGGGAACACCCAGGGGTGATGCACGCTCACCCGCTCCTGCGCCAGCACCCAGGACCCGCCAGAGCTGCTCACATCAGGTCCCTGAGCGCACACAGCACGGGGGAAGACGCACCAACACGCAGCCACATGCCGGGGGAACGGCAGCTCCACGTGGAGAAGGTGGCATCGCTTGGACATGCAGGATGTGGCCCAGACAAAACCAGGCAAAACCCAGCTTGAACATCCCCACTCAGGTGTCCTCCGCCTCCTCTGCTGCTGCCTGATTCACATGCAGGTCTGCACACGAAGGTGCCCACACTGCTGCATCGCAGCCCCAGCGCCACGCTGCGGCTGTACAGCCGCAGAGGTCCCTTGGCAGTGGGTGGCCGCACGTTGGTGGACCTCCCAGTGGGGTGACCTCCAGGATCCAGGAAACATCCCCAGGCTGGCTGGGGTGGGAAAGCGTTACCAGCAGCACCGCACCCATCCAAGGACTGGCATCAGGGGCAGGGAACAGCAAGGGGCACACTGAGCAGTGGTGGGTGGAAACCTGAGTCAACAGCAGCCAAGGAAGAGAGCAAAGGTTTTTCAGTGCCAGAGAAATAGCCCAGGGGTTGGTGCTGTCCCTGCCTGCGCCCTGCCCAGGCCCCAAGGATAGGCAGGACAGGGCAGGAGAGCAGCACCATCCCAGCAGATGCTGCCATGTTAAGCAGAGCTCACTGCCTGTGCCAGGCCCTTCAGATACCATGGTGCCGGCAGCAGTGTGGGTGCATCCCAGCAGGGCTGTTCCCAGCCCGGGCTGTGCAGGGTCCCCACCAGCTAAGGGCTGCCCTGCTACAGAGCACAAGGAGGATATGGCGACACCAGGAACAAAAGAAGGGCCTTGCTGCCAAAGAGGGAGGGCAAAGCCAGAGCTTTGCACACCCCAAAGCCAGCAGCAGGTTGCTGGTGGAGGGGAGCCACAAGTGCCAGCCCGATGGACGCAGGCAGGCAGGCAGGACCAGGCAAGGAACTAGGATGCCAGCATATTCAGCTGATACAGAAACGCTTCTGGGGGCTGGGGTGTCCCCAGCTAATCCCTGCTCTCACCATCAGACCTGATCATCCCACCCTCTCTTTGAGCTGGGCCCACCCCAATCACCACCCTGCCGAATTCACCCCGATACTCCACAGACAGTCCCCATGCCCCGGCCGTGCCTCACCTACCTCAACCCTCTCTCCTTCCAGGCTGCTTCCCCAGCAAGCCATGGGGATACCAGGTCCCATCAGACGGCCCTGCACATCTCTGAGGGGGACATGCCACCGCGTCCTCTAAGCTAGCTCTGACCTACTGCCCTACAAGCCTGGGTGTGCGCCGGCGCGGTGCAGGGAGGCACTGGCCCGGCGGCCCGGGCTCGGGGGCTGATGGCCCCATCTGCAGCACTCGGCTCCTGCCCGGTGCATTAGCGGCACGGGGAGATGGGGCCTGGGGCGGTATTTGCTTTCTAGGTCAGAGCCAGCGGAGGAGGCTGGATGAGGGGCTGTGCTGGATGAGTGCTCTCGGCCGGCATGGCAGCTCCTCGCCCCGGACGGCTATGGGAGGAGGGGATGCCCCTGCTCCCCTACCCTGGCTCTGCACTCAGAGCCCAGGCTCCTGGACAGGGTACCCTGGTGTCCCCCAGCACCCGGACAGGGACGTCCCTTGGGGACAAAGGCCCTGCCATGCTGTCTGCTCTGGGGTAGCCCCTCCTGAGTGTTGCTGTGGGGCCATGGGGGATGGAGCTGCGACTAGGTCACTGCACGGCCCTACGTGCCAGCAACATCCCGGCAATGTGGCTGATCTCCAGGACATGTCCCTGTGGATAAGAGGATCCTGTGCTGCCCCGGCTGCCCTCCTGCCCCCATCCCTGGGGAGGGGTACCCAGCACAGACCACCAGCACAGAGCTGTCTGTCTCTGCACCCATTGGCAGGGCACTGGAGACTTCTCTCAGGGCAAGTCCAGGGCATCACACTGGGGACCCTGTGCAGGAATAGGGATTGCAGCACCTCACCCTGGCGGTGCGGGCTCAGCTCACTGTGGTGCTGAAAGCCTCACCCGCGCCAGGGGACTGTGGCGTTGCCAGGGCCTCACGGGAGGCTCAGCTGTGCAGGGCTCCATCCGCAAAGCCTGGCCCTTCCCAGGAGGAGAAGCGGACCCTGTCTGGGTCAGTGTGCAGGGCTGAGCCCAGGGAGCATCCCACCAGGGCTGACCCTGCCCACGCTCTGCCTGCTCAGTGGCTGATGGAGACAAACTGATGCTCTGGCTCACCCCTCCCGGCACTGCCTCCGCAGCCAAGGGCACCCCAAGGTTATCTGCCTGCACGAGCAGCTCTGAGGCAAGACAAGGAGGGAGACAGGCAGCAGTGGAGCCCTTCACCCCCACTGGGACCCCAGCCATCCAGGGCAGCCCAATGCCACCCCATTGCCCATCACACCCCACAGTTCAGTGGCCAGTGGCAGAAGGTGGTGACGTGCCACCTCTGTCTGCCAAGCGATGGGTTACGGTCCCCAGAAGGGGTCCATACTAAGCCAGCACAAGGCACGCTGTTCACAAGCACAGGGCAGCCCCCCAAGGTCACCTCATGTGTCCATGGGGAGGACGGGCCTGACGCCTGAGGTGCCGTGGACACTCTCATCCCCAAGATGGAGCATGCAGAGGCCAGCACAAGCACCCCTCGGTGTGTGTCTCCTCTAACTGTAACATTTGCCTCCAGGCCATGTCTGGGGAGCATTAGCCCCCAGGATGGGTGTGAAGCCATGGGGTGTGCTCTATACTGCAATGAGCTGACGTGACTACAGCCACCCCAGGAGGGCTGGAGCAGCACTGTCGGGCCAAATACCTCCTCGTGCTCTGGGACAACTCAAATGCCGGAGTTATTTATTTTCTCATGTGCTGAAACAGGAAACCTCCAACATGCTGAAACCCTGGACCCTTGCCAGAGCCAGGGGCACCTCAACAGCCTAGCAGGAGCTGGACACATCTGGAAAAAAAGTGCAAGCCCTGGGCATGGTGGGTTGTGTCCACCTGCCAGGAGATGTCCCTTGCCCTGTGGGTGGAGGGACAGAGGCTGATGGGGGTCCCAGAAGGAGGGGACCCCACTCAGCAGCGCACCCTGCTCCACCATCATGCCACCCATCGGCAATGACACTTCAGTGCTTGGTTCTTGCTGGGGTGCCGAGACCTGACCCATCCTGTCCCACCACGGGCCACCAGCACTCCCAGCTGGACACAGGACATCCCCACAGTGCCAGGGTCAGAGGCAGCAGCTCAGACCCACTGGTGTAAGCTGGGAGAGAGCTTCTGAAAGCAGCAGTATTTACCCCAGCAGGGCTTTGGCTCAGGGCTCCTGCAGCCACACACCATGTGCTTTTCTCAGCTCCCTGCTCTGGGAACACCCAGATCAAGCTGAACACTTCCCACACACTGGGAGAGCAGCACGCCCCAGCTCAGGGGCTCAGCGGCCCTGAGAGGCCCCAGCTGGCCCAGCACCACCAGTACTGCAAGGGCTACACTGCCTCACCAGTGGGAAAGCAACTCCTAGGATGCAGGGACATGATCCACCTGGCCAGACTGGCCGTGATCTACGTGCTCTTTCATCCATCTCTGCTGTGCCTGGTGCCCCTCCACCACCAGCCGAACAGGAGGTGGTGAAACCTCCAGGAGAGCCCCAGTCTGGGCATGAGCCCTGGCGCAGGCACTTACCCTGTGGTGATGTCGTCATCTTCTGTCAGCGTCTTCCCCATCAGATCGCTGTCACTCATGTAGCCTGACTTTAGCTCCACATCATCGGTGTCCAGCGCCTCGACCAGCTCCAGGCGGGAGATGTGGCTCAGCTTGCTGGGACTGCGCATGGGCATGGTGTGCGAGTAGTGTGCCCGCTCACCGTGCATGTACCAGCTGGGGGTGCCCTCAGAGCGGCAGGTCCCCCCAACCGATGGCGCATCCCCCGCCTGCAGGCGCGGGCTCGACTGACCATAGCGCCAGGACAGCGGGGAGGAGCGGTTGGACAGGCTGGAGACACTCCGGGGGTTGGCTTCATCACTGTCGTAGCAGGTCATCTCCAGGGAGCTGTGAGGATGGGGTGCATGGAGGGTTAGGGCAGGGCATGGTGGCCAGCAGAGGTCTGTGCCCTGCCTCACTCCCCCAGAAATGGGGCTGCAAGCGCTTAGAAAACAAAACTGCTCATTTTGAGGTAGCCATACAAGGCCAGAGGCTTCCAGGAGTGTGGGTGCAGTGACACTGTCTGTCCTGGACCCCCTCCATCTTGGCTGGCAGGGGATGGTCCCCTCCTTCCCTACGTGGTGCCAGCACAGCGTCCCACACTCCAGGACGCACTGGGACATCCATACCACCAGCACCCACTGGTGTCTGGTGGTGCTCATTTCTCCCCAGGGACTGTGGAGCAGGACATGGGGTGCGATGGGGAGGTCTGTGCCTCCCTACAGCCCCAACCACCCCACAGAGGCCCCATCCACCCACCTCCATGGGGGTGGCACCAGGGCTGGCTGCAAACACGCCGAGATGGGCTGCCCAGCCCAACGGGGCTGCCTGCAAGCGTGCTGCTTTCCAGCCAGCCCAGAGCCCATGAGTGCATCAGGAACAGGGAGTTCAGTTACTCCCCACACCCCTCAGGGTGTATTTTGGGCAAACAGCATGTCGGGGAGTGATGTTGAGACTAAATTTAGACACCAAAAATGATTACTTCTTGGAGCAGCTACTTGGGAACCCACAGCCCTCAACTTGGCTCTAAACGTTACTATCAGCGAGCTATTCCCTAGCTTGGATTAAACGTTCCTGCAGGAACACCAAAAGCCAAACCCCGGCTGCAGTATTGAATTTAAAACAGGGAACTACATAAAAAAACTAGGAAGTTTTTTAAAGCGGAACTAAAAGGGTTTAGTTTTTGTCAGCAGCACAAAGGCTATTTAAGGATGTTCTGCTGGTGGCTCAGAGCAGATGCAAACCACGTCTCCAAGCAGGACAAGCCCCTGAGGAAGCTCGTGCGGCCCTGCAGCCGGGTGCAAAGGCTGCCAGAAGTATGATGACGTCTTTCAGGAACAAAGTTGTGTCCCAGCAAGGAAACAGCAAAGGCTGAGCCCCCAGTCGCTGCACAGAAGACAGTGAGGAGAACAAGAGAAATTTGAGGAATAGTTTGTGGGAGGAATAAAGAGAGAGCCCAAAGCGGCTACAGGCATACCGGCAATGCAGGGCACATCCAGAGGACCGTGGATGACATCTCTATCGGACACACTTGCAGGAAGCATTCCTGAGACCAGAATTAGTGGCTATGTGTGTAATTACAACATAGCAGGAAAGAGCTGACACAGCTTTGGTAAAGGAAAATCTGGCTCACAAGCGTGGTGGAGCTCCTGGAGGGATGCAGGAAGCACGCCGCCAAGGCTGCTGCAGGCTACCAGAAGGTGGTGGATGAGTGCCCTCACCAGAGGCAGATTAAGCTTCCAAATAAACTCAGCTACGACGGGATAAGAGGGAAGATCCTCACATATTTAAGAACCACTTACGGGACAGAACACAGGGGAAGGCATCCCTGGGCTATCAATAGTCATTTTTCTATGTGGCAGGGATATGGCTGAGGCCTCCGCCATGAGATGTACTCATAACTCATCAAGAAAAGGAAGTGATAGCAAAGAGTTGAAACCTGCCAGCAACACTAATTTAATCACCTATAATATCCTCACCCTATTTCCTTAAGACTGGGGCTGATGGAGGATTTGCAAAGGAGCTGAGTGCTGGGGCAAGAAGGCAGCAGGTGAAGTTTCACACAGATGAATGCAAAGTGAACACAGAGCAAACACGAAGTGAACACAAAGCAGCCCTGACTCAGCGTAAGCAGCACCAGGCTGTGAACCAGCTCCTATGCCGAGCAAAGGGATGGCAGAACTGCAATGGACAATGCCAGGAAATGTCCAGCTCGGGGAATATTGCTGCAGCCCCATGCAAATCCCACTGCCCCAACAATCTGCTGCATCCGGCTCAGAAAAGGTCTGCAAAATGCAGCCAAGGACAAGCAAGGTCTAGACGAGCTTCTGGGTTAGGAACAGCTAAATCAAGCAGGCTGCTTCATCCTCAATGAAGCTGATCGAGGGGCAACACAGGGAAGGTCTGTAATGATGAGTGGTGGGTGAAGCGGGGGTCGAAGCTGCTGCTTTTTGCCTCTTCCAACACAAAAATGAGGACCGAGGGAGACCACGAGGTGGCAACAAACACCAGAAGGATGTTCGCCGCATCCTCAGCTTTCCCTACTCGCTGACACCCGACACGGTCTCTCTGCAAAGCCCAGGCTTCATAACGCGGCTGCACCAGCGGGGTGGGGGACGGGAGGGTGCCCTGGGGGGATGCCCCCTCCCCACCCGCTGCTCCTGGCCCGCCGCTGACAGGGTCCGGGCCCTTCGGCCCCGATAAGGAGCCAGTCAGGAGGCTGGAGCTGCCATGCTGACCCCGAGCGCGTCCAGAGCAGAGCCGTAACCCTGCAATGGTCTCAACTGAGAGATGTGGGGAACACACAGGTAGTCCCAGGCATGTGTCAGAGAGACCTCTGAACACAGGTAGATACTCCGCTCTGGTTCACCGCCCAGCAGTCACCCTTTCCCCAGCCCCACCGTCCCCACAGCCCCAGCTGCAACCCTAGAGTGCTACCAGCCCCAATCTGGGCAGGGTACCCCATCTCTGCCCATGGACTGCCAGACATTTGGTCGGCTCTGTCTGAGGGTTTCTCCATCATCACCCCTACCTAGAGTAGAGAAACTGAGTCATGGATGGGGATGGAGCCAGCGGTCCAAACCCGGGCAGGTGCAGGGGATACCTTCACCTCTGGTTGTCCATACAGGGACACCCAACCATCAGGAACAGACCTCACCCCCTGCCTGGAGTCTGGGGGCAACCAGCTTCCCTTGGTGCCACCACCACCCATCGCCACTGCCCCAGAGCACGTGAGGCCGCATTGGACCCAGAGCACTGCTAGGGATGGAGCTCTGCCGCAGCCCTGTGCGTGACACCCCACAGATCTGGGGGCATCCTCCAAGCCCCCATGCATAGGGTCCCCAGGCCAGAGGCCACAGGTGCCACCACCACCATCGCCACTGCCCCAGAGCACGTGAGGCAGCATTGGACCCAGAGAACTGCTAGGGATGGAGCTCTGCCGCAGCCCTGTGCATGACACCCCACAGATTTGGGGGCATCTCTCCAAGCCCCCATGCATAGGGTCCCCAGGCCAGAGGCCACAGGTGCCACCACCACCCATCGCCACTGCCCCAGAGCACGTGAGGCAGCATTGGACCCAGAGAACTGCTAGGGATGGAGCTCTGCCGCAGCCCTGTGCATGACACCCCACAGATTTGGGGGCATCTCTCCAAGCCCCCATGCATAGGGTCCCCAGGCCAGAGGCCACAGCTTGCTCCCTCCCACCAACATCGCCCTTGCTCAAAGCAGAGCCGCTTCCCAGCCGCCCCAACCTCCCTTGCTGCCCCAGGAAGGACACTGGTTGCGGGGAAGGGGTGGTGGGGGTCCGGTGTTGGCGTCTCACCTGTGAGACACCTGAGAGCCCCTCAAGCTGGACATGGTCTCCTCCAGGTTCTGCCGAAGGTCCAGCACATTTTGCACTGTCCTCTTCCTCTGGGACTCCGGATCTGTGGAGAGACAAGGCAGCAGCTTTAAAGGGATGAATGGTTCCTGAGCCCCTCTACCCGCAGCTGTGCCCCTCCCAGCTCCTTCCCACACCCCTCTGCCCACAGCTGTGCCCCCCCAGCTCTCACTTTGCCAGCTGGGAAGGGACAGGGCAGGGCTTGCACCAGGTTTGAGCTGCACTACCACGAAATGCCACCCCCAAGGGTGCTGTGGCCATGATGGGGATGTCTGCTCCAGGAAGGATGAGCTGGGCAGTGGCCAGCAGGGCCGGGGGGACCAACTGGGACCACAGGACCCACGCAGGTCACAGGAGGCCACCTACAGTCAGGCAACCCCGAAGCACTGTGACCCTGCTCCATGGGGCCACACAGGAGCACTTGCCCTGGAAGAACATCCCCGAACCTGCCCCTGTGTCCCCCAGGCTCTGGAGGTGCTTCAGCCTGGCGACACAGGTGCTGCAGCAGCACCACCCAGCATGCAGCCAGCAGAAGCTGAGGAGATGTCAGGGAACAGTGCAAGTCGAGCCCCACTCCTTGTGCCCAGGGAGAGGTTGCCACCGCTGCAGGCTGGAGCAGCCGGCAAGACCAAGCCCCCCACAGGCGCAACCTGGGGCTGGAAACCCTGAGCTCCAGCTGCCCTGGGGCTTCTCCAGGGGTGTACCCCCATAGCACTGGCATGCATGCACACACGCAGGTGTGCACGCACACACGCAGGTATGCACCCCCCAGCCTGCATGTGTAGACATGCATGTACCTGCACCACAACCACTTGTGCATGCAGATCCACACGCACATGTAAATGCATCTGCAAACACAGAGGCACACCTGCACACACAAGCATGTGCACCTCCCTCCCCCCCAAGACATCCCTACACATGAATGCACACATATGTGTGCATACACACACATAGAGGAGGAGGGGTCAGACCTGGCACAGCCCTGGCAGTGCTGCCGAGCTCAGCTTCAGCCCCCCATGCCCCCGACCCACTCGTGTGCATCCCCGGTGGCTAACAGCCGTGCCACCACAGCTTTGATCCCCAATTTCAAGCCTTGCAGCCACAGCTTGCCATTGAACCGCAGTGACAGCGGGCGCCGGGGATGCTGGACATGGCTCCTCCTAATGTAACGTGGCAACCAGCACTTCAGGATTTGCAACGGCACTGTGTAAGCTGCAGTGACGCAGGGACCGGGGGGACACCACTGGCACACACCCTGGCAAGCTCCCTGCAACAGCATTGCCACATGTCCAGCACAGGAGCAGGGCTTGTGTCCCATTGTCCCCATCACATACCAACCATGCCACCGGACATGCCACAGGCAGCACCCATGGGTGATGCTGCCCCCTCCCAAGGCTCTGCTCGCCCACTGCCCCGGGCAGGAGCACCTCAAACCGGTGAAGCGGCACCAATTTACATGTGACCCTGGAAGGTGGTGACAAGCGGTAACAGCCCCAATGAGACAGGTTAAATCAAGCAGGTTAAAGCCAGTTGTAGATGAGGGTAAGAGGGTTGGTGAGCCCATGGGGCACCCAACGCAGCCAGCACACGCCGTTCCATAAGAATACCCGGTCCTGCGTGTGTCCGATCACCCTGGTCCAGCTCCCAGAACAAGGCTTAGCAGGAGGCAAGTCATGAACTTGTGATTAAATCTTTGTTGTGGCCTGTGCATGTTGGAGGAGTTAATCAAAGGCACAGAACATCCAACCGGTGCCCCAGAGCCACAGGATAGGGATGTGCAGGCAGCAAGGGCAGAGGGATGGAGGGCTGGAGCAGACGGGCTGCGCATATGGAGCTGGAGTGCAGAGGAGGCTCGAGGGGCCCTTGGTGCTGGAGGATGGCACCCACTCTGCTCTGTGGCTGGGGACAAAGGGACTCTATGCCCCTCTGGTGGGGCAGGTTGAAAGGGCCATGCTGGCAGATCAGGGTCACCTCAAAGCTGCCAGGTCCTGCCCTTGGGCTGCCTGGAAAGACGGATTTTCAGGCTTGAAATGGCGGAGCAGAAACCTGAGGCCAAGTGCATCACTGCCACACGTGCATTCTGTAGGCCAATGGAAGATTTTGGAGGTGAGGCACATCTGAACCTTAGGGAAGAGCAATAAAACACCCACCAGTGTCCCCAGGCGGGTCCATGCAGGGAAGGACTCAGCACCCTCAGCTCCTCCACCCTGACCACATTCAGTGGGGGCCGTCCACCCTGAGACCATCTCCTGCAGACAGAGAAGGCAGCACACATACCCCAGCAGCGACATGTCCCTGTGGGCTGGGGCGGGACAGAGCAGGATGGGATGGAAGAGCCACCATTGTCCCCTGGCGCCGCCAGCAGCTCCCACCCCCTTGCCAGCTCGGCAGAGTGCTCCTCCTGGGCACAGCTCCCTCCCAAAAACACTCCGGCTGCCTCCCCTGTGGCCACCTGCAGCCATTCCCCCCGGGCATGAAGCCAGCACTTGGGCCTGGTGCTGCCTCCTCCGGGGGTGCCACTGCCAGCGGGGCTGCCACAGCCACCCCCACCCCAAGGAGCAGTGGGGCCAGGGTGAGCACTTGCTGTGTCTCCTGTGCAAAGCCGGAGGAGCTGACATGTGGGTGCCACCTCCTCCTGCACCCTCAGTGCTGCTGGGGGACCCCCTGCAGTGAGGACCCCCACAGCACCCAAGGTAAGAAGCAGCATCCAAGGGCTCAGGTGCCTGGCAAAAGGCTGTAGGGTGCTTCAGCCCCAGAGTTTCAGGGCGATGGCAGCGACCCCCATCCCCAGCTTCATCCACAGCACCATTAGTCACCCATGCCTGACACAGTTTGCTCTCCTGGCCTCCAGTGTTTGGGTGACAGTCCAAGTCACTCTAGCCTCTGCAGTTGCCCCAGGAAAAGCAGCAGCTCTCACCTGGGAAAGGGCCAAACTGGGACTCAAGGAGCTGCTCACCCACCTCTGGCACACATCCCAGTGGCTGCATCGCTGCCAGCGCTGAATTGCCACTGCCTATCCCTACTGTGCTGGGCCAGAGCGGTGACACTGGGCCCCCACAGTCCACTTTCCAGGTGCAGCGAGGGGCTTGGGGGCTGTCTCGGGGCTGGCTGAGCTGCAGCATGCCAGAGCTGAGCCGAAACTGGAGCCGCTGGGAGAGGCTGGAGTGTGGGAACAGCAGGAGCGCGCTGGATTCCTCCCCGCATCGATTTAGCAAGCTTCCCGCAGCCAGATGTTTCCAGCTGCTGGAGCGGGGAGCCGCAGGGACAGCTCAGCCCGTGCTACAGCAGGGTCAGTTGGACACCCTGCCTTGGCTGGGCTCATTTTCCCGGCAGCGACAGCCAGGATGCATACCCCAGTGTTCCCTGCTCTGCTGGGGCTGCAGGCTCAGGGACCAACCACCCCCTCTGCCCCAGCTCCAGGCTGGCTTGCAGCCCTGTTCGCAGCTCCCCGCCACTCTCACAGGCTCTGTCCTGCTGTCACAGAGGGAAGGGGGTGCTGGCTCCAGCCCTGTGCTCCCCTAGCCTGGCCACGCAGAGGAGGGCAGCCCCAAGATGTGGCTACTGTCCCCAAGCCTTGTGCAGGGAGGCCACCAGGCCTCAATGCCCAAGTCGCTCTCCCCTGTGCCAGGCTGGGTCTAACCTGCCTTTGCCTGCAGCCACGCTTGGGCAGCTCTCTCAGCCCCTACCCCAGCCCCTACTGCTGCTCCTTTCTTAACTGAGTGCTCTGAGCGCTTTCTCCAACATCAGCAAACACAGTACGGCTCTGCTTTGCACACAGGCAAACTGAGGCAGGAAGTCCTAGCCCACTCCCGACCACCCCACTGTCTGCAAGCGCTCTCCTGCACGGTCTCCATCACCTGCCTCTGTGTTAAACACTGGATCAGCGCTGCCTGCTACACGACGGTGGATGTCAGCACAGTGACCTGGCACCATGGGTGCCCAGCCCTGACCCATGTGCTGCCCATCACCCCCATCTCCTGCCCTGCACAACTGGGGAAGCAGCAGATACCATTGCCACAAGAAGGAGCAAGACAGAATGTGGGGCTGGAGGCAGCTGAGGAGGAGGAAGAGAAATGAGGGAGCTGTGCTGCAAAGGGCTGGAGAAGGGCAAGGCACTGTGTGCTTGCTGCGGGTCTGACTGTTCTGGGCACAGCAGGGCCAGGGCAGGAGGAGACCAGGCAGCTCCACGTTGTGCCCACGTCCAGCCCTTCCCATCACCTCCAACAGTGAGCGGTGGCAGCTCCTCTGCCTGCACGACGGGGCACAGCCGCGTCCCCGCAGCCAGGCGCTGCCGACGTGGCCAAGTACGTCAAGGAATGAGGAAATCATCAACTCCAAACAGCTCGTGACAGCTCATTTCAAAGAAGCATGTGGCCAACAGCTCCCGCTGGGGCCAGGCAGAGCCGCATCCATGGGACACATGTGCCCCATGTGCCTTGGCACAGAAACCTGCGTGTGTGTGCCGCCTGAGCGCTTGTTTGCATCATACATATGTTCATGTGCAGGCTGCATGGTAGCAAAACCCTCTCTGCCTGCAGAAAGGTGCGTGTGTATGTGCACACCTGTGCCTATGACCTTGCACACATGTCCACGTGTATGTGAGCAGGCACGAGGACGGCAGAAGCCAACGCCAATGCTGGCATGAGTGTATTCGGCCTGCACAGATGCACCGTCTGCACCTGTGTTCATAAGCTTGGCACGAGCATGGCACTCACACGCATGTTTTCTTGCCCCCCACAACCCAACTAGTCTCATTTCAGAAGATCAGACTCGGAAAGGACTCCTGGCGACCCAGTAAATATTTTAACGGCAAGCAGGAATTTGCTGTAAAAGGCCTCACGGTGTTTCTGAGTCATTATGGTTGGGTCCCTATTACACAGTAGCTGCAACGAACTTCCCCAGGCCATGAAACATTTTTAACTGGTTGCTCAATTCCTTCCAGCACACTGAAAAATACACTAATAAACTCTGCAATAAAAAACATTCTCCCGGGGCCGTGAGACTCCTCCAGCCCAGCCGAGCTCCCCGGCTCCACAAGCCCTTGCGCAGATACACAATTCTCCCACCGCGCTGCCTCAGCCCATGCTCCCAGCTGCGTTTATGAATGAATGAGCCCAGGCGCTGTTTTGCTGGTGTTTTCCTTGCAAACACTCCGCTCCGGCACCCAGAGCCTGCCGCAGCCAGTCTGCCAGCCCGAGGGGACACCCAAGATCCCAAGGCCGGTGCAAACCTTGCTGAGCCCTGTGCGTTCCCAGCTTACACCCCGCAGTGTGCGATTCGGTTACTGGTGTCTTGGCGCGCCGACAGCAAAGTCTTTCCATATGGAGTAAAATGGCTTTATCTTGCATTTCTTACATCCAGCTCTGATTCACACTCCCGGATGGCTGGACAGGGGGATGGTTGCAACCTGCAATCCTTCTCCCTGTGGCTTAATTAATTCTCTTCATCCCCTCCAACAGCTACCAAACAGGCTAAATGAGCAGCAGAGATGGCTAATGGGGCTCTGTGGGGTGACTGCCAGGTCCACAGTGTTTGCTTCCACCATCGGCCTTATTTTCCAGCCTGGCCCCCATCCCTGCAATCCCTGCGTGCTCCCAGGGATGTACCAGGACCCCCCAGAACCACCTCTCTCTCTTAGAAGATGCCCCAGTGCACCTCAGCTGGGCAGAGCACATCCCTGCCCAGTGGCCCAGGAGGGCATCTTGCCCTCTCCTCCAAACCTGTTGCCCCACCCCATTGGAAGGCAGCAGGTTCGTTAGCACTCACCATGGTTTCATTGCTTTAATTGCCAGGGGCTTCTTGGTGCAAGCTGAGGGCTGACCGCCAATCCTGTCTCCTGCAGCAGTGTTGGGAGTGGGTCCTGCTCCCCAGGAGGCAGGGACAGGGCTGGGAGCCCTGTGCCATCCAGCACCCTGGTAACATGGTACCTGGGTACCCAGATGGCTGACTGGCACCTCCAAAACACCCCAAGCAGACGAAAGGGTAGAAGCATGGCCACTATCCCCCGGAAGACGGCAGCAGCCCCTAGGCTGACAGAGCTGGACATGCTCTGCCCTGGGGATGCAGAGGTACAGCCTCCTGCCAATGGGGATGGGGATGTGCAGGGGATGCCACAGATACCTGAGGATGGGTCCCTGTCCCCAACTTCAGCCAGGGCAGGCTGGGCTCCCTGCTTGCTGCTGCCCCGTACGTAGCCCTGTGACCCCGGTGGGATGCAGGCTGCAGGAAGGAGACTGGATGCAGCGCAGCGTGTCCAGCACTCGCCCTTGGCAGACAGAGGAAAGGCCAAGCAGCAAAAGCCAGGGCAGGCAATGGGGTTACAGTGGGCAGCGCTGGTGGGGACACTGTGCCCCATGCACGCTCTGAGCCTCCTGGGGAACACCAGGTCCTGCAGGGACACAGCAAGAGGAGAAGCGGTGACAGGACCCCACTTTGGCACAGCCCTGCCATGTCTCACACCTTGCTGGATACTTCTGCAAAACAACATGGCTCTGCAGGAGGATCCAAAGGTGGCTGCAGCGAGGAAGGAAGCCCCTTCCCCTGCCTGCACCTGCAATCCCCATCACTGCAGCCATCCCCACCACCGCGGCTGGCACAGGCTGGGGCAGCCCCGCACTGTGCGTGGGGGCTGTCACCTCCCCGCTGGCAGGCGAGAGCAGAAAATTAGCAGTGGCACAGTGGTGACAGGCCAGGACTTCAGCCGAATCAGCACTTCTGGGGCGACCGCTGCTGCTAAGCCGTGCGAATCACGGCTTGTAATGAGGGCAGGGCTGAGAGACCTGGAGCCTGGACCCTGTCTGGCTCCAGCGAGCCAAGCTTTTAAAAGGGATTCAGACTTTCTCAGGCTAAAGCAGCCATAAATCTAGTTAATTGGGTCTCTCCCATATACAAGTTTCCAAGTGAACCCGCCGGAGAGATCCAGACCGGGCCTCCAGCCCACTTGTGGGTTATTCTTTCAATGGATGCTGCACTTGGCCCCAAACCACCCCACCTGCGCATCCAAATTACAACTCCTTTTTCAGCAGTGATAGCCTCTAGCTGCTCAACATCCCGTGCATCCCACCTCCGCGTCACCCCCCACTCTCCCACGTTGAAGAGCCAGGAGTGCCAAAAATCCCCCATGTCACGGCAGACCCTGATCCTGCACGCAGCGCTGCACACCCCTGCAACACAGCTGCCTCCAAAACTGCTCCTGCAAAGCGTCAGAGGAGCTGGGAGTATCCCAACACCCCAGTCCCCAGCACCACGGGTGTCCAAAATAACCCTGAGGAAATGCCTGTGCAGCTTGGGAAGGAGGGGGGTTGCAGATGGCAGGTGGATGGGCCGGATTCATGCACCAAGGGGTGCCCTGAGCCTCCAGAGACTGGTGCACATGGCAGCAGAAATGCATGGTGACACTAACTCCCCCGTTAACAGCCCCGTGGCCTCAGGCACATGGAGATGGTGTCACTGCACCTGCGGTCTTTCCTAAGCTGGGGCCCCTGCAGAGTGGGGTCAGGCCCATCATGCAGTGCTCTGTGCCTCAGTTTCCTCCCCGCCCCGGAGTTTGCTGTCCCCCTGGGGGTTAGAGTTATTGGGGTGTGCCAGCACTGTCCTGGACAGCAACGTGCCACAGATATGCCCAGCCCAGGAATTTCATGAGCCCCAAATGCTCTGCACATGACACCTTTAACGCACCCACCAGCAGACATCGAAAGCAATGCTGCAGACCCTGCCCCCCCCCCGAAAAAAGCCAGAAGCTGGGGGCGGGGGGGGGCAAAAAAAGAAAAAAACAACCCATGGCAAGGCAGAAGGTGCGGACGGGCCCCAGCTCAGAGGCCCCCGAGCAGCCGGCGCCAGCGGGTTCACGCTCCCCACGTGTCACCAGATGCGGGTCGGACATTGTGGAAATTCAAAATTCCAGATGGCTCTTTTTGGGTGGGTTGGTTTTTTTTTTCCTTGCCTCATTTCCAAGGCAACAAGACTCACTGTCATCTGCTAGTTGCCATAGAGATTTCACCTGATTCTGCTTCAGCGGAAGAGAAAGCCGGGCGAGCTCACTGCTGCCGAGCCACGAGCCGAGACCGCCTTCAAACTTACTGGGAAGAGCGGAGATAAATGGGGCTTTATACGATGGAGGCAATGGGCTGATTCAGAGGATCAAAGGAAGGAACTGCGGGTTTCTATAGCACAAATCAGCCCTTCACTTAACTGCTTCGATGCCCTCCAGATGTGTCCTACATCTGGGGACGCTGCCAGCCCCCATTCCAGGCTTTGCCTGGTGGAGGAGGGGGACGTGGGTGCAGGGGGAATCCTGCACCCACTTCTGACTGCATCTCAAGGACCAAGCTGGGTTCCCTGCAGGGATCCCACAGTGTGAAGGAGGGCACAGGGCTGATGGCCAGTCACAGCCACATCCTTCCTCCCATAACTACCCTCCCTCACTGTGCACAACCCTTCTCCAAAGCCCCAGTGGCCCAGAGAACAAGCGAGCCAAGAGGGAGGATGGGGCGAATGCAAAAGCAGCCAGGGAGGAGGGAGATCCTTGGGCCATGGTGGAGATGCCCATGGGCTGTGCTCAGCATGGCTCACCTGCCATAAACATGGGGGTTAAGTGCCACATGTCCTCAGGGGAGCCACACGCACCCAGCCACAGCACCCAGCCACAGCCAGCGTTTGTTCCACATTGGGCCCTGGTGCCGTCTCAATGGCCCGTTACTGCTCAGGACCCTCCATGTAGATGGTGTGGATGTGCCCATGTCCCAAGCCTGGCTGCAGCACGTGGTTCACAGTTGTTCCCCCCAGACCCACGCTCACGCCCAGGTCCTGCAGCAGCTTCACAACTGCCTGCCCCTCTCCCCAGCACAACTGGGCTGCCCAGGACTGGGCACATCACCAGCACACTGTTCTGCACCATTGTACCTCCAGCCACACGCACCTGTGCCCTTCCTTCTCCAGTTGGTCTGGGAATAAAAACCTGGGTGAAAACCCAGGGCCATGGGGATTCACAGGCCTCCCCATGAACAGGGCAGCCACCCAAATTCAGGTACGGAGAGACATGACTCAAGCTCCCTGATCTGCGACAGCAGCCCTTGGACTCGCAGTCAGATGCCCCAAATCAACAGATCTGATGATTCAAGGGAGCCAGCCTGCCCTGCCTGGGGCTCCCTTTTGCTGAGGACATCAAACCCCTCGGGCACAGGAGAAGATCCTGGGTGCTGGCAGGATGCTCACAGGTGGCAGTCACCCCTGGGTACAACAGGCAGAGGTCCCCATGCTCATCCCTCCCCGCTGCTCTCCACCGGGTGCCCAGCCCTGGCTGAAAGGGCGTTTATCAGACCCAGGAGCCTGTCCCCTCCCCAGCCCACGGCCCTGTACCAGGGCCAGCGGGGAAGGCCCCGGCTGGGCAGCTCTTGGCTCGAGTTGGCTCCGTTTTGCAGGGAGAACAGTCATTAGCAGAGCCAAACTCCTCATTCCCAGCCAGAATACGGCCATGCTTGGGGAAGCTTTATATTCAGAGACAAACAACTCACATTTGCTTTTTAGCTGTTGGAATTGCACCCACTGGGACGGAGCGAACAGGGAGCCTTTTGTCCCCCTCGCCTTGTGACTGCGAGCTTTGTGCAGAGCAATGCGTTGCAAACACAATTCTCCCCGGCCTCAGCTGGGCTCTCGTAGACACTTGGTCTGTCTGTCCATCACCAGATCAGCCAAGGAGCCCTCGTGTGTCTCCAGCAAGAATGCAAAATGTCCTCCCTGGCTCCCCCACCAGCTGCAGCCTGCAGAGCTGCTCTGCGCTGAGCTGCTTATCAGAGCCACCAAGATGGACCTAAAATGCAGCCAGTGCTGGAGGCTCTTCACCTCGCCGAGTAACAGGGTGGGAAACCAAAGTTGCAGGAGTCTACGGGAGGCAGAGCTGCTCACTTGGGTTACAGCTTGCCTGGCAGCAAGGCAGAGCAGCACTGAGCATGGAAAATGCCCGGGTCACCTCCCAGACAGGGGGTCTCTGGAGACCTCCAGCCCATCGCCAAGCTCCTGGATATTGGAGCTGGCAAGGCACTCACCAAGCTGCCGTGGGCACCAGCGCTGGTCAGAGCTGCCACCCTGGAGGGGAGCAAGGGACGGCCCACCTGGAGTGGGACATGTCCTTGACACACCAGCTGAACCCTCATCCTGGCCCAGCAGCACCACTCAGGAATGAGCATCTTCCAGTCCACGAGAATGAGACCCCTGCAGTGTTGCTCTCCTCCAAACCCTCAGCTTCAGGAAGGGGCTCAGCACTTGCGAGCTCACCCTGGCCTCTCTGCAAAGCCCAGGGGATGCCAGCCCACGAGGGTCCAGCTGCAGGCAGGACCAGACCCCAGGGAAGGTCATCAGCCATTGCACAAGGCGGTCCCCCAAGAGCACCTCCAGAGATGAGCCAGACCAGGAGGCAGAGCACCTCCGGCTCCCCCAGCCTCAGGGCGCAAACCCAGCTTAAACGAGTTCCAGGCTCGTTAGTGGATCTATTGTTGCCACCTCCCGCGGGAGGAGGAAGATAACCGAGGCTATTTTTGCTTCCATCTGGGGAATCGTTTCCCTCCAACGTGTACTGCCACGATGCTAATTTTTAAGGCTGATGATTAATTGATGTCAGGCTCATTATGGGGCCAACGGATCCCTCTTCCCCAGAAGCGCAAAGGACGGGGGGGACATGTTTTGACAGATGTCGTTCGAGCTGCATGTGAGTGACGTCCTAACAACGGAGGAAAATAGGAGCCATTACCATGGAAAGCCCTGGAAATGGGAAGGGAAGTGCCTGCACGCGACCCCAGCGCCCTTCCCCGCACACCCTCTAATCAGCCCTTCACGCTCTGCCCTGATGGTTACCAGGGTTTTGCTCCCAGAGATAAACGGCCATTGTGCAAGCACGGGGGTAATTGAATCTCCTGCCTGCAGCGAAGGCAGCGGGGAGGGCTCAGCCTTTCTTCTCACCCCCGGCCCCAGCCTCGCAGGAGGGCCAGGTGCCAAATTCACTCTGGCACCAGGCGCGGCAGCCTGCGGGAGCTAGAAACAAGTCCACTGCACATACGATTACCAGGATCCCACAAGGCTTAGAGTCTCCCTCCAACTGTGCTCCCCCAGCAGTGGGGTGGGCGAGCACTGCCGGGGTGCTGGTCCTATCAGGCACTGGGGCAAGATCCACCCCTGAAAATTGTGGCAGCATCTGCAATAGCAACCCAGGCAAGGCTGAGGACTGACATGCACATCAGAAGGGGGTCCCTTCAGTCTGCCCCATCATCTGCCCAGGTGACATTCACCCCAAAGCAAACCCACTAGCAGCAGGTTTGCTTGAAGAGGGCACCACAGCTTTGACGGCAACACACCGATATCCTGCGTTCGTCCCCCAGTCCCCATGCAGCCAACAGGAATCAGCAGCTCCCGGGTCCCTGCCCAGAAGTGGGATGAGGCATTCCAGTAACAAGCAGCAGAGAGCCTGGGGTGACCCAAATTAGTGCAGGTGAACTCTCCTGCCCACTATGCCAGCTCGCCCAGGGCCACCCCTGCTGCGATAAGGGAGCGTTGGGCCCCTGCCTCACCCAGTAGCACACTCCCCTTCCCATGAACACTGCCATTACCTCCGCTGGCCTTGTTACCCAGTCCTCCGAACTTGCCCTGGGAAGGTGCCTTCCCCCCACTGGAGGCAGAAGCAGTGCCAGCCCCATGTGCTTCTACCCATCCTATGGCCCCCTCTGCCCTGCCCCTCCTGCAGCCCCACACCCTGCACAGCGGCTGCAATGACACCCAGGGTTTCACCCTGCCGCCTCACAGCACTGCCCCACATCCCTGTGCTGAGTCTCCACCACAGAGGTGCTGGGTCTCCACCAGGGAGGTTAGCAGCACTGGTGCCCCCCATCCATCCTCAGCACCGCCAAATGCTCCACCAGCTCCAGGGTCCGTGCTGCTATCTGCTGGCTCTATTATTATGAACTTGTTTTAATTGCTGCGCAGTGCCTCAAGCACCCTTCACAGGGAGAGGGATGCGTATGAATAAATTGTCTATTCTTAGCGCTGAGAGCTCCCCATTGGGAGCACAGGGGCAAGGGCTCAGTGTGCTCGGTGGCAGGACCTGCACCATCCTCATGCTGCTTCTGGACCTGTTCCACCTCTCGCAGTGCCCTCAGTGGGTCCCCACCACTGGGAAAAGGTTTTCTTAAACAGCAGTTGCAGTTTTCCCACTCCTGGTGATTTGCAGAGAAGGAAGATCCTGCCTCCTTCAGGAAATCTGGTTCTGCCACGGGAGGGAAGGGGATGCTTGGGACCAGAAAGCTTTGTGCCACCACCATGAGAGCTGCCACTCAGTCCCTGCTCTCCTCCCCGGGACCCCAAAGCCCACCGCACCCCTGCCCAGGCACCCCAGTGGGGCTGGAGGACTGCATGGAGGAAGAGGGCTCTTCACCTCAAATCTATCACCTGCATTATGGCGAGGGGAGGGACTCTGACATGCTTTAGGATTTAATGCAAAGAACTGCTGTTCCACCCCACAAGTCCAAGTTTTACTGCGGGCTTGGCAGTGTCAGGGATGGGCAGGACGGAAAACACTCTGAAAAAGGCATCGGCACCAACAGGAGGGATTTCAGTGGAGCCTCCGGACTCTCCGCCATGTGCCAGCTCCTGTGTCCACCCTTGCCACATATCCGCCAACACCAAGGGCTGAGTGACGTGCTGTGACAGTGGCTGTGAGCCCCCGGGCACATCGGCTCACTCCAACATTAAACAGGAGAGTGGCCGCTTGCCTCCGGACCCCTGCGCAGTGACAAGCCCATCCCCTGCATGCTGCAGGAATCGTTTAAGCATGCCGAGAGCACGCCGAGTTACACGCCCCGGCTTGGACGGTTTGGGATCCCCCCTGCCGAGCTGGAGACAATACCGTTCCCTGTGCCGCCAAAGCGCCAAGCACACGGCTGTCCCGCAGGCAGCACCCTCCCAGGGATGCGACCCTCCAAGGATGGAGCCATGGGGTCTCCGGCAGCACCGCAGCCGGGATTTATCCCCTGAGATGTCCCACCTCCACGCAACGGCTGCCTGCACTGAACAAGCCCTCTTCACCATGGGAAGCAGCGCTGCAATGTACTTTGAGCTCTTCTCCCCAAATTTGCTCCAGGGGCCTGTCCAAGCACTGACAATGCGCAGCCCAGCGCCATGACCGCTGCAGGAAAAGCTGAGCCAATACTACAGCTTGGGGGAAAGCATCAGCCAAAAGTCACTCAAACAAGGAAGCGATTTGTCTTCTTCTGGCTACGCTTCCCCCTGACAAAGGAGCGCGGAGCAGGGAAGTCAGTTGTGATCACGTGCGGCGTACCGACCAAGCAACCACCAAACCAGCGACTGGGAGCGCTCACACCAGGAGCCTGACAGATAAAACAGAACAGGGGAAAAAGGATGAAAAAAGCAACACCATGTGACCCCTCGCCCGATCCAAGCCAGGCATCGCATCCAACAGTTCTGAATATGAAATACACACAATGAGCTCCAGCGAGTAATTAATCCCTTCAGGAACACTGTAAGTGATTGCAGACAGTTTAGCAAGAAAAAAAAAATTGGAAAGTCATTGAAAAAATTACCATTAAACATTTCTTTTTCTGCTCCAGTATGAAATACAATGAGATCTGCTAGGAGATCTCTCTGCTCTGCAAAATTTAAAGGTGATGGATTTAAGCTGTTTTTCTAACAACATTCAATCTACCCGCCAAGCTGACAGCCATGAGAAACCAGCCCAACCCAAGTGAGAGCAGCAAGAACAGCCTGTCTCCAACGTGGGTGCTCAACTCTTGCTTCGGTGTCGGTGGGAGACGGCGGGGGAAGATTTCTGCAGGGGACGAAGCACAGCACAGAAAGGTGTCCATGGTATCTCATGGCTGTATCACCAATTCAAACTCTCTGGATGACTTTTGCAGATCAGAAGTACAGGAAGTGCTGGCAGCAGCACCAGGCTTAAACCCAGCTTAGGGAGCAGGACAAACACTCCTGGTGATGAGATTTTGGGCTCCCTGGTGATGCTCAGCTGTGTGAACCAGACCCCTCACCTGCCTCCACCTCCCCTCTCCATCCCCTGCTCCCTCTTGCCTCCTTCACCTTCTCCAGCGTTAAGCAGCCAGTCCTCCAGCTGGAAGGCAAAGAACCAGAGGGCTCCAATTTGGGCTGAATTCTGGCCTGTTGCATCCAGAGCCCTGCCTCTGCTTATTGCTGTGCCCCAGGCTGCCATGCAGCCACCCCCCCGGCCCTGCACACACAGGCAAGGAACCACCTCTGTCCACATCTGCCCTCATGCAAAGCTACTGGGAACAGGTGACCAACCCTGCCATCCCCCACAGATCAACCACCTGGAGGCACACTGGAGTCTGCGGGGGGGGGGTCTGTCCCCCCACCCAGCCTCAGCCCCCCGCCTCCAGTGAGCACCGACCCCCATCATGGCGAGGAAGGAATTAAAGGGCACAGCAGTTGCCTTTTACTTCCATGTCTCCATGGGATTTTTCAACCAACAGCTTCTACTTGTAAAACTGGTGTTTATTAAAAAGAGCATTAGGAAAAATGTATTTTCTCCTGTCGATAAAGTGACTTGAAATTAGTTGGAATTTTAAAATTAAAAACACACCCTAAACTTTCACTTCCACTTGAAATCACTCTGGTTTTGAAAACAGACTTTTTCCTCCTTGTCCTCTCCTGGGTCTTCCCCCCCTCTCCTGTTCTCTCCTCACCATGTTTTTGTTTAAAAATTCATCAAGCCACGGAAAAATTCCGGGGCAGGAAAAGAGGGAAGAAAAAAAAAGCGGAAGAAACTGTGGCTTTTACAAACCCATCTCCGCGCAGGGGAGAAGCAGAGCTCCAGACTTGCCTTCCTCCTCTTGGAAAGCAAGAGGCACTCAGAAGGATGAGGGAATATCATATATTAACCAACCTCCTGCACACCCCCAGCAGCAGTTACAGCCTTACTGACCCTCTGCAGAGCTCTGCAATCCTCCCTGGGCTAACGCGGCTCCCCCAGCACAGCAGCCAGCCTCAACCAGGGAAAAAGGGATGGATGAGCCAGGAAAACCACCCTGCGTGTCAGTGTGGGACGCAGCCCGCTCCAGCACTGACTGTAAACCCCGGATGCTGCTCCCAGCTGAGCTCCCAGAGACCTCAACAGCTTGTAAGAGGGGTCTCGCTCCGATGAGCCAAGTGCCAGACTGTGTCCGGCCACGATGCAGCTCTGAGCTGGATGCCGGTTGATGTGAGGCACGTCCCACATGCAACACCGATTTGGGGAAGGATTGAGACATACCCAGATGCCGTTACTCAGTGGCAAGGCCGCTCCCTACACCGGTGTGCCGTGACACTGAATGCGGGGTGCTGCCAAAGGGGCAGGGACATCCTGTGTCCCTCAGTGTCCCCACAGTTTCAGGGGTCGCTTCCATCCCAGGCTGATCCTGCTCCACAGTGCCAGAGCTTCCCCACTACAACGTGCATTTTAAGGACAGCTGCTGCACTCTCCGTACAGGACGCATGTAACGTCTGCTTATGCGCAAGAACACTCCGTAAGGGGATGAAAAGCTACATGGAAATGGAAGATCATTACCATGATCTCCTTGGAAACATCCCATCGGAGCAAGTTTTTCTTCCTCCTTCTTCTCTCTCCCCCTGTGCATGAATTCTGGCACCCCGTGCATTGCTTGGCGTTGCCTCAGCACTGTGGGTCCAAAATGCAGGCGTCTGATTTCTAAAGCCATTGTCTAGGATGTGCTATTGAGCTGCAAAACATGGATGGTTTGGGATGGAAAACAGGCATCTCTTGCAATACAAAAAGAAGCTGGCAACCCAGATTCGATTACTCTTTGAAGCTATAGAGAATCTCAACCAAACAAAATTTGCTTTATTCCCACAAAGGGAATGAGAACCTTAGCAACAAAGCAAATCAGCACCTCTGCCCCCTGAATGCAACGATAAGCAAACCAAGAGCAGAGCAAAGGGAACGTGGCTTTGCCCCACTGGTCACTGCTGTGGCGTGGAGTGGCTGGTTTTGGAAAGCAGCACAGCAGCATTGTACACGTTAACATGCTCCACTTGGGAATGCAAGGCTGGAAAAGCTGCTTTGCAAATTTACTTTTGATTTGGAGCTCTGGGTTTCTCTCCTCCTTGCATGCTGTTACACTTTGCGAATGTTCGTGCAGACTGTTCGAGGCAGGGAGGTTTTCAGGAACCCCAAGAGTTTCACCAGTTTTAACACAATGACTATTTGCCGAGGAAATCACCCCAGAAAATTTATTACTTGCTATTCGCTTTCAAAAGTAAGCAGGGCTGGGAAGCACACAGCAGTGCCAACAGCAGCTGAGCTGAGACTTAATCCTACCCCCAGGTTACTGTACTTTCCCCACGACTAATAAGCTATCTGACAGGAGGCAACCTCCCACCGCAAGCAACGCTGCCACGCAAACTCTGCTTGCAGAGGGTTTTCGGAGCAGCTTTAAAATCCCAACCTCCAGGCCGCACTCTGCACAGCCCCAAAAGCATCTCACAGGCTCCAGGAAGAGATTCCCTCACTCATCCCCCATGCTGCTTTATGAGCGGGGCTGTTCCCCTCCCCTTGCAGGAATCAGCCACATGTTCTCCATCTGGGAACAGATGCCCATGAGCCAGCAAGCTCAACTTGGAAAACTAACTGAAAATAGCACAAAATTTCTGAGCGCTCTACAGACCACGGCCGGATGATGGATATTAGTGCTCCAGCAGCACCGGGACGCCGTTTGGCACAGCGCAGCAAAAGCACAGCTAAAACAGTTCAGGGAAATGAAAATGAGATGGCTGAAGGTGCTGCTGCCTGAGCGTCTGCCCTCTTCCAGATGTTCTTGCCTGTAAGGAAGGAAGGTCTTGGTCTGCTGGTAAATCAGCCCCCAAACTGCTGCTGTGCTCAGCCTGGAGTATTGAAGGACACCAGCTCTGTCCCTCCCGCATCCCTGAAACTGCTGGGGGACATCCTGGTCTCCAAGGTAAAACCAAACAGCCGCAGGGCTGCTGTAGCTCTGTCAGGCTGTAATGGCTCCCTTGCGGCTGAGCTGGCTGGGGACAGCGGCGTGATGGGCCATGCCTCTTGTGCTCTGACACAGGGCAGAGTCCTGGGGAGAAAGGCTGAGACACCACATAGGGCAAGAAATCTCACTGCCCCGACACAGCTGTGCCTGCAGCACCACTGGTGCAGGACTGAGGAGCAGGCGGTCTGGGTTTTTTTCTGGGTACTGCTGTTCCCCGCAGGGTCAGGATGCAGCCAGCTTTTGGGTGCATCTAACCACTTGACAGCAGGAGACAGGATGTCCAGACAGTGATATATCCAGCCTCAAATCAACCTGGGGTGAGCCATCAAAATGGAATTTGCCAAAAGACAATGCACTGATGATCTGTGAGCCCCCAGCTATGTACAGCCTGAGGCACAAAAGATTCAGGTCTGCGGCTGGAAGTCAGGCAAAAGTCGGTGCTTCCCCTTGGCTAGTGATCACACAACACGTTCTCCAGGCCGAGCAGGATTTTAACCCCACGCCAAGTCTATGCGCATGTTATTTGGGAGAGAAACCACCACTACCAGGAGCCAATGGGTCCCTTGTGCACTGGCACCTCTGCTCCCAGGACCTCTTGTCATTGCGCATCCCAAGGTGCAATGCATGGCCTGTCCAGGGTAACTCCAATTCCCTGAAAGGGTTTTTGTTACATTTTTAAATGAACCTGGGGCCTGTGGGAGGCACAGGAGTGCAGGGCAGCTATCTTCCATGGTGCCTGGCAGCAGCTGGAGCAGCACCAGAGAAAAGTCCACGGGCTGCCCCCATTGACTCCCCACCGCTGCTTGCCTTTGGCAGCTTCATCTTCCCCAGCCCAGCACAACAGGAAGGAACACATCAAGCACCAACAGAGTGAGACTTGATTCACTCCCACCTTTTGGTCTGCAGCCGCATCAGGCCCAGTGAAGCCCAGCTGCGGCACGAGGCCGACTCCTTGGGAATCGGCACACACCTCTCCAGGCTCACAGCAGCGACACTTTCAGGATGCTGTCTGTCTGTCCGTCTTCCCTGCTGGGAGGACAGGAGGGAGGAAGGGAGGAAGCTGAATGTCATTATTTCCTTTGCTTTTGCTCTGCGCATTGGGAGTTTGGAGCTGTCTCCTTATCACTCCCTTGGTGCAGTGAAAGTCAGGAGATTAAAGGCAAGGTGGCTGCAAAAGGCCACAGCTGCATGACTGTGGGTCCTGCACTCGTGGTGGCTGCAGCGCCCATGGCCCCACATCGGTCCTGCCCTGGCAGAACCAGACAGTCCCAGGTCCCAGCCACAACCTGCCTTTCCTCCTGGTTTTAACACAGGGGGAACTCAGCTAACCCCACTCCCGCAAAGCAGTGCTCCCACATTGGATCCTGCCAAAACACCCCTGCCTTGCCCGGCTCCACCACCACCAGGTTTGTTCATGACGCTGTACTCGCCCTGGCAAAGCCTCCTCCAGCTTCTGAGCCACCAAGGCTGGGAGAAGCCTCGGGATGTGGGAGCAGGTGCCTGTGAGGCTGACAGTATGTCCCCCATGGCACCACACTGGGAACTGGCTGGGGAGGGATGCGCTTGCCCCATCGTATGGCCCGCAGCATGTTTTCTGCCAGCCCCAGTTCACCTCTGGGAGCTCCCGCGCCATAGCAATCGATGCGAATTAGCTGCTATCTATTCTTCCACTTGTTTGCATCAGCTTGGAAATATAATGCCAAGTCAGAGATAAAGAGAACTGAAAACACCCCAACAGCATCTAATGATTCCAGCCTGAGGGGTTCATTAAAGAGATGAGTTTCAACATCGCAGGTCCCAGCCCAAACAGCAGGTTCCTTTGCCTTGCTTCTCAAGCTCACCCCTCCCTGCCAGCACCCACATCTCCGCACACATCAGGCTACGAAAGGGAAGGGCTGCTCTCCATGGGGTAGGTTTTATGGAGCCCAAACTGTGCCCACACGTGAAGGGGTCCCCACCACGCTCCCTGCAAAACGCTGATAGTGTCCTGCTGAGGAGCAGGCCTCATAGCCGTGCCACAACAAACCAGCTGACCCCCCCAGGCTAGAAAAAACTCCAGAGTAAACTCCTTTTTGTGTCGATCCAGGCTGGCACAGGACCAAGACATACCCTACACCGACATGCGGGAAGCTTGAGACGATGCTGTGCATGGGCAACGGACGCGTGATTTTGAGAAGTGTCTCATCAGTGAGTTATTCTCAGCCTGCAGCGATGCTGAAAGCTCACATGGCTATAAATAGCCAGCAACTGAGCCGTACCTGAGTCGCAGCTTTGAACGTGCTTCACGGCTGCTCACCAAATCAGGAGACCCAGACTGCTCAGTGTAGGAACTGGGGCAGTGCCAGCATCGGGGACACTTCAGTCCCACCAAAAAAGCACAGAGGTGCAAGTTTCACAAAAGCTCAGTCTGGACTCCCAGTAGAGCCAGTAAGGACTGGGTCTAGCCAAGATTGTGTACTTCATGTACTGAAGGAGCTTGTCTGGTTGCAGGGTCTCATTGTCACACTTGGTGACACAACCTTGCACAAGATGTGCAGAGGTGGGACATGAAGCAATCCCAGATCCCAACCACACAGGCTCGTGCCCAGCGGGCCTCGCACTAGAAATAAAAGTGGTTCAGCCTTTCCCTGGTGCTAAAGGCGTGGTGCTGCCCCTCTGCCATGCTGCAGTTATGACATTCTCCCCTCCAGCTCGCACACCGCAGGCTTCAGCACTCACAGCACAGCTCTTCTCATTTTCCTGGGTCGCACGAGAATGACCACAACCTCCAGCAGCTTCAACAAGCTGCAGAGGACCTCAGCCATGAGCCATTCTTCCAGCTCACTGAGCAGGAGAGGTTTCCATCCCACAGCCAAACCCAGCCAAGCAGCTGGTGAGCCAACGGAGCTGGCATGGAACCCAGCCCTCCCACTGCATCACCTGTGGCTGCAAGTCAGGCTTGCAGCCTGCTGAAGGAAACGCAGCTTCGTGAGCGCGGCACAAAACCCTCAATCCAGACTGAAAGTCACCTCTTGGATCCCCTTTAGAAGGTCCCTCCTAGGCAGCTCACCAACCCCTCCTTACCCGCGCTGCCACTGGGCAAGATCCAGCCTGGGGGAGATGCAAAGACAGAGCAGCCCTGCCTTTACATCTTCAGAAACTAATTCCTGGATTTGCCATAAATTCTTTCTGTAATTTCAGGGTGATGCTTCAGGCCAGATCCTCACAGGTACGTTGGCCAGGGGAGGGCTGCAAAGTGCTCACCTCTTGATGAGCAGGAGGGCTCTAGGACAGAGGTAACAAGGCTGACACGAAACCCAGGAGGGATGTGGAATGAGTAAGCATCACCGATGCCTACACCAGGTAGTTGTGGAAAACCCTGTGCTCCCTACAGCACTGACTTGCTCACATGTTCACAAAGGTGGAGGCATGTGTCCCTGCTGCAGGACACGCCTGCATTTCGCTGGGCAGCACAGGGGCACGTGCCTGACCGTGGTCTGCCCACACAGCACCTCCAGGAGCTCACATGCCATGCTGGCCCCTGCACCGGGGCCACGAGGCTCTCGAGCCACCTCCCTGCTGCAAGGCTGCTCCCAGGAATGAGGAAAACGTCCTGCCCAGCTGTGCTGCGCTTGTGCTAAGCTCCCCTACACAGATTCCAGCAGCTCCTTCCAGCAGGAGATGAATCTCAGCCCTTCTCCTGAATTAATAAAAAAATACATTACTGCCTCAATTGGACAAGACAAATAACAGCGTAAGGAATGAAAGAAATGCTCAAATGAAACAAAACGTGGAAGAAATGGATTAGAGGAAAGACAAGCAGATCAGCGGGTGTGCTGGGCACTGCTCTTCAGTGTCACACCCGCCTTGACACAGGCACATCTCCATTTGCACAGCTTCTAATCTCAGCCCTGCAATGCAGCATCCCCTGCCTTCCCAGCTCCCCTCCGCACTCAGCTCCCCAGCTCCAAGCTGCAATGCAGCAGCGTGGGAAAGCCCCGCTCCCCCTTCGCCCCACACCCCTCCACCCCACCACAAGGCAGTGCTGAGCATCCCTGGCCGGGCTCCTTGCCTTGCACATACTCTACCTTCCCGAGCTCACTGCTTCCCAGCCAGAGAACCGGCAACCCCTCCCCTGACTCCCCCTGGGGAGCTGCTTCTTCATGTGCCCAGAGGAGGACGTGACTTTGCAGGGTAGGGGATACAGCAGAATCACACTGTATCTTATCTCCCACACCCTGCATCCCCACAGCTCTGTACAAAACACTCTCAAGGTGTGAAGTCTGGAGAGGACAAGGACTAAGCTACCCCCCCACAAAGGACAGAACCATCCCCACTCCACCCAGCGAGGGGATCCAGACTCAGCAGCTTCACTGCTGGGCTCTACCTGCAGCTGCCACCAGTACCAGAAACACCGTACACACACGGCCCTGGGACATTGCCGCCACCGCACACACAGAGCACCAAATGCCACATGTGCAGTGGCACAAAGGATGCTCTGGACTGGACAAGCGACCAGTTCGGAGGATGTGTCAGCAGGTCCACCCAACACCACAGACCCAGGCAAGCAGCATAGGCTGACCGAGACTGCAGCCCTACAGAAAACCGCTTGGTCGCTCCCAGGCACGACCATGGCTCAGCCAGGCAAGCCAGGAGGCACACACTGGCCACGGCAGACAGGCCAGCACTAGAGGTTGGCGTCACTCACAGGTTACACACCTCGGAGGGTGCACACTCTGGCTCCGTGCTGAGCTAGAACAAATCCTTCCCCCATGCAGCAGGCACAAGCATCAGCCAAGCGCTGTCCTCAGATGCTCGAGTGAGAGCAGGCAGGGAGAACTGTGGGCAGGGAGGACCAGGGAAATTGTTGTCTGGCACCGCAAGAAGCTTCATAGGAAGGCAATGAGCTGGTAACCTAAATGGACATAACAGGGCAATGACAGAGGGGACTTGTGCCAGGGAAGCGCTGTGGTCACAGAGACATGTACCACAG
Organism: Buteo buteo; assembly: GCF_964188355.1. NCBI lineage: Eukaryota > Metazoa > Chordata > Aves > Accipitriformes > Accipitridae > Buteo > Buteo buteo. The sequence continues at coordinate 7,124,342 of NC_134193.1, forward strand.
CTGAGAAGCTAAAGACACAAAGCTGAGGACAGGGGACATCAGGAAGGAACTCTCCAGAAAGACCCAGAACTGCCACTGGTTCCCCAAGTGCCACCCAGCCACACATTGCTGATGAGGCACCTGGACCAGGCAGGACCCATGGGTGTGCTTCTGCAAGAGCAAAACATCCCAGGAGCAGTTGCTCCCAGGGGACGGCAGGGCCTTGAGGGCACGTTGCCCAGGCCCCAGTGTAGTCACATCCATCAGCAGATCCCAAATAGCATTTCCAGAATTGCATTCAATTTTGCATTCTTTTACACATTTCTCAGTGGACAAATGTTGGATTTGGGGGCAAGATGCAGACAGTCACTAGGAAAGCTCCATTTGAACAGCGATTTTCAGGCTCTTTGTGGGAGAAATTTGTTTCAGCAGTGCACCCCCAAATATTTTTGCCTTCAACTGTTTGCTCTGCTAGTTTTCCATGGGAAATTTTGAAAGAGAGATCTGGACTATTTTTATTTTTTTAGCACTTTTTCTGCACTGCTGTTATCACTGGGAACATGGCACATCCCAAACAGCTTCAGCAGAAAGCTCTGGGGCCCTCGGGTCACATTTCCAGACCTTCTCCACAGTCACTGCAGCCATCTCAGCCAGAGAGAGGAGATCTGTACTACTCACTGTCAGCTTTCAGGAGCAGGCTGGAAGCAGCGACACAGCCACATACCTCTCCCCTTTCTCCTCACCCCTACTCCAAATGCAGGAGTCCAGCTCTGTGGCCAGAAGGAAATAAATCCTCACCCCAACGACCTCATCACAGAGGCACCATCACACAGGGGCCTTAAGAGAGGAATAACATTAACGTGACAGCGATATCAGGACAGCCGCACCACTTTGAGGCAATAACCCACTCCCGTCACCATGAAGAGCTACTTGGTCTCTGACCTCCTTACAGTCTCCTGCCAGGGAGCCTGGCTATTGCTGCATAGCACCGCAACGGGCCCGTTAGCGCTTAATGAAACAGCCATGAACGCTGTGGGGCAGAGGTGATCCTTTTAATCCCACACCATGTGCCTGGCCAGCAAGGATGGTCATCAGGAGGGGATCTCCTTGGGAAGGGATATCTTGGTGAGCCCATTTCCACTGGAGCCAGGAACATGCTTGCCCGGGACGTGTCAGACACCAGCCAAGTATCTTTCCAGCGCTGTGGTTTCTTTTTTAAAATGACCACGGTCAGACATGACATGAAGCTCCTGTCCTTCAAGGAGCCCATCTGCTTGTACCAGCCCCTTGGCTTTCCTCCCCACCACCGATGGGCTGCTGGCACCCGCTGCTCAGCCAGCCGCCAGCACCAGCATAGCTGGAGTCTGCCCTGCCTGCGTGTCAGCACCATGGAGGTACCAGGTCTCTGTGGGCACATGCTGCCCAGCAAGGACAACCCCACTGGGCCACTTGGGGAAGGGTGGCATTGCCCACCCGCTGCCAGCCGAGGGCTGCAGGACTGAGACAGGTTATAGCTGCACCTGTGGAGTTTGGCAGGGCTGTAAAGACTCCTGCAGCGAGCATTTCACGGAACACCATCTCCCCTGGGATCACACGTGTGTCAGCCTGGGCTCTGGCCCATGCAACACCCACCACTTATTTGTTTATGTGAATTAGCAGCTACTTAAGAGGCACCATATATGGCAAGAGATGGTGAAGGAAATGGCTGCAGAAAGTAGCTGCAGGATCTTGGAGGTGCTCTGGGGACCTCTAGGTAAGTGCAGCAATCACACTGAGCACCACACCCCAGTGCTAACGAATGCACACACAGCCCATATGTGCCTCTGCACCTGCACACTCTTGTCCACCGCATGTGAAGATGGGCACGGCAAGCTTTGTACAGCAAGCTCTTCCACCACGCTGGCCACGCGCCCTCCATACCCTTCATCCTGTGGCCGGGCGCTGGGGTAATTAGCAACCCCAGCTGCCAGCCAGCTTTGATGAGAAGCTTTGGTCTTTGGTTGATGTGAAATGTATAATTTGGATGATGGAAATAGCCTCTACAAAGCATATGTGGTTGCTGCGTCCCAGTGACCTCTCCCGTCTTGCGCAGGCTGCTCTGCTTTAAACGTGGTTACATCTCCAGCAGCTCTACAAAGGCTTTGGTGCCATCAAACAGATGACACAGCAGCAGCAACCGAATGAGAGGTAACATTTGGCTACTACTAAATAAACTGTATTTTTGGCCAGCAAAGTCTTGGGAGTGCTTCTGGCAGGAGGAGCACGAGGTGGAGATGAGAACTCAGGTGTTGAGACCAAAGATGCACAAGGTCTCTGCAAACCATCATGCCTGATGGAGCAGGGAGCTCGGGTTAGGCAGAGGCAGCACAGGCTTCTTAACACAGGTCAACAGTTCAGGGACAACAAGATCTGCAGAGGCTGAAAGTCTCTGCAACTCCCATCTCTTTCTTCCCAGCACAAATCAAGTTTGCAGGTCTTCTGGTGTCACTCTGGATAGGTTGTTCTCCAGCACACGTGGCCAAACAGCTCAGCCTGATGTTTCTCATGCCAAAGGAATCCATGAAAACAGTGGAGAAACCTTCACTCCCTCCCAAGCACCTCCTGTAGCAACCAGGAGAAAGCCCCTCTCCTGGCCCTACCCACCAGCCCTAGCAGGGCGTGAAGCCCACTCTCCTGAGCAAGCAGGATCCTGTCCCTTCTGGGTCTGTCCCCACCACAGGAACAACCTCCTCCTTGAGGGGTCAGGTTGTGGAAGGTACCGTCAACCCTGGTGAAGGTTTCATCTGCCTGGATCGCACCAGACAACAAGCAAAGGGGTCAAGACCAGAAGCTCAGCGTGTGTCCAGGCTTGCGTGCCCCCAAGGTGTGGTTCTGCCATCGGCACCTGTGAAGTGACGAAGCAGCCACCACTGCTGTCACACTGCTCCCTCCTCTGCACATATCCGAGCTCCTGTCGGCATCCCCACCACAGGGGCTGTCAAGGATGTGCCAGGTCACGATTAGCTTGGTTAAGTAGGTATGACTCAACAGCACAACTCCCATGCATGTGAGAGGTACAGCGCCATGGAAGGAAAGCGACGTTTCAGCAGGGTTAAGCTACTGCCCTGTCCACCCCAGGCGTTGTCTCCACCTGACACTGGACAAACAGCCCTCAGTCCTCACCACAGGAAGCCCAGCAGTCCGTATGTCCTGGAAAATTATCTATTTCAGCAAATACACAGAGTAGGGGGGTTCAGAGGACAGATTCAGCAGAGTTTGGCCCTCACGGACCAGCTAACCAAGCTTTCAGATGGTAAGCGCAGTCTGAAGGGATGCTTAACACCTCTCAAGGTCAAGGTCAGCCCTGTGGCCCTGAAGCAGGCCCTGACGCAGGCAGGGGCTAGGCAACGACCCCAGAAACCAAAGCAGGTGTTGGGGTCACTTCCGCAACCCATGGTCTTAGCGCGTGCACAAGTCCCTGTCCTGCAGGCAGGATCTCGTACATCCAACAACTGCCATAAACCAAGAGTCACTTCCACATGGGCCAGTCCTGCACCATCAGGGAAGCTGCAAGAATTTCTCTTGGGGGTGCTGAGGAAACCCCCATCTAAGAGCAGAGCGTCACAGGGGGACACTGAGATCCCCCAAGCATGCCAACACCAGTGAGTAGAGATCTGTTAGTCCCATAAGTGACAAATCCTCCCATAATCCTGCCCTGCTCCCATGGAGTCTTGTGTTATCCCAGCATTAGGGGTGAGGATGGATGTCCATGAGCCCAGCTGCAGGACCACCGTGGCAGCCTGAGCCCCTCCTGCAAGGCCAGCCTCACATGTCCAGCTTGCTCATCCTCACGGTCTGCCTGCCCACACCTTGAGCTCACTCTGTGGCTTTCCACGAGCTGTTTGCACAGCCCCAGTGAGCCCTGGGATGCTCCAGCAGCTGGAGCAGACCCCTGCCAGGGAGAGGATCGGGCAGGGTGCACACCACCACCGCTGCTGCTCCTGTGGCTGTGCATAGCCGGGGGCTAGGGGCGATGGTCTGGGAGGCTCCACGCCTGTGTGCCGACACGCACCGGTGCATGTTGTGCCAGAGCCCTGCACTGGAGCAGGGGCTGTGACACCCCGAAGCCTCCTGGAGCGGCAGGGTGTGCAGCAGGGAACTGGACTCAACAAGCACGGCTTTACGGGCGCCTGACTTCAGCACGTACTCCAGCTCACTCCCCCTCTCCAAACCTCCCCCACAGCCCTCAGCTGGAGCAAATCTCTCCCCTTTCTCCACACAGCAGAGCTCTGCTCACAATGCAGCTAGGAGAAGGCATCTCAAGCCAGCTCTCCAAGTGCCGGAGAAGCTCCTGGCCCCCTAAAAGGGGGTCCCAGGCAAGGAACCTGAAGGGACTGGACAAACCAGGGGTCCCAGCCCTGCCTGTACCACTGCTCCTCTCCGCCACCAGCCACTGGAGCTTTAAACCTGGCTTGCTCAGGCACCGGGAGCACCGTGATGGCTATGCAGAGCTCGTTTGCCACCTTCTCATGCCAGTTTGCCAGATCAAACAGAGCTCTTTGCAGCTGCAAGCCCTCCATGGTCCCTGCGCAGCCCAGCCCACTGAGCCCATGGGCGCTGCTGGTCGGGACACAGGGGAGAGCGGGCTTCAGCGGGAAGCAGAGGGCTCCCAAGGCTGCCACGGTTTCCTAGAGATCACCACACAGCCACGAGGGAAACATGAGGGCTGGGCACGCCTGTACCAAGACCCAGCGCCACAGCCCATGAAGGGGGCAGCGGGTCCTGAGATCAGAGCCATGGCCAGTGCCAGGGGCCAGCACTTATTGATCTGATGAAAACCCACCGTGCACACAACGAGCTCTTGACCGCACAGGCTCAGGGATCAAACCTGCCAGGATAGCAAGACGCGGGCAGCCATGGACTGAAAACAGCTCACGCGAACGCTGTGGCGGCATCCTTGGAGAACCCTTCTCAGCCAGAGCCCGAGACCTTGGAGGAGCTCTGGATTTGAAGCCTCCTGCCCAAAGTGCGGGACCCTAAAGCGTGGCACCTCCGAGCGAGAACGGCCAAGGTCAACCCCCAGGGCGAGCCACCCCGATGGTGCGGAGCGGCTGTAGCATCTGGCCGGTCAACCTCCATTGTCTTTGGCGGGGTGTAGAGACAAGGGGTGACAGAAAAGACACGTGGGCAGGATGACCGCCACCTGCCATTCCTCCTCGTGAAGAGGCTGGAGCCAAGGCGAGAGGAGGCCACGCGCCGGCCCTCAGACTGGCCGAGGGCATCTTCCCCCTGAGCGAGGCCGACGGCGGCTTCTCCCTCAGCATCCCTCCACCTCTCCAGCGCCTGCGACACCGACGCAGCCTCCGGCGGGTCCCTCCTGGGGGTGGCGGGAGCTCCCCGACGCTTCAGGCAGCCGGACTCCCACCATTTCCCCACCCCCTGACCGCGAGGCCGGCGGGGCGCGATAGCCGCACTCACCCAGCATCTGGCTGAAGAGGAGCTGCTCCAGGTCGCCCAGCACCGTCACCACCAGCTCGGGGTCCACCTTCAGGTAGGGCTTCTCCTCAGCGCCCGCCGCCACCGCCGGCCCCTTCCCGCCCAGCAGCTCGTCGTCGCACTTGCCGCCTCCGCCGCCCCCGCCCGCCTCGGGGGCCTTGCTGAGGGGCTTCACCTCCGCGTAGGGCCCGCGGGGGATGCGGCTGGGCTTGCCGGCGGGCGGCGGCTTGGCGGGGCCGGCGGGGCGCGGCGACAGCAGCGAGTGCTCGGAGCGGGACAGGCTCCGCGACATGGCGGGCGCCTCCCGGCCGCGGGGGCCGCCGCCGCCCCGGCCGCCCCCCCCCGCCGCCGCCCCCGTTGCCGCCGCCTTGGCCATGTCGTCGCTCCAGCGGGGCTCGTAGAGCTGCCGCTTCTTCTCGGCGTCGGTGAGGAAGGCCAGGTTGGTGAGCGACTTCTGCTTGCGCAGGTTGGAGCCGGCCGGCAGCCGCCCCTCCGCGCTGCTCGCCTTGAAGACGCGCAGCTCCGCGCCCCGCGGCCCCGCCGCCGCCGACGACGACTTCCCCCGCTTCGGCATCACCGCGCCGCCGTCGGGGCCCCGCCGGTAGCCGCGCTCCTCCTCGCCCAGCTCCACGTCGGGAAGGCTCTTGAGGTTGCTCCCCAGCATCCCCGCGCTGCAACCATTTAACCCGCCGGGCGCTGCTGCTGCTGCTGCTGCTGCTGCTGCGGCACCGAGGACACACCGGGCGAGACAGAGAGAGAAGCGCCGTCAGCGCCCGCCCCACCGGCGCGGGGCGGAGCGGAGCGGGACGGGGAGGAGATGGTGGGGGGGTGGGAGCGGAGCGGAGCGGCGCGACCCCACCTCCCTGCTCCGCCGCCGGCGGGACACTGCGAACCAGCGGAATGTCAGGGGCAAACAAAAAGGGCCCGCCCTCCTCCGCGCCCGGCTGGCGCGGGCAGGGGGCGGGGCGCGGCGCGCGCGCCCGCGGCGGGGAGGGAGAGAGGGGAGGGGAGAGGAGGGGGCGCGCGCCGCGGGGCGGGGCGAGGCGGGGGCGCGCGCCACCGCCGGGGACGTGCAGCGCCGAGCACGGCGGAGCGGGGGCGGCGGGGACGCGCGGGACCCCGGCGGCGGAGGGACCGTGCGAGACCCCGGGCCGTGCGGGACCCGCAGGACCATGTGGGACCCCGGGGTCAGCGGGACTGTGCGGGACCCCGGGGCGATGCAGGACCCCCGGGGCGAGGGATGAAGCTGGAAGGCGCGGTGCTGCGTGCACCCCCATGGGTGCCGGGGGGAGCTGCCCCCCACCGAGCCGGCGATGGCCTCGGCGACCAGAGCCTGCCCGCTCCCTCCCGCCGCCCCTTGCAGGCAGGGACGTGCTGGGTGCTGGCTGGGAGGTGGGTGAAGCCAGCGGGGGGACCCACGTCCCAGCACCCTACGTGTGAAGCACCCCCTCTCCCGCCTGCCGCGGTCCCCGCACCCAGCCCCGACACTGCACACCCATCCCCAGGGGGGCCAAAACTTCCCCGTTTCACCCCAAACAGTGCAGGAAGGGCCCGGGGTGGCCCCAGGAGCCCCCCCGAGGGACACTGTGGCCCCCAAGCCCAGCAGGGCCTCTCCAGTGATCTGGGGGAATTAAGGGGGGTGAAAAAGAGGGTGAGCGGGATCTGGTTATCATCATTTTTCATTAATTACCCGTCCCTTGGGAGGGGTGAATTAAGTCTATTTGGTGACCTCACGCAGGCTGCCATGGCAACCGCCGGAAAATATTGCATTAGAGCCCATCACTATGCTGCCGAGATAAGGAGCCGGGAGGGCCGGGGGTGGCAAGAGCCCCCCAGCCTGGCCCCCTGTATGGCAGCACAGCCACCCTGGGTGATTTAGGGTTCAGCCCATGGTGATGCTGAGGAGCCCCAGAATAACCCAGCCTGGATGGGACAGCAAAGGGTGGCCAAAAAAAAGGGTGTTTTGCACCAAAAGGTGCTGCTGGGGCGGGTTGGGTGCACAAGCCGCCCCGCTGCACCCCGAAGCCACTCTAAGTTTGGGGCACTGTTACAGCCCTTGCTGAGCTACGAGGCCATAGCCTGGGTGTCATGTCATTTTGGGGCTGGCGAGGTGACCCTTGGGGCCTCCCAATGTTCCCTGTCCCCTCTGGCTCGGCCCAACAGAGCCCCAGAAGGTGCCATGTCCCCCGGGTGCCTGGGGGAGGTGTGGAGCAAGGGAAAGTATCCGGCCCTTTCCCCAGCACAGAACCCGCTTGGCCTCATCCCAAAACCTCCCCCAAGGCAAGCAGGGCAGCTGCGCTGGGAGCACGCCAGTCCCGCTCACTCCCCTCCTGCTTTCTCCCAGAAAATCCTCCCGCTTGCCACAGGTTTTGGTGCTTCCCAAATCGGGGCTCAGCGCTGAACCCCATTACCCTCTAGCTGTGCAGTGGTGGTGCCGGGACCCTATTGCAAAGCTGAGCTGTGCCATGAGCCGTGGTGGCTCTGACCGACTTCTGTCCCTTCGAATCACCCGGTGAAGCTCCCAGCTCTTTTTTTTCCCCTTCCCTGCACATCCCTGGAGCATCCCACCATCCTCCACTGCTGCTGCCCTGGCAACCACCGCCCCAGCATCCCCTCCAGCAGCTGCCCCCCCAAAATCACTCCCAAAAGCAAGCACCAGAGGGGACTGGGGTGTCCCCAACATTGCAGCAGGGAGCTTGTATTTGGGCTCATTCGGTCCCCAAGAAAGGGGGTGTCCCTGCAGTGGGTGTGGGGAGCCAGCGGTGCCGCGGCACCCGCCTCCGCGCCGGCTCTCTGCCGGCTTCTTGGAAATGGGTCATCCCTGGAGCTCGCTGGGAAACTGGGAAGGAGCCAAGCGGGGTGATGTCCCAGCAGCGTCATCAGAGGGGACCGTCCCCCAGTGCCGGAGCCACCACAGGGCATGCTGACGTGGATCCTGTGCCCGGGTGAGGCCACGCCACCAGGTGTAGTTTTTTTGGCCACAGGGGTCACCAGACACGGCAGCTGCAGCCGTGTCGTTCCCAAGGGAGTTGGGGCACCTCCTGTGTGGGGTTCCCTTCCGCTGCCGCACCGACCTCCAGCCCCGGCTTCCATTCTGGCACGGGGCTGCGGGGGTCCGTGCTCTGGCACGAGCCTCTGCCCCTCAGCACTGTCCCGGCAGCCCCCCGGCAGGACGTCCTCATCCCCAGCAAACCCCCCCTCAGACTCACTCAGGCCTCTGGCTTTGGGGTCAGGGTCAGGTCCGTCCACAGGACCAGGACACTCGTCACCCGGGGACGTGGCCCTTTCCTCCTCCTGGTCCTCCTGCAGTCTGGGGGCAGAGGAGGGGTGAGAGTGAGGGAGCAGGGGTGCATCACAGGGTGCATCCAGCTGAGGACCCCCAGGAGATGGAGACACAGTGCCTTGAGCTCTCCTAGGGTTTGGGGACAATGGTGCCATGGCAAGGGGGGGTCCCAGGGCACCCCACTCACCTCTGACCCCATGCCCTGCCCCACACCAGCTCCATGGGTGCTTCAAGAGCCCCCAGCACCTCAAACCCAGCGGGAACCCTCCTTTTGGGGCAGAGCCCCCAGACCCAACCCCATCATTCCCCCATGGCCACCCCTGCCATTCCCACCTCCCTTCCCATGTCCCCCTGTCACCATGTCCCCCTATCTCCAAGCCTGCCCCCCAGCCCCATGCCCCCATTCCCCAGGGACTCACCGGTACTGGAAGGGTGCCACGGTGGCGGTGACAGGACGGCTGTGTGAGGGGCCTGAGGAGAAGGTGATGGTCCCCGACCCAAACATGGGGCCCCTGCCCTGTGAGCCACCATGTGGCTCATCCCCTGTCCCCACTGTGGCCACCCCACTGCCCTTCCCAGGGGACACCCCTGGCCATCCCCCATCCCTGCCCTGTGCTGGGGGGCCTTTGGGCAGCTCGGTGGGCTCCCCCACCCTGCCTGCCCCTCTCCTCCTGCTGCCCACCACCTCTGGCCACTTCCCAGGGGACACCAGGGGTCTCGCCAGGGTTTTCTGTCCCCCGCGGGGGGGAATGCCAGGGCTGCCCTCCCTGCCCTTTGCCGGCTCGCGACCAGTGGCTCTGCCAGTGCCTTTGGGCTTGAGGGCCTTGGGGCTGGGGACCAGCACCTTCCCCGGCCGGGGAGATGGAGCCCCATGGGGGACAGGGGGCCCCGGCATGCTCGGGGGGGCAACAGCATGTGGCTTGCTGTGGGCCACGGCGCGGGGCACTGGGATGGCAGAGACGTAGTGGCTGCGGCCAGCAGGGTTGACGTTGGCTGTCCCATTCATCCTGGTGAGGTGGCTGCCGGTGAGGCTGTGGGGGGAGAGGAGGGTTGAGCAGGACCCGGCACGGTGAGGGGATGGGCATGGGGGGCACCCACATCCTGACGGCCACACTGGAGCCTGGTCTTGGCCCCCAGTGACTGTAGGTAGTTAATGTCCCCATCCCAGGAGGAGGCCACTGCATCCCACACCCCAGGGTGAGGACACACCTCATGTCCCCCCACAGGGATCCACAGGACCAGGGCACATGTAATGTCCTGCCCCAGGGACCCTGCGCAGCCCCATCCCCATGTCCCCAGGTCCCTATGGCAGGTCCCTGCAGCAAGGCCACATGGGCGCAGACCCTCAGCAGGTAAGGCTGCACCACAGGCAGGATGGGCCCCTCTTGGCCACCCAAAACTTTCTCCTGGTCCCCAAAACCACCTCCTGGTCCCCAAAACCACCTCCTGGTCCCCAAAACCACCTCCTGGTCAATTGAGACCATCTCCTGATCACCTGAGACCACCTTCCAGGGGCACAAGGATCAACCAGCTCCATCAACCCATTCCTCAGGCCCTTACTGATGTCTGAGCCCCATCTCTGCCCTCCCCATCCCCAACATCCCCCCAAGTGATGCCACCCACCCCATCTCTCCATGCACCTCATCTTGTCCCACAGTCACTCTCCCTGGCACCACCACCCAGACAGTGCCTCACATCCCCTTGCCTTGGCATTTTGCTCCATGCAGATGAGGACGGGGGGTTGGCACACCACCCCATCCCACTGAAGGCACCCACAGGCAGGAAGGGCTGTCTTTGCCACCACTAGTGACAGGGCCATTGGCACATTCACAGCAAGTGGAGAAGCTCATCCCCCCCGCAGGCTTTGCCTGGGCAGGCAGAGCAGAGCTCAGCAAGAAAATTAGCCGTGGAGCAAAGCTTCATCTCCAACCACCTCCCGCCTGTAGCTCTCTGGGAAAAAAACCTCAAAACACACACAAAATTTTTTTCCAGGGGATGGAGTGGTCTCTAGAAAGACAGGGAGATGTGGCTCCATGGGTGCCTGTGCCAACCTCTGCCCCCTTGCCCCAGTAGAGCCACAGTGAACCTAAAGGCAAATGGGTGCTGGGTGCCACAAATCTCCCAGGACACACTTTTCATGGGTCCCTCCAGCACAGTTTCACTCAGCCTGCTCAAAGGAAAACCCCTGGGCAGGGGAGTGGAAACTTTTTGGGGTCCCCAAGCATCCTAGGGGGGACCATCAGCTCCAGGTCAGCCACCCGCAGTCCCTGTCACCCATGGTGGGGTTCCTCTCCCCCAGAGCTGGCTTCAGGCTGGGTGGGTGCAGCCAGCACAAGCGGATCTTTGTGCGGCTGCTCCAGTGAGCGCATTTGGGGCTGCGCTGGAGCTGAACGAAGCCATTCCTGGTGGGCTGGGGGATGCTGCTGCCCAGATATGGGGCCACACAAGCCGCTCTGTTTGCAGCCTGGGACTGGCAGCCTGGCTGCCTTTCAAACCACCTGGCCAAGATGAAGCTTCTCTGGAGCTGGAGAAGGTTTCTTGGCAAGCCATGGGGTGCAGGGGGATGGCTCCCATCACCCCAATGGGAACAGCACGCAGCCTCAGCCCTGCAACCGTTGCATCTCCCAGCAGAGGGTGTTACATGAGCAAGGTCCAAAAATGCCCCCAAACTGCCTCGTTTTGCCTCTTCCCCAACCTACAGCTGCCCCAAGCCCTGCTCCCCCCAGGCTTTTGGGAGTCTGCAAGGACCAAGCCTTGCCCTGCATCCCCCACAGTGAGCCCCCCCCCCAGGTGGCCATGTCCCTGACACAGGCAGCGCTCAGGTGAATGCACCCAAGTTCCCTTTTGCCAGACCCACATGAGCTGGATCACTTGATCAACAGAGCCATGGGTCACGGGGAGAAGGGCTGATGCAGCAGACAAGTTCTAGGCATCACAGCGCTGACTCCAGCACCAGCCAGGAGCTACAAAGGTCTTTTCAAGGCAATTTTAACTAAGGGGAAGAGGGAACGGACACACACAGCTCTGGGCTTGCTCTCACTGAAGCCTTTGAAATGGCTGGGGAGGTTTTCTCTCTCCCCACATCCTGTCTGTGACGTCTCTGCCTCCGCTCACCGTGGTCATGGCCCTGAGTCACAGCACCAGTGGATGGAGGAAGCTTGGGGGGGTCTCTGGGACAGATCTGTCCCCGAGCTGCTGTGGGGGGTGAGACAGAGACAGGCATTGGGGCTCTGCCACCCCCACGGTGGCAAATAGGTCTGGATCCGGCCCTGGTGCACAACCACAGTACCCAGTGAGGGGCCCTGTGCTGGCACCAGCCCACACCTGAGGGTGATGCGGGGTGGGTGGCAGGAGCCAGGAAGGGGCTGTGTGGGGCTTTCCTTGCACCCATGGGATTTCCTTGCACCCACAAAGGTCACTTCTGGGAGCAAGGCAGCCAGGGCTCAGCACCCAGCACCAGCCAGGAGCTAGAGACCAGCACATCCCTGGGGGCACAATACTTCCAATCCCCACTTTGCAGCCCACCCAGCAGCAAATATCAGCAGCAACCAGCTCTCCTCAGCCCTTCAGCCCTTTCCCAGTTTGTGCCCCACGCCCTACACTTACAAACCCCAATTTTGGAATTTTTTCACTCTCTTTAACCCAGCCCCTTGCCCCAGGAGTGCTGTGCCTGAGGGCAGAGCAGTTCACAGCCTTGAGCTGCAAAATAGCTTGTGCAAATGCCAGCAGGGTCAACCTTCCTACCCATAAGGCTGAGGATGCCTGGGATGGGGCCAAGAGCCAGCAAAGCTCCAGTCTCATGGACACAAGTGGTTAAACCACTGCCCCAACTCACCTATTTCACCCTTGAGGTCCCTTGCATGAACATCTCCAGCTCCAGGGGCTGCTGCTAGTGGGTTTTCTCCTAGCGCAGAGGGAGATCATCTGCCACTGCCTCCATAAAGCTGGTCCTGAGCTCCTCTTCAACCAACTCAGGCAAAAAAAGATCATCTAGGTTTATGCTATGACCTTATCTTCTCCAGCACCCTCTGAGCATCATCAGCATGCAACAACCCTCCAGCCCTGCCTGCTCACCAGGCACGTGGCATTGGGGCTGTAACTAGGTTTTATATATATTTTTTTTTTCCAGTCTATTCACTTTGGGTTTCTCTCTCAGGGGCACAACTTCCATTTCTCCCCTCTGAGCCCATCAGCGGCCACTTCATTGCGATGCTGTGGCTGCAGCAGAAGCCGAAGCTGCCACGTTGGCCACAAAAAAAATCAATCCTCCTCTTGTGCTCACAGAGTTGAGGTTTTCCAGGATATGCCAATGCCTGCTGGAAGCCAAGCTCTGGAGCTGTTCCCTCCCTGCAGCAGATACCTCGAGGGTCTCTGAGGACACCCATCTCTTCTCTGCAGCTGGCTAAGCATGGGTGACCCTTCCTTGGGCTTCACCCTGCTTTAGGGATGCCAGGGGCTCCCCCGCGTCTGGGCAAAGGGAGATAAGGGAGATGTGGATGCAGCCCTGCTCCCCCAGGCTGTAACACCAGCTGGACCCTTGGGCTGGTGTCCCGCATCCAGGGATGCCACCAAAGGGATAAACCAAAGCAACTCCCACCAAGTTCCTATTTCGTCCCATCAGTCCCAGGAGGAGCCCCTCCCATGCCAGGCAGCCCTCCTACTCATCCCATCATTTTATTAACGAGCACAAACTAAAACCATTCCCGGGAGAGATTCAGCCCATTCTTCTTCCAAACAAATTCTTCATTCACATCTAGATTGATTTCTACCCCATCCAAACTCTGCCCCCAGGGACCGGGTACCCCCCAGTGTGTGCCCCGTGTACTGTGGTGGCAAGGGAGCAGGCAAGTGCCATGTCATGCTGCGTCACGCTGGCATCCTGCCACCAGTTTGCCTGGCTAAAGCAGGTTATGGCTTGACCTAGATAGACATGGGCAGCTCCTTTGCAATTAGCTCGAAAGGGAAACGACTTTCTCCTTTAATGCAACCTGGCTGCAGGGCCTCTGTGTCCCCAGAGCAGCTCTTGGGAACCGGCTGCCACTCACCCTCTGGGTAACGTAAGCACCAGAAATTTGCACCAGATACTTTGCTTTTGGGACTTCCAACTGTTGGGTGGGTTTTTGGCCCCATCCCCTCCCCAGGTACCAGCTTGGGATCGGTGAGTCCCATGGTGGTGGAAAGCAGCAAATACACACAAGGTATTTTAGCACAAGGGGATATTTTGGAGAAGCCACAGCGGTGCTGCGTGCAGCAGAGCCCTACCTCGATGCTGGGGCTGAGCCCCCCTGGGCAGCTGGAGATGCTTGTCTCCCAGCCGGAGGGAGGATACTCATCCCAGCTATCTCCAGAGCTCAGGTCTGGAGCACTGGGCCAGTATCTACTGGCTCCAGTGCTGAACTCAAGTTTTCCCTGAATTAAAGACCTTTAAGCCCAGAGACGATGTGGTTTCTGATCCCTTTGGATGTTGCCATCTGCAGAGACATGGATGTTCACATTGAAGGAAAACAAAACAGCCTTGGCTGAGCCACGTCCTTCATCCCAGGACAAACACAACCCAGCACATCCCTGAAGGCATCTCCTTCAAAGAGGCATCTGTTGTGCTCCGAGCTCAAGCTAATTCCTCGGCCCGGTGTCCAAATGCATCTCACATGTGCGATTTCAGCAGCCAGAAATGAATACAGGGACCTGGAGCCCAGGTCTCATTTCATGTCCCCATTTCACACGTGAGCAGTCACTGGAGTGTCCCCAGCATGAAATCAAATCTGGTTTGGAGCCATCCATCACCTGAGCAGAGCTGGAAACAGCCGCTCCCCCTGGCTCTCGGCCCTCCTGACCCTGCGCTGGGGCTATGCTGAGTGGCTGAAGCCCCCAGCTCCTCCACGATGCCTTGGAGAGATCCAACCTCCGGCTCTCCCATGGTCTCAAGAGAACAGCTAATGGCTCTGCAAGTGCTTCACTCTGTTCCTGAAGCATTTTGGGGTGACTTTTATAAACCAGATTAAATTTGCTTCTCTCTTATCTCTCGCAGCCGAGATCCCTGCTGGGTATGAAACTCTGCCCTGCGTTCCTGGGATAATTGTGACAGGAGTCTGAGCATGAACACTTAGTGATGCAAAAAGGTATTAAACCCTTCAGCCTCTGCTGGCATCTTGCTGCTGCTCTGTGCCTCAGTTTCCCCACCCTGACATGGTCTCTGCCAGGAGTAAGCAAGCTGAAACCAGGCTGATAAATAGGAATCAAGGAGGACAGATCCTTCCCTGGATGTGCTGGGCTGCAGAGCAGCTCTGTAAATTGGGAGTCATCCTTGAGACGCCCGCGGGACCGGCAACATGGTGGGGGCTGCAGTGGAGCCGGCCATGACACACATCCCTGGGGAGATGCTCAGGTGCTACAAAGCATCCTCCATTTTTAAGGATGAGGGTGGACAGGGTCAGCCCAGCAGTGAACCCTGGGGTGTGAACGGCCCGAGCAGCTGAGCCCATGCCAAGAGGCAGATCCTGGTGCCATGACACAGCTGCCCCTCGAAGCTGCCGCATGCACCTCACAGCCCTGTGCAGGATCTGTCCCCGAGCTGCCTTCAGGGATGGCTGTGCTCCAGCACAGCCTCCTCCCTGGCACGCTCGGGAAGGATGACAAAGAAAAGACTCTTTTGTGACACAAGGGACATAAAACTTTCCTAAGAGAAACAGAGGGAACAGGGGCAGAAAGAAGCCTTCAGAAGAGAACAAGCTGTCGATTCAGCCACCAGCCCCATCCCTCCGGCCCCCGCGCCCTGGCCGGGACCTGGCCTGCCTGCCAGCCGGTGTCACTGCCTGGGACATTGCCACCGCCCACGTCGCCGGGCCCCGGGGCTGGGTCCTTCCACCGGCAGATCTCACGGCTCCCCTCGCCCTGCCCCTCTGCAGGGGCAATGCCAGAAGTGGCTGGTTCGATGGCCCAGGCTAGGTGCAGGCAGGTGGTTCTCCTGGGTACAGGCAGCAGACGGGTGAGTGGGTGGGAGGGGAGGCCTGGCAGTCCCAGCTCTGCCTGCCCTGGCTGGCTGTTTCCCCACAGCACGATGATGCTGGGGGCTAGGGGAGCCGCTGAGAGATGAGCTGCAGGCTGGGGTGGGAGAGGAAGGGCAGAAATCGCCTGTTGTCAGAGCAGAGATGCCCAGCCCTCTAGCCTAATCTCTGCTTTAGCCACTCCACGGCAATCCCATTATGCACTTAACCCACTTTAATAAAACCTTGCTCTGATCAAAGTTTAGCTCTCAGCTGGACCCACCGCAGCAGCTTCTGCCACCGAAAGCCCTGTATGCGGCAGTGAAATCGAGCTCTGCCCAGGGCTGCATTTTGCCTGGCACAAATCCTGCTGCGGGGACGAGGCTGGATTGTCCGGGGCTGGGACAGACCCCGGGAGCTGTGCAAGGGTCTGTGCAAGGGTCTCTGCAAGGACCCCCCATGCCGAAGGCCTCTCCCTGGCCACTGCGCCTGGGGACGTCCCGGCTCTCGGTGGCACGGGCCACACGGCGTCTGGTTTTTCCCGTGACCCCTCCATGTCCCCCCATCCCGTCCCCACCTCGCAGGTATTTCACGGAGGCTGTAAGTGCCTGAGCGTGGCGGGCGTGACATCCCCTGAGCCGGGCCAACCGGGGACCACGACGGGGGAGCGGGGGGCTCGGGGCAGAGGTGTCCTCTCCGCCGGCCTGGAGACCCCGGGGGGGGGACATCGGGGCTGCCCGGTGCCGGCTCGGACCCCCGGCCCCAGCCCGCTGCGGGAGCCGCCGGGGCCGGGGTGCGGGGGGGGGGGGGGGGCAGAGGGGGCAGCCCCGGCCCCGCGGCGCTGGGGACGTTCAGGAGGCGCCGGTGCTGGACAGCTCCGCCCCGCCGCCCGCGGCCCCGCCCCCCTCCCCGCCCGGCCCCGCCCCCCGGCCCCGTGTCACACACCCCCCCCTCCCGGCAGGCACCGCCCCCTCGGCCCGTGTCACCCCCCGCCCGGTGTTCACCCCCCCCCCGCCCGGTACCGCCTCCCCCAGCCGGTGCAGCCCTCCCCGGTGTTCCCCCCCCGAGCCCTGCCCATGGCCAGTGGTGCCTGTCCCCCGCTCTGCCCACCACCGCCCGCCCGGGGCCAGCAGAGCGAGTCCCCAGGGACCAGCCCAGCTCGTCCGGGGTCACACGGCCCCTCCGTCCTGCGGCTGCCCGTCTGGGGCCGGTACCATCTGTCCGGAGCCTGGTGCCATCTGTCCCCCCGGCAGCACTGCCTGTCAGCCCCCAGTGTCCCCAGCACCCTTGGGGACCAAGGTAGGGCCGCCCCGCCGTGGGGTGACACCCCGCTGAACCTTCTCCAGATGCCCCCATGGCAAAGATCTGGCCGGGAGGAGGGCGTGGGTTGTGTTTGGGGGGTCTCCCGCTCTCCTCGGTCTCCCCACTCCCCCTGTGCCGCCTGGTGAGAAGAGCTGTGAAACAGTCCACAGCCCCGCGGCCGGCTCCTCCCGGCACAAGAGCCACCGGGCACTGCAGAGCCCAGGGCCACTTTGGTATCCAGCACCGTGGCCAAAAAGCAACATCTCCCATTGCATCTCCCGAGGGCTTCAAAACCTCCCCAAAATCTCCCCCAAACCTTCCCAAAACCTCAGTGCTGCCATGGGGCCGAGGATCCCCCAGTACCATGTCTTGGCTGGATCAAGCCCTCACCCAGGAGCCATCCCACAGCCTAGGTGCAAGCGCTCAGATGGGAGACATTCAAATAAGCTTCTGCCTGGGCCAAAACTCTATGAAGCCAATTGCGTCATTTATTTAGTCCCATGTTCCTGCCACATCACGGACCCGGCCCTTTGCTCCTGGGATTTTTGAGCAAGAGCAGATGTCAGAGCATCTGCCTCTGCCACCGCCATGTGGAAACGGCCCCCCTGGTCCCCAACCCTTGAAAACTGGAAGCCCCCGATGCGTTTTGGCTTTGCTGATGGGGCAGTGGGGGGAGGCAGCTGCGCGATGGGGCTGCGAAATGCATTAACTCAGCAGATGCTGTCGCATTCGCATGCGTGCGTGTGGGTGTGATGGTTGGGGGGGGAGCTGGGCTTGTCTTCCCCTGTCCTGGCACGGGTGGTGCATCCCCAACGCTCACTGATGAGACCTTCACTGCCTGTCTGCTCCTTCCAACACTCAGCTCTCCAAGCTCACAGCAGGCAGAGCAGGGTCTTTGGGCTAGCAAAAAAGTCACTTCCCACCCCCACCCCCCGAGCAGGCTAAGGAATTAAAAAACCCTGCAGGGAGCGTGGGGTGGGTAACGCTGGGGACACAGCCAAGGGTTGGGCATAACATGGCCCAAAGTGGGAGCTTTAACTCTGAGAGTAGAGACACAGAGCATGGGGTGGGGTTGTGCTATCACTACATCCCTTCCTGCACAGCAGCTGAGCTCCAAGCTGGGGCATTTTTAGACACTGAATCTGCTTCGGGCGATGAACCAGGTGAGGGAAAGTCAAATCCCAGCTCTGATTCCCAACTGACCCTCCCCCAAACCCCTCCCAGTAAAAACCATTCCCACCACAAGAAAATTTCCCTGTCTGATCTTACCTGAGCAAGTGGGATGAATCTTTCCTCAGCCCGATAATCCCTCATATAATAAATAAATCTGCTGCTCTTGCAGCCAGGACTCTTCCCAGCAGTGTTCGCCCCGAGAGCCCCACACACCCAGTGGCAGCCCAAGGGGGTTTCCCTTGGGACAACCGGGTATTTGCAATGGAAAGCAAAAGCCGCGGGGAGCCCTTAATGGGATGAGTGGATTTTCCAGTGAGCTGCAAATCCGCAGTGGCTGCTGGCAAATACCTCCCTGCTTGGGTCTCGGAGGGGTTGCAGCGGTCCCTGCTCCAAGTGTGAGCAGGCAGGCTGCCTGCCCACCACTGCTGCCAGACTCAAGTGACACGGGGCCTGGAGGGAGCCATGTCCCCTGGGGTTTATCAGAACAACCCTAAGTGTGTCCCTGATGCCAACATCCCCAAAGATCCATGGACTGCCACTTACATACGTGGCTGGAAGAGGTGGGCAGGGGCTGGCAATGCCCCCCCCGACCCCAGTAATCCCCTATCAGCCCCAGAGCAGGCAGCAGCTCGGGTCTCACCACCGTCTTACACCTGAAATTAAACCTCCCACCTCCAAGGGATGCAGCTAATGGAGCCACTGTGGGTCCATCACACCTGGAGGATGCCCGGCTTTCCCGGACGGGAGCCTGAGCATCCCTCCAGCATTCTTCAAGCATCCCTCAAGCATCTTGCCTGCCCACAGCGAGCAGCCCCTGCAGCGACGTAGCACTCCTGCCTTCCCCCTCGCCCACCCCGTGGTGCATATCCCCTGGGATGGATGTCCTAGTGCGGAGCCAAGTCCCGAGGGGCCAGCAGTGAGGGAGGGTGCAGAGCCCAGTGGGGCGAGGGGCAAAGGAGGAGAGGGGGAAGGGGTGGAGGAGAAGCCGTGACTTATCACCCGGCCCTGAGCAGGGGGAGTTTCCGCTGCCGGAGGTGACGCCGCCCGGCTGCATCCGCACGGGCCGGCAGCCGTGTCCGGTGGGAGCTGAGGATGAGGATGGGGGATGAGTGCAAACCCAGCTCCTCCAGGTCCCACCTCCGTTCCTCCATGGGAACGTGGGGAATCCAGGCAGATACTGGGAGTCATTAACTCGAGTGCTGGCTCCCACCCCAAACCGGCTCCCCGCAGCACAGTCGAGACCTTCAGAGCCCAATTCCTGCATCCTGGCAGTGAGAGGATGCCAGGCCACCAGTCCCACTGCCCCAGCTGGCCCTGGCAATGGGTGGCTTGTCCCCAACTGTCCCTTCCCCATGCGATGCCTTGGGGCACCCCAACCCCTGGTGCCTGCAGGGCAGTAGCCAGGCTCCTGGCTTTATCCCCTCTGTTGCCAAATCCTGCCCCAGCACACAGCCGGTGTGAAAGGCAGCTCCCGCAGCAGGGGCATGGCTGAGTCCAGCCCCAACCATGGGAGCCACAGAGTAAATCATGGCAGGTTAAAGCACTAGTTGGTGCCGGAGGATTGTGCCACTGTGCTTACATGAGGACACACGGTGACTGCATGTGGCAGCAGGGCAGGAGCCAGGGTGGCACCAGGATGTGCTGCCAAACTTTTCAGGGACAGGGGTTTGCGGGATGTGACCCTGTGATGAAGAAACGTGCAGCCATTGTGGGTGCTCATGGGAACCCAGCACTGAGATGGAATGACCCAGAGCCCCCCAAAACAGTCCTGGGGGACAGCAATGTTGCTGCAGGTGGTTTGGGGGCTGTGCTAGGATGGGTCATTGACCAGGCAAGCTTGGAGCAGTGCAGGGGAGACCAAGTCCGGCAGCCAGCGGCAGCTTCACCCCAGCTCCTGCCCCCCACATCCCCACTGACCTGCTGGGACAGAGCAAAGTTCCAAACCCCCCCTCCTGCCACTCAGCCGGGACCTCTCCCCCTCCAGTTAATGAAAATCCTGTTTTCTCCAATTACTGTCACTTTCTGATGGTGGCAGTGGGTGCCAGGAGCTCCTCCAGCCTCTCTGCCCTGCTGAGCATCCCCTAATCTGGGCAGATAATCTGGCAGCAGTGCCTGATGTCCAGGCCCTGTGGCATGGCTGGCACAAAGCTCGTTAGAGGTCCCTTGCTAAGGAGCAGGGCTTGAGCTGTGCCAGCAAATGCACCAGGGAAGCCGTTGGAGCCCGCTGGGACAGGTTGGTGACTGATCTCTCACCTGGAAACATTTCAGGAGGACCCATGGGTGTTGGCAATTTGTCACCTGCCTGCAGCCCCTGCCTCAGTTTCCCCATGCACTGCCATCAGCCTCGTCACTGCGTCTGGCCACCGACTGCCCCGGCAGGTCCCAGCTCCCTGGAGTGTGTTTCTGGGGGGTGGCACTCCTCTGGGCTGGGTTAGGGCTTGGGGACTGACCCTGCTCAGTGGGGACAGGCTGGTGACATGAGCTGGGATTTCCCTGGGGACACATGGGGTGGCAGGCAGAGCCAGCATGGTCCCAGCTACCCCATCCATGGGGACCCACCTCTGTCACTGCCTGGTTTTCCCCCTGCATGGAGTACCAAGGCCTGTGGGAGGACAGAGGACAGCTGTCCCCAGCTGATACCCAGTGGACATCCCAGCCAGGTGACAGGGAACTGTCACCCATTTGCCAGCAGCATGGCAGAGGGGGTCACCATGGTGGTGGGAATGGATGCTGAGGACTCCCATCCCATACTGGTGTCCCCATCCCAGGCTGATGTCCCCATCCCATGCTGGTGTCCCCATCTTATGTTGGTGTCCCCATCCCAGGCTGACATCCCCATCCCAGGCCAATGTCTCCACCCCAGGCTGATGTCCCCCTGTCACTTTGCTGGTGCTGGAGCTTGTCAGACCTCCCCAGGGAGCGAGTGCAGCTGAGGGGACGTCCCGACGGATCAGTGAGCAAAAGTGGCTCTGTGAGGGTCACGGGCACAGCCCAGCACCCTCCTCCTCACAGCACCGGCTCCAGCTCTCCCAGCTCCACACAGATCCTGGTCCAGCCAGGAAGGAGGAACATGGTCCCAGGGTACTCACCTGTCGGGTGCCTGAGCACAATGGCACTGGGAACAGGACTGGGTGCCCAAGCCTGGTGGCACCACGTCCCGTCCCCAGGACGGCTCCAGCCCAGCCCAGCAGCGGGTTGGTGGCTCAGCTTGGGGCTCCCGCAGCCAGCCCAGCCAGGGCCCTGGGGACTGCAGTGGCCCCGCTGGGGTCAGGGCTCCAGCCAGCCCCAGGCTCAGTGGCTGGACCCTGAGCACCAGCCCAGGGGGGTCACCTGCCCCCCCCCCCCCCCCCGTGGCCCAGGCCCCGCGTCCTGCCCCAGACCCGGGGCCCCGCTCCCATCTGCAGACGGAAACATCTTTTTCCTGTCCATGGGGCTGCAGCGGGGCGGGTGGCAGGAAAAAACCTCGTGTCTCGGCGGGTTATTTATAACCTGCTGCCAGCAAGGCCGGCCAGATCGCCCTGCAGCGTCCCCACTCGCACCTTGAGCCCTCTGCCAGCCCCCACCAGCCCCATCCCTGACCCCATCCCCATCCCCATCCCCGTCCCTGTCCCTGTCCCCATCCCATTCCCGTCCCTGTCCTTGTCCCTATCCCATCCCAGTCCCTGACCCTGACCCTGTCCCTATCCCCATCCCCATTCCCATCCTCATCCCCATCCCATCCTCATCCCTCTCCCCAATCCTGTACCCCTCCCCACACACCAAGACTCAGCCTGGAGACACCCTTAGCAGAAGGAGGAGGCCCAAATCCTGCCTTGGGGACATCATTCTGCTCCCAACGAACACTGGAGCCCACCCAGCTCCATGGTCCCCTTCCCACTCCATTTTTCCCCGTTCAGACCCACCCAGGCCCCTCGGGAGCTGGTTCCCTGTGCCGGAGATGTGCGGCAGGGCCGGATCCAGCCCATGCCCGTGCCCCAGGAGCCTTTTGCCCTGTCCAGTCCCAGGAAAACATCGGGGGGAAACTGAGGCACAGGGTTGGCAAGGCAAGGAGGGCACCGAGGTGGGTGCAGGCTGAGAGCTGGATGAGGCCAGGGCCATGGGCAGCTGACAGGGGCACATACAGGCACAGCAGGCAAAGCAGGCAGCTCTGGCCCACCCATAGAGGCCGCGGGCAGCCCTGCACCCCCATGGCACAGCAGTTACTCAGCGCCTGCAAAATGACTCAGCCAGGATCCGGCTGGGCCAGCCGGGATTTCCTGACTCAGCTTTCCCGGCTGCAAAACTGGGGGGGGTCCGACCCCACCTTGCAACAACATAGACACTGACACACTGTGCCGGGGCATGCAGGGGGTTACCTCCATCCCTGTGACCCCCTGCCCACCCTGGGAGCACCCAGACACTCTCCGGCACTGGGGATGACGGCGCGAGCAGCAACAGCAAAGCCCTGGGGAATGCAGGCAGCACCCCAGAAACTATGGGCAAACCCTGCCTGCGTGGGGGCATGCGCTTGCCCGCTTCGGGCCGGCCAGGGGCATCCAGCAGGGACGGCTGCAGGACCGTCAGCCCGGCACACCCAGGCTCCCTGGCTCTCCTCCCAGTTGGTTTTTTCCTAGGTGAAATCCAGGAAAACGGGAGACCTGGCACATGCATGCTGTGGGTCTTCACCGCTTCCCTCCCACGGGGTGCTGGCACGTTAATGTCCCACGGGGAACACGGCCTGTGCTGAAGTCACCTCTAAGTTTTCCCCCTGTGCCATGCTATCCCAGTTTGGCTGCGGCACCAAGCGAAGCCAGGCTGTGACACTGCTGGCTCCATGGGAGCCATTCCCACAGGGCCTGGGGATGCTCTGTCACCCCAGGGATGCTCGGCCACCCCAGCCACCCTTGCTGAGTGGCTGGGGTGGCCGAGCGTCCCTGGGGTGACAGAGCATCCCCGTGATGGCCGAGCACCCAGGAGGGAGAAGCTATCAGGTTCCCGGCCCCTCTGCTACCGATGAAAACAGCATTTTAAAAAAAGCCAATGTCCCCACTGCCTTCCCAGCTGTCCCCACGCCAGCATGGGGACATGGAGCATCTGGAGCTGCACAGCCCTGGGCACCCATTCAGGGACTACCCATGGGTGCCTGCGGCCCCACAGCACCTTCCCGTGCCAGAAATGAGGGCAGACACCATGAGCAGCTGGCACCGACCTGCTCTGCCTGCGGAGAGGAGATGTGGGGCAGCACAACAGGCATTTTCGCACCCCGGGCCAGCTCTCTGGAGAACCGTCACCCATTTTGGCAGCCCCCGTGCCTCAGTTTCCCCCTGTCACCCTTTGTTGGCACTGCTGTCCTCCTCGGGGCTGGTTTGGGGTGGCAAGGCTGCCGTGGCTGGGGACGGGGCACTGGGACATGGGGACTTGCCAGCCCAGCCACGCTGCTCCTGGGCCACCCACACCACGGCTCCCACTCCCGAAACAGGGTCCCCGCAGAGAGGTGGAGACACCGGGGGGCACAGGGGAGGGGAAACGGGCCGCCTTCCCCGAGGGTCAGGCAGTGCCAACCCGCACAGCTGCTGCCCGTCACCCCCAGTCCCCGCCAAGACGTCCCCTCTGCCACCGCTGGTCCCCGCAGTACAACCCCATCAACCTGGTGCCCCACGTCATCTGCCCTCCCCAGCAGGGTGCCCCCCGTCTCTCCCCGGTCCCCGACGGGGCGTCCCCCATCACCACCGATCCCCACCAGCACGCCCCCTCTGTCACCGCCGGTCCCGGCAGGATGTCCCCCATCACCCCGGCTCCACCGGGATGTCCCCCATGTCACCACCGACCCCCGTCGGGATGTCCCCCATCACCGCCCGTCTTCGCCGGGGGGGGTTCCCTGTGCCTTCCAGGTCCCCGCAGGACGTCCCCCATCACCCCCCGCTCCCCGGCGCGGCGTCCCCCATCGCCTCCCCCCGGTCCCCACCGGCATGTGCCCCCATCACCCCCCCGTCCCACCGGGACGTCCCCCATCGCCCCGCTCCCCGGTGCCCCCGCGGGGCAGAGCCGGCCGCCCGGCGCGGCACTCACCGCTCGCTGCGCCCCGTCCCGCCGCCGCCCCGCCGGCAGCGCCCCACCGGTGCCGCCGCCGGTGCCAGACTGGCAGAGCGGCCGAGGGACCCCGCGACGGGCCGGCCCGGGTCGGGCCGGGCCGGGCCGGGGGAGGAGTCGCGCAGGCCCGTGCCCGGCCTCGCCGCTCCGGCCGCCCGGGGGTGCCCGCCCCCGCCCCCCCCCCGGCCCCCCGGGCCCCGGCCCGGAGCCGCCCCTGCCCCGCTCGGTCCCCCGGGAGCGGCCCCGCCCGGGCCGCGGTGCCGCTCGGCCGCCGGGACGCGGCGCCTGGAGCCGGCGGCGAAGCCTGAGCCCGGGATCCCCCAGGGACCCCCCCCCCGGCCCAGGGATTCCCCCACCGGATCCCCCTCCATGGATCTCCCTATATACCTCCCCGACCCCCCCCGAACTCCCCCCCGGATGCTCGCCCGGATCCCGGCATGGACCCTCCCATGGACCCCCCCTGCCCCATGGATGCCCCGCCCCATGGATTCCCTTGACCCATGGATTTCCTCCCCCCCCGCCCCGATCCCCCCTCCACGACCTCCCCACCATGGATCCCCTCCCCCGCCCCACGGTCCCCTCCCCCGCCGCGCTCCAGGGACCCCCCCGCCGCTGCCCCGGCCCCGCCCCCTCGCCCCGCCCCGGCCCCGCCCCCGCCCCGCCCCTCCCGCCGCGGCCCCGCCCCCTCCCCCCGGTAGCGGCGATGGCGGCGGCGGCGGCGAGCCGGGACGCGGCCTCGGCCAGCAGCGCGGGCGCGTGGGAGCTGCGGCACCTGCACCTCTCGCTGCGCGTGGCCTTCGCGGCGGCGGGCGCGGGGCGGCTGCGCGGGACGGCGCGGCTCGAGCTCCGCTGCGCGCGCGCGGGCGCGGGCCCGCTGCGGCTGGACGCGCACCCCAGCCTGGCCGTGCACCGCGCCGCGCTCCTGCCGCCCCCCGGGACCCCCCCCGGGACCCCCCCCGGGGAGCCGCTGCCCGTCGAGAGCCGCCCCTTCGCCAGCTACGGCAGCGCCCTGCACGTCGCCCTGCCCGGGCCCCTGAGCGCCGGGCGGCTCCTCACCCTCGAGATCGACTACGAGGCGGGCGAGGGGCCCGGGGTGAGCGGGGGGCACGGGGCCCGGGGCGGGCAGAGCCCCCGGAGAGCACGGGTGGGCGAGCGGCTCCCTCACCCGGGCGTCTCCCCCTTCCCCCCCCCCCAGGTGTGTTGGCTCACTCCCGAGCAGACGGCGGGGAAGCAGAAGCCCTACATGTACACGCAAGGCCAGGCCGTCCTCAACAGGTCCTTCTTCCCTGGCTTCGACACCCCCTCGGTCAAATGCACCTATTCGGCCACGGTGCAGGTAAGCGGTGCGCCCGGGAGCGGGCGGGGGCGCAGAGCCAGCCGCCCCCCTCGCGCCTAGCGGGAGCAAAACCCTCCGCCCGTTTGCAGGGTTTGCTCGCGGGGAAGCTGCCGGCTCAAGCGTTGGGGCGTCGCCTCAGCGGCTCCGCTGCCCGGGCCTCCGTGACGCTTGTCGCGCCGGCTTCAAATCCTCCATCGCAGGCCCCCCAGCGGAGAAGGCTCTTGAGAAATAATTCATTTACACTCCTATTTTTCTCTCACATTCGTCTTGAGATGAATACAAGCAGACCCCAGTGGTCCTCTTGCTTCTCCCCAGCCACGCGTGCTGGGCGCCGCTTCGTGTGATGGCCTGCGAGCGGGTGCACGAGCCGGCCGGCCTGCTGAAAGCTCTTCTTTCCCAGGGGGAGGTGGCTGAAATAATCGATGCTTGATGCCAAAATATCAGCTAACTGTTGGAACCAGCTTGGTGTTTAAACCTCTCTGCTCTCCTCCTGCTGCTGCATTTGTCAAAGTAATTCCTTGAATTATCACAGAAAAAAACTATTTTTGCCCCGCAGCAGTCTGAGGGCAGCAGGATGCCTGCTCTTGGCGTGTGTAGTAGCAGGAGGACGACTGGGATGAGCCAAGTTTGGGGGGACACAGCTGGAGAAGGGGGTGACACCAGGTGGCACCACGTCCTGGTGGCGGTGCTGGGGCTGCCAGGCTTCCAGGATGGAAGGAGCAGCCACTGGTCCCCAGGCTTAGTACAAAAACGGGACTAAATAATCCAAATTCCCTCCTTGTGTGCAGGCGGTCGTGCAGTGGTACCAGCACTGGGCTGCCCCGGCATGCCGGGCTGCCACAGGCGAGGGAAGCTGCTTATCAGGGTGACACCAAGCCAAGGCTGATGGCATGCGGTGGCATTGGCTGGTGATGCTGGAATTTATTTATTTATTTTGTCTCTTGCTCTAATTTCTGCCCTTAAAGCTTCAGCTGCGTGTCCCCGCAACAGGTGAGCACGGGGCCCAGCTGTCGCAGAGCCCCGGTGTGATGCTCTGTACCAAGAAAACCATATTCCCCACGGCACCGAGGGGGCTCGCTCCACGTTTAGAAGAAGAGAGACCAGATCAGTCTCCCAGGGCTCGGGCTAGGCTGACAGATTGGCCATGGCTTCTACTTTGGCTTGAGAACAGGAAAAACAAGTTGTTGTGTAAGAAATGGGAGGAGAGCCGGCAGCTGAGGGATCCACATCCTCTGCCCTTTCAGCACCTGCAGCTCCAGCATTTCTTTATCTCACTGGCACCTTGCACGGCAGGTCCGGCTGTCCCGGTGTTTGCACCCAGCCAGTGTTTGAGCGCAAGTGCGGAGTGATGCTGTCGCAGGGATGCAGCTGTGATCCCAAGCTGGAGCTCGGGGTGCTACTGCCCTGCTCTGCTCCTCAAAAGTTGCAGTGCCCACAGACCGGGCCACCTTCAGAGTGCTGGGACGTGTTTGCCATCAGACATTGTGGCGTCCCCGGCTGGGTTAGCCCATGTCCTGCTCTGTACGTTACAGATGTAATAGATGTTTTTATCTATGTGTTCAGGTCCCCGAGGGTTTCACAGCTGTGATGAGTGCCACGAGCTGGGAGAAGCAAGACAATAACACCTTCGTCTTCAAGATGTCCCAGCCGATCCCCTCCTACCTGATCGCTCTGGCCGTTGGGGACATTGTGTCTGCTGAGGTTGGCCCAAGGTAAGCGGCTCTGGAGGAGACCCGAGCGTTAAGCCCTGGCTGTGGGAGCCACATGGTGAAGCTCCTGTGCCGTGCTGTCCCTGTGGCAGCTGCCTGCTGCCTCTTCCTGCACCGCTGGGCTCTGGAGAGCAGGCAGATGCGGAGACACCGACCATAAGCATGTCCCGGTCAGTTCCCCCTCTGCTGTGCCTGTGGTGCTGCATCATCAGACCACGGGCTCTGCTGGATGAGGATGCTTCTTGCTCTTGAGAGTGAGAACCTCGGTGCTGGGTCCCCTCACCTTCGAGGGTGTCCCTGGCTCTGCTTGTTTCACCCCCATGCACATGAATGAGAGCAGTGGGTCCCCGTTCACAGAGGGTCCATGTCTCTTCCCAAGGCCAGTGGTTTGTTTGGATTCCTGGCTGTCACACTAGCCATATAAAAGCCCTTTGACATTCAGACAAGGAAAGAGATTACAGCAGTTTGCACTCTCATTAGCTTCCTTTATCAGCAGACTTTTATTTTGCTGTGGAATAAACGTGCGATTCTTGTCTGATGAAGCAATAGGGTAAAAGTCTGCTAATGGTTAAAGCTTCCTCTTCTACACACTTGGCCAGGAGCCATGTCTGGGCCGAGCCCTGCCTGATCGAGGCTGCGAAGAAGGAGTACGATGGGGTGATTGAGGAGTTCCTGGCAGTTGGAGAGAAGCTCTTTGGACCTTATGTTTGGGGCAGGTACGGCCTCCTGTTCCCAAAGGGCTTTGCTCCCTGGGGCCAGGGAGGGAGCATCCCTCTGTCCCCAGCCATGTCCGCAGGAGGAGGTGGGTCCAACCCAAGCCGTCTGCTCTTCCCCGGCAGGTATGACATCCTGTTCATGCCGCCCTCCTTCCCCTTCGGTGGGATGGAGAATCCCTGCCTCACCTTTGTGACGCCCTGCCTGCTGGCTGGGGACCGCTCGCTGGTGGACGTCATTATCCACGAGATCTCCCACAGCTGGTTTGGCAACCTGGTCACCAACGCCACGTGGGGCGAGTTTTGGCTGAACGAAGGCTTCACCATGTACGCCCAGAGGCGCATTTCCACCGAGGTCTACGGTGCGTGGCCTTGCGCAGCCACGGGGCGCCGAGTCCCCACGTGCGGCCATGCCATTGCAGGCAGGACCTGTGCTGGTCCGGGGTCCATGTGCTGCGGCTCAGCACATCCCTCCAAGCGCTGCGTGCGGGGCCAGAGCCTGCCCTGCATCTTGGAAGAGGTGAAGAGCAGCAGCCTGCAACGCCCCAGGGGTTTCGTGTTAGCAACAGAACTGCCTTCGCTCTGAGAGATGGATGGAGCCCCCGCAGACCTGTGCCAGGGACGTGGGCGCTGCGATCTTGCCCAGCCTCGCCTTCCTCTTGTTCCTGCAGCTCCCTCGGGGAGCTGATCCAAGCTGGCCTGAGCTCCCCTCTGGACACATGGTCACATCCAGCAGCTCAGGTGCTCCCGGCGCAATTTGCTGCAATCAGATAAATTTAAATGGCTCTAAAAGCCTCTTGCTAACCGAGGGCTGGGTTGCCATGCTTCCCTGCAACTCCACCATCCCAATGCCTTGTTTATTGGTTTTCTCCTCTCCCAGCTCATAAGCTAACGCTGTTTCCCTCCCGTAGCAGCACCCGTTGCGCTCGAAGCGCACAGGGATCTGGTTGTGGTCTCCCAACGCCTCCTGCTTGTCTCTGCCCAGGTTCGGCGTACACCTGCCTGGAGGCTGCAACGGGAAGGGCTCTCCTGCGCCAGCACATGGACAACACCGGGGAGGAGCATCCGCTCAACAAGCTGCGGGTGATCATCGAGCCAGGTCTGTGGGGTGTCCCCATCCTCCTGCAGCCAGCTGGGTGTTTGTTTCATGGCTTGCAGTAAAACCGGTGCTGGTGGTGGGACCTGAGTGAGGCAATGGCTCCAGGGGTATGTGACAGGCTTGCACCCAGCACAGAAAGTGGACATCTCGGCACACACAAGGGCTGTTTTGTTTTGCAGATGGGCAGATGATTTCTGAGGGTTTTCCCTTTTTCTAGGTGTCAATCCGGATGACACGTACAATGAAACGCCCTACGAGAAGGGGTACTGCTTCGTGAGCTACTTGGCCCATCTTGTGGGGGACCAGAGCAAGTTCGATGCCTTCCTCCAGGTTGGTACAAGGAGGTACCAGGTGGACCTGCCAAGTCATACAAAACCCCACGGCAGGAGGCTGGAGCACAGCAGGACCCGGGGAAGGACAGGCTGAACAGGGTCGCTGGGGAGAGGAAGAGGAGATGGGAAGTAGAGATGTTCACGGGGGGGAAAGAGATGAGGGCAGAGCTTGGCATTGTGCTGGCAGCAGATGGTGGCAATGCTCAGGGGTGTCCCAGGGGATGCAGGGGGCTGGGCAGCCCCTGGGGGCAGAACGGGGGCTGGTGTGGGCTCAGCAACGCTAAGCCCCCATGAGACGGAGCATGTGTCAGGGGTGAGCGCGTGCAGCATCACGCCCTGGCCGTCTCTGCAGGCCTACGTGAACCGGTTCAAGTTCCAGAGCATCACAGCGGATGACGCCCTTGGTTTCTTCCTGGAGTACTTCCCCGAGCTGAAGGAGAAAGGCGTGGACTCCATCCCAGGTCAGCATGGTGCCGCCTTGGCCAGGGGACTGGGGTGCCACTTTGCAAACCAGCACCCCATGGGCATCGGACCTGTCCTGAGTCCCCTGCAGACCCTGTGCACGTTATTTTGTGTGTTTTATTGGAGACTGCTGCTACTGGCCTCAGCTCTGATGGAGGAGGCACAGCGCTGGCCAGCCTGGGATCAGGCACTAACCTGGGCTCGGGCGCGCACCTGCTTAGCCTGATTTATTTTTCATGCAAATCCAGTCCGTGCTCTGTGCTCAAGTGCTGTTTCATGGGGTTTCCCCACAGACAGCTCAGCCTGGTGACTCTAGCACCAAGATGTGAGCATTTGCCAGTGGATCCACTGGCGAGCACTGGGATGGGGCTCAGCCAGTGCCTCAGGCTCAGCTTAGCCTTGCTACAGAGGTGCAGGCTTGGCAGGAGCTTTTCATGCTGGAGCTGGTTCATCTTGCTGGCAGTGGCGGGGCTGTTAGTGCATGAGCACACATGGAGCCCGGGATGGCTCAGTGGCCTCACCCTGTTAAGTCTTTACTTATCACCATTCCTGGGCAGATTTGCTGGTGCTGGGGATGCTCTCAGAGAAAGCAGTGGGATGTCTGGGCAGCAGCACCCAGTGTGGGGTTCAGAAAACCTGTCCCAGCTCTCCCTCCCTTCCTCCCTGCAGGCTTTGAGTTTGACCGCTGGCTGAACACACCGGGCTGGCCCCCCTTCCTGCCCGACCTCTCACCGGGGGAGCAGCTGATGAAGCCAGCAGATGAGCTGGCAGAGCTCTGGGCAGCCGATGGCTTGAACATGGAGGCGATTGAAGCCATGGACATCACGGTCTGGAGGACATACCAGCTGGTCTACTTCCTGGATCAGGTCCTGCAGAAATCTCCCCTGCCAGAAGGTGAGGGCCAGGTCACTTCCTGGGGCTCTGGTGCTCAGAGGAGACACAGGGTGACATGCCCCGGTCCAGCCAGTTTGCTGGGGATGTGAGGACACGTCAGCAGGATGCAGGGGTGCATGGCCATCAGCCCATCTCCACTGCAGTCCAGCAGTGCAGTTCGTGGTGTCTGGGAAGCCTCGATCAGTGTGGTGGTAGGGTGGAGAGCCAGAGGAAGTGTGTCCCTGGATGTATGGGGACACACGCAGTGGCAGGGAGGAGCCCTGCTGTCCCCAGGCTGGCTCAGCTGGGCTGTTACCTCCCCATGTCATTTCACCTTTCCTTGGCAGTCTTTGCTGAGGGACCTCCCCACCCTTCGTGCTGGCATCCCAAGCCACCAGGCATGTGGCTCTGCAGGTCTGCCTGGCCCCGGGAGGCCCAACATGAGCACCCTCCTGCCCAGAGCCAGCGAGTGCCTCGGATGCTCCCAGAGCTGGGGGTGCTGGAAGGCTAGGGGAGGGTCCAGGGCTGGCCCGAGGCTGGGAGCATCCCAGATTTGCAGCACAGCCATGATGGGCTCACAGGGTCCCCTCAGACCGCAGGCTGGGAGCTGGAGGGAGAGTCCCTGCAGAGATGGCGACGATCCCCCCTCTCACAGGCAATGTGGAAAGGCTGAGCAAGATGTACCCAAAGATCTCCAAGGCCCAGAACGCTGAGCTGCGACTCCGCTGGTGCCAGATCGTCCTCAAGAACAACCTTGAGGCTGAGTACAGCAAAGTCAAGGACTTCCTCCACAGCCAGGTTAGTCCCTGCACAGTGGTGGCTGTGCCCAGCAGTGTGCCATCAGGGGAGAGACTGGTATGGGGCACAGGACCTTCCATGCCAGAGGGCCAGGGGTTGACTCTTGCTCTTGATAGACCTACGGAAGGTTTGGGTTGGAAGGGATCTTCAAAGATCATCTAGCCCAACCCTCCCGCCACGGGCAGGGACATCTTCTGCTAGATCAGGTTCCTCAAAGCCCCATCCAACCTGACCTTGAACACTTTCAGGGCTGGGGCATCCACAACTTCTCTGGGCAACCTATTCCAGTGCCTCACCAACCTCATTGTACAATATTTCTTCCCTATGTCCAATCTAAACCCAAATCCACATTCTGTCAGATTAAACCTCCCCCCTTGTCCTGTCACTACAGGCCTTGGTAAAAGGTCTCTCTTCATCTTTCTTATAAGCCCCTTTATATATGGAAAGGCTGCAGTAAGGTCTCCCTGGAGCCTTCACTTTTCCAGGCTGAACAATGCCAACTCTCTCAGCCTCTCTCCATAGCAGAGGTGTTCCAGCCCTCTGCCCATTTCCATGGCCTCCTCTGGACCTGCTCCAACAAGTCCATGTCTGCCTTGTGCTGGGGGCCCCAGAGCTGGATGCAGTGCTCCAGGTTGGGGGCTCAGGAGAGCAGAGTAGAGGGACAGAATCACCTCCCTCGACCTGCTGACCACGCTTCTTCTGATGCAGCCCAGGATACGGTTGGCTTTCTGGGCTGTGAGTGCACATTGCTGGCTCATGTCCAATTAGTCACCCACTGGTACCCCAAAGCCTTCTCCCCAGGGCTGCTCTCAATCCGTCCATGCCCCAGCCTGTACTGAGAGTGGGATTGCACTTGGCCTTGTTGAACTTCAAGAGCTTCTCATGAGCCCACTTATTCTCCAAGGTCAAGGTCTTCTCCCCTCTCCAGGTGCCATAGTCCCAAGGGCTGCCCATGGTGGCATTTTCCACCGTGTCCCCTTTGTGCTCTCTCCCTGGCCAAGAGCAGGGCGATGCTGGAGGTGTTATGCCCTGCGGGGAGATGTGGGGCTCCTGGGGCTTCACTCCACTGGAGCTGGGGAGGAGGCTGGGGATGTAACCCTGCTCTGTCTCTGCAGGGGAAGCAGAAGTACACTCTGCCCCTCTACCGTGCCATGTGGGCTGGGTCAGAGTCTGCCCGGGCCCTGGCCATGGAGACCTTCTCTGCTACGGCCCCCCAGCTCCATGTCAATGTCCAGAACTACATCAAGAAGATCCTGGGCTTGGAGGTGGTGGAGGACTAGTGCAGCCTGGGCTCTGCTGCCTCCACCAGCTTTCCCTCTGGCAGGACCTCAGTGCTTTCTCCCTCACTGCACACATTTCCTTATTAAAGTTTGTAATTTTTTTTCTCTTTGTGCTTTTCCTGTTCTCGGTAATCCATGGCCAGCCTTAGCGTGACTCCCTGCTCCTCTTGCCCAGGAACCAGGCTGGTGCCCCAGGAGGGGGACTCTGCCGGCCCTGGTCTGTGATGCGCAGGTTGCTCCTCCCTCTTCACACACCAAGGTGTCTACCCCCCCACCCCCCCATCACACTTGGGGCTCACTTTGGAGTCAGGGAAAGGGGTGCATTCCTGCTCTCCCAGCAGCAGTCCCTCTCCTGGGGGGGGCAGTGCTCTGCAGCAGGGCAGGCAGCATGCCAAGCCCCAACAGAGAGCTGCCACCAAACTGGCAGCATTGCGTGGGCTCCCATGCCTGCCCCCAGCTCCGTGCAGGCAGGAGGAGGTGAAGGCACCCGGCTGCACAGTCCCTGGGGAAACCTGTCCCTGGTGGGAGCAGCCATTGGGGGGCTAAGGCCATCTTGTAAACCTGGACCTAAACCACAGGGACAACAGATTTCTGAACAGCAGCATCATGGATGGGGGGTCTCTGCCCCCTGCACAGCCTGACAGGCTTTTAGCTAGGCATCTTCAATTGGAAAATCAACCCCCTGCTCCAGTGAGCAGCCAGGTGCTGACAGCAAATGCCACAAGCCCGAACAGGCATGGAGGTGATGCCGTGCGCTTACTGGGACCTGCTCTTTGCAGTTTGCTGGGATAAATCCCAGAGTGTGGACAATGGTGCAAGTAAAGCATGACTTGAGGGCTTTAAAGATCCAGTGTGGCCTACATATGGCGGAGACTGTAGGAGTAAGACAAAGCTAGACAGCCACAGTTACTTACTCTTTACCGAATGCAGGAATATGAGCATGCTCCCCAAAATTTCAGTACAAAACTGCCCCAGGGCTGCACTAACACCAATAACACCAGTAACCTGCTGGCCATAAAGGCCCCCGAGGCCACCATCCCAAAAGGATGCTCTGAAGTGGCAATAACGAGAACACCCAATGGCCTCAGAAAGCTCAAATAAACCCCACTGCATGTTCTGGCCCTGCTGCCAGGTCTGTGGCAGTAGCTCCTCCAACACCAGCTGCAACTGCCAGTCCTCCAGTCCTGTGATCCCTTAGGAAACCCAGGGGTGCCCTATGGGGCTGGCAAAACCGTCCCTTTCGGACCCTGCATCCACCTGACCCTACAGGCCTGGCCCATTTCCCCCCCCAATAGCCCTGGCACTTCTCTTCCCTCCTTCTCCCGAGACCCAGCCCAGCTCCGCAGGGCCAAACTGCACAGGGACCCACCACAGCCCCCACTGTGCTCCCAGGTGCAGGGGGGGACAGCTCAGGCCCCTGCTGGACAGGTCCCTGTCTCCTCTCTTGGAGGGGTGCACAATCCTAGCACACTGCACAACAACAGCCCAGAGGCAAATCATGACAAAGTAACAGTGCCATGGACCGCAATTTTTCAGACAATAAATCTCACTGACGCAATGCAATTCTGACCGAGCACTACGGTCACTAGAGCCGGGACTAAGCCAAAACCATCTCCAAAGCAAGGACGCCCACAGTGCCCCAGCTCAGAGGGTACAGAGGCTGCACACTCCCTTGCAGATGGGCTCAGGAGTAAGCTCCAAACACCAAATAGTTTGAGAAAATGGAGTCAAAGGGGCTGGTTATGGCATGGTTGCAATCAGGCCATTCTTCCTTACTGGGAACAAGGCTGCACGTGTTTGGGAAATGGGTGTCCTCTAGCGGATTCAGCATTGCTGAAAATAACTTGTAGTATTCTTACAAGTTGTAGCGTATAAACTTTCTCAATTTGCAGATCTTCTGGTTTCCCAGGGAACATGCAGACTGTTGGTACAATTAACATGACCTCTGACAAGAGACTTCATTACCTGTGAGGCATCTGGAAATAAACCCTCTGGTTGAAAATGAGCCCTTGGCTATGATGCCTCTGCCACCTCTGGTCTGACTCACCTGAGCAAGCCATCAGCTGCAAGACAGATCGAGTGGTCCCTAAAGCACCTCCCTTGTATTAAATGAAATCACAGATTCTCCGTCTCACAGAGACTGCAATGCCCTCAGCATAGTGAAGCACGCACATGCACGTCATGCTACAGGATGCTGAACAGGAGCTCACAACTTGTACTGCACCGGGAACACTTTACTGGCCTGAATTAAAAATTATGGCCGCAAGACTGGAAACACAGGAGCTGGGCAGCTGTGCTTCTCAGGAAGGATCTTCCACTGCTCCAGCTCAAGCCAGCTCTTGCCATTCCTGAAAGCCAAGCAGAAAGCAGCACCACGTCAGCGCTGCCTTCTGCTTCACCTCTGCGAACCAGTGCAGCTTAAGGCAGGACAAGATTTTGATTCTCAGCTTCTGTGTCACTCTCTCCTCTGGGCTGCCTTGGTGGCTCTCAGCAGGACTGGGGAGCAGTTCTGATGCTTCACCAACACCAGCTGATCTCTGATGCTCCCCAACCAAGCTGCATCATTCAGCAGCCAGCGAGAGGTAAAGCTCCTCTCCCCTCTGCAGTGTGGGAAGCATCTAGCGCAGCGGGGAGCTGGGAGCTGCAATCAGGAGGGAACAGCAGCTGCTTCTGAACTGGCTGGGAAGGGCGCTCTGCCTTCATTCACCTTCCCGCAAAGGCAATGACTAACGAAGACACTTCAGCATAAAATTAGTAACAAGATGTAGCACACTTATTTTTAACAAAGTGACCTTCATCAAGCTCGGAGCTCTTCTTGCTTAATTTTTTCCAAAATGAAAGCCAAGTCAATCATGAAATGCCAGGAGAAGATGTTAACTCTTTATTAATAAATTGATTTAGAAAAGCTTAGCAAGACAGGATTAATGGATTTGATGGTCAGAAAGGACCCTGTAATCTTCTAGTCTGACCTGCTGCAGAGCACAGGTCTGGACTTCCCACAGCCCACCAATCCAGGCAGTTGCAAGAGGGCTTATCTTTTAATCCATGCCATGGAGTCTCTGAAAAGTCACTACATTCTGGTCCAACGGTCAGCCTCACTGCAAACACCATGCTCTCTGTTTCCAGTTTTGTTTTATCTGACTTCTCCTTACAGCCCCTGGCTGTGTCAGCTGAAGTTCTTTAAATAGTATTCTTTATTGTGTTTCAAAGTATTAATGACTCTCTTACTCATGACTGCTTTCTTTTACAGTATAAAAGTAACAACGGGCTTGATTCTGAACTTAGTTACTCCCCAAACCATGTGGAATAAATTCTTTCCTGTAATGGTTTCAATTTTACAGTTGCGTAACAGAGACCAAACCCTTCTCCACAAAGGTACAAACCGAGCAAATCCACGGGAGAGCAAGTCAGCTGTCCATGCTTCTCTGGGCCGCCTGTTACATTGCGTAGATACTCTGAACAGCTCAGTGTGGAATGGTAAAAAAGAGAGGCAGCTGTAAAATTCTAGTTTTTTTGAGGAACAAATGAGAAGTTCGATTACCAAAGCATGTCATATGTCTGAGCCCAGCTCTGCGCACTGCTTGTCTGATATGTGGTTAGCTAATGACTCTATGATGTCAAGAAGGAGTAGCTGACTTAGGGAGCGGAGATTTGGCAACTTGGAGACCTTCAAGGAAAAGAAAAACACAACAGAAAAAAACAGAAAGAAATTAAAACCCTCCCCAAATCATAGCTGATGTATCACTGTTTTACCCCTGCCACCCCATGTGAAACAGGCAGGTCAGGCAAGTCAAAGGCTGGGCATGTACGGTGTGAAATCACAGTCGTGGAGCTGGGCTGCAGAGGATGGCCCACGGCGCCTCCAGTCATGACTTCCTGCGCTTATAACCCAATTTCAGACTGCTGCATGGAGGGGATGGGAATGGAGAACAGCAGAAATGCTGACCCCAGCACTGCCTCTCTGAGAAAGGAGTGTAATTACTGTTTATATTGACAACTCTACTGCTAATGGATGCCAATTAAGCACTCTCCTGAAAGCAAAGTTGGGGACCAGCACAGCCCTGAACTTGAAGTCTGTGTGTTTCTACTGAGAACACGACTTAGGACCTGATCTCTTCACTCCTGTGTGCTCCTAAGGAGGGGTTGTGCTTAGTGTCCCTGCTGATTTTGCTGGCATGCCTCCTGCAGTCAAAGCAGGTCACTGGAGCGCTAGCCAACAAAAACCATCACCATGTCAGATATATGAGAATCTACAACAAACTTTATGCTCTTAGACTGTTCAGAAGCTCAACTGTTATCAAAAAGGAGCTCTACACATTCCTTCCTTCTCCACAACCTCATAGTAATGAGCCAGTAATCCTTCTTCCTAGTTATTAACATACATGCCCAGCCTTGAAGGCAGACTCTGCCTAAAAGCCTGTCCACTTACCCAACCTGTATTAACTGATCTAATAAAATATTATCACCTCATTCTAAGAAGCTTGACTGTGATAAAGAATAAAGATGTCCCAAGCATATACTGAAACCCAGGAAAGAAATGGCCGAGTACACTTTCAGAAAGAGCTCAGGACATGTGCTTGAAGTAATAACCCCAAAATAAGGGTCTGCGAGGACTGGAAGGGAAAGAGACCCCCATAACACTGGTGGGAATCCTGCCCCTGCACTGAGGCACGCACTGCGGAGGAACAGATCAGGGTGTCAGTACAAATGCTTCAGAACAGCAGTTTTATTAGGGCTTTTGCACAATACTGACACACAAAAGCCTAAAAACACATTGCCCAAACTAAGGAACCTCTGGGAACAGCTCTTCAGTTAATATTCTCACTGTGGGGAAAACTCCTTAACAGTCCGAATCAAGAACAGCATTAATCAAACTAGAAGAACAGGAGATCCCAACGGCCATACACCCGGCCTGTCTAAGCCCTGATGACCCACCGGGCTTGCGCAGCTAGAACAAATCACCCTTCAGAGCCTGTGGCTTGCCAGGGAGCAGAACGGCAAGCATTTGTGCCCAGCCACACATAGAGTCACCCAGTGCTGGGCCAAAAATCACACACTGAAGCCTCTCAGGCCAAAGAAAAACATTGCATAATTAAGATTTCTTAGTGCACATCTGCTTGACAGTCTTCCAGCCACATTTTGATGAAAACTGTTTTAACAGTCAACAGTTTAAATATAAAACTTTTCTACATATTCTGGTTAGTGGAGTACAATTGAGTAACTCCCTCCAGTTCAAATCTCTTTTTCTGAAATGTCGCAATGTTCATTTCCCCCCCGTATGTTCTGGTGAGAATCGTGCTAACCTGTTTGTCTTCCTGTGGCCTCCACTGGGAAGTTGAGACCATGAGGTTTCAGCTCTCGGGGACTGCAATGCATTGACCCCAAACCCCAGGAGATGTCCCAACCAGCAGGCTATCCTGTAACCTGCAGTGGGACCATTCTCCATCCCCTGCTGAAGCTGGGCCACTCTGCAGGATTCATGAGGCCAGAAGAAGATACGTTAAGATCAAGGCAGGGGCTGTAACCTCATGCTGGGGACTATCCATTGGGAGTGTGATTCCTGGATGCTAGCTCCACTTTCAAAGCTTTTTATGCATTTTCAGTTATTTCTGAATGTAAAATGCATCATGCTTGGGCAACTTAGGCATTTAATAAAGAGCCCAAATACCTCCCTCTGTCTCATCTCTAGACACAAACTGGACTTAGCAGTGCTTTCCTTACCCATAGGCAGCAGCAGGAGAATTGTGAGGTTAAATATATAAAGAGAGCGAGCTACTTGAATACTAACTAGGGAATTATTATCAATCAGTGTGCAGCATCCAGAAATCCCAATTCCTATGATTTACGTACCAATTTCAACAATGCTAATAAGTTGTGCAATGAACTGGTGACATGCTGGGAAACTTTCATGGAGGGGTCATATTTCATAGGAACAACTAAACGACAATA
This sequence comes from Buteo buteo, assembly GCF_964188355.1. NCBI lineage: Eukaryota > Metazoa > Chordata > Aves > Accipitriformes > Accipitridae > Buteo > Buteo buteo. Next base: position 7,163,157 of record NC_134193.1, read on the forward strand.
CCCTTGTTCTTTTGAGTGAGGACAGAAATATCAGCACATCAGGCTCTTGACCTTTCCTGTCACTAATGCATCATCCCACATATCAAAACATGGAAACTACAGAAAGCCCAGGCAGGACACGGTAATTTGCCTTTTGAGCACATGACAATATAACATCTATGACAGAGAATACTTCAAGAGAAATCTGAACAGCATATTCGTAACTGCTAGTGAAAGAGAGATTTGTGCCTGCAATACATAACAAACTTATCTTGATATACACATGAGAACCCAACGATGGCATGGCACAAAATTAGCAGCTGGAACAAGTGGAAATGGAAGCAATTCTGGGTAACTTCTGTTTTGGAAGGTCTTCACATTTCCAGACTAGGCTGTTCTAGTCTTTCCTTTATTTTTGGTGTGAAAAGTATGCCTAGCGGACTTGTCAGTGAGTGTCAGTAACACGCAGCCAGCTCTCAGCTGTCTCACATGAGAAAGAATGAAATGGATTCCTGTATTAATGTGTCTTTAACCAACGCAGTGAAAGAGGACAGCAGCTCTCAAAAGCCCCAGAAAAGATGCAACCAACCTTGGTGAACTGGTGAACGATGATGTGCAGGCAGTGCCTCTTCATGTCCAGGGCTTGGGTCTTGTCAGCTGCCTCTAAAATCTAGAGCAAAAGCAACAATGTGATTTTCCTTCTGCATAGCTCAGATGTACAGTGCACAAACACTGTTCTGACTCAGAGGAGGCAATTCCTCTGAGCTAGGGAAACATCTCAATTTTTCATTACAAAGCTGAATCTTTTCTGAACTATTCAAAAATAAGCCTTGGATTTAAAATGTATGGAGTCCTCAGGAGATAACCAGTAGGAAACTGCAGATGTGTTTCAGAGCCAGGTTCCCTGACGTGCCCCAGTGAGACTGGCAAGAGCCAAAAGCAGTTAACACTAGAAATGATTCTGCTCATGTTGCAGAGGATTTGGTCTGCCTACCTAGTAGATGGCATTGTAGGCCCTCTTATCACAGAATATTTTTTTGTTAGCTTAAACTTCATTGTCAGATCCTGTCAGCATTACTGATAAAACAAGACTGATGTCACCTGCACATCACTGTTTGCCCTGGTACAAACAACTCCAAACCCTTCTCCAGTAGACAAGTGCTCAGCAGCACATGGTACGTCTTAAAAAGACCTTTAGACAATGGGGGATGAGGAGTTCAAGAGGAACATCCTGTTGGCTAGTTGAGCCATATCTGCTAAACACTTCAGCACAGGAGCACTAGTGACACAAAAAGCAGATAAGGAAGCAAAGCTGCTGAAGGCTGCACTCCTACATATGTGTTAACCACACAGGACCACTATTAAAAGGGTTTGTGCAGTCTCAGGGGATGTCAGTTTGGAAGCAACTCAGTGAACCTGGCACTGGGGGTACCCACTTGACTAGACCCTTTGGCTTTCCTGTATCTCAGTCCAGCGACTACTCAAAGTGCTTGAGGACAGTTACCTGGAGTACATTCTCCACTGTGACATTCATTTCTAGATTCTGCTTACAATAGGCTTGTAGTCTGTTGTTGGAGAAGCCGTAATAGTAAGGTGCAGCAAAGAGATAGCTATTAATCTCATTAAGGAAAAAAAGGTAAAGCAAAGGTAACGGCACTGATTGTAAATGCAGGTCAATGACAGAAGTTAAAATGGAGTGCCTGTTAATGCGACCCCGACAATAATCCTCCCAAGTTGTGCCTGGCAATCTAGAGCAAAAGGAAGGTGAGCTGCTGTACATACACTTTAAGCTGCTGTACATACACTTTAGACAGATGCTTCAATTACTTTAGATTTAAGGATACAGGGAGTCTTCAGGAGGCATGTTTACTTCTCCATAATAAATGTATCTAAGCATAGATTCAAATGCTTGCTTGCTGGGAACCATTTCACCTATAGAAATATTCACTTGCCCATCTTCCGGCATAAAGGAACGGAACATGGCTTCAAAGTAACTGGAAAAGGAAGTAAAACTAATTTAACACATTCTGCAGACAGATGGTTTAAGGCAGTATTGTTCAAAGGCTGCTGTTAAGCACTGCAGCTTTCAAAGAAGCAAATTCAGGTGACAACCTGGGCAAAAACACTCCTAAGTTATTGTTTCATATATGTCTGCCTGTGAGAGAACTCCAAATATAATCCCCCCAATTTTCATCAGCACTACCTGAAATTTGTCTCTTTTTCTAGAAAATTAGGACACATGGTGCTTTGATTTTCATCTAATTTGCATAAGACAGTAGAGAGCTTAAAGCATTATGAATTTTCTTGGTATCTACAGGCTGCCAATCATGCAGGGCTGTTTTAAGAGCTGTGAAATGCTTCTGGTAAAATACCTCGGTAACTAATACTGAATATTATTACTGGGACTGGAAAAAAATTGTGACAGTATTTGTAATAGAAATTTGATGTGAACACTTAAGGTTTGGCAGAACACAAAGGTGCAGGTACACAGAACACACAAGCGAAGGAGAAACCCACTTCACCCACATACTGAGGAAGGATAATAGTACCCATCTTCAGAAGGGTGAACTACTTGCCTCTGCAACAAAGCATGGGAACAATCTAGTCTCTGTTATGCACCATTTTTTGTTACGCTTATTCATACCCAGTATTAAATATCAGCAAGTGAGAAAGAGATTCAAGTTTCATGGGATTCAAAATGGATGTTCACCATCAGAAGACTCTTTCTGACCTCAGTGGACATCTGTTGCTTTCCACTTCACTGAAACCGCCTTATGTTTTATACCCTTTTTCCTTCCTGTGATTTTACAGATTCTTTGTGTTGCAGTGCAGCTTCTTACACATCCTCTACAGAATCTCTACAGTTTTAATTTCCTCCTATCTTTCCCTGCTGGGTATCAAATTGACAAAAAATATTTAATCACCGTTGCTTAAAGGCTTATTACACTCATTGAGCAAAGCTGCATCTTACACTTCATGGGGATACAAAGTTCCTCCCTGCCCTCTAAAAAATGCAAGCTGACCCACAGATTGCACAGCACTACATTTTACACATACAGTATTTGTTACAGTTTTAGTAAACAGCAACTCACCTGGAGCGGGCTGCTAGGATTGCTTTATGGGCTGGCCGTGGGTGGCCATCTAAGAGAAGGATGATATCACAGAATTCAGTCCCGGCTCCTTCTAGGTAAGCCTTCATGTCCTGAATTAAAGATGTTCCTGAAAGTTAAGGTAATGAAATAGTTAAAGACATGATAGTTCCAGGTGACCAGGTACTACCAAACTAATATATGGCCAAGCCATAGCTCCAGCCCCTCTTGCCTTAGGGACCCTTGAGGTGAGTTTGAGGTAGGCCCTTCCTCATAATCCTGGAGCAAAATGAGCTTCATCCTTCCCCATCACAATCCATTACCTACTGCCCGTCCCAGGAACAAACCTGGCAGCTCTGCTTTCAAACCGCTGACAGCAAACACTGGCAGTGGCTGTGCTGAAAGGTGTTCTCTATAGATAAAGAAATCTGACTTTTCCCCACCCTTTTCTTTTCATTATTTCCAACCACCAGGAATATAAAATTTCATCTCTTCATGAAAAAGCTTTCCCAAATCCTCAATAAAGGCTTCTTTTATCCAACATTTTAATTAACCTTTGAAAATACACAATAACTGCAAAACAGAGCACACACAAGTCTGATCCAAATTCACTCATAATTTCAAAGTTCATCTTTCAATTTTTTGATGTTTGGGTCTCTTGTACCATTCCAGCTCTGGATACAGAAGCTGGCTATGCCATCTTCCTGGACAGTGCATGGTGCACCTCTCTTCTCCCTGGGACAAATGCCGGCCAAAGGCTTTCTACTTCACCTTCCAGGACTGGCTTCCCCATCTTTCTCTCCAGCCCCAATTATTTTTGTGCAGTATTCCAAATCAACACTGGCAATGCCTCTGAACTTTGTGGCCTCAGCAAATTTCACTGTTACATTCCTTTTCTTGTGTGTCAGGCTGATAAAATCTTGAATAAGGCTAGTCCTGGATCAGTCCTTGATGAATTCTGTAATAGAATTGTAAATCAAATCTTCTCCTTCCAGCACAATCACAGAATGAAAATGAAAGGCATGACCATTAGTGCAGGTTATTTATCTTCTCAAAGAATCAGGATATTTTATTGCAAGAAGAACACAACTATATTTAACATGACCTCTCGTGTATTTTGATGGGGATACTGTTCTGATTGAAGCTCACTGGAAAAAGAATGGGCATGCCCTGTCTTAGTCTGGGAAACAGCCTAAGTGCAGTTATACCAACTGGAGAATCAGTGGTCTGCAGTGGTCTACTTCCTAGGCTGTTTGCTAGACTAAACAAACCATTAGCAATGCAAAAATAGCACAACTAATTATAAAGCATAAAAGTTACCAATGTCAAGTGGCTGATCGGAATGTGTTCGAACAGGAGGTTGCTGTTTTCTCCGTACAATCTCCACTATGAGGGATGAAGAAAGATGCTCAAACTCCTTCATCATTATTACCTGATTAAAATGTGATTCCTTCACCACAAAGTTCAGGCAATGTTCCTTAAAAAAAACCAATATTAATTAAAAAATTATGGTTTACTGTATGAAGTCACCCTCCAGCATCATATAAATGTTACCATGTCACACATGTAAACAGCCATCCTTTTCTTATGACCCTCCACCTGGATCCTGCAGCTGAAACTATCAAACAACGACCTCTTTATTAGGTGACAACTTAGGCTCCTACTTGAACAGGAAATTCAGGACAATTCTAAGCATCTAGAAAAACATGACTAAGAAATAATAACAAGGAAAAGATTAATTGTCTCCCATCTAGCTGCTCTGAAGCTTTCTAAAATAGGAATCTCAGGAGATGCCAAAAACCTCACGGAGCTAACTAAGATTGGTTGCTATCTCATAATAATTCTTTATACAATTAGATACAGAAGTTAATTAGAAGGGTGAAGAGACCTTAACTCTTAACACTATCCATTAAGGGTACAGATATTTTGCAGGACTTCCTTGTGTGGATTCTGCCTTAACCTTTTCTGTAAAGGCTGCGAACAGTCTGAAAGAGCTCTTGTAGGTTCTTGTATGACAAACTTGCTAGAAAAATCAATGTGGTGGAAAGGTGACAAATGAACCAGACCTAATGCTAAACAGTTAAAGTGACAAACAATGGCACGCCGTTTGCCAGTGTGATCCAAGGTTTTCCCTCAGGACTCCTGAATAAGCAAAAAATATAATCTATACCAGCTCACCATAAGGTGAGTAAAAAATTCACCCAAAGAATAATTACTACTGTCCATTTTCTGCAAGTTATTTCACCTGGGATCCAAAGGGATCTGTTGAGGACCCATCTGTGAAATGTTTTGAACAGTCACTAGGATGCCAGAAAGAGCAGCCTTCTGCAGATGGCACCTACCCACGAGGACTAACACGCACTTGAGAAGACAGGATGCCAACTCAGGGTGATCCTGACCAAATGGAGTTGTGTTGAAGAGCCCCTGTGTGGTAGCTGAGGCAGGTGGAGGTAGGTGGCTAATCTGAAATTATTGGCACTAGATCCACAATGCTGAGATATTTGCTTGAGCTTCTGGACAGCTAATGGCATCATGGTCCTGTGCACCAAAGGCTGTGCCAGCATTTACATACTTGCTGCTGACTCTGCTGCTGTCTTCCTGGATGCTTTTCCTTTGCCCAAATCTAGTGCATAAAGAGTGCCTGAGGAAGTGCTGGTGCATCCTGGTTTCTCTAGCCTCCCTCTGCTTGCAATTGTCAGCTATATGGCCAACTGATGGGCACAGGCTGCTCAAACAGGCATTGCATGATCTTGCACTGACTCTTGGACTTGGGGTGGAGGATTGTCTTCTCTGCAGCTTTACGCAGAACTGGCTCTGGCTGCTGTTGGTGGGAACCAGACCATCACAGTAAATCCTGGTCTGAAGCCTGGGGGTATTGACTCTACCATGACTTTCAGCAAATGCCTAGAAACCCTTGACCCACTACACAGAGACGGAGAATCGCAGACACTTTTTTTTTTCAGTAGAGTGTTTTTCAGATCAAAGGCATGAGAACAGAATTTAGTTTTTTCATCAGATCAGGTGAAAGAACCTGTTTGCAGTCTCCATATAAAACACTGGGACCAGAAAATGCACTGGTTCCATCTTGCTACAGTGAGAGTGAATTGAGGAAGAGCCAAAGTCACTCTGCCCTTTACATCCTGCAGGGCAGATATGCAAAAAATATCAAACACTTAGTGAAAAAAACCTACATAATATTCATGAGCAACTGCAGGACAATCCACACTAACATATACTCAAGCAACTATAATTATAGGAAAGAACTGAATTTGCAACAGCTGATAGCTTTTGCAAAACTTTAATTACATAAATATTCTTTTTTTTATTTCTTTTCAGTTACCTTGTATGTAAAATGTGATTACCTTTAGCTGATCCAGCTGAAGCTTGTTAGCATTTTCACACACAATAAGCACATTCTGCAGATCTACGGATGCTTCAATATATTGAAGACAGAGCTGTTCCAGTCGAGAGAGCTTGAAGTTTAAGGCTAGTTTGTATACATCCATAATAAGTAACACATCCTGCACATGACCTGAAATTACGAGAAAGAAAAACGCTGGAGAGCTCACAGAACAAAAAGAGGAAGCCTTCTCAAAGTAGGGTTCTTTTTACATCAACCTGAGCATTTGGAACGGTAGAATGTGCAGCAACTGGAAGACTGTTATGGAGAAAAAAATTCCATTGCTGGTTAGACAAAATCTGAATTGATACTAAAAAAGGAGTTTCAAAATTCAGGCATGAAATAGCCACCCCAAAAGATTTTTTGGACAAAGATTTTGTGACAATCTGGATCACAATTTTCTAACACCCTCAAAACAAAGTGAAGTCTCTAAAAACACTGACAAGCTCTGAAGCTAGCAGCCCAATTTTCCAAAGTGCTGCTAACAGCTCTGCTGAAGTCCTTGGGGTTTTTGCAGTATTAGCAACCAGCTCCCCGATTTTGACAGACCCTTATGAAGGCACTCTGTGCTTCTGCACGTACAGATCTCAGGCTGGTCTATAACAGAGGGATGAAGTAAGAGAGGGGCGGTGGGAACCCTCACAGCCACTGCAATGGGGCTACAGGGACACCAACTCAAGGAATAATCCTCCACAGCCTTTGCTCTCCTCACAGGAGATCTCTGGCCATCTGCTGTAACTACTTTTTGGATAGAGAAAAGCCTTCTCACATGTCACGTGCCTTCCCTGTGTCTAATCAGAAAATCCCATTTGATAAGCATGCTCAATTCTATTAGCTCAGCCTCTGGATGGATCCCCAAGGTGCTGCTCTCTGAACTGAGAGGAGCAACTAGGAATACAAACGGTCAGGACAGGGCCATTGGAGGATCCCAGCAGAAGGGTAAGCTGCAGGCAGAACATTTGATGGGCTGGGGGAAGGGTAGCTGGCTGCCTAAGAAGCCTGTAACAAAGGGAAGAGCTCAGTATAATAATAACCCTTTCCTTGGTCTGATCCTGTCCTTAAGTGAGCATGCTGAGGATCAGTGAATCGGCTGAGAGTGGGCTCTGGCAATATCAGCAGACACCAATGAGAAGGCTCCCTTGTCCTCATTAATTAGGCTTGCTCTCAGGCAGGCCACCTCGCCGGGAAAGCCGTGGGACAGCTGCATACAAATCACTATTTTCCTGAGAATTATCTTTTATAGAAAGGAAAGATCCTGGACTGAAACTGAGGCAAAGCTTTCAGCGTTAGGATAGATGTACCTCACTTTACCTGACTGTGCCACGCAGCTGCAGCTTCCTCAGCCCCACCAGCTGGAGTCCCCCCTGGGTATCCAGTCTGACTCCCACAGCCCAACAGACCTCATCACTCAAACATGGCCATGAGTTAGATTTGCTGTGTGGGAGCTGAGAGATCTCTGGCTATTATCTTCCAGCCTACAAGTATTTTTAACTCAGGGATCTTCAATGAATGTATCAAATGGATTTTTCCTTTCTTGAGGCATTCCTTTGGATTGGCATTTTGAAGAGATGACAAATACTGGCTTGCTCTGCCTTTCTGTGTGGGCTCAGTTTGCAACGGATGAAAACAATACCAGAAAAAGGAAATAAGCCAACCCAAGATACATGGTCCTTCCAGGCAGGCTGCAGTAATGTTCAAAATACTATGAAATTTTTGTTTGTTTGTTTGGGTTTTTTTACACTTTTTGGAATGATCAAGAACCTACTTTTCCTTGATGTTTGAAAAGAATTAGGAAAAAACAAAGCGCTGATAGTATGCTTTGATAGAAATCTGCTTTTTTTAAAAATCTCAGGTAAGTAATTAAGAGCTTAGAGCAGGATTGATCATCTGCAAATGCTTGATCCTGCTCTGTATCAAAATAAAAGTTTGCTCCCCAGTCACTAGTATTTTTTTTTTATCCTGCTGTCCTACCTTTGCGAGGGTATTTTATTTTATCCGTATACAGAAACTGCATGAGCACCTCGAAGGGTTGCGCCTCAGCCTCTCGGATGGGCACTTGCAGTAGTGGCTGCAGGCGGCACAACTTGACATTCCCACCAATCCCATCCTTCTGACATGTCGCATGTCCCTCGTCTTCAATATCTTGCTTTGATTTCTAATGAGACAGAAAAAACACTCAAACATGGCAACAAGGCTCTGTTAGCTCACACACATTACTATCAAACCAAAGGAAAGATCCTTCTCATGACTGCACATTCTTCAAGACCCAAGATCTCTTTATCTTCAAGATAACAAGGAATTCATATGTCTTAGACTTACTGTTCCATATTCTGTGACAAACATGGATCACAACAAATGTGAGCTCCTGGATAAAGCTCAAAAGCCGGAACTCAGAAAAAGGGAGGAATGAATTCCACTGAGCTCACATTTCTGCCCTCAGCAGGAACATCAACTCTCCTTGGAGAAGGAAGATGTAGGAGCAGGTTCCACAGACCCCTGCCTTGCAAAGTCAGAGCTCAAAGTGCTGCACAGAAGCATTTTAAGCCAGTCTGTTACTTTCAAGGTTCACTTTGACAGCCTTTCCCCACAGCCTTTTCCAGTGAAGATGGAGGGCTGTGGGACGGCAAAGCAATTAACTAAGGGGCAACGAGGCATCCATATGTCTTACTGCAGGTTGTGTGCTACCACTTCCTCAAGAGCAATAAGTGTTTGCTGCTGAAAAGCTGTAAGCAGTTAAAATTAATAGACAATGAACCAGAGGCACCAGACCTTCAACTCTGGAAAAAGTCAGGAAATACTAAAGTGAAGAGAACACAGCCAGCCTCAAAACCTTAACACTGCCTTCCCTCTAATCTGTCTAATCTGGCAGGCTACCCCAATGACATGCAGCTTTTACCCTCCCCAGAAGGAGGGGTACGCATACCTCTTCAGGGGTTTTAGATTAGAACTTAGACAGCTATGAGAGCTCCCAAGAACCATACCGCCAAATCCAGATAACTGGATTAACTTTGGCTCCTCCATGTTACAGTAGCCTATGTTAATACTAATTATCGTCTTTAGTTTACTTGCTCAAGAGCACCTTAGCATCAGATGCTGCTCTGGTCCTACATCTGTCTCAGCAGATACTATTTTTTTCCTGACAACATTATTTCGGAAACTGGGCAGAATAAGCACTACCTTGCCATAAGATTACTTTTCCAAACTACTCACCTGTTTCAACCTCTCCCTTGCCTGTATGATTTTCTTTTTCAGCCACTTGCAGCGAGCTGTAACTATTGCGGTATGCCCTCGGACTCGTTCTTCCTTCTGTCAAAGGCAAAGCAAGGATACATTTTAAACTTTTATTCCCAAATCACATGATGGTGGCAGATGGCAGAAGTTGTAAAAACCTGGGCTGAACTCCAGGTTACTATACCTATAGTTTAAGTTAGAATCAAAGGCAACCTTGCATCTGCTCTGCACATACAGATGAAATTCAACACCTATTTTCCCTAAAGGCTAATGGCAAACACCATTTGGAAACAGTCTTTGTTACATTCACTGAGTGGAAGCTGTTGCGTAGGTTCAGCGACACAGACGTTGCTTCTTATTGCTGCATCTGATTTTCAGTTTAATTTTCTCTTTTCAAAACAACAGTGTGGTTTTTTGCTATTGTTCTTCATAATCTACTTCATCTCTTGTTGAGGATCTGTTATCTGATCTCTGCAAAGCATTTTATAACTTTTTTTTGCAAAATGAATGCAGGTAAGTTCAAATTTCTCATGTTTTTCTTCAGAAAACATGTTCTTTTTAAATTTTGTAATTGTTTTCATTACTACAGAATCATTGCCCTGTGCTGCTTTTTCTCATTCTATTTTATTTCAGTAATTAAAAATGGGTCTTGAAATGACACATGGATCTGCAAACCCTAGCCCACTCTTTCCAGGAGGCAGCTGGAACCTCGGAGTACAAAGGTTATTAGTATCATTTTCATATTGCAACTATATATAATGTGCTCTGATAAATTCAGGTTATGTCTCAGTGATGCACAGATCTTCTCAGTTTAGAAGTTTCTTCTCCTTTGCAGCTTTAGAAATTCATCTGGATTAGTGTAACTTACTAAACCAGACAGACATCATTTTCACCAGTGTTGCTGCTCTTAAAACTTCATTCCCAGGGTTTCTGGCACAATCATTGTACAATTTGCTTTTTCCCAGCAAACACGCTACACATGCAGTAACACCCCCGTTGGCAGCTTTTCAATAAATTCTACTCACCTCTCCCAAAACAAACTCCAAGTCACTGAACTGCCTGTTTTCCCATAGCCTTCCATAATCTTCATGTAGGGTGCATTTAGGGTAACAAGAAAACTAAAAAAAATAAAACCCCACAGAAGACAGAATTCATTTCAAATGGCTATATCCAAAAGCACTATAGTTACATATACTAGCACTGGATTTTCTTACTAGCTCAACCTCAGTGTAGTATATAAAGCAGAAAATAACAAGCAAACCAAACACATGCAAGGGTTTCCTCTGTGGTGAGGGTAATGAAAAATAACAGTAACATGGAAGAATTATGTCTCACCACAACTTGCAGATTTCAGGATTTGGTGGCTAGGAGTCCCACCTGCCCTCAGGACTTGTCTGAGGGTCCCACGCAATAAAAATAACCTTGAGTGTAAGGAGGGATTTGACCTGCTGTGAGTATCTTGAAATTTAAAATTTAAAATTCCCATAGTTACTGCGGGGGTGGAAGTGGGAATGCTGCATGAAGATAAAACTCCAATACAAAATGCTCTGGCCCAGGAACCCTGAACATGATAGTACATGAAGAGGAACAGTCAATTTTCAGTTAATCATCCTGGCAAATCCTGTCTGATACACTTTTCAATAATTTGTCAAAATAAGTTGTCATGATCTCTGTTAGGACTTTAGAAGGCACTGGAGAGCTTGGCCTTACCAAAATGTCTGTCCAGATAACATTTCTCAAGAGATTTTAAAGATACACATTAATCTTTGGCAGCTGAATCTGAAATGCAAAGGCTGCCTGCAGGAAGGATGCAAAACAAAAGCCATCAAGTTCACGATGAGCCAAACCAGAAACTCTGCTGTGTCTGGAGACAGAGCCAGAAGGATTCATGCAGAATTTGTGTGGATGTTTGAGTACATTTATCAGTGAATTACCTGGAACCTGTACATTTCTCCACTTCTAATGTTATTGTCGACTGTACCACCAAAGATGTACATAGCATCTGAGATAACAGCTGCAGCATGGAAGAGTCTCCCACTGGGTAACTAGGGAAAGAAAAGGACAAAATAGGTGAGGGAATAAATAAAAGACTTTTTTTTCTCCCAAGAAAAAGGACTTGCAAGAGATCAACATTGAGAAGGGAAAATCAATGTAGTCTGAAGTGACATGAAAGCTTGCATCCTAAGATTGACAATTATTATTTAGGATTGTTTCCTAGTGTATCTAGAACATACTTTCCAGTCACATTTAAAAACACCTATTCATTGCACCTTCTAATCAGAATGGTACATACACAGGGCTCTACATATCATGATAGTTACAAAATATATCATTTACCAAACTCAGACTCAGCGCTAAGTTTTACATAGAAAAATAAAACGCACTTCTAAAAATAAACAGATTTTGCAAATGTGATCACTATGCAAACTCAGAGCTTGTGCTGAATATTACTGGGAACTTGAAAGGTAAACGAACATCTATCTCGGCAGGATATTGAACTCCAGGCTTGTAGATGCACGCCTTCCCCACAGCTTGCTGGGGCTGAACCATCTGGCTAACAAGCTCCTCCAACAATGCCAGATTCTGCACAGAAGCCCAAAGTTGGAGACATTTACAGAGCTGGCACCACGGAGTCAAGTCTCCTTTCTCCATCAAGCCAGGTCCGCAGAAAAAAAAGCCACCCCACACCACATGAAGCCCCATCTATTTATAGGACCGAGAGTTCGCACCATTCCATGCAACACACAGTTCGCCTTGGAATTGCAAAATTGGATGATTTTTGAAGTGGGAAGGAGTCACTGCAAGTCAAAGCTGCCATGACCCTCCTGCACGGGACAGACCACATAATTTTTACCCATTTCTTCTTAGGTTACACAAAAGGTATCTGATCAAATTAACACATCTCACTGAGATGACTCATATAAAGTCTTCAAGTGGTGATAGTAACTTCTTTTTTTTTTTTTTTTTTTCCTAGTTTGATCAGGCTTGTTTTGTCTTCCAGGCAGCAAATCTCATTAAATCTTTGCCTATGAAAAAAAAGTCCCCTGGTATAAGAAATCTTCTCTTCTTGTACATATTTATAGACACCACTCAAGTAAACTCAGACATGAAACAAGATTATGTTTATCTGGAGAGACATATTTTCCAGGAAACCATGCTGACTGGCATTTTTCATTACCACTGACTTATCCCTTTTACCACAGCATCACACAACGGTCTCATTTAGCTTGTTACTCACCAGACTTTCCATGACTTTTTCTTTTCTTCAAACTACAGCTTTTAAGGATACAATCCCCCATGCAATAACTAGGACCTGGTTTTTGTTTTTTTTTCTCAGATGTACAAACCACAGATTTGGTCACCTTAAAATGCACATTTGCCTGTGCCAGTTTAACACGCCATCTTGGATAAACAAGATATCTTCTGTCTCCAGCATACTTCATGGATACTTTATCAAAGAAACTTTAGGTGGTGCTAATAAATACTGTGATGGGACGATTATAGAATAATATTGATCTATTAGTACATTCCTGCTGGGCCCCTGTTTGATAACGCTCCAAAAGAGGATGAGATTACTGTCAAGTATAATCTATTTTATATGGCCTCTATTTGTTCTTAGTAGTAATCCCATTAATTAAGATGCACTGACTGAAAAAAATCAAACATATTATAGTAGTTTAAAAATACATCAGTGACCTTTATCAACTGGACCTCCAACCTCATCCCAAAAGATGAAGTTTGCTTGCCAAGACCTACTTCCACACAACTAGATGGGCTGATATTAGCTGTCTTTTAATATCTTCCTTACAACTAACTCTCCAACCAAAACAAAAAAAACCCAAACTATTCTGCCAGAGACCAAATGCAGGCCACCTGGTTTATACTTATTCAGGTAATTTTCCCTGTCTGTCTTCTTTTTTTAAAAAAATAATACTTTAGCTTTGTTTTTAATTGAAATAATTCTCAATATTCTCTAGTATTTGCTTTTAAAAGCAGCTATTGTATTTAACAACCACATTTTTTTTCAATCAAAAAAACTTACAGCATTTTAACAATTGATGCCAGAAAGGAAATATGAATCATCTGAATATCTAAACAAGTAACACCATACTTGCTTGTCGCATCATATTTAACTCAAACGATCTGTAAGGAATGTTGTAACAATGATTTTTAATTTGTAATGGTTGGTAGCAGAGTGGACAAGGAACCAGAACTTTGCCACTTACTAATAACTTAAGCAATCAACAACTCTACTTTTTAAATATACATACCACATTTTTAAAGTGAGTAGTAAGAGAAATGTAAAATATGAAAGGATAGCCCAGAAAAAGAAAGGCCATATACAGTTCATCAAAACATTGTGCAGCTGAGGGTTTCAGGGTATTTGTCTTGCTGAATCAGAATAGCAGAGTTCAAGCCAGCACAAACCCTCACATGGTGATGGCAACCCAGCCAAACAGTGAGATACCGATACCACCTTCAAGGAGAACAACGCTCTGCCCTCCCAGGACCAAGGCTTTGGCCAAAGAAAAACTCTGGCCCAGTGCAAACCAGGGCAGCTGAGTCCTCAAGAAGAAAATATTCAGGGCAAAAAGGTTAATAGAGCTCAGGAGCATAAACAGCTGGAGAGATATGTTGGGCTCCGTGTTCCTTATCCACCAATACCAGATGCCAAAAGCCTGCCCTATCTTGAATTTTTTGTTGGGAGACCTCCCAAGCTGCCAAATCCAGCTGCTGAATACACTCAACCCAGGTAGAGTTTATAAGGAACAGACATGAAATAATATCTATTTTGCTAGCCCGGATGGTCAGAAATCCTCCCAGCATGGGATGCTGCGGAGGAAGAGTCCACGAGGAAATTCACAAAAACAGACACACAAAACTATGCCCTGCATGCCAAATTCAGCAGTCCAACATGGGAGGGTTGGAGTTATGTGGTCTTATTTTAAACACCAGAGGGAACAGTCATCGCTCTGCTCACCATCCATGGACCTGTATTTCACAGGACATGTGCTGGTGAAACCATGTGGTTTGCCCTGCTTAAGGCTGAGGTAATTCAGGTGGCTTATAACCTACCAGAAGAAATGAATCTGAGCTTCTTTTATGCAGATATTTATATATCTGTGTCTTCCTCACTGTCCTGATTTTGGCTGGGATGGAGTTAATTTTCTTTCTAGTAGCTGGTATGTGTTATGTTTTGGATTTAGTATGAGAAGAATGTTGATAACACACTGATATTTTCAGTTGTAGCTAAGTAGTGTTTATACTAAGTCAAGGATTTTTCAGCTTCTCATGCCCAGCCAGCAAGAAGGCTGAAGGGGCACAAGAAGCTGGGAGGGGACACAGCCAGGACAGCTGACCCAAACTGGCCAAAGGGGTATTCCATACCATGTGATGTCACGGCCAGTATATAAACTTGGGAGAAGTTGGCCTTGGGGGTGTGGATCACTGCTTGGGAACTAACTGGGCATCAGTCAGTGAGTGGTGAGCAACTGCACTGTGCATCACTTGTTTTGTATATTCCAATTCTTTTATTACTATTATTGTTATTTTATTATTATTATCATTATTATTTTCTTCCTTTCTGTCCTATTAAACTGTTCTTATCTCAACCCACAAGTTTTACTTTTTTTTCCCTGATTCTCTCCCCCATCCCACTGGGTGGGGGGGAAGTGACTGAGCGGCTGCATGGTGCTCAGTTGCTGGCTGGGGTTAAACCACAACACTCACTACTGAGCAAAGTCTCATCCCTTGTACTAGTGCACACAGCCAAATCTGATTTGATAAAACCCCAAGAAGGTCAGTTTGTGCAAAGGTGGGACAAGAATCACTGTCTACAACAGAGCAAACCTGTCTTAAGACTTGAAAGGCACTACAGGATTGCAGCCACTGGATCACAATCCCTTGTCAGAGCCTAAGAGAGAGTACAGAAACCCCAATTTTCAACACACAATCACTCTACTACAAATAATTGTGTAGGTAGAAAAAGATGCACCATGTTTTTTCCTGTTTAAGCTACTCCTTCCTTGGTGCAATTTAAGCATTAATCACATTACCTCTTGTCCTACCCACCAGAACCACAGAAAAGAGCTTCTTTCCCTCCTTTCCGCAGTAACTGTTCCTGCGTTTCAAAATGTATGCTTCACCTCTCATCTTCCCTTCACTAGGCATCTCCAGCTCTTTCAGCTTTTCAATGGGGTCATGTTTGCTGATTGCTCTTACAGCTTTCCTATGGATTCTCCCGATGGTCTGCATATTTGTACTCCATCCATCTGCACAAGTAAAGGATTATTACTAGTTGCAGTTTATTAGAACTGTCTTAGACAACAAGTCTATCACTCAAATATACAGTGAATGACTCCTTGCTCACGACACTATAAGCCAAGGTTACCATTAGGAACTGCTGCTCTCAGAGAAACAAAGACAGCATAGCGTGAACATGAAACTAAGCCTCTGTTTTGCAATATAACACATTTATCCTAATTTCCGTCTCTTACAAGCACAGTCTCATCAACTGTTCCACATCCTGCTTGTGACATGGGAATGTGTTGGTCAGCCTCATTTTACAGCTGGCAAAGAAGCTCAAAGAAATTGTTTTAATTTTCTGAGATCATAAAGAAAGACTACAGTAGACTAACAGCATGTGCACAGTTTGCAGGGTATCTTTCAGCTGCTGCTCTGGGTAAAATTTTAAGGTTATTCTGGTACTTTCTGCATTCTAAGTCCAGCTGCTAGGGCTCTGAATGCGGTATGGAGAAGTGCAGATTTCTGCTTAAGAGCTGCCAAGTAATGAATATACACTTCATGCTATGAATCTGTCAGGGCGTTTTTTTGGACAGTTTTCCTGAGATCTCCTCTTGCCCTCTTCTCTCCCAGTGTTTCACCTTGTCAAGTTCCAAAGTCCTGCTGGTAGTAGACCACTGTGCCTTCACAATCCCACAAAACTCTGTTTAGACTTTGCCATGTCCTAAATTGCTAAAAGTCAGCACTCTCTTCCTGCTGCTTAGAAGCTAAAATCTTTCCAGTGTTATCCATGTTGGTCTATCCTTTGATCCTTACCCATTAGCTCCCAACTGGCTCACCACCCATCCCAAGGCAAAGCTCCAGGCACTCCTTCACATGGAGCACAACCGCTTCTCCTCACCTTCCCAGCCTGTCTTTCTGGTCATGTCAGCTATCTCACCATGTCCAACAGGGTCACAGCTCTGCAACTGTGCATGACCTTCTAATTCCCCCTGTCTCCCAAGCCACATGTGTTTGTGTAGAGGTAGCTGAGATGGGCTGTTTTCATGAGGGGAGAGCAAGAGCTTTGCCAGTTCTGTGGTCCACCAGACGCTTCCTCCCACACCTTCACTTCTCTTCAGATGATGGAAACCCTTCCCTGATGTACCTTAGTGTAAATATTCCCGATAACAGGGCGAGAACTGCACTCAAGATTATAGTGATAAACAGAGCCAGGCTTGTTAGGTATGCTTAACGATAAAGGCATACCAGTATACCTACTGGTCAAGTCCTCCTGATATAGTAACAACCCCTGCCTTAAGCCAGCACTGTGCAAACATAACTTGAGTCTGGCAGGTGAGATAATCTGTGTAAAACTATAGTTTTGATTTGCAATAACTGTAATTTCAGTAAGGGTTTCTGCTGGTGCAACTCCAGATAGTCATGTGCAAATCCAAAGGACTATCATTCTTCTCACTCCCAGTGCATAGGAGAATGCTAAAAATCACAGACTAAGATGCACTGTCAGCCTGAATGTATTTGTCAGCTCTAGCTCCTATACTTACCTCTCAATCAGCATGATCTCCTTACTTTATTAGTAAAGCCTGACAAAAAGAATTTTAGATTCAATCCTGACACTTCTGATGATCCGGGCTGGCACCCCTCTCTGAGATACAATGCCCTGTTTCATCTGTTGAACGTTTTCTCTTTAAGGTTAACGAGATTTGCAATCCGAGGCTCTTTTCAAGCTGGAATCTTTGCTTTCAAAAGCAGATCTCATCAGTCACCTTTGCTTCGCTTTCAGTATACCTTTCCACACTGCCATGGTTTGAGCCGTCATTTTCAAAATTCAAGTATTCCAGAAGTCTTTTTTTTTTTCTTTTTCCATTTCTTGTGCTCAAACTCACTCCATATCCTGTCTAGACAGCACGAATTGAGTTTGTCCTGTGATGCTCATGAGGGTTCTGATTTGACTTAAAAAGCTGTGTATTAGTGTTGCTTCTCCCTATGCTAGAGCGCCTAGTAATCAATCATTCAAATAGTTGAGATTGCAGACCTGAGCATCATCTCTGGGACTGATTCCACATACTTTAAAATAAACTGAGTTAAACCTGTGCAAACCCCTATGTAAACTCATTGATTTAAATTTTAACCTCACCAGGAATACATTCAGCTTCACCTGAAGCCCTTCATAAATTAAGTTTTATCAATGTAAAAGTAAAATTAAATCAAATGAATAGTTTCCACTCAGGGGTCAACACTAGTTTTCTATATGCAATTTAGAACTTGCACGTGCAGAGTCAAGGCTTAAATGGTTTTTAGATTACAGTTTAAGCTGAAATAGCTCAAGATAAATTTCAAGGAGAGAAAAAAAAGGAGTGGAGGAGAAAAAGCATATACAAGGCTGGAATTTATTTCTCTCTCCTGGAATAAATTTAATTTGCATTTTTGAAGTCCTTTTCACTTCCAAGTGTTTCTTTATTTACCTCTGAGTCTGCTGTAGGTGGTTGTTTAACTGTTGTTATGCCGAAATCTAAACCAAATACATCCCGAGATTTTTTTAAACCATGTTCTTCCAAGGGCAAGGAGGGAGCTTCTTCTGGGGCAGATACTCGCTCAGCCACTTCTGGATAGGACACCTGGTTACAAGATTTAAAAACAATAGTGTGTAGAAGTATAGATGGGAGGCATGAGAGACTGGACACGGAGCAGGAGTCCCCGTGCAGCTGAAGCTCCAAAAGATCATGCCATGTATCCAGAACAGAAGCAGTCCAGAGAAAGCACCATGGTCTCTTTTGGAGCCTGTCACTGTGTGAACAATTTAACAAATTAGCTGTGTAGTTTTCTTTTTTTTTTTTGCAATGACAGAGGTACACAGCAATTAAAATCTTACGCACTAATTGCTTTTTGTCTGCCCTCTTCCCCCCATGGTTCTTCATGAGAAGCTGAGGGTTTTATTTACTGCAGGTAGGAAGAATGCAGATCACGAACAAAGATGGCAAAGAGGCAATATCCATCAGCTATTCCCACAGTCTGAGACAGACTTCCCACAATGCTGGCTTGATGAAAAAAACGGGCAGATGGATCACCACAAAGTGACAACCTGTACTTTATGTAAAAGCTGACTAGCACATTCGGAAGATGACAAAGTAAAACCTTTTCTACGGCTGATGGTTACACCACAGCGTGACAACAGGCAACACACACAGAGCTAATGCAGCCACCACTGCTCTGCCAGAGAGCCATGCAGTCCTCAAGGGGCAAGCTTGAGCTGGCCCTGTTCATGGTCCAGATACAACTCTTCCGTACCTCTCTCAAGAGATCTGGGTCAGTTACAAAAATGTAACTTTCTTGTTGTGAGATGCATCTCTTGGCTCTGACGAATATATTAGCTATACTACTATTGCAGGTTGTGACTACTTGTGTTGTTTTCAGTGCTTATCTTCTATCTCTTATTCATTTCTCAAAGCATTTCTAACACGTTTTCAGTGCTTTTTCAGATTGAAATTTCAACACTATGTGCAATACTAGGAAATAGCTAAAGTCAAATCCACTGCAGTTGTTTCAAGGCTATTCTTTCTCATTCTCTCAGCTTCTCAGAAGCCTTCTTATATTTACAGAATAAATTTATAATTGTGTCAATTTTAACTCGCCTCACACTTACATAGGAATAAGCGGGTACTAAGGAAGCTGACTGCTGCACTGAACTCCAAAGCCAGCAAAGATGTGCTCAGATCTCTTTCACAATCTAGGAACGTTGATGAGGCTCTCTATCCTCCAATACCACTAAAAACACTAAGCCAAAATGAAAGAAAAAGACCTAAAGACACCACCAAGCAAACCTGGCAAACCAACATAAACTAAAAGGTAAAAAAAATTACCTATTTTTCCTCTGAAACTGGAAGAAAACCATAAGCCACAACAGGTCCAAATGAGATGTTGCTACTGGTAGCTGTTTATACTCAAGAGATGCTTCTACACTATCATACCAGGCGACAGCATAAAAGTCTCAAACAGATGGGCAGACAGAGCTTTGGATATTTGTTAAGTTCAAGGAGGTTTAAGGATTTAAAATGTTTTCACATGCTGTGTGCAGAAAATCTATATGCTTTTCAGCCAAAATTGGAAGAGACTCATTTTAGAGTGAACTTCAAGACATACAGCTCTGCAAATAAACAAAGAGAAGGCGGCAAATGCTGAAGGGCTTTATTATGCCTTTCCTCAGACAGTTATTCCTTTCAGATTATGGCAATGGACTCATCTACCCTAGCTTATGGCTGTAGGTACCTGAGAGTAAACAAAGTGCTGTTTATAATCCATGAAGCACCTATTACTTTTAAAAACCTGGCATGATATGAACCTAGGAATATAGCTTGGGCAAAGGCTTCTTTCACCTGTAAGGAGGAGCATCCAGCTAACCACAGGCCTGTCAACCGCACCTCCATCCCAAGAAGGTTATGGAGCAAATCCTCCTGGAAGCTACTTCCACCATGTCATGGTTTAACTAAGCACCACACAGCTGCTTGCTCACTCTTCCCCCCTCCCAGTGGGATGGAGAGAAGAATCGGGAAAAAAAAAGTAAAACTCGTGGGTTGAGATAAGAATAGTTTAACAACTAAAATAAAATTAAATATAATAGTAACAATAATAATAATAGTAACGAAAAGGAATATAACAAAAAGAAATTAGACCCAAGTGATGCACAATGCAATTGCTCACTGCCTGCTGACCGATGCCCAAGCAGTGATCTGCGCCTCCCAGCCAACTCCTGCCCCTGGGACAGAGTAATTCCTTGCAATGACACAGGCTGGTGACTGGCTGTCTAGAGAACAGCTCTGTACAAAGAAACCCCTGGAAGACCCGGTAGACAACAAGCTGAACAGGATTCAGCAGTGTTCTCCTGCAGTAAGGCCAACAGCATCCTCAGCCGTATCAGAAAGTGTGTAGCCAGCAGGTTGAAGGAAGGGATTTTTCCTCCTCTATTCAGTATTTGTAAGAGCACATCTGAAGTACTCTGCCCAGTTTTGGGCCCCCCAGTACAAGAAAGGCATTGACCTACATAAACAAGTCCAGTGGAGGGTTACCAAGATGGTCAGGGGCTGAAGCACATGATGCACGAGAGAAGAAAAGGCAAAAGAGATACCTTACTGTCTGCAGCTACCTACAGGAGGAGCACAGACGAGACAAAGCCACTCTTCTGAGAGGCGCCCAGTGGAAAGACAGGAGACAACAGACACAAGTTAGAGCATGGGAAATTTCTTTCTCAATGAGAGGAAGATGTCTTTTATCATGATAGTGGACAAACACTGGAATAGAAGCCAGGAGAGGCTGTTGGATCTCTGTCCTTAGAGACAACACAGAAATGGACTGGACAAGGTCCTGAGCAACCTGCCCTAACCAGACCTGCTTTGAGCACGAGGTTAGACTCGAAACCTCTGGAAGTGCCTTCCAAGCTACCTGGCTTTTGTGATTCCAAGACTTCCTCCTGTTCTGTAGCATACTCCAGGTCTGGAAGCCCAGCTTAGCTCTTGTTACGATGGAAATTTAATTTACATCTAAGATTGAAATTTAGCCTTTTCTTTTCCCCTCTTATTTTCCTGATTGTACCATACAAGAAAACAGGGAATTAAAAATCTGTCACAGATACTTGGAAAGGACCTCATCAAAGGCTATTTCCATTCCTCTGCTCCAACCAGGGTCAACAATAATTATTTCATTTCTGGGAGAGGTTCATCTAGCCTGTTCCTAAAGCCTTATGGTGGTAGAGACTTCTCAAAACTCCTCATGCAATCTTCAACACCGCACTACTGTTAGCAAGTCAAAAATATTTTGTCTGCAATGTATGTACTGAGATCATCATAACTACGTTGCCAACATAAATTTATCTATTATAGCTTAACAATGGTGTAAAGCAGCTGATCACCTCAGTAAGTACCACTTCCTCATATGAAGCAGTTAATACAGAAGAAGGATTGTCACAGATTGTGGCAGAGGATAGAAGGTTGAAGACATTATGATGGAACCTACAACACAGGATAGATCACTAGATACAAAAGCAAAGTCATAAATAACAAAAGCTTATTGTGATATCAGCTCTTCTAGAGATTTCACAGTTCTGGTTATGGTAAGTAATAGGGGATGGGACAGCAGACATCATTTGATATTCTGCTCTGCACTGAAGATGAGATTTTTCCATTTGACAATCACTGGAGAATACAGCATGGAAACAGGGAGGTTAATTCTTTAACAATAACATTCAAACACGTGCCATTATAACTGCAAAGGTCAGAATATGAGACAATCTGTAACTTATTTACAGCTGTAATAATAGTAAACACTCTTTCCTTTAAAATCATTTTAATGTATCAGTTGCAAATCTAAAAAGTAGTGTTAATGTGTAATTCATCAGAGAGGATTAGGCACAGTTTAATAAGCCAGTATTGCCAAATCCAATGAATATGTCTCAAAAGATCATATGCTGAAATCTAACAAGAGACAACAAAAATCAAGTGACCAACCATTTGCTTCTTTTTGGCACTGTGGTGTGTATTCAAAAATCAAATTACCACAATAGTGCTTTTGGGATCTTAAACTGACTTCCTGCATAAAACAACCTAGAAGACTTCCTTGAAGTAGTACTGAAATGGAGCCTTTCTTTTAGGAAAACTTTCTTGTTAGAAAGTATCAAATCCTGGTTTAGACATAGTGAAGAATCTACCGAAAAGCTCTGATAAAATGTTCCAATGAATCATTAACCTCATTCTTTACAATTTGTAAATTTTTATTTCCTTTTTTTTAGTCTGAATATTTCTAGTTTCAACTTTAAGCCACTGGATTTTGCTTCATCTTTTACCAACAGATTAAAATGCCTCTATTCCCCAGGTAAGCCAGCGAAGAATTAAGTTCCTAAACCTTCCCTAAAAGAGACTACACTTCACAGCTGGTCACTGTGTTTCCCAATCTTCAATCATGTTCAGTTTTCCTCTCTGAATAACCTCCTTGATTTGTGAACACAAGATGGTGAGATGTTATACTGGAAGATCTGACTAATAAACACAGGGATAATGTATTTATGTTACTAAATGATACTACCCTATGTTGGCTTCTGGAGCCAAGAATATCATCAGCACTTCCAGCCATTTTACATTACAGGGAGCTAGTCTCAGCTACCCACAATGACTAAGGTTTTTAAGTCATTGTTTCCAGGGATAATGTAAGGGAAACTATTAAACATTGACCACACACCCTGTTCTTAGATGTATTGCTTTACATACATACTGAAATACATATTGTTTGTGCCCACCTTAAGAAGAAATCCAAATCACTCTGAGTGGACAGCTATTTTAATCATTAATTGGCAACAATCTGGACAATTAATAAATATTAGGGGAAAGCTGTGATTTCTGTTTTCTTTCAAGGTTGTTGACAAAAGTTTATAGCAATGCAATGACAAGAACCAGTCCCTAAAGGACCTAAGCAGAGTAACTACTCCTCATTCAAAACCATATTTCATAACCTTCAGTTATCCAACATTATACCCATTTAATGTGAGTCATATTAATACTGTATTGTTCTAACTTCTTACTGGTGAGTGAGCTACAGAAATACATTCCTTCTGCCTATCATCCACATAAGCCTGCATTTTGTCTTCTGTGGGAGAATTCTGTAAAAGCATGTAATAAACATCCCTCAGAAGGGATATGAATGTAGACTTGACAAACAGAAATGGAGCTGTGCAACAATATTAACCACAGCTACTCTGATAACCAGGTTTTTATAAATGCTAACGTTTTCAAGATGTCTCCAGCTTACTGAGCACAAACATGAAAAGGTCACTGGTACGAAGATCTTAAATTTTTAAAAAACATTTTCTAAAAAGGATACAAGTCTGAACACTACCTATGATTTATAAACATTAAAAGTATCAGTCTACTCTTTGGACTGTGAAATGCTAAATTTTATCTCTCCTAGCAGAACATGATACCCTGACAGCTACACTCACCACATCTGAAGGCAGATCTTGTTGGGGCCTCATTGCAGGAATTCAGGGTTTTGTTCACATAATAACATGTTTCTTTTGCCTGAAGATACCTCAGTGGGTGTAACTGATCTCTGCACAGGGAGACTGTGGCAGACTCATCCACAGTAGGATGAGTAAGTCCTTTTAATCTTTCTTAGCTGCCCACAAACCACGTCACTGTAATCCATCTGAAAAACTCCAGAACTGTGCCTCAAAGTAAGCCAGAGAAGGTTACCAACACATTAACCTCCCTTTTTGCTTATTAAAAGAAAAATCAAGAGCTTTGAAAGTCAGAAATTTTTATTGCTCTTGCCTTTCAAAGGCCTAATTGTGAGACTGAAATGTTTCACAGGCCAAGTTTTAGAGGTTTCTCTTGTAACTTCAGGAACGACAGATTGCTCGCTAGTACCTGCAGTCACTGGGGAGATGACGGTAATTCACCTGGTAACAGGGGAAAAATCCACAGACAGTTTAACTATCCTATGCACTGACCTTCTTTAAGCATAGCAAGGAAGGAAAATTTTCGTCCTCTTCCTATGACACTTTGTCCTCTATGAGGCAGTGGCTGTTTCTAAACATCACTTTTGATTCTGCGGGACTGTGTCCACAAATGGACACACGCCCCTCCCAGACCTTGAGCTCCTCTGTCATTCCCTGCAAAACACTCCTCTGCTGTAGCACAACCAAGACTGCCGCGTGCATGTGTGTGTCTGCTGGAAAGCAACTGTGCAAGATGGGGCATCTTCCCTCTTATTGCCTGCTGATTTTTTATGCTGTTCCAACCTTCTTCAGAAAGCCAAGGGTGTTTTCAGTTCAATAGGAAAATAGGAGGCCAATAAAAAAAATCTATTTAAATTCTTTTTTAAATCCTCTGATAGCCCTGTGTAAAGGAAATCCAGCACCTCAGGAAGCTTTGGCAGTGTTATGCAGGCAGGCAAGGACTCAGACATGATATACCTCTGGCTGCCTTAGAAAAGTAGAACCCCCAGCTGTGAAGATCATCTAACAGTAAAGATAGGAAGAATAGCTCTGTGTGCTCTGTAAAATATATATGTACATATATTATAGCATCAAGACAAAGGTATGAGGAGCTATGGATTGCAAATGTGCAGTTCAGAAAGCATGTCTTGATATTCATTTTGGAGACATCCTAAAAGCATAAAAATAGGAGTTCCTGGTTTATTTTTGAAGTTCCGACCTGTTCCACTTTAGTTTCCCCTCTTCTACTTATTAAGCAGTTTTCCCATCCTCCATGTCACAGCGAAGCACTGTCAACAATTTCGAGAGACCTGGGCAGAGAACTAGAACAGGTTCATTGCCAGACTCATTTCCAGTTTTTGTTTCTACCTATTTACCCAAAATGCAGAAAATGCAAGACTGTCTCAGTGCACCTACAGCGCATGATACTTGATTACTGGCCCGTCCTCCAGAACTGTTTCTACAACCTTCCCGGAACTCACCCTGCACCACTGTTACTAATGCTCAAATTGTGCTACCTTCTCCAGGTAAAAACCTCAAGATTCTTCAGTCTCATGTGACTTGTCACCTTCCACATTGCCCATAACAGGGTAGCAGGGGCAAATACCATTTCCACCTGAAAGCCTGTTTCTTTTACTGGCACACATAGGTCTGAAAAGTCCAAATCACTATCTGGATCACTCTCAAAAGCTTCTCAGGGCTCGCTTAGTCTTAGTTCGGAGAATGAGAAAGACTGGAATGGCAGCAGTCACTCTCCTTCAGCATGAGTATAAGAAATCTCTTTGGCAAAGCACGGTAAAAATCACTACTGAATTAAGCTAAATCAGCACCAAGCCTTCTTATTTTGGACTCTGGAGGCTTTACCCACTCAATGCTAAATGTCCAAAATAAGAAAGAATTAAGGAAATTCATCACATGATGATAAGTATGAAAGTTAATCTAGCTATAGTGCTGTTAAGTGGAGTTGTAATGCAGCATTTCTAAGACCATATAACATAATACAGAAAAATACAAGAACAACATATGCTATACAATCCATCCATCCATTAGAAAAAGAAAAAAAACCCCAACTCTATCAAAAGTCAAGATAGATTATTCTGCTGCATGGTAACAGAGGTCACCATCACTTCACACACAAGAAGAATCCTTCAAGTGCTGGGACATCACTGCACTCATCATCTTCTACTTTGTTTCAACTTAATGTGGATAATTTTGTTCACAGATATGGATAAGAAAGGAAATTTCAAGTTCAGAGTGTCCTGAGAATAGTATTAGAGATTCACTGCCACTGTTAAAAGTATTTGCCAAAAGCTCATAGAAACTTCAAGAAAACAATTCTGAGAAATGATCTAGTTATCACTCCAGAACGCACAAAATAATTTAAAACTTACTTAAAATTCCAACTGTCTCTCAGATCTTGCAGTTAACCAGTCTTTTAAGAAAATTTACTATCACATGTTTCAACAGTGCTTTAATGTCACTTCCCACTTCTACAAAATTAGTCTCTAGATGCCGTAACTGTGAAAGAAACTTCAAAATACAATACGTGCAACTTAGAGACAGACACCTGCCTGGGATTACAGACAGCCCAAGAGAAGAGCTCTGAAATATGAAAAGAGATTTAGCAGGGGATAAGTCAGGTAACAATGCTGTTTTACAGCACTGTCAGGAGCAGTTTTGCTCTTGAAAGCAATAAGCAATCGTATCATGAAGAACCAATGACAGAGAAAGCCTTAAAGTCAAATGACAGGGTTAGTAGGAATGGAACGGGATCTACATCCCTGAAGGCAACTGTATGCTTAAAATGTTGGAGATGCAGTTTTATTAATGTCATGTGAAAATAAATCAGCTTGGTAAAGCCCAAATAGGCTACCATGAAATATTTTGGTCAAATAATTTTTCAAAATGTGGCCCACATGCATTGTTGCTTTAAAAGCAGTGTGTAAATGGTATTTTCCTATTCACCAAATGCTAAGTCATATGTCTTTGCAAACAAACTAAAATGTAGTGCAAGAGTCAAGGATGGGAGCAGCTCTGTCATACCAATTCTGGCAAAATTAGTAAATCTGCATTTGATCCTAATTCACGTAACATTCATCTCTTTAAGGTATAACCTTAATCTCTGCAGCTCTCTATACAGCACACAAACATCAAGTATTTCTTCCCCACAGATCAGCTAACACACTAAACCTACTATTAAATCAGCTCAAGTATTTTAACATGGCTTAAGGTAAAATCTATTACAATGAACAAATACAGCCAACGTATCCATTCTAAATCCAGGAAATAGACGTATTAGTACAGGCTTCAAAAAACCTACTTTTTTGTGCATTCTGGGAATGAAACGATCAGAGGCCACTGAAACCACATTCACTGAAATGTGTATGGAAGCCATTCAAACCCTCAGCACTCCAACTCGAAATACCAGGTTATCCCAGAGATGGTATCTATGAGTGCGCTATGAAGAAAATCAAAATTTTATCACACAATCACTGCATCGTAATGAGCACCCCAAAAGAAAGATATTAACATGTTCATCATCTTTTTTTTTTTCATATTTTCTCATTTCAGGTGTTTACTTGGCCCTCGGTGGTCTATTGCCTTTTTATGTTCATGTAAAGAACCTACGTTTTTTAATTTATTTATATTAACACAAATACGTTCAAAAAAGCCATTTCTCCTTATGATCTCTATTATTATTCTACAGTCATACCTTTATAAGCAAATGCTTTACACTTGACCTAAAAGGGAAGTGCTATTCTGTATAATTACAGAATTTCTAAGATTTTACGCACACAGGCATTATTACAGTGAAACAATCAAAACCTTGTCTAATTTTGAATTCTGCCTCAAGAGCATCACACAGCCAAGCTCACAACCACTGGTCCACACAGTGAATTAATTACTAATCCTTGTCAGATAAGGACTGACTCATAACTTGAATTACAAGTGTTTTACAGTATTTCTTTAAACAGTACTAAGCAAAGTTTTAAACGTGTCAACACTGACTAATTTTTAAAGACTGTTGCCCACAACATTTCAGCTGCTTAACCATTGGTGGGAAGGAGCTATCACTATTTATCTAAAAGTTAATGTGCTTGTCAAAAACATGTACAAAGTCTGACAGCAAAAATGGGTCCAAAAAAGACAGAACGTAAAAGGAAAAGACACAAGCTGAACATTTTACCTCACTGTCTGGGCTGGGCTGGATAACTTCCCAGGTCTGAGAGTCCACGTCGTAGCAGTGTAGCTCATTGGGCAGCGTGTTATCTGCAGCACCACCAAACACGTAGAGATGCCGGTCGAATGCAACCATTGTGTGGCCGTATCTTCGCTGTGGAGGAGGAGGGGAGCCTCGAAGTAAGTGCTCGGTAGGAATTCGTGTCCAACTGAGACATTAAACATGAAACAGCATGGTTTTTTACAATTATTTTCTGCAAAGTAAGCTTCCTAACTCTCAGGTTGTAAGAATAAAGAAGAGGAGCTCTGTTACAGTAGTTATTCAACCTGCATGAGCTCAGATGACGATTAATCCTGCAGATTTCTCAGAGACCTACATCAGCTCTGTGTTGCCGAACTTCTAGCTGAAAATGTGATAAAGGCAACATGGTTCCATAACCCAGATGTACTTATGTAAACCCCAGCAGCTCAAAGACCACAACTCGGGAAGGAACTGGTGATCTACTAATACACATCTTAACAGCTAACCTTTCTAAGTAAAGGGCACCATTCTGATACCATATCCCATTGTGATAAGGCATCGCTTATTCACTATGGTAGCATGATTTCAGCCAAGGTCTGGAGGCCATTAGGTGTTGTTTCAGTTGTGGTTCCACTTCAGCCAGTAACCAGACCAACCAGGTTGTCAGAACAAACCAGTGCATCTGTATTCTCACTTTTTCGCATTTTTATCCCATCAGAGTAGCCACATTTTCAGAGCAATGGTCAACACTCCGAGTCAAGTCACACCAAACTGAATACTCAAGATTTAAAAAAAATACCATGCATTTTACATTTCCGAATAATTTCGCTATGAACTGGTATTTCACAGGACCTCTGGCTGGTTTTAACCAGATATTCACATAACAACTTTTAGGAAGGTAGTATTTGGCATCCCACTCGGAATACACTAAGATTCATACTTATTGTTTAAAGTCAATCTACTAAACTTCGTTCATCTGCTGAAAAAGACCTATCTGATGCACACGGCAAACAACAAAGTCTTATTTAAAACAGTCCATATTTTATCTTATCTACCCTTCCTCGTCATGAGATGCAGTATTCCTCCTCAATACCCTTAAGTATGTGCATTTCTCAACTCAAGTTGTCAAGGATTATGTGGATTTTGTGCGATTTAACTGGCTAAACTTACATCTTTTCCTTGAATTCAAACTGAAAGAGATTATTGGTAATTTTTGCTCCACTCTGGCCAGAGAAAACAAACATCTTGTCTTTGCAAACAGCCACGGGAAAATTACAGCATGAAGGAGGAATTTCACCACTTTGTTCAATCTGAAATATAACAAAGTTCAAAATTAAAAATGTATTATTGTAGTGCACTACGCACGTTGAGTATGCTGCAGGACCACGCAATACATCAGCAGACAGACAGACCACATGGCAGCGATGTGTGCAGACAATCAAGTCCCTATAAATCTGGCTACGGGTAATCAACTAATGCTGTGCTTACACGTCTGCATGGACTAATTTTACTGTGCATAAAAAGGATGGGAGGCCACATTTCTAAAGCCCCTGATACTGTGAGGATCAGGACTCTGATCTTGATAGCCAGTCAGCAAAGCTCCCAGTCTATGGCAGTAGTTAAAGTGGGAAATGCAGTCCGTTTTTATAGGGGGCACAGCAGAGCCACCATGGGCAGTCTAGGACCACCTCACAGATTCATAAGCAAAAATCACGCTTTAATATACACTTGGTTTTCCAAATACACAAACAAAATCAAATTTGAACTGTTTCTTTTCATCTGTGTGACAAATACATTCTGAAGGGAGAGCAGTGCAGTCCAGCGTAGGAAATTTTAAATAATTGTGTATGAAAACCAAAAAAGAAAATTCTATGTGTTAGTTGAAATTAAAGCTTCTTACCTCTTCCCAGCATGTTAGCTCTCTATCCTGTAGGCCAATTGTCCACATATCATTTAACCTACGTTATAACACAAAAAACGCTTGATTTGAAACAGTTCATTTTTGGTAATTTTTAGCTCATGGAGTTGAAAGGACAGAGATGCTATTTTATCAGCATTCCTTCTCCTGCACAGGAAGAATCTCCTACTTCCACTAGCAGAAAAAAAACCTATTTGAATATTTTTGTCCTATACCTAAATTTTATACCACGACGTCAGCTTGCTTTAGCATCTTTCTGGTTACAAGTATAGAAGTATACTACAGTTAACAGTTACAGACATCAACTCTGCTTGGAGCTTAAGGATTTGAGGCTATTTAATCTCCAGGATTTTTACAGAAATACTCCTTGTTACCCTGCCTTCTTCTACCCATCCCTGCTAACCCCTGAGACTGGCCACAGTAATTATTTATGTGGCTGAATCCTACCTTAAATACGTAAAGGAGGACGAAGTGGGTAACCTGACACATCACTGACTACTACATACCTGACTATGCTTTTCCCAGTACAAGTTACTCACAGTAACTACAGATGCTTCCTTTGTTCAAATCTGCCTGGAGGCTCATGTTCCACAAAAAGACATTTTTTAATGTGATTAGGCATATTTAACATAAATTAGACAGCTCCTCTCACCCAATCCCTCCTTCCAGCTACCCAAGGTCCTTGGGGAACTCCTAAGCTGGAACTGAGCACTGCCAGAGAGTCATGCATCTTTCTCCAATTCTTCCTCCAGAAATAAAATTTAAAAATCCCATCTGTTTTTCCAATTAACAGCAGTTCTCCTGCAGACTGAGGAGCTGGTAACTTTTCTGCAGATTCTCCTCAGAAGAGGAGGCAACCCAGGACATTGAGACAGCTCCTAGTTTGTGACAATCTCTATATGCTCTCACAATGCAAATACTGTGCATCAACATAAAATTCACAAGCTCATCAGGACAGAAAAAAATTACATGTGCAGAATTGATTCTTCCCTGATAGACTAACAGCAAAAGCAAAGAGCTGCCATCTCGGACAAAGCACCAGACTCTCCCTAACTTCTCAGTACCACACATTTCCAGTCTTTTCCCATGCAAAATCTCATCTCCCCTCAACCTAAATAATATCACGTATTTTCAGGGAAAAAGCTGACATGTTGCTCTTAGTTCTGTCATACAACTTCACAGAAAATCTAGGCTTTGCTCTGTAAGTCTTCAGCAACATCAGAAGGCCTGTGGCGGATATCTTTTGAGAAATGCTCATTTGCCAAATTTTAAAATTGTTTAGCATCTTTACAACCAAGAAGGCTGTCAAATTATATATCCACAGCCATTCTGAATCACCAGATTTTTAGGTTTTAAACACATACTTACTTGAACATGAACTGGTGAATTGCAAAAATGTAATGCTCAACAACAGGCTGGGTTTTGCAAAGCTCCAATTATGTGTTTAAATCACTTAGTATATGAAAACATCTCTAAAGAGGTGAAAAGTGAGGGAGTGGGATTTTACAGAAGCACCCAAGGAGAGAGCGATCCCACTACATACCGTGCATTGCCATCATATCCTGCAAAGATCCACAGCTTGTCACTATACACTGTTGCGCCATGAGCTGACCTAGCAACCGGCAATCTACAATTGAGAAAATTAAGAAAAAAAAAATATTCTTAAATCACCGGCAGAGGCGCTGTAAGAAGGGTCTGTGTGACAGCCAAAATGCACATGTAAGAAGAATGATGTCCCCTACACAAAATGGCTTCAAGCCACGAAATTGCTTCTGTCATACATCCTCAAAACACAAAACAAGCCTCTGAAGGGTACATTTTAGAATTTTACACTCTGCTTCCTTCATTAGAGAAAAATTACCTTAATGCATACAGAAAAAAAAAAATCCCAACTAATTCCTTGCCAGGCCTCAAATACTCTTAAATTATTTTATGGATAGTAGCTAAATAGCGGGACAATTAATAGCACTATCATTATGGCAAAGTAGCAATCCACTTGTGCTATAAAAATCCCGTGCGTGTTTTCACACACTGAGAAGGTTGAACACTTAAACAAGAGCCAGGACAGAGCTCACAATGCTTATTTAGGATTGTTTAGTGAGGTGTTCCTGAGATGCACTGCCCATAATAAAAGATCAAACCTATGATTTCTCTTTCCCAATCTTTGTTGTTTTTACTAAATCAGCCAAGAAGCGTTGAACAAAACTGTGATGCCACAAGGCCAGGAGATGTAACGTTAGCTTTTTTGAGGTCATTTGTGCAGTATGCACTTGTAATTGTGGGGAAAGACAAGGATATTTGAGTTCGTAAAATATGAATGAGAATTACTCTCCAAAATGTCTGAAGTTGTTAGAATAACCAGAAAGAGAAATTTCTAATGTGGTCTGTGTTCTAAAACATAACATATGCTCATCAGAGGTGAGCAACAGTAACTTAAGAATAGATTGTGCATTCCCATCCCTTTCTACAAATCACAATAAGAAATGTTCCCTTCCCTCTCCCCACTAAACTCAGCACTTCAGAAACTTCAAATGCGTAATGAACTGTGGATAAAGACACAGTACGTCCCATACATGGCTGTGGTAAACATTAAGTGGTTGGGTCAAAATCAGTGTCATGGGTAACATCCTGAAACGTGCACAAAGTCGACTTTAAGAAGTAATGTGTTACTGCTTTTGATTTTGCCTTGGAAAGCTGAATCTTGGGAACCTGTGTTCAACAGATCCCAAGATACATCATCAACTCATTCATCTGCTTCTGAATTTATTTGTGTGCACACATATCACCTTGGCAATTGAATTTGGCAATTCAAGCGCCAAGGCGCTTCAAGCAAGTGTGTGCATTTCAGAGCGCTCCAAGAAAGTCCAACTTTAATCAGAAAAGAATGTATAGATTTAATGACAAATAAGCCTCAAATTGGTCTCTGATAAAACTAAATTGAAACCATGAGAGATCAACAGATTTTGTGCTATCCTTGAAAAATAAACGATTCAAAAGAAAAACTTTCCTTTGCTCCCATCCCTTCTGTCACAGAAATGAAACATGAAGAATGGGTTTTGGTCAAATTTCTAATATACTACACCCTGGAATGGAGGCCTTGCAAAAAAACTCCTTCAAACATACAGAAAACTTTAATCAAGCAAGTAGAGCAGAAATTGTCCTGCAGCCTTAATATTAGCATTGTAACTATTCTAACTGTGCCATTTTAAATGTTTGCTGACTTACACTCAAATCCCCTTGAAGAGTGGGCTGATGATGCCAGCTCCTTACCTTCCTTCAGTCTTCCACTCTGTCCACTGTCCAGTTGCAAACTTATATTCAAAGAGATCATTTTTATTCTTCAGGTTGGAATTGGAATAAATGTCTCCAGTATAGCCACCTGGGCAACAACAAATCCATTAGACTCAAATGCAATACAGCATACACGCTTCTAGTCATTATATTAGAAGAAAACTTAAGTTTAGATTGCACAGAGGGAAGGTATTTGGCTAATGGACTACTACAGGTGGGAGACTTCTCCTCTACTCCTACCCTACACTATGGTAATATGTTTCAAGTCTTTTTTACTTTAGACAAAACAGCCCAAGTATTTCCACACTAAAGTAGAAATCACGGTCAGCCGTGGAAAATACTGGATTTGCTACTGTATAAGATCTTTCGACACTTCCTAAAAATATCTCATTCTTTTTTCAAAACAATACTACCAGCACATCTGTCATTCCAAGTGCACACAACTGTAATCTGCCACTGTCTTACCAAACACAAACATGCTGCTCCCATAGACCACAGCTGAGTGGTGGTATCGTGGTGCTGGCGGGGTCCCCGTGGTGAAAGCCCTGCACAACATTTAGAACAGCAGCAATCAAACACCCTTGTCATGCTTCAGGCACTCAAAGCTATTGTGCAGATTCAAAAAAGAAACAACTGTTAAAAGTTACTCTATTGTTCTTGAGTGTTTTCACTGGGTTTAATTTCTTAATTATACTGCCCAAGATTTTATGACAGACTTAACACTATAAGCACAAACGGCTACAAACATGACGCTGCTGAAATCTGTTTGACAGAGATAGCAAGTGAGGCACAGGTAAGACAACAGGCTGCACGGTCCAGAGCAAAGGAGGGAAGCAAAGACATCTGTGAGCCGCCCCCGGCATCTTTCCTGCCCTGAGGGGCTGCAGCAGCCCAGTCCCTCCGCCCACACATCCTTTCAGCACTCTCACAGGGTGTCCGAACCCGTGGCTCTCTGTCCCTCGCTGTACTGCCCAGCATCCCCTCACAGACAGGAGCTGTGCGGGGGCACTCCGTAACCCTGACAGCTCAGCCACACTGCAGGCTTCCAGAAGTCAGCTGTGACAGCACTTGGGGGGGCGGGGGGGGTGTGATGCTTCCCCTCGGATGCTCCGGTAGAGCCCCCAGCTTTTACACCTGGGCCCGAGCTGCTGAGGGAAGAAGCATCTCCCGGCCCTGCCAGCAGCCGGGCAGGCAGGGAAGGGGCGAGCCCGGCGAGCACCGCGCAGCCCACCTGCACCACGAGCAATCCTTCACGTCGAAGCGCAGTAGGTCGTTCAGCATCGTCTTCCTGCGGGGAGGAACGGGACAGGCGGCTGAGCTGGGCCACGGAGCCGGCGAGGGGCAGCCCCGCTCCCCTCAGGCCCGGGGGGGCTGCTCCCCTCGGCGCTCGCTCCCCGCCCCCGCCCCGCTCCCCACGGGCCCGCCGTGGCCTTACCCGTTGTCCCCGCCGAAGACGTAGATGGCGTCCCGGTAGGCCACCACGGTGTGCTTGCTGCGCCTGCGGGCGGCAGAGAGCGGCGGTCAGGAGCCGCCGGGACACTCGCATTCCTCCCCCCACCCCGCCGCTGCCCCCCGCTCACCGGGCCCCCACGAACTCGTCGCAGGGCGGGAGGCGGCGCCACCGGTGCACCGTCTCGAAGGGCCCGAAGTTGAGGGTGAGGTACTCGACGCTGTCCGAGCAGCTGTGGTCGAAGTCCACGCTCGGCGCCACCTTCGAGCGCCCCGCGCCCCCCGCCGGGGCCCCGGCCGCCGCCATGGCCCGCGCCGGCGCCCAGCGACCGCGGGGCCGCCCGCCGGACTACGGCTCCCGGCGCGGCTGCGGGCTCAGCGCCCGGACTACAGCTCCCGGCGTGCCCCGCGACCAGGGCTTCCTGCGCGCCGGCTCCCCCCGCCTTGGACTACAGCCCCCAGCATGCACCGCTCGGGGGGCGGGCGCCGCGGCAGCACCCGGCGGCGAAGGTCCCGCGTTCGAGGCCCGCGCCCGGCCGCGGCGGGGCAGGGGCACGAGCCCGCCGGTACCCAGGAGGCTCCGGGGCTGTCTCCGTAAAAACTCGGAAGCCAGGCAGGTTTCTACATTAAAAGAGTTTATTTGTTAATACAAAAAACCCCAAAACAATACTCATGAATATGCATAAAGTCTCGCTCCAGAGTCGTAGCCGAGCTATTCGCTAGTTACACTGTAGTCTGCAGCTATCGGAGCTTCATGCTGGTCTAGCAAGATAACACCCAGTGGGCAAAACACGATCCGTTCCTCCCCGCGGTGGAGCTGGGAGCAGGACGCACGCGTGCCAGGCACCAACGTCAGCAGCAGCACATGCCCAGGGCTGTGCGGTAGCCTGCACCCCACCCTTCGGTTTTCATTTAACAGGGAGCCTGTGTTTCCTAACAGAGCATTAGTAACCTTTACGACTATTAGTTTAGTTTCTTCTCAACAGTAGACAAGAGGGGTGCTCTGCACCTCGAAACCAGGCCTTAGACACATCTCCGTAAAGTCCAGCATTTTTCATCCCGAGCAATCACCTTGTTACTGGTCAGATTTGTTTCAGCAAAGCTGACACCCCTCCAGCAAACACAATTCTTCTTTAAAGATATGTCATGGAGCATTCAGAATTTTGCTAGGAAGAAGGACAGCGGGAAAGCAGAAGGGCAAAGGAGCTACATCAATGCAAGTACCAGCAGGACCACACAAAGGTCCTTCAAACCATCTCCCCTTGCGCACTGTCACTCTCACATCCTATTTGGCCTCGTTCTAGGGGAAGCTCAAGTCACGGTATTTCTTGCCAAAAAACATTCTGCACACCATGAGTTTGCTTGCAAGAGAGTGTGTTGTGCAACTACGCTGTTCCTGTGCCCACCATGCACAGATGGGGACAGGACCATCTCCAGGGTTGGTCCTAAACGCCAGCTCCTGTGCAGCAGCACTGTGCCCTGCCAGCTCAGGCTGCACATGAGCTGATGCTGCAGGAGGGAGAGCACAGAGCACTAGTCCCCAAAAGCCACTTATCCCCCAATCTTTCCCTTCTCACCAGCTACACTCCTGGAAAAAGTACCGATGCCTGCAAATCAAAGCAGTTTCTAACCAACACAGTGATGAGCTCCAACAGGAACTGTACAAGACACTGGCCCATCTACTTTTTGGACCTTGCAGCACAAAGAAATCCTTGGATTTCTCAGTTCAAGATGAGGAACAGTATCAGCAGTACTAGGTCAGTCTCATTTTTCACAGTCTTGTTTAAACCCACCATCTGACTGAACTAAAGCAAGCACCACTAAGGCACACAGCAGTCAACTCCCACCAGAAAGCACACGAACCCCACCAGCACCTCTCCACAAGCCCTGGCTAACCAGACCTGAACATGCTCCATTTACAGCTGACACCCTAAAACACACCTAGATGCTTCCCAATGTTTGGTATTCACTTACCTCCACGAGTGGATGACTGGTCTTGAGCCTTGCTGCCAATGCATGGGGCAAAAAAAGACAGTCCTACCTCTTCCCAGGGCTGGGACCAGTTGCTCTGAGGACACTCACTTGATCCTTCCTGTACAGCTACCAGGATACACCACTGCAGCCATCTGCTTCCAGCTGGGTCTCCTCAAGAGACCACACTGTTTAGTTTAACTTGTTGGCCCTTTTCAGTGAAAGCTAAGAGACACAAATGCCTCAAAACAAAATTCCTAACAGACTTAAAAAAAAAAAGTCTAGGTAGAAAACAGAACCATAGCATTCCCACTGAAGGGAAGGCCATGGCATCAAGTTTAATTATATTCTTATACACCAGAGAATCCACAGGGAAGAAAGATACCGCGTCACAACTGCATGGCAACTTTTTATAAGAACTTATACCTTATTAGACACACGCACACACACGCATGCACACACACAAAAATCAGGCTTCAAATTCTGCTTGTCATAAAGCTATTCATACAAAACCATTGAGAACTCAAGGATGGTTTAGATTAGTCTGCAGCAAATGATGCGGATTTCCCCCTAGTTCTGCCCATTCTCAGGCACAATGTGAGGGGTTGGGGTGGGAGAAGGGAACGAGGTCTGCTTTAGAATTCAGGGTTATTTTATCATTTTACACACACACACACACTAAACAAATTGTGCCATCTTGTCTGTTAAAAAGCTAATTTATTATCCCCTCCTGGTAAAAAAGTGAAAAGCTATACTCTGTTAGACCAGTAAGATACAGAATTACTCCAGCTCTTTGGAGGTTTTTAGATACAGCTTCAAAGCATATTATTCCACAAAGGAACAGCAAGTACCTTTCTTAAGAAAGGAAACTCTATAATGGGTCAGCCTTTTCTTTTAAGCAGAAGAAGATGTATCCATTACAGGACTCCCTTTCTGTCCAGATGACTCCTGTGAAATACCCTAACATCCTCCAGGTGGCATATGCAGAAAGTTTCCAAAGGAGAAATATGTCTTTAAAAAGTAACTTTAGGAAACAAGTGCAAGTTCCTTTTAAATCTGTTTTATAAGAAGGATACCAATGTACATTTTAATTGTTTTATTTTCATTTTCCCCCAAGGGGGAACCAAAGGCAGAGAGGTGTTGTGAGATACATCACACTGTTCTTATGGGTAAATCAATTTGCAAATGTTATTTTACCACTCTATAAAAATACACACAGGAGTGTGAAGGAAGCAAAGTAGTTCAGAGTGGCAGTCATGGAGCAAATATGTTACATACAATCAGATTTTTTCCCCTAAAAATTGTGGCTCCTTGTGTTCCATAAAACCAAAGTCTTTAGTAGCCACATGCCACAGGAACAGAAATTTAAGTGGTAGCTTCCTTTGAGCATGTGCACACAAAAGCATTAGTAAAGAACTGCTCCTATGGGGCTGGAAAGCAGATGTGAGCGACAAAGCCCCATCCACAACAGGAAAGAAGATATGCATTCAGTTTTATTGTCTCAGCTTCCCATCCAAACTCCTGTAAACAGGTTCCATACCATTCAGGCATCTCTGATAAAAGAGTCTATAGTTCTATAAAAAGAAGTCACGCTGTAAGATCAAGATATTTACCCTGTATGTGTTATGCGAGCGCGAAGAGGAACAACCTTCCAATTTCTCAAGATACATCCAAGCAATCTGTAAGTGACCAAATTCCTTTCTCTGTCCAACTCTCCTGTGGGAAACTCAGTTAAGTGCCTCTTCACAGGTAGAGACAGTTTGATTTTAAAAATATTAAGGACACATTGTTTTATCTTTAAGAACTTCCTGGAAAGTTACTGTGGAAAATGAAAGTGCTCCCATGGTGAGACCAATGTGCAAAGCTCTACAGACTTCTGTCCTTGCTGCTTTCTTAGTATTCCTTCCCTTAGCAGATTCATGTTAAGATGAGGCTCAATACATCGCAACGAGGCCATCATCCACCTGTAACAAGCAGGTATACACTGGAAAATGTTTTATGTTTAATCATAAAACGTGGAATAAGCAAAAAAAAAAAAAAATTGTTCAGATATGATCGGTATGGTCTTTCAAGTGGGTTTATATACCAATAGCCTGTAACACTCGCTTTTCATTCTCATTGAGATGGTCTGAAAACATTGCATAGCAGGGCTGCTGTGCAAACTGACAGAGGAAGTCAGTGAGATAGGCCTGAAAGGAAGACAGAAAGACCCAGTTAGCACCATGTCACTTTGGAAATTCTGTTTCTTTCATTTATCAAAAGATAAACCTCAACATGCACCAAGTATGACAAAGGGATTGCAGGGAACAGACAAGCAATGCAGAAGGAAGGTTGGCAGCAGACGGGAAGGGCTAATAAATGGCTGCCAGGTGGT
This sequence comes from Buteo buteo, assembly GCF_964188355.1. Taxonomy (NCBI): domain Eukaryota; kingdom Metazoa; phylum Chordata; class Aves; order Accipitriformes; family Accipitridae; genus Buteo; species Buteo buteo. The sequence goes on from NC_134193.1 coordinate 7,202,281, forward strand.
GGTAAAAAGCAGGAGCAGAGTATCATACAGGGACTGACTGGATGGGAGCATTGCCCAGTTAGAGTATGAAATTCTGTCATGTTCAGTCTCCAATCTACTTCTGACTTCAGCAAAGAGCTGTGAAGCTCATGGGTAGAAAAGTCTCATCTCCCTCTGTTCAAAAAGTTCTGTTCATTCACATTTCGAAGTTATAGATACTGATCCAATAATGAAAAATAGCTCCAGGCATTCTTGGGATACTCAGCACTTTCCAAAGTAATTACAGTTAACTGAGTACCTTCGGGACAATGATCAATAACTGTTGTTTCCAGTGGTTTACAGTTTTGTTTAAGTACAACATTAAAAAAAAAAGTTTGTAAAGAATGGTAGGAATCTGTTTAAAAAAACTCATTCTAGAGCATCACCTGGAGATCTATTTGGTAAAGAGGGTCCTTTAATGCATCTGGATCGTCCTCTTCATCATCTTCATAGTAATCCTCATCTGTCAGAGGCAAATCAGCATGTTTTAACATCAAACAAAGCAAAATGTCTCAGGAAGTTCTCTATTAGACTACTGTTGAAACCCAAGGATCCAAAAGTAAATAGTTTCAGCACTGCTGGGTAAAAAAAAAAAAATTGTATCCAGAATATTCGCTCCTTAAGTTCACATGATTAGAAAACACTAAACCCCAGAACAAAACGAGTCATAGTGGGAATCTCAAGGAACACACAGGTGAGACAAGAATACACAGGATACTAGACAAGCAGGTTTTTTAGTTACGTGCACTATTATCTTAGGCCTTAATCTTGTGTCAGGGTGACACATTTCTAATTCTGTGCTAATTTAAGTAGTCTCCCTTATTGTATTTGCCTGTGAGGTTCTCCCTTCTAAGACTATATGCAAACAGGAGAGCAGAGGAAAGGAGATGATATACCTGCTCCATCTCCCTTATGCAGCAATTATTTCTCAAGGTCACTCCACAAACAAGCTCATCCACTTCTACAACACTGTCATTCCAAGGTCACGTCTACATCTTTGTGCATCAATTTTCTCTTTAGAAGAAATACCTGCATGAACCTCACAGCAATGTGAAGCCTATGCAGCATTTGAACTCTCAGGTGAAAAATGCAGTTATTTAATCATTGTGTTATTCAAAGACACGTCCCTCTCTTACAGAAAAAGGTCCTTATTCAAAATCCCAGTATAGTATATTTCCTTCCTCTTGCCTGCAGCCTCTGTTGAGCTGCTGTCACAGAAAGAAAACTTGACTAGGATGTCATCTACTCTATTTTCGCTTTCAGTAAGCACTTTAAAGCTGTTACTTACCATACTTGTTTGTGGAAAGAATATCTGATAAGAACTGTCCTGCTAAGCCTTCATCTTCATCCTCATCCTCTTCCTGATCCTCCCACATATCATTTGAATCATCTGTTTAGAAAAAAAAAATTCTAGAAATAATCAAAATCCAAGAGGTCCAGTCTGTTGATCACTCTACAGGGCACTGTAATTTTTAGGCAAATATCCCTGCTTGTGTAGGTGGATGAAGGGAAACACCTTCACTACTTCAGCAACCTTTACTATCCTTTTGGAATGAACGACTCAAGAACTGGAACTAAGCAAAAAGCAGCAGCAAGAATGCTTGAAGTAGGAAGGAAGAAAGGCAAACCAGATACACCTGGAAAGGGTAATTTTATTGGCATATGGTCAGATCCCATCTTCCAAACTGGCCCAAAATAATTTTCAGGTATAAGAATACACAACACTCACTGATCTTATCCTTTGGATTACTATGTAAGCCTTTGTAATTACAGGTATACTGTTTACTATTGCGAGTTTCTTATTACTATAAATGCTTTTGAAGAGATTACAAAGTAGATTTAAGCCATGCAAGAGAAAAAGCAAACCCAGTATTTTACCTTGGCTCCAATCTGCAGTTGTCTGTCTAGATGCATTTGCTTCCATCGCATTAGAGAGTTCATTTATTATTAATTTTAAGATTTTTACTAACAAAGGAATGTTTGTCCAGCGTTCAGGATCTATAAGAGAAGAAAAATATATATTCACATTGCTTTTAATAAAAAGTTGTTAAAAACAGGCCTTTTTTTGTTGTGTTTTTTTTGTTGTTGTTATTTGGGTTTGGGGGGAGGAGCTGGTGGCATTCTGTTTTGTTTTGGGGTTTTTTTTGTTCGTTTTTTTTGGTGTTTTTTTTTAATTTTACCATACATTTGAAATGCTGGCATAGAAGCAAAATTTCCAGGTTGAGAGGAAAAAGGAACTGACATAAAAACCCTAAACATTCTTTCTGTATACCTTCACAGCTAGGTTTCAAAGACCTTAACTGCAGTATCAACTCTTGCATGTTTTGAATGAAGAAAAGGCATGGTTAAAATCTTCACAGCTGAATGGATTTGTGAGTCTACCCAATGAAGTCATAGTTACAGATGACTTCATTAAGCATTCTTCTCTGAAGTATATTTACACATCTAGCAGTGCTTTCAAGTAAATGAGTGGTGCAGCACTCCCACGCGTGGCTCTACCCTTTCTGAGACACTGTAAGCTCCAACTTTTCCTCACCAGTGTTCCTGCAGGGCTTAATTATTCCACAGGGATAGCTAGACAGTGTATTTGTCCTTAATTACAAAGGAAAGAGCCTATCAAATAAAGAAACTGGGAGCACTAGTTTTGGCTCTTATTGATATCAGTATTAATCTTAGTTTAACTCAAATGCTGGCAATTACCATTCTTCTACCTGACTAGACAATATCTGAGTCTGTTGGTTTGGGTTTTTTAAGCAAAGAACAACAATGACAGCGGCTCCCCAGTGTCTTCCCTCTGGGGCTCAGTCCTCAGAAAAAACTGCACAGTGCTCTCTCCCATTTAGTATATGAAACTATATACAGTAATTTCCATTCAAAGACTTTGGGTGCAGCCAATTAAAAATAAGACAAGTCTTACGTAGGAGACTGGCCAAGCTTTCCTTAAAAGCGATCTCTAACTTGTTGAAATCATTGCTGATATTTGTGAAAGTCTGTCTCATCAAAAGAAATACCACTTTGGTTTTTTTTAAATCTCTGCATTCACTAAACACACTTTCCTCCCAGAGAAGTTACTAGGCATCATGAAATTATCAATTCTATCTCATTAGATGGAAAAGGATGACGCAAAATAGCACCTCATCCATTTATATTAAATCAGAGACATCAGGAGTCTTCCAAATCAGTCTTTAGGAGAATTAAGGCAAATAATGGGTACCTTAAATACATGATGTATGGATTAGCTCTAAAAACCAACATGCACCTTCTGTGGGAAGTATCTCCCACAGCTTGTGTGATCTGCAAGATCTATTTTAAGGCCTTGTATGGCATCTACTAACAGGAAGAAAAAAAACCTGTTAAAAACAGCAAAATGATTACTTACTTTTGGCCGACTTTGATCGTGTCCGTATTCCCTCATCCATATTAAATATTTCTTCTCCCTTTACCCTAATGTCCTGAAGTCGCTTGTCATCTGTGTTGATGCCATACTGAAGGAGTTTACACAAGGCTACAGAGCTGGGGAACAAAGAATAGGAAAATTACAGATCCGAATTTCCCTAAACTGTCTGCCTCCCACAGTGAACTGTTAATAGGGAACACATCACAGCAGACATTCAGATGCCCTTTTTTCTACACTTTTGCCAAGAACAAGCATTACAGAATTTCCCTACTTCTGATTCATGTCAGCATCTGAAACTGGACTCATCTCCTGACCTGCACAGCGAGCTGAAAACTGACAAAGCTTTGGATTAAACACTACCAAATAGTGTGCACATACATTAAAGGTTTTTCCAGTTCAGAAGGGCCACAAGGTTAAACACACTCCTGAAGCATCATGTCCAGATGAAGATGAAATTAAGAGGAAAGCAATGGCAAGAAAGTAGTAATTTGGTTGATCTGCAGCCATGAACATCTCTTCTACTCTTCCCCAGTCTCAAAGCTCTTTTTCCTTCTGGTCCTTCACAGCTCTGCTATACTCAGACCTTCTAGTTTGCTCTTTTGGTATCTTCATGTGTTCTTTCCCTCTCTGCTGCTTAGATTCCTACTCCACACTTCCAAACCTTCTCCAGTTCTGGGCTGTTTTCATGCCATACTGAGGATGACTCTGACTACAGGTTAAGGCCACCAATTTAGGCTTGGCACTCTTAAACCTCTCTCCTGGCTCCACAAGTCTCAAACTGAAGTTTCAGAGCTCTGTGGAACTCGCTCTTTTTGTGCTTTTGCTTCACACCCTCTTTCTCTCCCACACTATGGCTCTGAGTTCCCATACTGCTGGTTCGGACCCAGATCTTAGATGCCACCCCTGAGTTGTCCAAAGTTTTCCCATCTTTTCATCATGCAAGTCAAAAACAAATAGCCACTTCTTCAACCTGCCACTCACAGGGATGGAGAATGATGCACGCAGGTGGTGTCAGCTATCCTCACGTTCCTTTTATTGACTCTAAACAAAAGAGTCCTCTGAGCAGGCATTGCTTTTCTTCAATATGCAGAAAACACTTAACATTTTCTAATGCGTAAGTATCACTGTGAACAACCCAAATCAAAGTGTTTAATATTGTATGGAGCCCTGCCAAGTCATCTGTACACAGATAGCTCTAATCTTGGACAATATGGAGACAGCACTGAAAAACAAAGTTTAACCTTGTTCTCCCTGCCAGTGCCAGCCTTGGCTTTTCCCTGTGGCCATAAGCAGTCTCATGGGATTCTGCAGACAACTCTGCTCTGTCAAATGGGGATAAACCACTGCTCTTAGGGATGAAACAGACCAAATGTGACTGAAAACAGCACCAGATCCCCAAATGAGAATAACGTTCTACATCACTGTTCCCAAACTTCCATTTTAAACATGCTTTTTCTTATTATTTATTTCACAGGCTATTTGACTGCCTTATAACAATAACACACCAACACATACTAAGAAGTGAGTTAACAGCTGGTGAGACCCCTAAGAGCGGTCTGTTAGGCTTCACATTTCCAGAAAAATTAAAGACAGCAGCTGTGGCAAAATTTAAATTAATATAGAGCATTTCATGCTTTGGAATATAGTACTCAGCCTGTACCAGAACACAAATGTGCTCCTACAGCAAAAGGGAGAGAAACCTGTTTCAGTTGATTTCTTTATTGACTTTTAAGAGAACATTAAATCAACAAGAAATCACCAGATTCTCTTAGGAAACCCTCTACAATGCCTTGAAACTCTACAGTAGTCTACAAAGGCAATTTCATGTCTGGAAGCTATTCTCATCCCATTCACAGAAGTTCATCTCAAAAGCACTCCTGTGCTTGCAAGAGACACCCCCTACCCCCTTCGGTCACGCTGTTCCAGCACAGAAACTCCAGGCAGCAAGAGGAACAGAGAGAAAGATCAGAGACTGCTCCAATTACCATGGCTCTCCTGAGCTGAACTGACAGTGCAGGAAAAATTAATTCTGTCCAACGCTGGCACACACTAATCCAAGTCTGAACCAGCTCCTCTTTCCCTCACACCCAGTGTATGTAATTGCAATGGGATGATCAGTCAGCTAACGTTAATGCACAGATCCTGCTTGTGAAACATCCTACCTGACTTTGCCTTCATATTGCCCATAGAACAAGTGCTGCCGGCTCATCCATTCGGCCATTACAAACTCCAAGGCAGGCTTGCCAGTTGGTCCAGGGAGACTACACAGGAACTCTAGCAGTGGCTCCAGTTGTGAGTGAACCAAGTGAGCAAACACCATAATCAAGGACTACAGGAGAAAGGAAATGTTAGCTGTACATAATTTAATAGCTCAAAATGTTTTATCAAATATTCAAGTAACTGAGTTTCCTGCAGGAGTGGAGACTGTGCTTACCAAGCCCAAGAAGAAGAGAAAGTATAACCATCTGCAAGACACTGTGTGCTACAAAAGCAAGCAATAAACTACTACAGTCAACAGCAGTATATAACCACCCCAAAAACACAGAGCAGGAATAAATTTACTCACACCCATGCCCCAAATTAACAAACCTTCCTAAAACAAAGATTTAAAAAATATCAGAGGTTGCAGTTGACTTTTGACTAGCAAAAATATCATAGGGCAACACTGAGATGCTGCAAGTGCCCTAGTTTGCTCAACGGACCAGAAGCTGTACACACGGTTCTCTACACAGAGCTCTAAATCTACACATATCTAGCAGAAACCTGTTTCTTAGCTTGAAGATGAGACACAAGTTATTGGTCCAGAGCCAGAACCCATATTCTCTTCCCGTTTCACCCCAGGAGTTTCCCATCATCACCTCCACCACAGCACCACCCTTCTTCCACATCATCACATCCGAATTCAGCAGCACTTTTCCAATTCTGAGTGCACTTTGAACACAAGTTTTAAGAAAAGAATTGCAAGTTTTAGAAAGCTTTTTTTTTTTTTTTTTTTACAAGATGCAGTTTTGCAGTCTGACTCCTAAAGACCAGGGGTAAAATTCATATGTTGCATATGTCTAAATGTCAGTCTCGAAGTCCGAGGGCATCTCTGTAGGCTTCCTCAGGGAAAAGCTGCCCACCTCCAGAGGCTCATCTTTAAGGCTAACACAGGGAAGAGATTCACCATTGTGAAAGGCTCACTTCTCTTCCCTTGGCTACAGGGGCTTCACGTGACTGCTTCAGATTTAAGGTTCCAGATATTTTGAATCCAAAAATAGGCAAAGTGAGAGCCATTCTGAACAGTTCAGAATCAACACTGTATCCAAGGAGGGAAAAAAAAAAAAAAATCAAGGCTTTAAGATGAAACCTGTGCTGACACCTGAATGGCCTTCTTGATTCACCATGTGCTGGCTTGAAAAATGCACATCCAAAAATCAGAAAAATATACTGTCCTGGTTTCAGCTGGGATAGAATTAACTGTCTTCCTAGTAGCTGGTACAGTGCTATGTTTTGAGTTCAGTATGTGAAGAATGCTGATAACACTGATGTTTTCAGTTGTTGCTCAGTAGTGTTTAGACTATAGTCAAGGATTTTTCAGCTTCTCATGCCCAGCCAGGGCACCTGACCCAAACTGGCCAACAGTGTATTCCATACCATGTGATGTCCCATCTAGTTTAGGAACTGGGAAGGGGGGGGGCAGGGAATCGCCGCTCGGGGACTGGCTGGGTGTCGGTCGGCGGGTGGTGAGCAATTGCCCTGCGCATCATTTGTACATTTCAATCCTTTTATTACTACTGTTGTCATTATATTAGTGTTATCATTATCATTATTAGTTTCTTCTTTTCTGTTCTATTAAACCGTTCTTATCTCAACCCAGGAGTTTTACCTCTTTTCCCGATTTTCTCCCCCATCCCACTGGATGGGGGGGGAGTGAGTGAGCGGCTGCATGGTGCTTAGTTGCTGGCTGGGGTTAAACCACGACAGTCCTTTTTGGCACCCAACGTGGGGCACGAAGGGTTGAGATAACGACAAACCTGACCAGAGCTTGTTAAAACAAATTTGTTCTAAGCATTCATTATGTTGATTTATGTATTAGAGTTGTTGCTCTGGTTTTTAAGGCTCTGTTATGTATCTCCTCGCTTGCTGCATGTAGTTCCTCTTCTACTGCTTATCATCCGTGGGAGGTGGATTAAGGTTTTCGCTTTGATGTATGGTATAACTCTGGTTTATGGTATGATAAAGTCATCGGCTGTGGGATTAATCCGGTATTTGCACTTAGCATTGTCACCTTTATACTGCGGGAGCCGTTTGTGGGGAAACTATTAACAACTATACCATTTACCTTTCCTCCATGGAAAACCAGTCTATGGGTGGGGTACCTTTCTTCCCCTCTCCTTTCTCCTTCAGTCCAGTTACAATGGTGTTTGAGAATTTTGAGAAATTTGAATACTCCTGGAATGTTGGGACTAGCACGGTCCTAGCCCTACTGCTAGGAATTAGCATACTTCTGAATGTGGTTCAGCTCTTGTTTAAGGTTAAACAGCTATTTAAGAAGATCACCCAGAGGTGTGCCCCAAGGCTGGATAATTATGGGTGGCAGGGTGTGTGGGGTAGTATGGGCAAGTACCTAGAAAAGTGGGCACCTCCAATGTTTTGGAAATTCACCCCTGAACAAGTGCAGAATCCAGAAGAACTAGTAAAATATTTGGAAAAGGTATGCTGTCACCCCGGCAGCTCCAGAGAGATACAAATCACTGCAACGTGCTGGGGCCTGGCCCATGCCTATCAAGCCCTGTTCGACACCATTCAGTACCCTCAAGGGGAAGAGAAAGTCTCCGGACCTAACAACAAAATTACGAGCACCGCGGCCACCCAAACCTTGGCAACGGGCGCTGCAGTCCCTCCAGCCCCGGCAAGGAGCATTGCAGGCACCCAGACCTTGGCGACAGGCACCATGACCCCTCCAGCCCTGGCGATGAGAACTCGGGCTACCCAAACCTCAACAACAGGCACTGCAGCCCCTCCAGCCCCAGCAATGAGCACAGCAGCTACCCAAACTTCGGCAACAGACACTGTGGTTATCCAAAACCCGGTGAGCGATACTGCAACTGAACCAGCGGACCAACCTGCACTAGCATCAGTTGCCCCTGTACAGAAAAAGAAATATACAAAAAAATCAGTTCGCTTAGCGAAGGATGAAGATGAACCAGGGTCATCACGGGAACCGGAGGAAGAGGCAGAACCAGAGGTAATAACCCGGTCCCTATCCTTGAGTGAGCTGCGGGATTTGCAAAAAGACTTTGGCCGCCGTATAGGTGAGCATATTATCACCTGGCTCCTCCGATGCTGGGACAACGGGGCTAATAGCTTGGAATTAGAAGGTAGGGAAGCCAAGCAGCTGGGATCGCTTGCCAGGGAAGGTGGCATTGACAAAGCAATTGGAAGAGGGACACAAGCCATCAGCCTCTGGAGGCGACTCCTGTCAAGTGTGAAGGAAAGGTACCCCTTTAAGGAAGATGTTATATGTCAATCAAGCAAGTGGACCACCATGGAAAAAGGTATTCAATATCTGAGGGAATTAGCTGTGCTAGAGACGATTCATCATGACCCGGACAACCCACAATTACCCAAAGATCCAGACGAAGTCCAATGCACACGACCCATGTGGCGGAAGTTTGTACGGAGCGCACCATCATCCTATGCCAACGCATTGGCAATAATGGCCTGGAAGGATGAAGAGGCACCGACAGTGGAGGAAGTGGCTCGCCAACTCCGTCAATACGAAGAAAATCTCTCCTCCTCCCTACAAGCTTGCATTGCGGCTGTGGAGAAGCTGTCCCAGGCTGTCCAACAAATCAAAGAGGATATGTCCTACTCCACACGTGTAAGGACCAATGTCTCAGCTATTAGGCGTGAGCTTTCCTCTGCCCAAGAGAGAGAATATAGAAGGTACACACCGCGAGATGCCCTGTGGTTTTACCTATGTGATCAGGGAGAGGACATGAGGAAATGGGACAGAAAATCTGCCTCGGTCCTAAATGCACGGGTACGTGAACTGCGAGGAAAAACCACCACAAAAGGGGATTCTACCAGGAAGAATGCCGCTCCAGTTTCCAAACAGAGTAGAAGGGCTGATTTTATTTCCGATCCTCTTGAAGGGACTTCTGAGCCAATTTTACGAGAAGTGAATACTGAATACTCTGACCGGAATTAGAGGGGCCCTGCCTCCAGCCAGGTGGAGGAAAGGGATAACCGGGTATATTGGACTGTGTGGATTCGATGGCCTGGCATGTCAGACCCACAGGAATATAAGGCTTTAGTAGACACCGGTGCACAGTGCACTCTAATGCCATCAAGTTATAAAGGGACAGAATCCATTTGTATTTCTGTTGTGACAGGGGGATCCCAAGAGTTAACTGTATTGGAAGCTGAAGTAAGCCTAACTGGAAATGAATGGCAGAAACACCCCACTGTGACTGGTCCAGAGGCTCCGTGTATCCTTGGCATAGACTATCTCAGGAGGGGGTATTTTAAGGACCTGAGGGGGTATCGATGGGCTTTTGGTATAGCTGCCTTGGAGACAGAGGGCACTGAACAGCTGTCTACCCTGCCTGGTCTCTCTCAAGACCCTTCGACTGTGTGGTTGCTCAAAGTTGAAGAACAACAAGTGCCAGTTGCTACCACGACGGTGCACCGGCAGCAATATCGCACCAACCGAGACTCTCTGATTCCCATCCACAAGTTGATTCGCCAACTGGAGAGCCAAGGAGTGATCAGCAAAACTCGCTCACCCTTTAATAGTCCCATATGGCCAGCGCGGAAGTCTAATGGGGAGTGGAGACTAACAGTTGACTATCGTGGCCTGAATGAAGTTACACCACCGCTGAGTGCTGCCGTTCCAGATATGCTAGAACTTCAATATGAACTAGAGTCAAAGGCAGCCAAGTAGTATGCCACAATTGACATTGCTAATGCGTTTTTCTCAATCCCTCTGGCAGCAGAGTGTCGTCCACAATTTGCCTTTACTTGGAGGGGTGTCCAGTACACTTGGAATCGATTGCCCCAGGGGTGGAAACACAGCCCCACCATTTGCCGTGGACTAATCCAGACTGCACTGGAAAAAGGTGAAGCTCCGGAACACCTGCAATACATTAATGACATCATCGTATGGGGCAACTCGGCAGAAGAACTCTTTGAGAAAGGGAAGAAAATAATCCAAATCCTTCTGGAAGCCGGTTTTGCCATAAAAGAAAGTAAGGTCAAGGGACCTGCACAGGAGATCCAGTTTCTGGGAATAAAATGGCAAGATGGACGTCGTCAGATCCCTATGGACGTGGTTAACAAAACAGCAGCTATGTCTCCCCCGACTAATAAAAAGGACACACAGGCCTTCTTAGGTGTCGTGGGGTTTTGGAGAATGCATATTCCAAATTACAGTCTGATTGTAAACCCTCTCTATCAAGTGACCCGGAAGAAGAATGATTTTAAATGGGGCCCTGAACAACAACAAGCCTTTGAACAAATTAAACAGGAGATTGTTCATGCCGTAGCCCTTGGACCAGTCCGGACAGGACAAGATGTTAAAAATGTGCTCTATACTGCAGCTGGGGAGAATGGCCCTACCTGGAGCCTCTGGCAGAAAGCACCTGGGGAGACCCGAGGCCGACCCCTGGGGTTCTGGAGTCGAGGATATCGAGGATCCGAGGCTCGCTATACTCCAACTGAAAAAGAGATATTAGCAGCGTATGAAGGAGTTCGAGCCGCCTCAGAAGTGGTTGGTACTGAGACACAGCTCCTCTTAGCACCCCGACTGCCAGTGCTGGGCTGGATGTTCAAAGGGAGGGTCTCCTCTACACATCACGCGACTGACGCCACATGGAGTAAGTGGATCGCATTGATCACACAACGGGCTCGCATAGGAAACCCCAGTCGCCCAGGAATTTTAGAAGTGATCACGGACTGGCCAGAAGGCAAAGATTTTGGAATGTCACCAGAGGAGGAGGCGACACATACTGAAGAAGCCCTGCTGTATAATAAACTGCCAGAAAATGAGAGGCAATATGCCCTGTTCACTGACGGGTCCTGTCGCATTGTGGGAAAACATCGAAGGTGGAAGGCTGCTGTATGGAGTCCTACACGACAAGTTGCAGAAACTGCCGAAGGAGAGGGTGAATCGAGTCAGTTTGCAGAGGTGAAAGCCATCCAGCTAGCGTTAGATATTGCTGAAAGAGAAAAGTGGCCAGTGCTCTATCTCTATACTGACTCATGGATGGTGGCAAATGCCCTGTGGGGGTGGTTACAGCAATGGAAGAAGAGCAACTGGCAGCGCAGAGGTAAACCCATTTGGGCTGCTGCACTGTGGCAAGATATTGCGTCCCGGCTAGAGAATCTGGTTGTAAAAGTATGTCATGTAGATGCTCACGTACCCAAGGGTCGGGCCACTTAAGAACATCGAAACAACGAACAGGTGGATCAGGCTGCCAAGATTGAAGTGGCTCAGGTGGACCTGGACTGGCAACATAAGGGTGAGCTATTTATGGCTCGGTGGGCCCATGATACTTCAGGCCATCAGGGAAGAGATGCAACATATAGATGGGCTCGAGATCAAGGGGTGGACCTGACCATGGACACTATCGCACAGGTTATCCATGAATGTGAAACATGTGCTGCAATTAAGCAAGCCAAGCGGTTAAAGCCCCTGTGGTATGGAGGGCGATGGCTGAAATATAAATTTGGGGAAGCCTGGCAGATTGACTATATCACACTCCCACAAACTCGCCAAGGCAAGCGCTATGTGCTGACAATGGTGGAAGCAACCACCGGATGGCTGGAAACATATTCTGTGCCCCATGCCACTGCCCGGAACACTATCCTGGGCCTTGAGAAGCAGATCGTGTGGCAACATGGCACCCCAGAAAGAATTGAGTCAGACAACGGGACTCATTTCCGAAACAACCTCATAGACACCTGGGCCAAAGAGCATGGCATTGAGTGGGTGTATCATATCCCCTATCATGCACCAGCCTCTGGGAAAATTGAGCGATACAATGGACTGTTAAAGACTACATTGAGAGCAATGGGGGGTGGAACCATCAAACATTGGGATACACATTTAGCAAAAGCCACCTGGCTAGTCAACACCAGAGGATCTGCCAATCGGAGTGGCCCTGCCCAGTCAGAATTTTTATGTACTGTAGAAGGGGATAAAGTCCCTGTAGTGCACACGAAAAACATGTTAGGGAAAACAGTCTGGGTTACTCCTGCCTCAGGCAAAGGTAAACCCATTCATGGGATTGCTTTTGCTCAAGGGCCTGGGTGCACTTGGTGGGTGATGCGAAAAGATGGAGAAGTCCAATGTGTGCCTCAAGGGGATTTGATTTTAGGTGAAAATAGCCAGAATTAAACTGTATGATATTAGTTGCTATATAACCCTGTATATGTATAGTTATAATTATGTTATCATTACTATAAGTGTTATATGCTATATCCATAGTACTATAGTAAGAATCACTTGGATCAAGCAAGAAAGAACTGTGATAAAACTGAGCAAAGCGCCATAGAGGTGGAACCAGAACTGACTCCAGCATGCAACAATCCAACGGTGCACACCATCCTCCTGCTGCGTCAAATGTCATCTGCTCATCACACTGCACTGAAGCCCAATTCTGCTCTACCGACTGAGAGGACTTTGCAGCATCCCTCCTGCCCAGACAGACTGGTATGACAGATGGAGCCCAGAGTCGGAAACTAAATGAACTCAACAAACGTTTTATGAACATAACCCATGAACTAAAGAACTGATATCTCTGTGTATATATACTCATATATATATATATATATATATATATCAATGTTCATATGTCTCAAAGGGATGGAAAGGTGGCGATGATTGATCAGAATGTAACTAAAGGTATGGGAACTGAGCATGACGTCAATGGTATAGAATAAGGGGTGGATACTGTCCTGGTTTCAGCTGGGATAGAATTAACTGTCTTCCTAGTAGCTGGTACAGTGCTATGTTTTGAGTTCAGTATGTGAAGAATGCTGATAACACTGATGTTTTCAGTTGTTGCTCAGTAGTGTTTAGACTATAGTCAAGGATTTTTCAGCTTCTCATGCCCAGCCAGGGCACCTGACCCAAACTGGCCAACAGTGTATTCCATACCATGTGATGTCCCATCTAGTTTAGGAACTGGGAAGGGGGGGGCAGGGAATCGCCGCTCGGGGACTGGCTGGGTGTCGGTCGGCGGGTGGTGAGCAATTGCCCTGTGCATCATTTGTACATTTCAATCCTTTTATTACTACTGTTGTCATTATATTAGTGTTATCATTATCATTATTAGTTTCTTCTTTTCTGTTCTATTAAACTGTTCTTATCTCAACCCAGCAGTTTTACTTCTTTTCCTGATTTTCTCCCCCATCCCACTGGATGGGGGGGGAAGTGAGTGAGCAGCTGCGTGGTGTTAAGTTGCTGGCTGGGGTTAAACCACGACATACACAAGATAAAAGGGTTAGAGCAGAGTGAGCCTCAGCCAAGGGCTGCACTGAGGGCAAAGGTGGGATCTTGCTCAACAGTGCCAGCAGAACAGCACCTTCCCCCAGCTGCTGCTGAGGAACCAGGGCAGCCGTGACTAGATGTTTTACGTTAAGGGCACAGACAAGAAAGACAGGAGAGAGAATGAAGACCACTGGGATAAAATCATTCCATAAAACTGTGCCACTAGAAGTAGGTCGAGGCTAGAAGGGATTGTGATGCTCTTTGTCTGGCCTCTCATGTGATGCAGGCCAACTACACCTCCCATCCACCAAAAGTTCACCTTGTCTCAACTTCCAGCTTTTATCCTTCGAACACAGCACAAAACCAATCGAAAACATGTGCTGCCTTTGCCATAGCATCCGTACTTAGACAACTCCTGCCCCCTCTAAAGGTTCACTGCTTGCATGCACAAGGTCACGAGGGACTATTTAAGGTACATTAAAGCTTACCCATAAGAACCTGGCTTACCCCATAACCTGGACAACTCTGTATGAGCAGAGTAGGCATTTTCCTGACTATTTCAAGAGTATATGTAGACCCTCCAATTGCACTAGACATAAATAATCAGGCACACAATTAAAAAAAATGGCAACAATTTCTCTTCCTGACACTTCTACTTTCTCGGGTGCCCAGCCTGCTCACCTGCATTACACTGAGCGTCTCTGCTTGTTGCATTTTGCTCAGGATAGCTCTCAGGATCTGGTCCAGATTCTCTCCCAGCTCACTTCCTGCTTTCGAAATTAAAGTGGAGACCAACCTGCCCACAAAGGCAGCAGTGAATTCTGAGGTCCTTGGATCTAGAAGCTGGCTCACCACCTGCATCACATACCACAGTCCATTGTGGCCTTGCTCATCATGCCATTGTGCAATTTGCTCCAGCGCCACTGAGACGTATGCACGCAGACACTCGCCACCATTCTAAATGAGAGAATTATCGTGTTAGAACTTCCCTTTCTAGGTAAGGGAGCGGGAACACATGGGAAGACATTTCCTTTCATCACCCCAAAAAGACCCTTAACCAAGATGAAAACAATGGGCAAACTGGTGGCATCTGTAAAAGATCCAAGCTCTCTAATGTGCAGTAAAATGAGAGCCTAAATAATTTCTACAGACTTCAGTTCATTATTAAGTACAAAACTCTTCACTGCCCAGGCAGCTCTCAAGAAGATCATCTAGTAAATACAAAGACAACCTTAACTAGCTGCAGTTTTGTGCCAGTCTTGTTACCTGGAGAAGTTCCAAGAGATTCTAACAAGTGAGAGATGAAAACAGCAAAGTGTAGCATGAATAAGACACAACTCCGCAGCCAAGCTGCAATGTTTTTGAACTCTGAAAACAAAGATCCAGCAGAGCGACCAGCATGTTGGTCTCCAACCTCTTCTTGCTGGTCTCCAACCTGTTCTTACTGGTACATTGTTTAGGGAAAGTAATTTCTATGGTCTGTATTCTCATGGCAAAGGGTAGCTGGCACTATAAAACTCTTTACATAAGAAATGAAACCAGCTTTATTACTTATATGCCACCTAGTAGCTGGAATGAAAAGACACCCTGCACTTTTAACCTTTGACACTCTTTCTTTCTTGCTTAAATACTCTAAAGACATCATCAGATAATAGCAGAGCCTGCCAACAGGCATAGCTCAGGCACTACTGCTGTTTGAGATGAATCCTTGCTCTCCCTCAATCCCATACCTGGCTCAGGCAAAAAGAAGTTTGCCCTCCCCTTCCCACCTAAATGAGTACAGGAGAAAACTGCTAGAAGGAAGAGGTCTAAGAGGTCTTCTATGCAGGAGGTCTTTTGCCTCCTTATGCCTGAGCATGTTCCTCAAGACAGCCTCTGCCTCTCTAGGTATGATTAAAGTTATTAGGGGGGAAGAAAAGCAATAAGGTTTTGGGGTTTTTTTGTTTGGGTTTTGGGTTTTTTGGGTTGTTTTTTTTTAATGTGCTCCAGAACCCTAAAATAGAAAAAAGATCAAGGCTGCTGCTTTACTCACTCTGGTCCTCCAAATTAAGGAATGATCAGTAAAAGTCATTGCAGGCCCTTGAACAGCAGTACTTTCATGATAAACTGGAGGTGGCAGAGACTCTTGAGGAGGTGCTGACAGAGCTACTGGCAAGCAAAGCCTGGGCTCCCTTAAAGGCTATGTCATCTGTCTTACTTGGTCACCTCTCTTGGACTTTCATAGCCCTGCAAGCCTTACCACTCCCCACAGTGTTACCTGCATAGTAGCATTGTCATCTGTGTTCAAGCTGCACTGAGCCACTGCAGGGAATGCTTGGCAGATAAGGAGCTGCGACAGAGGAGGTTTTGTATTCCTCACAACTGTGGTCAATATATCAATAGAAGTCTGAAAGGAAAAACACAAACAAAAGCACTGTTACAGCAGCAGCCATAGTATGCTAAGTCAGCATTAGCCACCACTGGTGCAAGCATCAAAGGCGCAAACTGGAGGGATGTGAGCCAGTACTGCATTTGCATCCTGAATTTACAGTCCAGAATATTTTTTAAATCAGAAGACCCTGGAGTCATGCACCCAAGCATCACTGTATTTGACACAAACACATGGTGTGCACTGCAGAAGTTCCCAAGGCAGCTCAAACATTAAAAGCAGTGTAACCACTTAAATATGGCAATTTCATGGTACCCTGATGCATGCTAATCAGTACAGCCAGAGAACTCTTCTAGCTGACTTGTTCCATTTTGTTTATATTGATTTAAATTTATTTTAATTACCCATAAGTGATTGTTACAGTCATACCAATCAATACGCAGATTATAAGCATATTGATAAAGATATTTATGGGTTTAATTCCATACAATCATTCTACACAGTCAATGCTTAATCTTTCATAAGGGGACTTTTTATAGAAAGGACAAACCTGTATAATTTATCTCCAGCAATTTATACATATGTGACACATAAATTGGAAAAAGTCATAGAAAAAAGCACAAGGAATAGTGGTGTAGCCTGCTGGAGACCATTCCACCAAAAAGAGGAGACTGTTACTGGTGAAACGTGGCTATGTCAAAAAAAAATGACTAGTGATACACTGCAGAGACTGGAAGAAGGCCAGAGGAGCAATTTAAAGTTAACTTTTGGAAGCATCTCCCCCCACCTGCAGTTTGCCTTCTCTCCACAAAGAAACCTCTACCAATGACCTGAGTCATTGTTCCAAAGCAACTTTTCTACTCTTTGCAGACCAGCTATCTTATATGTTGAAGAACAGGGACCGTGTACCACTGTAGCACTTACTGCACAAAGCCCTGCTGGGATCTTGTCAGCAGGGGCCTGCATGATGCTGACAAGAGTTGGTATTAGCCTCATCTGCATTGGACCCTGGCAGGCTTCTATCTGAGCTAGCTCCTTAAAGATATCTTGGGCAAGAGAAGCAACAACTGGATCTGGAGAGAGAAAGCACCATTTACTGAAACATACTAATAAACACATCTCAATTTTTGCTACCACTATTTTGAATAGGTAAAGCAGCAAGTTTCCCTTCTAGCTTTACCATATGAATCAATGTTCATTCAATTATCATTTATTAAGTTTTCAGCACCAGGACTCAGTAGCAAAAACAACTGTACTTTGAGAATGTAACTTGAATGCATACCATTACTGTACTTCAAGAATATTGCAATTGTGAAGGGGCAGATTTTGTTCTCCACGCTTGCTGTAAATGCTGGATCTACCGTACAGACAATGCACAGCGTCTCCATCACAAGGTTTAGGACCTCCGAACTGAACTGAGTGGCCAAGTGGATCAGTCCATCAAGAATGCTAGGAAGGAAAGGCTGCAACACATGGGTGCTCTCAGAGATCTTCAGCTGGTCACAGTAGCTAGACAAGAAATTTGTGATACAAAAATACACACATAGTATATTAAAGTCATTTATACATTTAACTGTAGATGATATATATAAGGGGTTATTTCACCCCACCCATTCTTCTTCCTTAAGTTCACTCCTCCAGGGCTTTCCCCTTTCAATCTGCTATTCCTTGATCTCTCAACAGCTCAGCTATCTTTCCTCCTCATTCCACCCTGATGGTTCACAGAAGCAGAGTTTAATCAAGTGATGTTAAAAGCTTCTGCTGCCTCTTAGTAACAGTTCTCTCTTAAGAGCTGCCCATCAATGGAGAAAATAAACCTTGAGGAAAGAAGTAGTCTCAGACAGACACTCATTGCTTACAAAGTGTTTAATTACCACATTCTACAAGTCAGCTAGGGAATGAAAAAACAATTTCAGAAGTAACTAAGTTGTAAGTTTCTGCCTTTACTTATTCATTAACATTTCATTGCAAATAGAAGACAAGGTGTTTTTTTGGGGGGGAGAGTGGGGAAGAGCAGGTTTTTCGCAATTTTTTTGTGGTTTTTTTTTTGTTTGTTTGTTTTTACACTATGTTAATTTTTCATTTTAGAATAAATACAGATCTTCCTTTCTCCTTCTTGCAACTCATTTACAAAAACAGGATTAAAAAAACCCCAAACATTCCTTATTGCTGTGATTTGCTCCACAAGCCCGTGTTATGCCATTCAGCCACCTTTGTGACTGAACAGGAGTAATTTGGGTTTCACCTTTATGCTTTTCATCGTTATCTAGTTCTGCTTCGCTTTGGGACTGTATCCATTATCACATTTTATTGTAGCAAATCTTGAATCTCAATTTCATACTCCTCATTAGAGTTATTCTATTTTGAACCTGCTTGCTTACACTTTTTAAAGTTGACATCTATTTCATTCAAAGCAAATACTTCCACAGCCTATACAGAAATGTTATTAGTATTTTAACACACCAGTTTTATAAGTGTAATTTATACCAACTATCCCTGGGGCTCTGGAATACCTTAGGATTTACTTACCCCCATATAGCTCTGACTGCAGAGATTCGGACAGAAGGAGGCTGGGTTTCATGTAGACCACTGACAGTAGCTTGCAGGAACTGCTGGATTAGTTCTGGAGACATAGCCACTGTAAAACGGCTGGCAGCCCACAGAGCACGACCCAGAAGAAAAGGAGACACTGAAGCAAAACAAAAAACCCCAGTGGTTTTAGCATAAGTTTTATGAGTTTAAAATTACAGCTGCTTCCATCTATTATCCCAAATCTTGTCATCCCCGTAGCAAAACAGTAAGATGTGACACAGAAGACAAGTATGCAGGCATACAAATAATTTTTGCTCATAGGAAGAATCCAGTTTATTTTCTTAGTTATCTCAAAGAACAATTTCTCATTTGTTTAAAAAAAAAGCTTTCTTCCCTCAAGTACTCACACTTGAATTTGTTCATCAATACATGCTTTACTGATCACCGGAACAAAAGTAAAGGAAGAGAATGAAGGCTTTTTCAGTAATTCCTATTCATCTAGTTCAATATTCTGTCCCCAACAGCAGTAAACAGCAGCAGTGTAGGGAAAGGAATTAAGAGAAACAGAGCACATACAGGCATCTTTTACAGATTACTTTTCTAGTTTCCAGCCATCACCTTGCAATTATATAACACAATGTTCTGATGTTCAACAGAACCAGAGAAACAGTGAATACTCATTATCTACTCACCTGTTTACACTTATCAAGGTATGATTTATCTTTATCACACTTAACCCTTCTGCCTTCTCAGGCTAAAAGTATCCTTATCTATTTAGGCTATCCTCAAACAGATGCTGCTCTCTATTTCTCAGCATCTTTACTGTTACTATTTATACTCCTGCAAGTATTAATTTTACAATGAGGACATGAAAAACTCCATGCAAGATGTATAGCAAGAGAAAAGCTTTGTTTTCTATGCAAGTATTATAAAATTAAGTATTTCTTTCTCCATTACCATTACTGAGCATTAAACAGATATCCTTGAGAACTATCTATATACTGACTTGAGGAGCATTTTCTAGAGCACAATAGCTCATTTACAACCCAATACCACATATGTAAATTTGTGTAAATATATGTAAATAGCGGAGGTTGTTTTTTCATACGCATTGCACACTATGCACTTTGCACACTATTTCTTCATTCAAAATTAACTCAAAAAAAAGAAAAAAAACTTCTTTACAATAGGCTAAATAAATGTTTCTTTGATGAAAGCATCCAGCAACTTGTTTTTTCTGCACTGACACAACTTAATGTGGACTCACCAATAATGCTCATATTGGCTTAAACTTCTCAAATTTTAATTATTTGCAAGGATTTTTGAGGTCCAACTTTCAACAACTCCTTTGACTTTCTTGCACACTGATGTAAGATAAAATAGAAGGCAGAAGCCTGCAGAGTTCCCAATAATAGGAACCCGCTCAGCTAGGAGTGTTATTTGAATTCATGTGCTACAACTAGCGTCAGCCTCAGCGTAAAGAAAATGGGACAGTATGGTGTTGCAGGAATTCTGAAGCCTGTTAAATACTGCTGGTTTCTTTCCCAGAAACAGATGCAAGACTACAGAACAGCTATTTTCCACCAAGCTCCTCAAGCAATCGCCCCTCCATCTCCAAGGCCTACAGGCTCAAACATCCAGCCAACAGTGAGTTTCAACTGAAAGCATAGTGCCCCACATTTAAAGGACTTATATTAGACATGGTAGCATGTGTGAACTCACAAGATAAGATTTATGCCCTTTGACATGTACAATGTGCACAACTGCATTTCACAACACCACATGCATACAGCAATCTGATTCATCAGACACTTTTGTTTGTAAGAGATTTCCAAGGTCTGGCACTCAGCAGTTACTCTGAGTAATGGCACGGTCCAGTATACCTGAAAGGTTGAGGTCTGCAAGAACAACGTTTGTCAGGAAGCCGTGCATATCAAAATGTATTCTACCATTCTTCACACTGTCTGTAATAATAGACTTCACAGAGCCCAGGGCCAGCATACAAGCTTCATGTATTTTCCACCTGCAAAAGAATTTAGATGCCTTTAGGTTTTTCCACCACCATCAACTCAATAAATAAATAAAATTCTGAAGTGAAACCATTACAATTTTTTGGTCTAAGATACCATAACTATTTTCTTGATACCAAAGCAGAGAATTTGAAAAGGCCCTGAAAGAAATGAACATTTGCAAAACTCTGCAAGCTGGGGGCTTGGAAGCTCACCCAGGATAGGTAGCATTCTCAATCACTTTCTAAAGTATCAGTTGAATAATTGTTACTTCTTGTACCAGTTTTGTTCCCATAATAAAAAAGAAATGAGATTTTTCTATGAAGGCTTACATCTCCAGCTGTGCCTTACTTGATTATTCTATGTGCAGAAGCACTGTGATACCCAGTACATTAAATGTTTTAAAATGTCTATTTTTGCATTACATTTTGTTAATTATGATGAAATAGGGTTATGGGCAAATACGACTTCTCCTTGGTTTTGTCTGTGAAGCAAATAACCTACCTTAAAACTTATCACAATTAAGGCATACAGGGACTCAATGTTTGATTTCTCTGACCTTCAGTTGCTGCTCACTATACAGAGTGGCTACTCCGACACTAATATTCAAAATAAACACAAACAATGAACTAATGCACTGTAAAACCAAGAGAGAATAGTTATGAAACAGCAACCAGGTACTCTTACAGTTGAGGTTTCTCCTTCTATCCCCAAGTAACATTAAAAATTGCAACACTGGAATTCTAAAATCGAACACATACATCTGCATACAGCACCTATATCTTTCCTTTAGATCAAGTAAAAAAAAAAAAAAAAAGAAAGCCTGAAATGTCAAGCTCAATTAACTGAACACAAAGTGAAAGTATTGCCAATTTCTCTTCAGATTGCGCACAACTAATTGTCGTTTCCAATTATACGTTTTAAGGAATAGTCAGGGTCTGGAGGGAGGGAGCCTGGGGACATCTAGCTTGTGCTAGCAATTGCTGAAAGTATTCCACATGAAGATGTTATCATCTGGCTAAAGAACAGTTATACTTCCTTTTTCTTCTAATCGGAGTTCTCAAATTTCATCCTTGTCCATCAGTAGCAGTGTCATGAAAAAATGTGATTAAATTGTGCTGCACCCAATGCTGCAAAAGAGCTTGATATTAGGAGCAATGTTGTTCCCTGCTGCCACATCTCCTTACCAGTGCTCAGCACCGTTGTTTTTAGCCTGCTCAGCTTCTTGTAAGTGTCTTGTAGCTGCTGCAGCCAAAGCAGTTGCACTCTCATTCTGGAAATCAGCAGCCACAGCCTGCACAGAAGGAAATGATAACACTTATTTGTATCGACTTTTGAAAGTTGTCCTTTTCTCCAAACGCCCTTCAAGATGCTACATCTATTATTTGTTATTATTATTATTTTGGTTGCATCTAAATGTGGAGCACATTTCATACCAGCAACAGATCCTGTGCAGCAATCCTCACTGTATAGGAAAAAGTATCATCATCTTCATCCTCCACGAATTGCTGTGGATTTGCGGTCCAAACTTTTATCTAAAACAGAAAGGAGACAAGAAGGATAGGGTGGTTGACTAATTCAGAACACCAAGGGTAAAAGGGAGCTTTTCTGTTCCCAGCAATCTGTTTTGAAGATTTTTTTCTCTGCCATAAGAAGTCGTCATCTTCAACTGATTTTTCTCATATTCTATTGGAGAAACCTTTGAAAAGAAGAGACCCACTCTGTTCTGAGCTCATCTTGCTCTTCTGCTCTTCATTTCAGATTAGAGTTTGACAAAACTAATGACTGACCTGGAATCGATGCTACACAGTTTTACTTATAGATGAGGAATGGGAGAAACAGATGAATCTTTAACAGAGTGCCTGTTTTTATGCATGCCTACCTAAACAAAAAGACGATGGCTGTCAGGCTTGGGAGTCCAGGAGCCATGTAAAATTACAGCACAAATTATTCCATGCTACTAGCACAATCTTTTCACTGTCACAGAAACCTGGCTATCCCTTTCAGCATGATAATCCTCATTTTCACAGCATAATACTATTTCATGAAGGAATGAAAGAAGAAAGCTTGAGAGAGTTGGGGTTGTTCAGCCTGGAGAAGAGAAGGCTCTGGAGAGACCTTATTGCAGCCTTTCAATATAGAAAGGGGGCTTGTAAGAAAGATGGAGACTCTTTACCAGGGCCTGTCATGACAGGACAAGGGGCAATGGTTTTAAACTGAAAGAGAGAAGATTTACATTAGATATATCGAAGAAATTCTTTACTATGATGGTGCTGAGACACTGGAATACGCTGCCCAGAGAAGTTATGGATGCCCCATCGCTGAAAGTGTTCAAGATCAGGTTGGATGGGGCTTTGAGCAACCTAATCTAGTGAAAGATGCCCCTGCCCATGGCAGTGGGGCTGGACTAGCTGATCTTTGAAGGTCCCTTCCAACCCAAACCATTCTGTGACTCTGTGATTTGCTGTCCACGTTACACCATTTAGTAACATTTGGATGCTATTGCCCTAACTCCTGGCATAGCAAAGTGACAGAACAGCCTATTAGATTACAGCAGCTTCCACACACTGAAATTCTTCCTAGCACATTAGCTGTTTTAAATCCCTCATTTCATTTGCTTCCTACATTAAGACAAACATGCTCACCTGCTCCTCTGTGATCTGCATGTAAAGGAGGATGTAATAGATCAGCTCTGGCAAAGCCTTCTTCACTGTGCTCTTAAATTTGTTGTTTTCCAGCAAGGCATGAACGAATTCAAATATGCTGAACACTAGATTTTCAAAGCCCAATACTTCACCTGAACAAAGAAGTAAGTGGAAAAAAAAAAAAGAACATGACTGAATATGCCAACATACAGAAAGGCAGAAGGGAAAACAAAAATCATGACTGAATATGCTAACATATAGAAAGGTATAAATGGGTGTCAAATATAATTACAAGCTGTTAGCTTGCCTGACAAGGCAGTCTATTCTTACTCCTGGAATAGCAAGGGCAGCAGCAGCCCCTGGAGGATGTCTGACCTCATCACTTTCTGCTCTTGTCCCACCTCACCGCACACTCCTCATTAAAACTGATCCAGCTCAACCTAAAACCTGGTTGGTTTTCTTTTGTCCCATTACTTATGCCTCAAAATTGTTGCAGAACTCACTCCTTGAGTCATTAGAAAACTTAAATTACGCAGCTTCACTGATCACAATCACATGTAACTTGCAATGAAGTGATGGACACTGTTCTAACACCATAAATGTACCTTTAAGCACAATCTCCTAGAGTGTTTCAGTCACTGTTCTGACAACAATAATCTTAGGTAAGTCCACTCCTCTTCAAAAGAGGAGGCAGAAGTGCAGTTTAACAAGTTCTTACCGTCAGAATCCACAGGGTCCTCCACCTCTTCTGTGTAATTTACTTCTGTTCTCACATAAGTGGACAGAGTTAAGTAAATATACATGTTTCTAAAGAGCTGCATCTATTTAGGAATTAATCTGTTCCTATCTTACAATTCCTGATAACTAGGGAAGTTTTCTTTCTTAAAAAAATCTTTGACTTTATGCACAGTCTTGTGTTTCAGAGAAAAGACAAGCCCCAGGAGCTCCTGGCTTTGTACATTGCCCAACTTCAAAGACCACTTCCACATCACTTCAGTACATCCTCTAGACTATCTGGTTAACTTAAACTGAATTCCCCAAGGTAACCCAAAACTTCATTCATGTTAAAACTTTGCAAGAATGGAACCACTCAGACTCACTCCAGGGGACAGCGAATCAATTCAACGCTTCACTGCTGCTGAAGGGTGAGGAGCCAACCCCATGCTGCCATGTGCTACCTTGTGTTGGCTCTGCTCCCTGTCAGGCCTCTCCATGAGCCTCCAACCCTGAGAAGTAGCAGAAAATTAACCTGGGGGTGGAGAGGAAGGAGGATGGTGAATTGAAGGTCCAACAAATGCCAGAGCAAACACAAGGGAAGGAAGGACAAGACTCTCCCCTTTTGCAAACAAAAAACTATTTTGTCAGCTCAGCTGCCTGCTGGACTGCAGTGGGAGTCAGTACAGGAGACGGAGAAATACACCATCAAAAATTTAACAAACAGGTCCTTGTATTTTAAAAGGTGTTAAAAAAAAAAAAAACAAAAAACAAAACCCCAAACCCAAGACACACCCAAAAAAACAGCTGACCCTGAAACCAGACAGCCTCTACTTGCTCCAGATCTAAGGCTACTTTTATGGTCTCCCTGAGCATTTTTACTCTACAAGAGCCTATCACCCAACATGCAGCAGAATTCTGAAACACAAGACTACGCTGGCAGTTTTGATATAAAAAGGTCTAGATCTACGATCTGTAGGAGAACAGTCATTCTTATTAAATTACAGAAGAAATGCTCAGTCAACCCTTATGCTGTTAACACAATGCAGTGTCCAGTTCTGGTGTTGATACCACAAAAATCTGAAAAACCTACAAGAAGGCTCAGTATTCTACAATTTCTGTCTCATTATAAACTGCTAAAAAAGCAACTTTCAGATTAATGATATGGAAAGATTTGACTTGTCAGTTTGCAAGTACTGGGAAAACTACCAACCGAATACCTCTAACATGGCCCAACTGGGCAGTGAAGTAATGACTAAGTTATAAAATTCAAAAGGCAAATCAACTTCAACTTCAGCAGCAAGTGTAACCAGCCATTAATACTGCTGTAGCAAGGGGTATTGTAGATTCTCCTTTACCTGAAGTCTTTACATTGTGACAAGACATCTTTTTAAGAAGATAGTTTTCACTGAAGAGTACCAGAGACAATGCAGAGATCAGCTGCAATTCTGCAGCCAGTATAACACAGGCACTCGCATCATTCATCATATATGACTTTTAAGCTAAAAGAAACTTAATGGAGCCTACTGAAGTAACAGAAATATCCAGTACATTTACACTATAAATGCCTATATTCTGTCACGGCAGACTCCTCCATGTACCATGCTCTTCAGCTGTGTTCAGATTGTTACTGTGTATGAGACAGAGTTTGTCTTGTTCTATTCTAGTTAAAACCATTCACTACAAAGGATATAAGGCGGCACTTTCTGTAAGGGTATTCCAGACAATGGGCAGGATCTGCTGCATTGACGAAACCATGTGCTTCGGATAGTTTTTCACAAGTGCTGTCACAGCCTGGAACAAAAAATAATATCAGTCAGAAGTGAAACTGGGGAAAACCATCAACAAACACTCAAATCACAGGCTGTTGTTTCATTAATAATTGAGATAATCCAACATCTTCCTGCCACCAAGGTCTCTTCCTCTCACTCCTGACCAGGCAGTCCTCTCACTTGTACAAACTCTGACAAACACACCCCTCTTCACATTTGCTCTTTTGCAGGGGAGCAAAGGGATAACACAAGATGTACAACTCTGGAAGTGAAGACAGTGCAGTAATTTGGTGGTAAGGTATAGACTCCAATCAGAAGTACATAAGTGCACAGCACTGTCTGGATACGATTACCACCTGGAAGCTATCTTATCCCAGAAAATGAACTCTAAATCACATAAAACCAGACCACAGGCTATTTCCCACACTTCTACCCATGCAAGCAATACATTCGTTTGCACAGCCAGAGAATAGCTGCAGAAGAGAACACCCACCCAGATCAATTCTCTCACCCATCAGCTGCAGAGGCAGCTGTGCCAGCCCAACACAGGGGCTGTTTTGGGAGCAGCTCAGCAGCTCTACAGGAGATTGTGCCTGGGGTTTCATGAAGCTGATCACCCTGATTTAGGGGAGCCCTTTCACTGATGCTTGCCAAATAGCTTTTGGGATCCTCCAGGAGTCAGAGAACTCTCACTCCACCTAACAGACACCGCTTCCTCCCACAGGGGCACAGCTACAGTTATTTTGTATTGGTTACAGAAGAGGCCCTCACGGACTGCCTGAGTGATGGCTGCTACAAGACATATGGGTATTAGTTTGTTTCTGCTTACCCAACATGAAACACTTTGTCCAGTTTGTTTGTTTGTAGCATTGGGTATACTAATAGAAATAAAAAAATAATAATTCACCTTCCAGAAAAAAACCCAGCATTCTAATATTGGTGTTAGCGATGAGCAGGCAGCCAGAGATAACCTAGATACGTTAAGTTTGAGAATGAGTCTGGTAGGTGCTAGAAGCATTACAGAAAAGACCTGTTGAAAAAAAAATTAAGTTTATGCAGGTGCTGGCAGAGGGCCTGAACCTGATCTGGAGGACTGCTGCAAACTCAACACTGACTATGGCCACAGTAGCATCTAAAGAGAGTTGTTCCATATACCACTACTTACGAACCCTATGCAAGTTTTTCTAAGCTATATGCCAAGACAATCTTGCAGGAAGCATTGCTGGAGAGGTAAGAGTTCTTCAATTCAATAGCTCTGCAGTTCTAACAATAGAAGGCTGCATTTGCAAGTTCGCCAATTTCACACAGCGCAAGTCATTAAAAAAAGAGCACTCTCTCCTATCAAATGTTATATTTCAACCCCTGGCCTCTCATTCTGCCAATTCCCACTGCTTGTTTGAGCTAAAATAACTGCTTCACAGATCTCCTCCTCCTCCTCTGCCAATCCCCATGTACTGCTCCATCACCTATTAAATCCTCCAAGAAAATCCTTATCCATCTCTCTTCATAGCAAAGTCAAGCTGCTCCCCAAGCAGGACATTTAATAGCCAAGTCAGACAATAACTGACTGCATCCACACCTGTAGCCTGAGTCACCACACGGACACACCAAAACCACCACCGGGGAGCAACACAACAGCTCCTGAACCCCTTCCAGCTATTCTGCAAGCAAATATCCAACCACATCTCCATTAATTGCTCGGCATCTCCTTAAAGTCACTCTGTATTAAAGCCTTTTCTTGCTTCACCTCCTACTTGTGTCTTTAGACAGAGAAGGAATCCCCAGATTTGCAGATAAAAAGCTTAAAATACACACTAGCCGGCAGCGGGAGAGCACGTTAAAGCTAAATGTTCAGTAAGAGTGCAGCAGGTGCAGGTTATGTACTTTGCTCATAAGCTTAGGAAATTTGCCCCCAAGACATGGCTGCCACCCTGTCTTCCATCCAAGAACAAAGAGGGTATGATTAATTATTTTTGTAACTAATTATTTGTTCCAGCAGCAGGAAAATAATAAGCATAACTTCTCTGACCTACCTAACATACAGGTGTTGAAAGAACAGATTTTAAGCACAAGCGAAGAAGCACTACAGCAAGGTTGTAAGATACTTTAGATTGTTGGTTAATTGGTGCCCTTTATATAATTACTGCATACTAAGTACATAATATTTGTATTCCCTTGCTATGAAATTTGCCTTAACTGTTACCTGTCATGTTTAATCACTCTGTTTCTCTCAAAACAATCAATAGTGGCATATTCAACAACATTGGAATTGGGATTCAATCATCATTTAGTTGCAGCTCATTCATCCTCAGAGATATCAGTTTAATTCATGCTAAACTATCAAACAACAAAACAATAAATTACACCACTGGTACTTCGTTCTACTCCTCATGGTTGAAAATATTTTTGTTGTGGCCAAACCTTCCACCTCCTTCAAGGGTTAAAGGCACCTGACACTCCTGCTGATTACTGCTACTGAACTTGTAACCACACTTGGAAAGATTGGGGACAAATTAACAATCAGTGGTTCACCATGACGTGATCCAACCTACTTACTTTCTTAAACAGGATAACTGTCCAAGTGGATCAGGCAGATGTGTACACTTCAGTATTATTCATTAAAGCTTTCGACACTGTCCTGCATAACGTTCTTATATGGAAAGCAAGACATTTTAGGTCAGGGCTGCCTCTGATTTCCACCAAGAACTCCATGAACCTTGGAGTACAAAGCTCTCAAGAGACAGGGAAGAAAAAAAAAAAAAGTCTTCCTCTGTCATTTGCTGCATAGCACTTCATTAAGGAAAAAAAGATAGGATTGAGTTCGCATCTGGTTGAAAATGTACTATAAAAAAGTCTCAATTCCCTCCTCCATTGCATCAGCATTTCAAGGGGTTCCTGTAATGATCTCATCTGCAGAGCTGGCTTAACTAATCCCTTGAGGTCTCTTACTTCTGCATTACAATGACTATAAAATCCACTTTTCTGGAAAGGAAGGCAATTTATGGGTCTTTCACCTCAATCCCTTTTCCCTTAGAAAATTGGTATCATCAGCTTAGAAACCCTAAGTGACAAAATCATGAATTGCCCTGAGTCAACAGCCAGAATACTCATCTCTTCACAAAAAGCCTCCTACAAACCACTTGTCAGCAGCAGATCTCCTGAATTTACTGTTTAAGTCCATACTGATTTTCTGCTGCCATCAATGCCACCCAACATACAATAGTGTATTCAGACCAAAATCCTCTCTTGTTTTGCACCTACCTAGCAGTGGCCAAAAGCAGATGCCCACACACAATTAAGGAACAGAGTAAGAACATGATGACATTACATCAAACACTTTCCCAGCCTGTCACATCTTTCAAGAGACTACTGCTGCATATCAGTGCAGACATACAAGTACAAATAGCTCCAATTCCGGTAAGCACTGTTATGTAAATAACAAAAAAGGCTGCAGAATGTATGAATATAACAAGAACAGAAGAACTGGTCTATGGTTAGAGTAAAACTATCAATTACAACTGCTTTTGTGTAGGCTGAAAACTACTTCTGCTCATTAAACATCTGAATATATGTATCTGGAATCAGATTGAGACACTCTTGAGCTGCAGTCTGTTCAAACTGAGATTACACCCTGCAGAGTATCCCACAGTATCCCCTTCACGTTAGCGTTCCTATGTATTACTGTCCCAGGAATCCTAGCGCACAGCCAATGGAAAAGGAAAAAAACCACAAGAGACACTCTCTTGACAAAACTTGCCAACATCCTACTGCAAACTCCCTTCCATTTGGTGCTGCACAGTAAGAAACAAGCTCCTGTTGTTTCCAGCATATGATACCTGCAACCCCTGACTGAGAAGTGACAGGTTGCCACAACCAGGGTACTGCCGCCTTTAAGAGGACTACGAAAACAAGTTCCACGACACAGAACTTAGTAGTTGCTAGTCTGTATAATACAATAGCATCCTCCTGCACCTCCCAGCATTTATTTTCATGGCTCCAGCGCAAAGCTGGTCATTATGAAAAACTTTTGATGCTTGTCTTCAATAACTCTTCCTGTTTTCTTCAGGGAATGTGGCTGAATGGGCCTCAGCCGTTCAACTTCAGAAACCTGTACACTGTGACCCAAGTCTTGCTTACCCCAGCACACATACAAGTAAATGAAAGATCTGGATTTGATTCTGCAACTTAGGTTTTGAGCTCTTTTCTTCTCTCCCATGTTGCAGGCAGCACATCTAGAACTCCAGTGCTTTCCCAGCTGTTGAAGAGATCTCCATACCTACACTGGCACTCTTGCCCCCACGCACTGAGCTACATGCATATAGAGCTCTGCAATCCAATCTTCCTTCTCCAGGAAACCACAAGAATACAAAGATTTTCCATCTCTCTTTTGCAGAGATAATTTAGCATTAAAGAGCAGGCAAGTTCTAGAAAAGCACCTGCACATAATAAGCTTTTAAAACTTTATTGCAGCAGAATTCTGCAGCATCTTTAGAAAAGACAGGTATTTAACTACTGAGTACGGTGTCCAAACAAGATGCTTCCAAGATGTCTTAGATCAGCAAATGACAAGGACAGACCATCCTATGGATTGGTCCCTAGGGATCATTTTAGGGACAGATCCCTATGGATCTCATCACAGGTTATCTTCAGTACAGGCAGAACAATTTATTTCAATGTTGTACGGCACTGGAAGCCATAAAACTTCACTATTCATTACATGAGCAATACTAGGAGAGGCGACATGCACTCAAGTTTCTCTGTTTTCCAGCACATCTGACAGTGTATTGGTATTCAATTCTTTCTTTATTTAATCAGTCTTAAGTAACTTACCTTTAAGACTTCCATCTTAAACCCACTGTCTGACGTAGGTCCGTCAGGCATTTGCAGGGCCTGAACAAAGGCCTCTGTGAACTGCTGCACCACAGGAAAAATCAGGACTTTGGCCGCACCCTGGTTATAATCAATGCAAGCACAGGTGAATGTCAGACTTGGGAGATCTGTATCTGGTAAGTAAAGCACTAGAAGCAACAGAAATTGCACTTTTCTGCTACAAAACCAAAAAGGGACTCATGGCAACTGCAGAACATTGCAAAGTCACATGAAATACTTGTTTCAGACATCACTTTGGCTCTTTCCTCATGCTGGGAACTAAGCTCAGCTGAATCCCACCCTTCAAAACCGCACAGCTCAGAGTGCTACAAAACACACGCTACATCTAAGCTAATCACTTCAGACTCTAAATAGAGATCCAGACAATCCAGTCCAGAGAGTCTCAGGAGTAGCACACATCCTCTTGAAGAGGCACTTTCATTTGACTAGATGAATCATCCCCTGTACCCTAACACCTGGACCCCCCACAGGCTATAAAAGAAACCTGGGGTGACTACATCACATACAAGCAATTACACTGAACCCTGTGGACAGCATTTACCTCCCTCCTGAGCCACCCTCCCCCAAACCAAACAAGCTCTTTGTGAGCTGAGTATCAACAGCTGGCCTGAAGATTACCATGATGATTCTTCCTAGGAAAATTCAGCAAGTATTTTTCCAGATGTCAAAGCATTCCATAAGCAGTGCTTGGCAGAGCAAGTAATATTGGACCAAAATAATTTTATCGAGAATATTCCTCATAACTCCATAGTTAAGACAGAAAAGTTGTATGCTTAAATCAATTATGAAATACCACTTTAGCAATTTATAAAAAGATTGCCTCTTTCTCTTTTTTTTAAGTCAAATTTCAATAGAAAAAGTTTTGTATACAATGTAAAGGACACTTTTGGCCCTCCTCCAGAATAAGACAGTGGGAAGCTACTACTGTCTTTTGGATACTGGTAACCAGCTGCCTGATGTATTGCATAAGTAACCTTGCCAGTGCAGTACAGATACCGCGTAATTATCAGAACTTCCCAAAAGTCTGCACTGAATAGCCACTCAGCAACAACTAGCCACTAGATTGAGAGTCACCCTTTCCTATCCTCACCCCCCAAAAAGTTAAAAACAACAATTTATGGTCTGGGGAGTGCATGCTAAAGCAACTGATGAAGTTCCAGGAGCTTGCAACTAATGCCTCGCCCAAGGGCCAGAAAACTGCCCATCATAACGCAAAGGGCCAAGGCCTGGCAGTTTACCAGGACACATGGTTCACCTGGAGCTTGGAAGCTATGACAGGAATTTCCAAACAAAGGGATGATACACTGTCTTCTCCCCACACTGATTTCCCCTTTCTCTGAGCTGTTACAAGCACGTCTCTTGATATGTCACAAGTTAAACTTAATTATGGAAACCGAGTCACAGTATCAAGGCATGCATGTAAAGGAGGGAGTTAGCCACTTTACATGTATTAAATTACACCCTCTTTCCCAGAATTACAGCTGACAGAGTACATAATTCTCCAATGTTTCATTTTCATAGTAACAATTATTTAGAATCTCGCTCAGTCTGAATTCAATGTATGTTGTACATAAGTTAAACTCTTGCCTTTTCCAATTCCTCCATGTTACAGATCATATGGGCACATGTGGTAAATATCTCTACTGCACGCGACCTTGTGCGAATACCATACACCTAGAAAAAAGTTTAAATAATAGATCAGGAACACAGGATACTTTTATTTCCTTTAATTTTCTTTTAATTGTATTTATTTTTTGCTTTAACTTGATTCTCTTATTTTATCATTGGCTTCAGCTTCTCTGTTGAAACATAAGCTGCCATCAACTATCACATAATCAAGAAAATTCTTTAAGTCTAACTCATACTACAGTACAGCTTAACCATTAAATCTGGAGTTTCTCTGCTCCAAGAAACATTCCCACTAATGCTATTCAGTACCAACTTAATAGTGAAGATTGTACCTCTGCCATTGTGAAAATTTTGTACATCTCTGGAAGAATAACAGGAGCAACAAGTGGCATCTGTGTGTCTGTCACTTCCCGTGTAAATTCTAGAAAATGGAAAAAGAAGGTAAGTTCTTATAAGAAAACAAATTTGTAGGCAACAGCAATAACAGAATCTTTGGGAAACAGTAAGCATATCAGAAACACGTTGATTTGTACTTGACTAGACCAGTGTCATCTGGCCTACCTGTGGCAATCCTTGAAGGGAAGCAGAAAAATATCATGCTAAAAATTGCGCATATCTGAAAAACAGGGTGTTACAATCAAAGTTCCATCTGAGCTATAACCTGTAGCACAGAACCTTCTTCCTCAGCTTTCATGACATCTACTAAGCATGCAATTCAACAGTGACCGACAGGCATCACGCCCAGGAGAAGAGAAGTAAACTCCAGTTTCTTCAATTTAGAGTGAAAAGTGACAGAATACTAGCGTAAGGAAAAGCCTAAACCCCCTCCTACATCAGCATTGCCAAAGCTCTCGCATATACATACCTGTAAGCACTCTCATGGCTCCATGCACTGCATTCACATCTCCACTAACCAGCATCTCCATCAAGAGATTGAAAAGCTCGGGCCAGGCTTCAGGCCAGTCCCAATGGGCTATCGCTGAAACTGCATAAGCAACACTCGAACGCACTTTGCTGATTGATTCTCTCAGCCCGTTAGGTAGGAGCTCCCTAATAGCAACTTTTGCCTGTAGACAATAACACTATTTAGCAAAACAGATCCCCAGTCATAAAACAATTTAATTGAAAAAGCTTTTATACCTCTGACTGTATCCTGATATTGATTCAACATTGGTTTTACAAAATGAACACTCGTGAGACAAAAAACCTTGCACACTACACCCCGTAATTTTTTTATGGAAAACTGCATAGTGTTTTAACATAGCACTCTTTGCACAGAGCACTTGGCCAAGCGTCCAGTAAAAAGCTCACAGCTGCAATTAGATAGGACGTAGATATCTACAGGGAAGACATCCAGAGTTAGCCGAGATAAATCCCAGCTCCGGTGTCAGGGACTATGTTTGCTTACTTTGGAAGATTTTAGTAAACAAGAACTAGTCACCCAACCCTGAAGGGACACGAAAAAAAAGCCAGCACTTCCGGGGCTTAATTCACAAGACTTATTTCAAGCGATTATCTCTGGTGGGATGAATCATACCCTAGATGTGAAAGATGGTCTAGTCAACAGTCAAAGTGGCAAAGGGCTAGAATGTCTGGCCATTTTAGCTGTTAGATACTCCTACTGAACAGATTTTTAATGAAACCTAGCAGACCTTTAAACTGAAATTTGTCATGGGAAAACAGCCTTTAAGTCCCAAGCTAAAAACCACAAGATTTAGTAATTCTCTGAAAAAGTACTGCCAGAATCAGTTTTTGTAAAACTTACAAAGCAGCTTTCTTCTAGTCTTGCTCTTAGAGCAACAGCAACTTTATGGCTGAGCTTTTCCTACAGAAATTAGTCCAAGCTTCTGAAGTCTAGTGTTGTTTTAAGCAATTGAAAACAGATTTTTCAAAGCAGAAAACGTCAGAAAACCTTAACCGAAGCCATTAATCCTCATAATATGCAAGGGCACTGGCACTTCTTAAACCACCTACAAAATTAATATTCTTGATGGATAAAGTGTTTTAAAGTAGACAACATGAAACCAAATCTTACCCTTTCTGTGGTCTCTGGAGGTCTAAACTTTTCTGACTGAGAACACCAGTGAGTTTCCACATACTGTTTCAAAATGACAGATGCTAGCTGTATTAGAAGAGAGGTCAAGAATCAGTAACAAATCTTGCAACCATGGCAAGCGTCACCCCTGACCCATTTGCTCAGCCTCCTGTCCCACCATGCTGCTTTTAGAGGAGCAACAGGGCTTGCCAAAAATGCAAAAAATCTTTGTGAAAGGGACAAAAAAAAGCTACCGCATTAAGAAGATGAACTGATGGCCATCCATTGAGCAATGATGGCCTGTACAGCACTGACACAAGGCAGTAGCTTTATTTCCTCACCTCTAAAAAAGCACAAGATACAGGTCACATTGAAACTAAAGAAATACAGAACCTAAACTTCCTTTTCAAGGAGGAAAACACCTACAGAAAAAGCTGCTGTAAAGACAAGCCACACACTTCTGCTTGCTGATGCCTACCATCCGCCTCATAAGTTGTGCCCATTCCCAGCACAGTACTGTCTCAGCACCAGGTTTATTAATTCCAAAAAGCACTATTTTCAAAAAAGGTAAGGGTATAACACCTGAATAATGTTAGAAGAGAAAGTAACGACTCTAGAGAAATGTAAAATAAACTGGAGAAGCAGTAATAGAAAGCTACCTCCAATTTTTCACCTGGAAACATGAGAGAATATTTTAAAAACCAAGGAAACTACCATCAGAATTCTTTCTACAGTTCCAGGTAAACTCACCTGACGGATGGCCAGAGCTCCCTGGGGATCTACAGTCAGTTCTGCTAAATGAACACCAAATTCTGCAAGGAAAAAAAAAAAGAAAAAGAAAAAGAAAAAAAAAAGGTTGGTATCATAACTTTTATTCCCACACAGCAAAATTATCAAGATTTTTGGAGAAAGACATCATACCAACTGAATGACTCATATGTGGGAAGGAGAAGACAATTCCAAAACATAGCTACTCAAATGAATCATGAGCATTAATTCTCCCCATTGCTCTCTGTACAAACTTCATTTATTTTCTCAGCATCTTATAACTTTCTCTCACAAGCAAAAAATTTTGCGACACAGGTTAATAGTAAGCAAATGATTTACAACTAAAAAAAAAAAAAGAAATCTTATCTACAATGTAACATCATCAGTCAAGTGGCAACATGAGGGATGGATTAAGACAGAAGACTGTCAGACAGCAGTCCATTTTCAGACAACCGTTCATCCAGAGGTGATTTGGAACCATCACTTCAGCTGTCCCAAACCACACCATAAGACAGCTCAGAACACACCAAGCACCTTCCTGAGCAAACCCTACCCAAGCACACTGACATCAGGAACTGCCTGTACAATCATTTGGGCCGCAGGACCTTCTCAGCAAGAAATTTAACCAGAAAAAGCAAGAGCTTCTTTTAGTTGCCAAGCAAGCTTAGTAACAAAGGCAAAATTAAAATGCTTGTACCAATTCTGTTCATAACTGAGCACAGAAAATAAAAGCAGGAAGAGCAGCTTTTCTGGTATGGTAAATCCATATGCATCAATAAATTTGCTTAAAATTACAACTTTAACTTCCAGGTGGCTGATAACTGTATTAAATACTTCATTTAATTTTGCAAGTCTGCTTAAGAAATGCATTTCTGAGGTTTTAGTTCTAGAAACCATGGAGCCGAAGGTATGTCCTGAGGTCCCACCAGCACAGCCTGACTCCTCTGGACAGGTTAAACGTGCTACCAGCATCCCTGACAAAAACGTAATGAAAATTCTTCTCAAAAAGAGTTCTGCAACTCTGCTTAGCAGCATATTTCAGCACTTCACAAATGCTGTTCTCTGAGTGAGTTTCTCCCAATATCCATCTCACTTGTAAGAGGCTTTTCTGGGTTGGGACATAATTGCCTCTCACTTTTCCGTGCTTACATTGAACATGCCCAGCTCCTTCAACCCTTCTTCAGAGATCATGCATTTAAAAAAAGGAAAAAAACAACCAAAAACGCTTACCCTAGCTGCAAAAGCAGGGAGCCTCATTCCAAGATGTACTTAACATAATACTCCTCTTAACTGTACCAGTAATTATTCTTCTAGCTGTCTGCAATATTCCAGACTCGAGTATAGCATTGCATTTCAGCCACATTTTTAAAGGGTATAAATGAACTAAGAAGCCAGAATAAAAGTATCAGCTTCACATAGTTGCAAGTCACTACTATGGCTATTTTGCAATCTTTAAATCTGTTTCCATATATGCATTTGATTGTTTTCCCTTTACATACAGTACTCTGCACTTGATTTACAATATTTTGTTTCAATGATTTTAGGCTATCTCTCCAATTTTCCAACATCTTTCTAATTCTGCCCTCCAAGCCAACTGCAGTGCCATCATTGGTAAACCAGAGGTGTACTCACTACTGCAGCTACCAAGAGCTCTGTCTTAAAAGCCCATTGGGTTTGACAATAAGCCACTGATAACTACTCTATGCACAGGTTTTCAGCCAACTGTGCAACATAAAAATATTACAAAACTGTATCTTCTTAACTGATAAATGACCATTGTGGCAATTCGTATCAGGAGTCCTACTGAACTCAGATCATTCATACCCAGCACTTGCTTGCTTAAGCAATAAGCCAGCTCTACCATCAAACAAGAATTAGATGGATTTATCAAGAACAGGTCATATAAAACAGTATTAGCTATGTAGCATCTATTTATTCTATTGTGTTATAGACACTGGCAAGCTGTTTAACGAGCTGGTCCAAGAATCTTTCCAGGCACTGAAATTACACTGATCATTGTATAGCTCACTGGCTCCTCTTTTCTCAAAGAATTGGTTTATTATTGGTTTTTTTCCCAGCTGACTAGGAACTTTCTATCTTTATCATGGGTAACCGCAGTTCAAATGCGTCTCTTGATAAGCGCTTCCTCCACTTATATTTTCTAGATTTGAGATATCAGAAACATCAAATCTTCTTCCCAAGATAAAGTCTGTAAAACCAAAAGATTAGAAACTTTTAATGAAAGGCCTGGCATAGGGAACACTTGTCAAACACCTTTTCTCCCAGCTCTGCTTCTCCTCTCCACTAACCTATTAGTGAAATCCAGCTCTCCTCCTTCACAACCAAGCTCCATCTACCACATAACCAGTTTACGCAACCTCTTCACCCCCAGCTTCTTGGAGAAATTAAGCCGGACCGAACCAAAAAACCAGTACTAAACAGGGAAGAATAAATGAGCCGGCCTTTCTACTGAATCACTGCACTTCATATCCTGCCTCGTGGAAGTGGGCCAGTACTGACTGAGTCCAGCTCAGTACATCCGTACAGAGCTGGTTCAGGAGCTGCGACAGGTCCCTTTTAGTTGTCTCTGCTGGGAGTAGAGACAGGCAGCAGCAGAGGAAGAGGCCGTGGTAGCTGCTGCAGCCAACCCAGGTGAATCCACTGCCCCATGGCCACCAACACTCCAAATTAAAACAACATTCAGTTTGCAGAGACCAGATCTCACAACCACAGCAGCATCAGAAATTGACTTCCCTTTACCAACATCTGCCCACCCCTTGTGCATCACAGCCTTCAGCTACACAGGTGCAGACATTTTCTACGGGACTGGTTTTCAATAACATCATCATAAAGTAATTTGGGTTGAAAGGGACCTCAGGAGGTCATCCTGTCCAACCTCCTGCTCAAAGCAGGGTCAGCCACAAGGTCAGACCAGTGCAGAGCATGGAGGGCATCTGCAGACAGACTAGGAAGAAATACCAAGCAAGTACCTAATGTTTAGGCATAGTTTTTACACACTACAAATGTGCTTCTTTGAGGAACTTCTTCAGCATCCATGATGATGTTCAGTGACTACTCCAAAAGCACTTTTTTTCAGCACACCTCTGAAAACTAAAACCGTATTTTCCTCATTTCTCAGCAAAGGACAGAAACATTAAGGCCAGTCTTCTCCAGCATCTGTGATGGCTATAGTTATCTCACTTTAAATCCCTTCTTCACAACTTCTCACTACACTCAACACGTCTGCAGCATTTCACAGTGCAAATAACAGCATTTGCTGCTGTGAATAACCTTTCTTCCTGAAAGACAGGTATCTCATGTGTCTCAATGTGGCCATTTCTTGTTTTGATTTCCCTGTTAAAAATTCACTTCAATTTAAAAATGCTAACTCCTGTTAAAAATTCAGCTCAATTTATCCATTCACAGGATTTCCACCTATTTCTGCCCATCACCCACTCTACTATGATTCAAGTTACAGCCAAAGAGACCACCATACAACCACATATTGTGGTCATGTTTGTAAATTCTCCAGAAACTCTCCTTCCACACAATACTTGTTTTTTATGGCATGAAATCACGTATTCAAGGAGGCACCCAACACAATACAGAAATTATTCTCAAAGCCATATGCATTAAAACATTTATGTTGGGAAGGAGTCAACCATAAGCAAAACCATGCTGAACTCGTGAAGTACAAGTGATGCTACAAGTTTCATGCTACCATTGTACCTATGGCAGCAAACTGTACCATGCAAATATCATATGAGAATCAATGGAGTTTTAAAGCAACAAACTAAATGTGTTGAGCCACCTACTCTGGAAGAGAAGATATTGAAAGAGCATTTACAAGACCTGCAAAGCCAGTATTCAAACCTGAGATCATGTTCAAATCAAAGCATTTGTTGTCTCCTACATAGGACTAGTCTCAAACATGATGGACAAGAAACTTTAAAGAGGGTCAGCGTGCCCAGACTGACACATGAGCCAATTTACCAAGGTCAGCACCATCTTCACAGCCACCTGCATATCTCAGCTTCTGGCAACAAACGACCTTTGCAAAGGACTGAGCTGAAGACACCTTTTCATACACAAGATGTCACAACATAAGCCACGCTGAAGACAGCCTTATAAATGCCTTGTCTACCTGCAAAAAGGACAAACAGAAACACATAATGTAGACAGGCAAAAGAAAGGCAATTCTCCAGCCTGGAGCCATTCATCTATCACCACCGCATTTCCAGAGCACAAGAGCTGATAGCTCAGAGACTTACTACCGGCATCATAAAACATCAAACTTATTATCTAACCAGGCAAACAGATAGCAGTATTTTTCAACTGAGTAAGAAGTTGGCATTAAAACTCCTTATCAGCATGATTTAGAGGAATGTGTTACAGACACTGCTCCTCTTCACAGGATCAAGATACAATCCCTCCTGGTGGACATGCACCTCCTTCAGAGTGACACTGTCCCTGCTCTGACATTCCTGGAGATGGCTTGGCCTCCATACATGTTCTCCAATACAGTTACGGAATTATTCTCAAGTCATATGATGTCATCCATAGTACACACACATATACCATCAGATGTGGTATATGATGTTACCTGGAGAGACCAGATAAAGGGGGAATGGAAACATTATCCCTAGTTCACTGGGAAAAGTCAGTGGCGGAGTTGAGCCAAGTTAGATGGATGCACAGCAGCACCGCTCCACAATCTGGAGCTCTCATTTCCCCTGCCTTCCCCCTGAACAGTGTCAGGCATTGCTTTTATGTTCCATTAACATCTAGAGACAACAAAGGTCACCAGGTGAACTTTCATCTTTCCAGAGACCAACAATAATGCATCTCCCTTCCCCAAGCTGTCTAATGGTACCTATTCCCAGACTTTCTCAGCAGACAGAAGATGCAGAAGCAGGGAAGAGACTGAGTCGCTGGGCCCATGTTTGAAAGTTGCTAAAGGGTGACATGGCAGGAAGTAACTGCCACCATATCCTTACACCAGAGCTGATGTCCCGTATTCCTCCAGAATGGCTGTATCAAGTCAGACAGGAGACTCCTCTTGGACAGTTAGCCTGTTCCAGAGGCTCACCTCTAACTATGTATTTCTACCCATCCCCTTATACAAGCACTGGCAAGATCCACTATCAACCTGCTTCAGGATGCTCGACTGCACCCTCACAGAAAACTGAACCATCTCAACCCAGCTAAACCCCGCATGGAGGAGAGCGGGTGCTAGCACAGGGCAGCACACAACACACAGGGACAGCTAACTGCTGCACTGGCTTACCTGTATGACGCAACCCAATCTGCAAGCAGCTTAAGAAAAGAGGTGAGGGCAGAGCAACGCTTCCCCCAACACCCACCCTCGGAAATCTTGGCGTGAGGAATCTCCTGTAGGAGGTGTTGTATCCGACCACTGTGTTTAATGGCTCTTGATGAGCTTTTTCCTCCAGGAATGTCAAACGGGTTTTGAACCATTTCTACCTCTAACATCCAACAGCGACGAGTTCCATGTTTGCACACCAGGGGAAGGAACCTACTTCCTTCTGCTTGTTTCAGATTCATTTTCATCTGATCTTAGCATTACAAGAAATCACAAATAATCACTCCTCACACACCTTCTCTGTCACTTATGATTTTAGAGCCTCCATCTCTGCTAACTCTTTCTCAGGCAGAAAAGTCAATGTATTCGCTCCTTCTGAGAACAGAAGCTTTTCCACACCTCTGTGAATGTCTCTGTGCTGCATTTTTACAGCTCTGCTTTATCCCTCCTGAGAGCGGCAAGCCAGTAATGCATGCGGCACCCAGACTGCAGAAGCACGAGGAATTTATGTCGCGCTTTGTTCTCTGTTCCCTCCTTAACGGTCCATTTGGCTTTCGGAGCACGGCAGAGCAGTGAATGGGTATTTTCAGGAAACTCTCCGCACTGACAATGGGATTTCTTCTCCCAGTACCAACAGTCAGGACAACCGTTACTTTTTAAGGTATCATCTGGGCTGTCTCCTCCTCCCCCAGCATTACTTTGCTGACCAACACTGACCTACACCTAGTTTGCACACTCAACTCACTCTTGTGGAATCATTCTGTAATTTTTGCCACCAATTCTCACTCTAGCCAGACTGAGCAGCACTATCAGCAACTTTGCCACACCACTCTTCACTCCTTTCCACATCAATTACAGATGTGCTGAGCAGTCCAGCTTCATGTGAGATTATCTCCCTGCCATGTGAAACATGACCAGTCACTTCTACCTCTTGTCTTCAAGCTTTTAATTGGTTATTAATTCAAGAGCTGTCCACAGCAGTTTAGCTTCTTCAAACAGTTTCAATGAGGGAATTTTCTAAAAGCTTTTTGGCAGTCCCAGGGCTCCTTGAAACAGCTATTCTATTAAACACAGACTGACTGCCACAACAATCTCATGTGTCCTGCTCTCCTCATTCCAACCCTTGACATAATTTTAACTATTACAGGCAGTGCAAAAGCCACACTGACTCACCTGTAAAAACCCCAACATTCACCACCCTGTTCCTCACCTTAGAGCCCTCACTGAAAGCTGTCCTGTGTTTACCAACTTATATTTATCTGGTCCCTAAGTGGCCTTAAGTGGCAAGTTTTACAGCACAATTCGTAGCACAGTAATTTAATGTTTGAGTCCCTTTAAAACCGTTGGAGATCCATCCTGTAGCACTTGCTGTTTAAAGTAAATTGATAAAAGAAACTGCTTCTACTCATGCTTCAACTTGATGTTGATTCTCCAACATGTCTCCTGTAGAGGCCCTTTCAATGTGGCAAGTTAAGTCAACACCAGCACAAATAATTCAGCTTTTCTGCAGCCCTATACTCCTTGAATGTACCTTGCACCCTTCAGTCACCTGGTGGCTACGAACACCTCTGAAATGCTTTTGGCTTCTGCAACATTTGAAAGCATCGCAACTTTTTATGTCTTCAAAAAGTTCTTCCTCAATTTTTGTTTGGCCTACCTTCATTTATTGTTCATTAAAAGTGACAACACTTGTGCTCTTTTCTACTGCCCTCACTTTTACTTACAGCATCTTCTTCATGGTGCTTAATGATACTACATTTTTTGTTTCTTTAAAGTACTTCTGACACACATGATCTACATTTCTTTACCTCAACAATATGGTGTTGGCAAATGCTGTGTTCCTTTAGCTCCTCTTGGTTTTTGCAAGTTTCTCCATCCCAGAGACAGCACAAAAAGGAGAATATAGGTTATTCCTCCTATGCTGCTTGACTAGGACAAGAGAGGAGGAATCACAGAAGCACAGAACAATTGAGCTGAAACAGACCTCAGGAGGTCTCCAGTCCAACCCCTGTGATCAAAGCAGCATCAGTAGCATCAAGTCAGGTTGCTCAGAGCATTTTCTAGGCAGGTCTTAAGAGATACTTGAGGACGGAAATGGCACAGTGTCTACAATCTGCTCCAAAGCTTGGTTCTCCTCGCAGTGAAAAAAATTCCCCTTATATCCAGTCTGAACACCTTGTTTCAGTTTGTGCCTGTTTCCCTTCATCCTCTCCCACACCCCAGTGTCTCAACAACCTCCTCGTAGTTACCAGAAGCTGCTGCCAGATCCACCCCCAAAAGCCTCCTGGCTCCATATTGGAAAATCCCTCTCCCCGCAGCGCCTCCTCACGCGGCAAGTGCTGCAGTTCCCCAGCCAACTTGATGGCCCTTTGCTGAACTCACTCCCATTTGTTGCTGTCTTTCTTGTACTGGGGGGGTGGGAGCAAAGCTGGACAAGTATTCTAGATGCAGTC
Organism: Buteo buteo; assembly: GCF_964188355.1. Classification (NCBI taxonomy): domain Eukaryota; kingdom Metazoa; phylum Chordata; class Aves; order Accipitriformes; family Accipitridae; genus Buteo; species Buteo buteo. The sequence goes on from NC_134193.1 coordinate 7,245,314, forward strand.
TAACAAGAGCTGACTAGAGAGGGCTGATTGCTGCCTCTGATCCTGTTCATACAGCCCAGGATGCAGGTGGCCTCCAGGCCACACTGTGGGCCCTGTCCAGTTCACCAGCCACCAGGATTTCCAGGCCCTTTGCTGCAAAGCTGCTCCCCAGCCAGCCAGCGCCTCACCGCATCCCTGTGGTGGGTTCTCCTATCCCAGGTGCAGAACTTGGTATTGGTCCTTGCTGAATTTCAGGAGGTTCCTTTCAGTCCATTTCTGCAGGGCTCTCTCGACGGCAGCCCTGCCCTCAAGGACATCAACTGCCTCCCCTCCAGTTTGGTGTCACCTGCAAACTGCATGAGAGGGAATTCTGTAGCCTCCTCCAGGTCATGGGTACAGGTCCTGCAATAGACCTGTGCAGTTCTGGGACTGCAACCGCAGAAAAGTATTGGGTGACTAGGATAATTGTGAAACAATGAAAAAATAGAAGTATAGATGACTCCATTCCTCTTGCCCTTAACATTATCCACCAGATGTAATTCTGTTGCATTCCTGGGCTCTGAAAGGGACATCCATCACCTACAGCCCTCTATATTCTTTTCTGGAAATCTGTTACCCAAACCATTACACAAACTTGATTTCATTTCTTGTGGTAAGATTCAGACTGTTTCAGGAAAAAAATGTTGCCACTGAAGAGCATGCTGACTGTAGTACCTTTGCAAGGCAAAGGCACTATGGGTCAATGAACCTCACAGCACTTACAGACTCGTACTGCTGTAATGCTGTTGAATCACTCATTAAAACCTCCAATAGCTGCGGTGACAACACACAGAATTCCCCGTAACACATCAAGGACAACTTAACCTGAGAGTGTTACAAGCACAGGTTAAGGGACTGCACAATAAGAAACATTTTATAAAACAATCTGCCTTCCTTTCATTGCCCCAGTCTCGTTCCCAGAGTAATGTAATCACAACACTATTCTTGACCCAGTCATGCCCTTACACCTTCCTTCTCTTTACTATAAACCTCCTTTGATAACATTTCTGAGCTAAAGTTCAGGAGCAGAAAGACTTTAAAACACTTCTCAAAACACCTTCAGAATCGCACAATCAGATGAAGGTAAGGTAAAATCTCCAGGAGGGTCCAAGAACAGCCAGCCCATCAAGCTGCCAGGCGACAGGTACAACTCAGGGCCAAGGGCTGCAGTGCTGCATTCTCCAGGGCCCAGCTCCCATCACAGCAGACTACCTGCAATCTTCCAGTGGTTTCTACAGATTCCAGTTCTTTGGAATGGGTCATAAAATGTAAACTGAAGTGAAATAAAATGTTACCATCAATAGGTTTTTAAGTGTAGCTTCCACCCACAAAAAGCAGCAAGTGCATGAACTAGCTTAGTGCCACCATAAAAAGGCTGGATGAGTAATGGAATAATGAGAGACACTGCTTGAATATGGGGTGCTTGCTCCTTTAACCTCTGTCTTTTCAAAGCCATAGGTTGGTTGCCACCCAGCTCCAGTGTCTTGCATGTCCTTAGTTCTCTGCAACAGACAATGGAGCCCTGGCATAGAGGTTTCACACAAGGCGAGGGTACAGCTACATCCTGACCACAGTCAACCTAAACCACGCCAGGTACAGATGATGACCTGCAGAACGAGGGCACACACAAGGGCACAGATGTCCAGCGGTGGAGAGGATCACTGTGGGAGTGGGGCAGGGTCTGCGGACAAACACGCAGTGGGAAGGCTCTCTGTGACCATCGTGTGAGCAACCCTGGAGACCCTGGCTCCGGTGGAAAGAGGTGCCCAGAGCAACAGGCCTGCCACTTCGCCACCCCACCTCCCCCTCCACATCCTGCCAGGAGCGAGCTCGGAGCGCTCCTCGGTCGCTCAGTTCTCACACAAAAACACGCCGTCCCACGGCCGTGCCCCACACTGCCCCACGGCCATTTCCCTCTCGTCTCACCGACCAGAGCGGCGCCTTGAAGGAACCCTGCTGCGGCTTTGCCCGGTGACCTCCGCTGCAGGCCGGAGACAGCCCTAGCGATGTCCCACCGGCGAGCCCGCAGCTGAGCTCCCGAGGCGGGGCAGGGGCTGCTCTAGAGACACCGGGCACACGCCTACCGCCGGCAGGAAAGCCGCCGCCGGCCCGAGCGCTGAAGCTGGAAGTTTTGGCCGAGGCCAACACGCGGCCACGAGGCGCCGGTACCGGGAAACGCTCGGGGAGGAGCGGCGGCGGCCTTTATCCACCCGGACACCGCCATCCCGCCCCGGTCCCCTCAGCGCGGCCCGGCCCTCACTCACCCTCCGTCACCTCCAGCACCTTCACCTGCTCCTCAGCGGCGGCGCGCACCGCCTGCACCGGGCACAGGATCCCCGTCAGCGTCTCCACCAGCGCTTCCTTCAGCCCCTGCGCCACCGGCCCCGGTCCCGGCCCACTACCACCCCCGCCGCTACCGCCGCCTCCTCCGCCGCCGCCCGCCGCCGCCGCGCCCGCCATCGCCGTTTCCCCCCCCACCCCCCCCCCCGGCTCCGCCACCGCGCGCGGGCTACGGGCCGCCGCGCGCGCCAAACGCACGGCACGCACGCAGGCGCGCGCGAGCGAGGCCGAGCGCCCCGCCTCGCAGAGAGGGCGGAGGGGAAAGGGGCGGGCTCCGCGCGGCTGCTGACAGCGCCCCCCGGCGGCTCGGAGGGAGCGGTGGCTGCGGGGAGGGGGGCGGCGGCGAAATGGCGGCGGCGACCGCACAGGCAACCGGGGCCCGGGCAGCGCCCGGGCTCCCGCAGAGCGCCCCTCCGGGAGCCCGGGCGCTGCCTCGGCCCCAGGGGGGCCCGGCGGACCCCGGAGCAGGAGCCCGAGAGGCCCCTTTGTGCTTCAGGGCTGAGCATCTCCTCAGACCCCGGGGGAGTTCCTGTCATGGCAGGGGTCAGTCAGGGCCCGGGAAAAAGCATTTAGACTCTTACACCGTCTTTTCCCACCTATATCGGTGGCGAGGTCCCATCGTGAGCCTTGAGGAGCCTTCAGGAGCTGGGTGAAGCTGTTCAGGGCCTGGGGGGGGGCGAGGGGGGGGTATGCCGAAGGGCCAGATGCAGCCACCTGGGCCAAACCAGCTTAGTTCTGCTTTTAAGTGGTGCGAAGGTCACCCTTGGGCCTCAGAGGTTTCCTTGCAAAGACGTTGAGACGGTGCCACACAAAAGAGGTTTGAGTCCTTCCCGCCCCACTTCTGCGCAGAAGCTATGAGGGGACAGGCGGTGGCACTGCTTCAAGTCAGCACTTTTACCAGGCACCATGATGGTCCTCCGGCTCAGAGCAGCTTGAGCACAAGGGACAGGGCCAACCCTGTAGGCAGCTGCGCTCTCGTCCCCAGGGCAGGCAGCCTGTCTGCTACTGCAGAGGCAGCAGCTCAGGCTACAGGCATGCTGCTCCAGGGCAGCAGTGGAAGGTAAATTAAGCCTCAAGTTCTTGATTCAGGTTTGAATAGTGCTGTACATGATGCTCAGGGGAAGCAAAAGGAAGCAGGCTACTGTCACTCTGCATCAGGAACAAGGCAGCTGTAGATGGTCTCGAGCTGTGAGCAAAGCAAGAGCCACACATAACGCAGGGGAGCGAAGTACTGCTCCGTTTCCATCTCTGTTATCTACAACTATTTATTTAGGAAGTATAAGCAATTTTACAAATCATTACAAGTACCAAAAAGCAGTATTAACTCGTACAAAATGGGCTTCTTACACGAGGGATGGTGGTGGAGTTGCGTTTTGGCATTTTGCTAGCAGGTCTGAGGAAGCGGGTCTCATGTGCATGGCGCTCCTGGGGATTTTTCTGACCCTGGCTATTCAGTCATTAACTCCCCTGCAGCAAGACCCACAGGAGTAGGACAGCAATTTGTGTATAAACACAGTCCAGTACCAGGGGTGAACCTGGGAAGCACGACAGAGATACCAGTCATGTTAAGTACTCCCCATGCTGCCACTGGCTGCGTTACACACTTCTTACTCCTTCCCTACAGGTCTCTTATGACTTAGACTCCCTCCAGCCTGGGGGAACTTCTTTTTCCAGAGAAAGCCTGTCATTATTCTGGTCACTGTGAGGGACTGTTTTCCTTGCCCACAACACTTTCTGCTTGAAAGCTACTTGAGGGTTATCAAGTGATTACCTGGTAATAGATGTGCTACCATGAGGAATATTTGGTTTTTAGTCTTGTCCTGGTGCTATTTAACAATTAAGCATACCTCATCACCAGTGCACAAGTCTTATTCCCCTCCTAGAGACATCCTTTCCCCATCTACCCATTGCTTTTTTTGCATATTTTGTTGTATTCCAAACCAGCTTTGCTGACCTCTTCTGAGCTGGAGTCCGTTCCTCTGGGATAATGTGTCCAGTCATGTTCTCTCCCATGAATATATTTTTAAATGTTCTTGTCAAGAGCAACACAAGCAAATGCTCCTATAAATCATGCATGTAACTTTTGCAGCCTGAGTTCAAGATTTTCTCTACAAGTAGAAAGAGCAACTCGAGATACTACAGAAACACAAGGTGGGTTCAGCTCCCTACAGCCACAGTGCGGCAGTGAGCGTCCCGCTGCACACCAGCGCTGCCACCCATCCTGCAGCCCCACAGCTGCCCTGTCCCTGCCTCGCTCCAGCCCTTCCTCTCCACCAGCATAAGGGCTGGATAGCCAAACCGCTGACGGGACAAGAACCCTGCTTGGTCAGCACTAATCCACATCCCCTGCGAGAGCGGGAGCTCCTTCTTTCCGCAGAGCCTTTACACTGGCTGGGGCCCTTCCTGTGACTGCCCCAGCCCTGCCCAGACAGCAACAGCTCTTCAGAGGATGACTTCACATCCAAAACAGGCAGTCAGTGGAGGTGGCATGAACCAGAAGCTCCTCTGTGCTTACACTAGATGCTGTCCGGACAGCTTCAGTTAGATGAAATCAATCCAACACGACACTTAGTTATAAAAATGTCCTGCACAGCATGAAGTTAGATTTTTCTTCTGCAAAAGTTAGGCAAGTTGGGGTGATGGACCCCATCTTTCCTCCTAAACTGAACAGGGCCAGGGCATGGGCTCAGGCAATGCCCAGCACTCCTCGCATCCCGTGCCAAGCCATGCTCTGCCTGGCAGTGGCAGGCAGGCTGGGGACAGCAGAGGTCATTCCCAATCGGCAGCATGGGCACAACCAATTAGGTTGGTATTTTTGTGGGGAGCGGCGAGAAGAGCAGACTTCAGCCGTGCCGCTCGCACCCAAAGGCAGAGATGGGGCCTTGGCACTGAACAGCATGGCCAGGGTGTGCACACCCTCCTGTTCCTCCGGCCTGCCCCGGTCATTGCTAGTGCCAGAGAGAGTTCTCCACAAGTTGAATAAAGATTATTTTTCTCTCTTGTTCTTCCCAATCCAAAATGCTGCTTCTGCTGGAGGAACAAATATGTATTTATACAGGGTGTAACTTCTGCTAGCCCAGGGTCATCTGCTCATCTTTGCACTGTCCTAGTATTTTGGCTTAGTGGAAAATATAAGTGAATTCCTACTGCACCAAAATCAGCAAGGCAGACCCAGGACTGTCACACCAGACTTTCCGTTGGCACCCTGTGCTGTCTGGCTAACATCAGAACCAACACATCTGTGCAAGCATTTGTCATCATTTTTGTCCTTTCTTAACAATCAGAACCATTTCCTCTGTGCTTACTAACCTTTTGCAGAAAATGAGGACACAGTTTAGGGAGAGGAGGGGTATCCCAGAGCAATGGTTGTCTAACCCATAATCCTTCTTTTTGCTCAAGTGACCGTACAACTGCTCTGAATGCTCCAACTCGTCTTTCCATGTTTGTAAAAATTACATTTATCTGAATCTTCTAGGCTTTTTCGTGTTTGAATTCCCATCTGTTTTGTACATTGCACGGTCTCTTCACACGTTTTCTGCATAGATGCTTCCAGCAAAGCCAGCAAACCTAGAGCTTGCCTTTCAAATGCCATACATTTTGCCTCAAAGCTGAATAGGTTCTGACGTTCGTCTTTTCTTTTGACATGCTTTAGGGAAGAAAGTTCAGTCACCACAAAAAGATTATATTCTTAGGATGAAAAAAAATTTTGTGATGAACTTGTTTCCTCCTGTGATGCTTCAACTCACTGGCAAAGCACACAAGCCCTCGAGCTCCCCTGTGGACCCCTGCCAAGGAAGACCCCACAAAGATGTGCAGCTGACATAGGACTGCTGTAACCAGCAAAAATCCTCCAAGAGAAATTGGGGCCAGCACAAGGAACAGGCACAGCATCATCCCAAATTAGAAGGCATTAGCCAGGTACATGACATGGTACATGCCTGACCTGTCTCCGACGTGGTTAAAATTTAACTCCAGGCAGCAACAAGAATGTGAAATCCCAAAAGCTCAACAGACACTGAAGCTGCCCAAACACCCCACAAATACTCTCCAACATTGGTTTTGTTCTCAACAAACCCTGGGTGATGGAGATACTCTTTGAGCGAACTGCATGTTCTGTAGACAGGGAGCTACTGTTTTTACTGCTTCTTATAAAATATTTATATATTTTTAGATGCCCAGCTCACACAGATTTCAGGAGGCAAGCGCACACACACATAAAATCTGGCCCAGTAGTATGATTAAACAGCCAAGTACCTTTAAAAACATTAAGTAGTAGGATTAACAAACATTTCAGAACTTGAATAACTGAGGTACATAAGGTACCTTCGTGAAGCTGCACCTCTTTTAATTTAGGTTATGTCACTATTTCTTTTCAACCACCTTTCAGCAACCCTTCCTCTCAGCACTTGGAATTTTGGACTCAGCAGCATATCACATCATCACATGTGCTTTTATTTTTTTCATAAAATATTTGTTCCTTCTACCCAAGATCTTTTTACTTGAACCCATTGATATAATTTTTGTCTGTCTCAAATAGAAGCTGAGTGTTGAACCTGCAGTACTATTAATCTAGTGTGACTGCTTTATCTCCTCTTCCAGACACAGCTTTTATTTTTATTGATGCTCTTCTTGGTGCAGGGCTCTTGCCTTCAGAGAGTGACATGTTTACATCCTAGGGGAGAACTCTCAATATGCAGTGAACAAGCTCACTTCTGAAGAAAAGATAAAGCTATTTTTCAAGGCTGTGCCTCAACCCTTCTCTTGGAAAAACACATTCATTTCTAGACTCATACAAGACTCATCTCAGCTCCTTAATGTTGCTTACAGGTAGCTGTTAGTGTATGTATTCTGGAGACCTTCCCTTCCTAAGTCCAGTGTGAGACATGTAGTCATGTCCTACAAACACATCTCCTACTGCAGATACAGGAGCTGAAAGACTCATCATTGCTCTTCTCTTTGTTGATCTGTTGTCTGCCCTGGTAGGGATCTGGCCTGCAGCTGAAGTCCCTTGCTGTAACTCTTTTCCCTGAAGCGCACTAATGCTTGAACAGTCATCCACACATCAGTCAGCTGGAACACAAAACAGCTTTTATGTCAAGCTGTAAAACTGTTTGTTATTGCATTGTTTCCTTGAATATATATGTATTTAGTCAGTATTAGACAACCTCCCTGCCATCGCATCCTTGGGTCAGGCTAACAAATGACTTGCTGAAGTCCCACAATGCACAAAGACAACACTTCAGTTCTGTTTTTCCCCTCTTGGTGCTGTTGAACATGTAAACACGTGACTGCACAGCTGTAAAGGGAACATTCCCCTTCCCTGAATCAATTGTTTGTATACCTGAATTTCAACTGTGTACAAAATACTAGGAACTGATGTGTTGTCCCTAAGAAATTACATCCTTTTCTGTATCTGGAACTCATTTTAACCCCTTAATAGCATACATTCCCATCTTCTCATCCCAGAGAAGAGGTGTCAGCATAGATCATCACCCAGAAGGTGCTGGGGAAGGGAAGGACTGTGTAACTTTATGGTTTGAGACAAGAAGTTTATACCAAATCCTTGGCATGCTCTTTTCTCCACTTTGTTCCACACATTTTTGTCTTTGCTGGTGGCCAGTTGGGCTGACCACTGATCACATCAACAGTGCAATTCCAGCAGCAGTTTCTGCGCTGTGTATGCGTTACCTGGGTGTGAGCAGAGGAAACGGATGGCACATTGGGTGGTGTAAGAAGAGCGTGAAGAAAACCAGCACCACTTTGACACCTTGGTTTAGCAAGTGTTGACACGACTGCCTAAAGTCTCTTTTGCCACCTGCAGAAGAAGCCTTCCGCAGAGATCCAAGGCTGCAGATCCATGTGGATACCTGGCCACTGCTGTGGATCAGAGCATGCAGTGACGAATCTGATCACCATAGTTTCCAATCTTCCTCGAAAGCTGCCGACCTTCGGAGTTTGGTTCCACAGCTCTTGGTAACTCTGGATTCAAGGCATCCCCAACATGTGTTGGAGTCATGAAGCCATTTCATCCTGTTTGTTTCCAAAATGGAAAGCCAGGGCCTAAGGGCTGCCCTGCACACAGCTCTTCTCTCAGACGCAGGTCAGAGTGCTGGAAAGCCCAATTCAAACAATTTAGGAACTTTGCAACTAGGTCCTGGAAATGCACACCAATGGCCTCAGCACCGTGGGCTTCAGTTTAAGACCAAAAATACGTGAAACCAAACCCTTGCCTCTCCTTCAGATCAATTAGCTTACTGGTGCTGTATGTGACCACAGCCGATGCAGTTGGGCATGTATTAGTCTGTTCTGATGCTCCTCATGTGGCACGAGAAAGCGCACATCAAGCAGATTAAAGGCGGTGCAACAGATACAATCCCAGCATCTGATAGATAGTACAGGGAGGCTTTAAATAAAAACAGATTCTTCAGCTTCAAATCCACAGGTAGGGTAACTAATTTGATTTTTGTCCTATTTTATGATTGAACTAATGTAGAGGCCATAAACTATTCTTATTAAATAAAAAAAATAGGATCTGAGCAATCTAGCGAAAAAAAATTTTAAAAACCCCAGCAGCAGAATGGGGTGGGAAGGACTTTTTTTTCTTTTTTTTTTTGGCTTCTTTTGGTTTATCCTCTGGAAATCCAGGATGGACAAGGTGAAAGGGATGGCTGATCCTAACAAACCCTGCTGCTGAGTGTGTTCTGCCCTCATCATTTTCTCTGATGAGTAATGTGCAAGGGATGGTCACAGAAGAGCCCACCCTGAAGCAAACAACAAAACTCTTGCTTATTTAGTCTGACAAAGTCAAACCCAACCTAATCCAGTTTGAATTATCCACATGGGGATGAAATCTAACGGGCACAGCTCCGTGGCGCAGCAGGCACCACCACCTCTGCAGCAACCTCCAGCCACCCATTCCTGAGGTCACAATTCCAGCAGGAAATAAAATGCAAATCCTTAAGCAGACATCCTGTACTGTAGGCATAGGTCACCCAGGGACTGGGTTTTCTATTTCTTGAAAATTTTCAAGCAAAGATGTGGTAATTTCCAAAACATCATGCTCTAATTCTACTGCATTCGTTAATCCTGATGAGAAATATTTGTGGTCCTGACAACAAAGTCACCTCTGGCCTCTACAGTCCACAAAATAACAACTTTCCCTTGGTCCTATACTGAATCATCACACTAAACTTAATTGCATCATATTTCCTCTAGCACTTTTTGGTAAACAGCCATTTCTTCAACAGAAAAAAAATAAAAGGGATACTGTGAGAGAAACTTTTGTAATACTTTCAGCTACATCAAAACACTGTGCAAGCTCTTTCTATTTCAAGTTTGTTCATCTGCTCCCTTTAAAAGGAAGTTATTACAGATCAGTTTTTTTCCACAGCTTGGACTGTTATCTTAGCCTTGCACAAAGACTTTTTCCAACCAAAAAAAAATAAATCACAAATTACAGTAAATAAAAAAGACAAGTCATACGATGGAAGCATATACACATTTAACTAATGTACATGCGGTCAGGTTGTCTTCCCCCACCACCAACGCTTTTAGACAAATCATCTATGCCAGGCTGAAGATTCTCTAACAGTTAAAAAATCAACATTAGACTAAAAAACATACTCAAGGTTAAAAAAAACCCCAAAACTCAAACCCCTGGGAAATCAAATTCCTGCACAGTTCTGACACCACACACAGATCCACCACATCATTGTCAGCCACATAGAGCTCAAAAGCTTTGCCCTACGCCCAGTGACTCCGTGCACTTCTGTCCATAGGAAAAGGTCTCAAACCAGCAGGGAAAAATTTACCAGCAAATTCCTCTTGATGATCAACAGAGGGCATACCAATACTGCCACGTGTTTGGTGATGACAGGATGTCATAAGGAGAGCGCTCTCTCCGATACGAAGATCTCCTAGACCTCCCATCTTCCAGGGCTCCAGAAGTTCCACCTTTGGCAGGCCACGGAGCCCACATCACTGTCACCAAGCCATTTCCAAAGGAGCAACAGCTATATTCTGCATTAGCAATTACTCTCCAAAGGGTTTCAGGTGTAGCCCCACATGGAGTGCCTTGCAGGCTTAAATAAACAACCTCTCCTCCTCAGAGGTCTAGTCCCCTCTGAGCCAGCACCACTATGCCATCACCTGCACTGCCCCTTCTTACCCACCAGGCTAAGGTCCCTAAACAGACTTGGATAGAATCATAACCAGTCCAGAAATGTCCTTATTCCTCATGTTTTTAGCCTAAATGCAAGCAGAAGCAGTTGGAAAGAATCTGCGCATAGCCAGGCAGAGTGCTCTGTGGACCACCAGCACATGCTCTGCTGAACCAAGCTGCAATGCACGCTGTGGGGAAAGTCTCTCCTTCCAAAGCCAGCTGGACAAGGCTGGCAGAAGAAGCTGCCCCACAAGCGTGCCCCACACCTTTGCCTCCTGTGTGAAGCTCCCCATTCCTGCCCCTGCCAAATCACAAACCATAGTTTCAATCCTTTATTCACCCAACTCGCAAATAGTTTCAGTTTTGGAAAAGCTTTGCAAAATTAAAAAGTTTTTTTTCTTTTTGATGTAACATTTTGATCTGCCTTCTCCTTCCAAACCTGAATATACAAGGTAAGAAAATAACATGGCTTTTGCATTTCTTTTTTTAAAGATGGATTTCTCTTGAATAAGAGAACCAACCGATGCAATCAATATTGATCCAGAGGGAAATGAAACTGCATTTCAAGCTCTCTAAAAACACCAACATTTAATTTTATAACATAACCAGGGGTTTATTCCACAATATAAACTGCAACATTTGATACAAGCTACCCAAAAAAGGAGAAAGCCAAAATACAGCTGTGGCAATTACTTTACAGACCTTTTTTTTTTTTCCTCCTGTCTTCTACATCACTGGGCCATCAGTGACACTAGGATCTAACATTTGCTTTCTGTACATCAACCAATGCTAGAAGCAACACGCTGTTCAGAATTGTCATTCCAGTCACTGAAACCAGACATAGAAGTTATTGCTCAGATAAATAAACCTAATCTACGAAAAACAAAGTGGAAAAAAACTAAAGTCCCCAAAGAGTTAACAGAGTAAACAGGGATTTCCTCAAAAGAGGATTTATTGGAAAATTCATGGTGCAGGTTTTTGTGCACCTAAACCAAGCTGAATTAAATACGCCGGTAAATCCCAGAGAGGTAATTTAATGCTGTACAATAAAAGGTGCATGTTTCAAATGCCTTCCAAATTGGTGGAAACCCCTGCTAAACAGTCAGCATCTCAAACCTCAACAACCACAAACAGATCAAGGGAAAAATACAAAAGTGTCAAAAATTGTTTTGAGTTCTGGAAAATGATCCCATAAGGATAGAAGTAGCACCATTTGCAATCTGGTTCTTAAACCAGCCCCTGTGGCTTTATTGGAAAATTCTGATAACCTTCTTTACTCAAGTCCTGAATGGTTTATGGGGAGTTTTACTTCCGATATTGAGAGTCCTTCCCAGTGCAGCTGATGCAGATGTAGTCCTCCTTCTCTGCCATTTCTGGAGAGATGCCCACGCACACCTGGTGGAACCACTGGTTGCAGCTGCCATCACACTGGACCCAATCCACCTAATAAAGAACAGACATACTGGTGTTCAGAGAAGGACCAAGAAAACACACACAGCATTCATTATTCATTTTTGGGCTCCTAATCTATTTAAATGAGTGAGAAATGTCCCATTCTACAACTGGCTAGTGCTGGATATTCAACTCATGCTCACTGTGGACTCCTGCAGTCCAGCTCCTCTGAAGCCGGGAGAAGGCCACACTTCCCTTCATCTCTCCTATTGCTTTCCCACCTATAGCAAGATTGTGGATGGTAAGTTCACCACGGCCCTCCCAGGCACCTGGGGATGTCCCTCTTCTCCATTCTCCAGTATGGATGGGCCTGCGCAGAGTTCCAAGGCACTGCCCCCATGCACAGAAAGGCTGCAACCCACAAAGTCTATCTACAGCCATATTTCAAGAGCAGAGATGAATACGGTGTCTGCACAGCCCCACCTCCTCCTTCCGATTCCATGCAGATGTTTTGATGTCCACCTGCCTTCCCCAGTCCCAGCTGCATGGCTGCTCTTGGAGAAGACGGGAAGGATCATTACTAAAGGTGTCCCAGCAGTGGCAGACATTGTCTCTGGGTTACCAAGTACCTCATGCTCTCTTTGCAAATAGTGTTTATGCAGTCGAACAATTACAGGGCAGCTGAATGTCCTAGATCCCAGCATTCCGAACACCACAGCGGGTCTCTGCCTCTACTGACCTCATCTCCCTCAGGCTGGAGACAATTCACAGCAGGGCAGATGGCATCTTCATCCTCAGAGTCCTCCTGCTCAGAGAATGACACGTCTGAGGGAAGCAAGTGGCTTTCACTAGAACGCTGCATCTCAAAGAGACGCTCCCGCTCCCTCTCCAGTTTGTTAGTGCAGAGATCCTTTGAGTGATTCAGTTTCAGTTTCTTCTTTTTGGGTGTTCTCATTTTTTTTACTCTTGCTCTCTTCTCATCACAGAAGCTCTCTCTCTCAAAACGCCGCTTCAGTTTTCTTTCCATGTAACTAATTCCATCTTTTTTTCCTCGGCAACACTCATTCTATTGGAAAGATATTTTAGCAAAATTGTAAGTGTGCAACTAACACTCATTATCCTGTTATTCCATACCCTGCTTTTAGGAATAGGCTTAAGTAAAAGTGCAGTGTTTGAGGGAGTGCTGCCTTTTCAGCAGAACTGGGATGTGTAAGGGGAGCAAAGGATAGGGTCACACCTCAGTGACAGAATTTATTCTCATTTCCTGCCTGAGCCCAGTGATTCAGAGGCAGCTCTCTCGGAAAGCCTCTTCAACACAGGACAAGAGTCAAATTAGGATAGACGTATTTAAAATACAGAGAGTGACTATAAAAAACAGATTCAAATTGAAAAAATGCATGAGGCCACAAATTATATTCAATAGTTTGTAACAAATTCGGTAACTTATCAACTTCTTGACCCCTTTTGAACAAGGAAAATGTGTTTTCATAGAAGTACAGCCACACACAAACCTCTTTGTAAAGCTTATGGGTTCAGGCAGAGCTCTACTCCAAAGTGACCCCAAGCTCATTGCTGTTGTCAGACACTTGCCTTTTCATTTGTCGGTCCAACGGATGACCTCTGCTCTGTCTCCAAAACAGGGCTTTGCTTTGTGAATAGGATCTGGTACAGCTCCTGTATTTCAGGCAGAGAAACCTGTAGCAGCTGGGCTTCCATCATCAGCTCATCCAGCTCTGTGCTGATGACTATTATGAAAGATAGGGAGAGAGGAGAAAAGGAATTCTTCAGTGTCAGCACTGATGAGAACTGCACAGATAATGAAAATTCTTCTCTGGTAGCACATTAAAAAAAAACTGTGAAAGACTTTTTTTAAATCTGCAACTGTATGAATTAACTCTTATCTATTCCCTCTTCACTGCTCATTTTTAATAGCAGGGTTAAAAAGAAAGATAAAGGCTTGCACAGAAGTGACTGCGCTGTGGCTCAGTACCCTTCCATGCTTGCATTTCTTGCTGCTTCAAGGATAAGCGTTTGCCATCATGCTTGGCAATTTTTTCTGCTTCTGCAGCTACAAGAAGCATGATGATCCCCTCACTACCTAACAAGTGGGTAAGATGAACAAAGTGAGTAAAATCCGTAAGTGGAGCCAAGAGAGTAGAGGAAGAAAAGCTGAGAGGATGAGCCTTGCAGCTGAGTTCTGCTGTACAGTCACCACCCACTGCTGCTATCGAGCTTCAAAACTTCCATTGGGCTTCTGAAATAGTCACAGCTAGGGGAGGCGAAAATCATCGTGTAAATAACAGCATTTTAATATAGTATTCAGTACAACTCAAATACGGCCTGAAAAATAAACCTGGTAGTATAACCTTGTTTGATTTTAACCATAATGTTAAACTGATATAAGTGTCTTGTGTAACATTAATATGGATTAAGCTGCACTGACTTGAACATATGAAGATAAGACTGGACCTGTGCCCCTGGAGCATTATGCATCAGGATGAAAGAAATTATAAATAACTTTTTACAGTTGTAAAATGATGCAATTTATAGCATGTCTATGTTAGTCCAATAAATACAAAGTCTGAGCTAAGAAGCATGCAGAACCTGCACTGAGTGACCTGGAGCACAGCTGCAGCCACAGCAGCTAAGAAAACTCAAGTCTCTGTGACAGTTGTGCTGCAGTAAAACTTATGTGGGCTTGTGTCCTATGGGTTAAGTACCCCGTGGTCTCCAGCACTATTTCCCTATGTTGTTCCCATCCACCTCCTACAATTTCAGTGGTCTCTACCCTCCATTTCCCCCCCCGCAGTCTGTTTGGCTGGCCACAACCCACTGTGTCCTGTGCACGTGGGAAGCAGCCAGCTCTTGACCGATACCTCTTGTCCTACTGCGCCACATCTTTTCATTACACGTGGGAAATTTGTACTGTTGAGGAATTTACCCCTCTGCCAAAGCTGCACATTAAGTTCCAAAGCTGCTGAGGGGATGGAGAAGCAACCAGACACACTGCACAGTCATGTGCCTCCCTGCCCCAGCCATCTCCTGTTGATCAGGACCCCCTCTCTTCTCCACCAAACACAGGGAAAAAAAGGAAGAAGAAAAAAAGAAGAAAAAAAATCAAAGTGAAGATTACAAACCATGAAGTGGGATGCAGTGCTGTCCTGTAGAAAATGGAGAATGTAAATATATGGTTCTGTTATCCCAGTCGTGAGGCATGGAGAATGACATTGCTCCAATTGTCTGGGAAACCTAGAAAACAAAACAAAACGCATAGATATTTTCACTGAACATGTAGTTTTGAAGTGTCATATAACTGCAACAGAATCAATACTTGTTTCTCTTACAATTGCTTAAATCTTGTATTCCTGGAAACTGTTCAACCTAATACACCCAAACCCTTCATCCTACACCTGGAAATAGGCAAAAGCAACTTTATTGCCAGAATTCTTAGCTGTGAATTATCTTTTCCACAGAGATCATAAACTGGCCCTAGCACACACAGCAGCATGCTCTACCAGAGGAGAACAAGACTGTGGAGCAGAGACAACACAGGCAGAGTCCCTGTAGGGACAATCCCGGACATGTGGAGGCAAGGTCTTCAGCCCTAGAATTGACTCGGGGTAAATATCACAGTTTCCTCCCTTTGTTCACAACAAAGAAGCAATTTCTCACTGCCTTCACCCGATGAGACACCAAGCCGTTCTGAAGCACTTCTCTTTACCTCAGCACACACAATAGAAATGCCAATGGCAAAACACACATGTACTTACGCAAAGGCCACTTAGGAAAGCCAGCAAGTCTCAGTTTTGGACTCTCGAGTGTCAGAAAGGCATCTCACCAGATGCCTTCCAAAATATTATCCACCTCACTAATTCAAATCTCTGGGCCCCTTTCAAGATCTGGCTTTCATCAATTCTCATAGCTGTTTTTCAAACTCATCTACTAAATGCTCCACATTCTTCACTTTGGCTACTGCCAAAGAAGCCCAACCCCAGTGGTTACTGCTATGAGCTTCTCTGGAGGAATAAGCATGTTTGATTATCCCAGATAACAGGGAAAACAGAATTGTTACAGGACAGGACAGCAATGCCGAGACACTGGTTTCACCGAAAAACCACCTCAAATCCATTGAGACCAAGTTTTAGCTCAGCACCTGTGCCAAGATGGCTCTGGAGGCCACCTCTGACCTGCCCTTAGAACCACTGTCTCCAGGAAGGCTCCTTAGCTCAGGCACAGTGAGGGACCCAAGCTGATGCATGTGGTCAAATGCTCTTCCACTAAGCTTCCCAGGGACCTCTGATTTGGGAAATGAGGTCACAAGGACCTCAACTAGCTCTGCTGGAATTACCTTGATTTAGGAGGTTTACTGACTTGAGCTCCAGACCACACAAAAATGGTTAGACTGCTTTCAGGTCAGAGGAATGTCATGGTATAACACTGAGCTAATAAAGCTAAGCTTACTGTTTCCATTTCTGGCCCAAACATCAATTTATATGCCCAAAATCTTGCCCAGTTTTTTTCAGCTATACTAGTTGGTCTAGTAAAAAGATACTTTCAAACCTAAATTATCAGAAAAATTGTTAGATGCCTCAACATAGTTTTAATTTCTAAAACTAGTCTTGCCTATTTGAAAGATTTGGTCAACACAAGCAACTTGGAATAGCTGACTTACTTGAGAAGCAGCTACAATACCTCTTCAAGCATGGGTGGCACATTTTATGGTTTAACATAACTGAGCTGAGAACACACACACACAAACTGCAACAGGGTTGCACTAGCAATACTAAGGTGTTTCAATCTAAAAATAAAAGCAACAGTGCATTTCATTTTAGGTTGTTTTATGTTTTTTATGCTGCACAGACATTTCATTTCAGATTTTTTCTGCATTTATAATCTCAGGAAAACTAGAAATGCTTAACCCATTTCCCACTTTCCCTGTCCTTCTTGCTGAAAGATCTTTACTGGAGGAAGTTTGAAACTCCCTCATGATCACACCTGAAACAGTTGCTGTAGCTTAACTCAGTAATATTAGCAGAATATTCAGCTTGGGAGTTCTAGTGCAAGCAATAACAAGAAGAAGGAGCAGTAATGGCTGAAGATACCCCGTTGCAAACAACCTCATCTGAGAGCTAAGCTGGTAACACACTGGAAGGTTTGTGCCTCTGTTACTAATTCTCAACACTTAAAACTATATTGAAACACTTGTAAGAACAGAATATACAGACTAATTGAATACTATGCACTCTAGAAACAATAGCTTCAACAACTCTGTCATTAATAGCGTCGCATTAGAGCTTAGGAGCTGGGAGAAGGGAAAATAGAGCCTTTAGGATTAATTGCTCCCAGGACTCCAGCAGAAGGAGAACATGAAGCTGCTGCTGGAGGACACACACATCCTGGCTAACCGTCAAAGCAGAACCCAAACTCCTTATATCTGTAAAGCAACACATAAACAATCTGCCTTGCCAGTATTTGTATGCAGATACAACGAACCCAAAACCCAGTGAGGTGTTACAGGCTGTTCTTGTTGACCACATGCCACCCACTGCCAGGAAACCCAGAAGCAGCTCAGCCTCACCTTGTTTGTCTCTGGCAATTGGCCTGCTGTGGCTTGCCATCTGTTGTACAATAATCCTGAGCCAACTTTGTCTTGTATAAGTTTTAGATTCCCTGAATATAACATTTGTTGTGCTCTGTGCTGCCAGTTCACAGTTCTCTCGATCATATACCGTAAGGCATCCCCCTCAGGAAGCCTCACACGGATACGCTGCAAGGAGGCCAGCAACGGTAAGATCTTTTCTAAAGGTGGCTTTTCTGATCGATGACAGTGTGGACAGAGCCACACACGAGGTCCCTGCAAAACGTTGGGCACCGAAACACAGCCAGTATGGAAGAACCCTCTGCAGAGTTCACACTGTATCATTGGAGCAGCCGGCTCCTTCTGGCACAGACAGACTTTCAGTTCTGCGTCCTCTTCACTAGACAGCACCTTCACTTCGTTTGCTGCTCGCAGAGAACGCAATGCTTCCATCTCCTTTAATCGGGCTTCCCCAAGCGTAGCCATCTAAAAGGGAGTTCAAAGAAAGGGATGTAATCTTGAAATGAACATTAGTCATTAGAAACAGGGCGACCTCTGCACAATCACGCTCTTCAGATACGCCAGCGAGTATTTCGGATTGTTAAGAAGCTCCTCACTCCTATACGCCTTCAAGGCTTTGAATGTTTGAAGCAAAGCAGTTATGAGGGTGTGCAGTGATATGACTTCAGTTTCCTTCTGTTTTCTCATCAGGCCCAGAGATACAAAGTGTATTCCTTTGCAAAAAATGACCTCCTAACTCCTTTCTTCTCTGTTCCAAATCCTTCATGTTTTGTGATACAAAAGCATTACCTTCGTTAAAGCAGCTTAAATTCTGAAACAAGTGCTGATTTGGCTTGCAGGTACTTCTCTATGAACATGTCTCTCGAATATGTAGTCTGACTCTGTATAATCATATCTGGGCAGTTTTCAGAAATACAAATGCATCTCTGATACCCACCTTACACTGTCAAGTGCACAGGGCTGCACCCTGACCTATGTACTCGCTCTGGGGTTTGTAAACACCAAGTGAAATTCAGGTGTACTCCTGAATGTGTTGTTTGCCCTTTCTACACCTGCTCATGATCCTTTTTTTCAGGCATCTTTAGCGTTAGCTGCTATTAAAGACAGCAATATATTTCAGTTTCATAAAGGCTATTAATAGCAGCTGCAACTAATAAATTCTATGCATTTTGTTATGTATATAAAGATAAACATATACAGTAGGGTTTGTAAATACATACAAAACAGTTATTTCACACATCATGGCTTTGAAATGTGATGACTAGAAAAATATTAGCTATGCAAAAATTAAGACAACTGCATCCAGCATGGGCAGATACAGGACTTGGGCACAGCACGCTACATTACGTACACACGGGTGCTGAGCACTGCAGCTACAGCGTTGGGTTGTGAAAGTATCCAAACCTCCACTACAAGAAGATTCTTGTTCCCCTCGTGTCAGAAGCAAAACCTGCCACAGTAAATGAATGCCTTTTCCAGGGTGCAGTCCATGTGAGTATCCTTCTTTTTCAATACCCCAGCCGTTAATGAGGTATTATCTAGTCAAAGAGGAGAAGGGTGTGTGATTTAGAGGACCCAGTCTCTTCTCCTTACAGCACTTGTAGGGACACAGTCTAAGTCTGGATTTCCAGACAAGGAAGACAAGAACCAAAGCACTGAACATACAGGTTTCAAGTAGTTGCCATAGGTTAAAACTTAGATGTCCCATACCTAAAGGGACAATTATATTCAAACCCTACCAAATCAGTCTACTGCTCCTCATTAATCATGGGACACTGTTTAATCTGACTGTGGTAGAGGCTCTGAAATAGGTCTTTTGGGATGAAGCACTTTACCACCAGCAACTAAGTCTGCTCCATCCAGAACAAGAGCTTTATTGACTTCATAATGCATGAGGTTTTCCTTAATTATTTATGGTGTTTGTTTTAATTATAAATGGTGTTGGGTTATTGTGTTCTTTGAAGGGATCAGAGTTGGGAAAACCCTATCTTATCTTTAATAAGGTTTTGGTATGGTGGGGGAAAATAGGTCTCAATTTTTTGATTTTCCTATACTTTGTTAGGCTACGGGCATTGCCAGAGAAACTGTAAAGCTACTTCATGCACAAACACAACACGCATTTTTTCCACCAAAAGCAATTTTGGGAAGTCTAAAGTAAGCACAGAAAAGCACAGTGCTAGAACTCCTTCTGCAGAACAGCAGCGCAAGCAGAAAAGAGTGGAAGATAACACTCCTGCACGAGAGGCAAACATAAACAAAGAACTTGGAAGAAACACCAGCTCAAAACCAATCTTAAACCACATACCGCAGATGCAGTATCTTTGCTCTCAGAGAGCGCTCTTTCTAAGTCACTCAGAGTCTCTAGCTTAGTGCTTTTCTTCTTTCCACTTGGCACTGGCTCCTTCAATTTCTTCTGCTTCCTCTTCAGATTCAGCATTCCAATATCACACCGGGGACATAACACCTGATGGACAGAAAAGCAGTATTGTCTGCAACATTTTTAATGCATTCATCCTGCCCTAACACAGTCACATATGACTGGTTTGGTTAGAACAGGGATTCCAGCAGTTTTTTCCATCAAAGATTTGGGGGACTAGGATGAGGTTATCTAGAAAATGGGGAGAGCTGGAAGGTTAAAAGTTCAGTTTTATAAAACGGGCAGACCACAAACACATCCATGTTCCATTTAGATTGCTGGAATATACAGACAGCTGATACACTGAATAGCCTCCCTGTGATTTAAGCTGCAAGCCCTGGAAAGCAGTAGAGGAAAACAGGGGCTGCCCCGCATTCCCATCTGTCCAAACGGAGCAAGGAGGGCTGGGGGCGTAAGAGGGGCTCAGCATAGGCTAGAGGGTGTGGATTGCTCAAGAACTGCAGGTGTTCACACATGTGCAGTGACAGATTCAGAGGGCCAGCTAAAGCAGCTACAGCCTCATCCTTGTCACAGCTAAACCTGAGGTGGATGAAGCAGCTATGAACCTGCACTCCAGTGGCTGCAGCCTGACGCACTGAAGTAAATTCAGTGCCACAAATATGTCAATATTCCCATATTCATATTGAAAATGTCAAACTGCAGCATAGCATGCTCTCATTAGCCACTGATTAAAGAGACTGAAGTATAGCTAAATCTTAAGCATTGTAAAAGTTTAAAATGATCATTAAAAGCATAAGTCAATCTAATAAAGTTATGTTAAAGTAATAAAATCCTAAAACAATTCTGCAAATATACTTAATATTTACTGTTACTTCATGAGTTAATACTGTAGCTGTGATGTGCTTTTGCTGTGGTACGAATGGTAGTCTACTCCAAAGCTGAGATCTCCTACCTCCAAAAGAGAATAAGGGGAGTTCTCGCACAGAAATGTGTTAGCTGCACACTCCTTCCACGCTTGAACTTCTGACACCAAGGACTCCAGCCTCGGCAGGTAGTCCAGATGCACTGGAATAGATCGACCTCTTGTGACAAGTTCCGCTAGTGTGTCCAGTACAGGCACACGTCCTCCAACCTGTCAGATTATAAATTAAGAAATGGTTGATGTATACAAGACATACCACTTCCATGAATCACAGCAAGTCATTTAGATTAACTGAAGGTAGAGCTTGTAAAAACAAATTTACTGCTTAGACATTTCAGTCACTTCCACAGCTGTTATTCCAACATTTGTATTTCTCATGCTCTAGCCATTAAGTACACAGACAAAACTAATAAAACACTTGGGGGGGGTGGAGGGGGTAGAAATACACTTACCAAATGACAGTTTAAAAACAAAAAGACTGCCAACAATATAAGCAGACTCCCAATCTAACAATCTGCATTCACAGCAGAAAATCAAAATAATTTTGAAATAGACCCAGAAGGCAAGTCTAACCCAGTCCCTGCCATGCCAAGAGCAAGGAACCATCTCAAGTATCCAATTTGAAAGCGAGCTCTGTTCATTCACTTAGCAGCCTATGCCTAAGGCAACCCAGTTACAAGTCTAGCAGTACAGCAGCACTGAGAAGTAATTTCTAAAATAGGCAGTGATATGGGACTCAAGAACTATTCATCCAGAACAACTCCAACATCTCTAGCAGCAAATCGCCAAGTACTCCTACCAATAGCTTCCTGCAAGTCACAATGACTGCAGGCATTTACTAAAATCTTTGCAGAAGTGAAGCAAAAATTCTTGGCACATACAGACACATTTTTCCATATTCAGGAGGCAGAATTTCAGAATCCAAACCAAGAAATTAGCAAATGCCAAGAACAAGTTACTTAAGCCCTCTCAAGATAGCCCTCTGTGCTGGTTTTGGCTGGGAGAGAGTTAATTTTCTTCACAGTAGCTGGTATGCGGCTATGTTTTGGATTTGTGCTGGAAACAGTGTTAATTAACACAGGGATGTTTTCTATTGCTGAGCAGTGCTTACACAGCATCAAGGCCTTTTCGGCTTCTCACCCCACCTCACCAGTGAGGAGGCTGGGGGTGCACAAGGAGTTGGGAGGGGACACAGCCAGGACAGCTGACCCCAACTGACCAAAGGGATATTCCAGACCATAGGATGCTTTGCTCAGCATATAAAGACAGGGTAAAGAAGAAGGAAGGGGGGGGACCTTTGGATTTAAGGTGTTTGTCTTCCCAAGTCACTGTTCCACGTGGTGGAACTCTGCTTTCCTGGCGATGGCTGAACACCTGCCTGACGATGAGAAGTAGTGAATGAACTCCTTGTTTTGCTTTGCTTGTGTGTGGCTTTTGCTTTACCTATTAAACTATTTCAGCCCATGAGTTTTCTCACTTTTACCTTTCTGATTCTCTCCCCCACTCCAGCCAGGGGGAGTGAGTGAGCAGCTGGGTGGGGCGTAGTTGCTGGCTGGGGTTAAACCATGACACCCTCAAACAAAAGTTAGTATTACATGAACTTTAATCCTTCAAAATTCTGAAGCCCAGGACAACTGATGTTTTTTAATAAAAGCATCTTGAACTCAAAAGAAGTTTTTATTAAAAGACGAATTTAGGTAAGATAGGCCTGACAATACTAGTAAGTCAGATCAGAGTTCACTTTATGGAAAAAAACATGAGGACAAATGAAAATACAAAAAAATATTTGGCAAATCGTATCAAAATCCGAAAATCGGAGCTATCCCAGTCACACCCTTTCCTGATCTGTGCAGTCCCACTGACCCCTGGCTTGAGTACTTGCAAGGCTGAGCCATGAACCACTTCAAATGGTCAGCCCGGGCTACAATTACTCACTTGGGCCTGAACATGCTGTGTGGCTGCACAAGCAACAGTGCTAACACAAGGGGGAAACTGGGAACAGAGAAGAAGGGAGAGTTAAGCTGCCATTGAACTGTAAAAGAAGCAAAGAACCTAAAAGAAAGAAGAAAGAAAACTTGATCCACAAATAAAACTGATAGGTTAAAAAAACAAAAAAAACCCAAAAAAACCAAGAAAATTTGAGTGGGAAGCACCAGAAGCCAAGGTGAAAACCTGTATAGGTATTTGTCTTTATCAGACTCTGGTTTTCATTCTCTGCCATCAACTTGTTGCTCATTTGATTTTTGCGATACTGAAGCACCAAGTGCACGCAATGGAGCGCAGAGCGTGGGTCTGTTAACCTGACAGAGGTTACTATCACCCACCAAGAAGCCAAGAGCACAGTTTACATACCTGCAGAGCTTCCACTTCCTGCAGCCAGTCTTTGGCCTTCTGCACCGCGTCTTTCAGTGCAACACCATTTGGGAGATAGGCTGGGATCTCCTCTATTTCTTTCACGGCTGGTACAAGACTGCTCAGCGACTGCCGTGGTCTACGTAAACAAAACGTATCAGAATGTAAAACACTGCAATGCAGTTGGAGTAGTTCTACTCATCTGGCTTATTAAAACCAAAGGGTTACACCAAATAATGACGTTATGTCCAGTACTAGATATGGATAGTGTACAACCAGGACATTACTAATGCAGGTATGCTTTTAGAAATGTGTATTTGCTTGCTATAGTCTCCTACTTAGAAATATTCACACATTGGGGCTTAAGGGAGATCTAACATTTATTAACTTTTGGATGATAGATCCTTGGATCCTCAAATGCACACTGAACCCTAAAACAGTATCAGCTAAGAGATTGTACACTGGAAGGTTAAAAAACCCTGAAGATGGCTTTTCTGTATTTCACAACTCGATTCTTATGTTTTAGACAGGTACAAACACAACTGCATCTCCATTTTGGAGGTTAAACCCAAGTTTATTCCAATTTTGTCCTCTATGAAGTTATAATTTTAAAACCATATGGTTACTAATGGGTAAGAAACACTCAAATGCTTTCATAATTATGAGGCTGGGGGAAAAATTTAAAAAATAAAATAAAAAAAATTAAAAATCAGGAATCTTGAGGGAAGAAACCTTGCATACAAGTTTGTGCCACCTTTCTAAACTTTAAGTAGACTGTGCTCTCCCCCATTTTACTTTATAAATCAGAAGGTCAAAGCAATGAGCAAGACAATTTTTCTCAATAAGGATGTATTTAGCTTATTTCCTCCTCCCCTGCACCAAATAATCTAGAAAAAAAATCTCCTCAATGTTAGAAATAGTCCAGATAATAAAATTTTACCAGTTGGTGGTATGTAACTAAGCTCTATCTGGACATGCATCCTCCAGTATGACACAGGGGGAGGGAAGAATGTTGAAAGGAAGGAAGAGGTGTCTTAAAACCCTCCCCTGTGGCAAAAGGAGAATTTGCACAATGATAGTGGAGCACCACAAACACTGCAAGCCAAGACCAATGTTTAAAATCGCTCAGTCAGTCAACCCCCTTCTCCATCCCTTTCCCTTGCGGATGGCACAAGTTTTGCCTTCATGTTGTGAACTGGATGAACAAAAGAGGGCCCCTTCAGAAGTAAAGCCAACTATTTCCATCTTAAACAGCTCCTCAGCTCATGGAACTACAAAATGCAACACTAAGATTTAGCCTGTACCTGGCCTTTATCAGATTTCTGGCTTTGTCATCCCAGTGTTCAGATACAGTAAGGAGCTCCTGCAGCTTCGCCATTGCTTTCTCAACTGCTGGGTAGGGAGCGAGTCCAACACCTGAGTCTATAAGACGTCTCATATCATCTAGAGTAAGAGAGTTTTGGTCCGAAGAAGCCAGTTGCACATCCTCGAGCCAGCGTGCCTGTTCCAGACGTATCCGCAGTTCAGCCAGTTGGGGTAGATCAACGTCAAAGTCAAAGCTGACATCCAACAGCTCCTGAAGTTCTGCAGCACTAGGCATTTCTTCAGAAAGGAGTTTTTGGCTTTGCTGTTGAAAAGCTTCCACACGATCAAGAAGATCCTGAAATACACAAATGCAACAATAAATCAGAAGAAAGCTCGCTGCCAAATCTCTTAAACATAAGTGCAAGCTTAAACATTTAAGTGCAAGGCTCCTGGCAAACACCACATTGCAATGCACACAACATGCATGGCAAATTATCATGACATCTGGAACACTTAAATAACACTTCAACACACAGTGTCTAAATCAGCATCTCCTCATACATGTGTCCATAAGCTTGAGGATCATAGAACAAGGGAATTCCACTCCAAACTTCTTTGAACTAAGACACGGGTATCAAAAAGAGGTCTCAGAAGAATAGAAAGGATCTAAAGGGAAATTTTAAGTGTTTCATTAATGCTGTTTTCTGGCTTTGTTCTGGAATGATTAAGGAGGCTGAAGAACAGCAAGGTTAAGATTAAGAAGGCTTTGAAGAATGCTGGGAAGGGCACGGAGCTTCTGGGGTTCATTTCTGCTATATTGTTAAGGTTTCTGAGCTGGACCACACAGTCCCAGTAAGCCACAGGAATTTTACTCTCTCATGCAGTGTTAACACCTTCTCTCTCTCCATATGTTCAACAGCTAATTACCCCAAAAAGGTACCTCTGTGGTTGTCTGCACTTCACCCAGGATAATAGGCAGTTAGAGTAATCTCACTGCAAAGGCTGGAATTACTCTGTTTCTAGCCATCCTGCCCAATGCTTCTAGTACTGGCTGAAATGCTACTCCAGCAGTAAATTCTTCCTTCACAGATGACATCTTGGTATTTTGCCAATGAGGCTGTTGCCTGAGTAGACGATCTCAGCCGTAACGGAAATAAAGCCTTTTTAGAGATATATTAAATTGTGAACTGATCTCCAGTAACTGTTGGTCATTTATATTAACAGCCTAATTTGCATGACTACGTACAATTTAAGATCATTAGGAATGATATAAAAGAATATCCTGACCATGTGTTTGATATTTCCCTGTTCAAGAATGACAGATGGAGAAGAATTGTTTGCATGTCTGACATTTCTGAACTTCTGCTTTTTAAATAGTAAGATTTAAATAGTAAGATAACTTCAGAGTTACTATGCTATAAACAAATAACTGTAAATAGGATTACATAAAGTCTGATTCCCACATTCCAGACCTGATAAAGCTTCAAAAGCAATAGTCATAATGCTGAGCTGAACTGCTCTACTCTTATTCAAAGTTACATGGTATTGTCTGGTCTCTCAGCATTGTGTGGACACTTAAGAGGGAGTTTAGGAGCTGGACACTGCATCTCCTGGCTCTAAGTGTCACAAATATGCGAAGCCTTTTTCCTTTAAGACAGGAATTGCAGCTGCCCAGAATTTATGTGTCCCCCCCCCTTTTTTTTTTTTATTACCCCTCAGTGTGATGTGCAACATTTTGGCAAATTCTGAAACCAAATCATGAATTACTTTCAACTTGTCTGACGGCTGATCATCTGGTGAGCAAATAATCAGCACTAGCTGATGGTTGTGGGAGACAAAGTGATCTGACTCACTGTCAGCAGCAGGTACTCTGACAGAACAAGTATTTTGGTAGCCTAGGCTGGTAGCTTTGGCTAGGGTTATTTGTGTTGTTTCCTGGAACATGGGTTGATAGCACGAGGAGGTATCTAATTACGAGACCATGAGAAAGCTGATTCTGGATTAACAAAGAAGGAAAGTGATATGAATAGGAGAACTGCCACTCAGAGCATTACGGAGTTTTAAATAATTCTCAGACAAACCTGTCTTCACTCTTAAGAGGAGACTAGGTAACTGACCCCAAACTTTTAATCTGTAGTTACCCAAGTCATCCTGCTGCTTCTTTTGCATTACTTCGTACAACATTAACATTTTGATTCCCCCATGTAGTATAAAAATACACTGACCATGAACACCAGCATGTCAGAGAGCTCCATTCTTAAGCAACTCATGCACAAGTTACCCAGGCCTGCCAGTTTAAAGCTATTAATTCTTGGAGCAAGTAGTAAGATAGGAGATTAATGCAGTGCAAATACATCACTACGACAAATGCTCATGTTCCTTCCCTTAGAATTTTCTAAATTACCTTCAGCAATGGTGTCTGACTGAGGACACAAGGCAGAGCATAGAGCTGCCTCACAAACAACCGGAGCTCATTCACAGTCAGCTGATTTTGACACTTTCCTCCTCCAGAGCGGTACCTGCAATTACACACAATTCAACTTTGTTGGATGCCGCTAAAAAATAAAATAAAATCTAAACATCTCAAACATCTGCTTATGATTTCTTGTAAGTCAAGCTTTACTCACAAATAACAGAATATTCAAAAGCATCCAAGAAGCCTAGGGCTTACATACATGGGAAAACTTTGGTTAGCTATAGCAGAATAAACTATTGTTGAAAATACTCTTTCATATTAAATAGTGTTCTGGAACAACTA
The DNA here is from genome assembly GCF_964188355.1 of Buteo buteo. Taxonomy (NCBI): domain Eukaryota; kingdom Metazoa; phylum Chordata; class Aves; order Accipitriformes; family Accipitridae; genus Buteo; species Buteo buteo. The sequence continues at coordinate 7,272,538 of NC_134193.1, forward strand.
CTCAGCCTTGGAAGAGCACTGGTTATTATGGAATAAAATTAGGCTTTTTTCCAGAACACAAAGCAATTGTGGATAAACTATTCAGTTATGTTGCAATAGCTATTGTAGTAAGCTCTCCCCATGCCCATACCAAAAGAGAACAAATCCCAATTTTGAATGGGTTTTTATATTTACAGGTCGTGTAGGCGCTTCTGAAAAATCCTCTTTACGCTGAAATCATCATTTTCATTTTTATCTAAAAGCTTTGTATCAAATGAGTGGCTTATAAGTGTTAACAAATTGGCTAATATTAAAAACCTCTCTAAACTCAAGCCAATATTAACTAGGTCTGAGAACCCTGAACAGAAAAGGAAAGAAATCTCTTACATTGCTGGCTCCAATTTAATCCACAATATGTCATTTAAACAAAAGAGGAAAACAACATCCCAGCAGGATATGCCAGCATGACTGGAATGCAAACACTATAAAATAAATTTTAACTTAGCACTCTATGTTAAAGATAGGTATTTTTAAAGGATATGCAAGATCACATCGGGAGTTCCAAAATCCATAGTAAGCTGAACAATGATATGAATTCAAAGTCTCGGGTACAACACAAGCTGGTTTATGGTTTACAATGTTTTACTACTTTTTGTGGAAGTTCTGCAGTATCTTCCAGGAAAAGGCACAAGTTTTTTAAAATAAATAAATATTTATGTACACATACACACACACCCCCCTACATATCTAAACTGCAAAACTGAATGTCACAAGATGTTTTTGATAACCAGAAATTACAGGAGACTAAAAAAAAAAAGCATTCACAGAAGAAAAGCCCATGTCCATCTAGGGTTATTAATCACCAAGATCTCTAAGCACAAGGTCTCCAAACTCTTGGAGACTCTAAGAAGCAGAAAAGGTATCATGAGACCTAGAGAAGGAAGGGGATGGATAGTGAACATCCCTTTGTACTTGCCCTGCTGTCATACTCTTCCCTTCCAGAGCCAGAGAGGACTGAGGCCTACACTGTCCTTTGGTTCAATTCAGACAGCTCTTCACAGAACAATTTTCCAAACAGCATCTGTTAGGACTGCCTCATCATCCATCACCGTAATAACCAAAGGAAATAGGGAAGTACAGCCCATCTACATTTTTCAGGTACTACAGAGAAGACTGTGAGCAAGAGCCACAGAATTTACTCTAAGAGAATATTTATCATCTGTCTTGCTCTTTTCTCCCCAGGAACTGCTGTGTATACCATACAGGAGGAGATCCTTGAGTATCACTGATGACCATGATTAACAGGGATTGCCTTTCCAGTCGAGTCAAGTCTACTGCATGACTCTTCCAAACCCAGAATCAGAACAAAATGCTCAATCCATAAAGGAAAGTTTGTCAAAAGCATGAACCAAACTTAAGGCAAAATCCAAAATCCTTTATAACCGATACATAGCAGTCAGCATGATGAAGGCTGCCCAACATCCAGTAGATGTGAACATCACATAGATGAAACTGTATTGGATATAACATGTATTAAGATTTTAAGCAGATTATTCTCTTCTTTGTATCTTCCTACATTGGAAGCACTCCCCCTTCAATCTTTTAAGAAAGAAATAATCCATCAAATAACATGGGTTTTTAAAACTCTTAATTATGAAGACATGCAACTGGACTTTTCCCAGAAATATGCCAAAAAAGATCAAAGGAGAAATGGTGAGAGAAGGGCAAAAAACACTTAGAGCAAATGAGAAATGCAATCCAAGCACTGCCTTGATCCTGTGTAGTGCAACACTGGGTGGATTTTTCATCACAGTCTGTAATGCTAAAGGAGCTGCCAAGTACAGCTGTGAGAAAGGCTGATAACACTACCACGGTGACAAAAGAACAGACCTGGTCAGAAGATGAAGGAAAAAATTGCCCCCCCGCTCTTTCCAGGCCAAGCAAAGTCAGGTACATGTTAAGAGCAGGAAGGACTCTTGGAAGAGCTCGTCTGCCACAGAACAGCTGGAAAGGGCCTGGCTGCTGCTCCAAGTTCATCATCAGGAGGCCTGAGCAAGTACCAAGGATGGGAGAACACATAGACTGGGGATGCCAGAACAAGTAGAGGTGGGTCAACACTAAATGAAGAGATTAGGAGTGGACAAGTCCTTTGTTAACAGTGCTGTGAATCTCTTGAGTTGGAAATTGCCTATCTGGCAGAAGTCATGTCTGTTGGAGTGCTGAATTTTTCATTTCCTGTTGTAATATTTTTATGTTCTTGTAACAGCGGCTTCATCCTCTTGTGTTTGCAAGACGGTGAAGGTGAATTTTTATCAACTCCTTGCACAAAGACTTGCACAAGGATCACTAGGAAGGGAAAGTGCAGCTACAAGAATCACATCTAAACAGTAGCTGAATATCCTACTACCAAAGTCCTTCGAAGTCAGCCTTTAAAGTACTGCAAGAACACAGGGATTGACAACCTACAAGATTCCTGCTGAGGCAAGCAACATGCACAAACCACACACGTGCAGTTATACCAACACAAAGAGCAACTGCTCTGACAAACACTACGTTGTTCAAAGCAGCAGAAACAGGTGAAAACTGTCCAGATGGGACAAAAGAGAAACAGTTTTTCCTGAAGTACTTCCCACTAAGATTGTTGGACTTGACCAATATTGTCCTCCACACACATAAAACCAAGATTTTCTTAGAAACTGTCGTGGTTTAACCCCAGCCAGCAACTAAGCACCATGCAGCCGCTCACTCACTCCCCCCCATCCAGTGGGATGGGGGAGAAAATCGGGAAAAGAAGTAAAACTCCTGGGTTGAGATAAGAACGGTTTAATAGAACAGAAAAGAAGAAACTAATAATGATAATGATAACACTAATATAATGACAACAGTAGTAATAAAAGGATTGAAATGTACAAATGATGCACAGGGCAATTGCTCACCACCCACCGACCGACACCCAGCCAGTCCCCGAGCGGCCAAAAAAAACCGCCCCCCCCCTTCCCAGTTCCTAAACTAGATGGGACATCACATGGTATGGAATACACCGTTGGCCAGTTTGGGTCAGGTGCCCTGGCTGGGCATGAGAAGCTGAAAAATCCTTGACTATAGTCTAAACACTACTGAGCAACAACTGAAAACATCAGTGTTATCAGCATTCTTCACATACTGAACTCAAAACATAGCACTGTACCAGCTACTAGGAAGACAGTTAACTCTATCCCAGTTGAAACCAGGACAGAAACCTATCATCCCGCAAGGCTAGATGCAGCCATTTTAAGTCTGGGTGGAGAATCTGCAACAGAAGATGGCAATTCGTGATCCCTGAGAGAAAGGCTACTACATTAATACAGTCACAATCAAACCAATACAATGAGGAGATCTGGCCTTGTCCCTCTGGATCTTCTGACTCCTTTCAACTCATTTCAGGCATGGAAAGTGCTAGCAGAACTAGGCAGCCAGACATCCAGTTTACAAAGAATATATTACACAAACACTATCTTCAAATTCTTTGAGCAAATAACCTGTCTGAAAGATTTAACATAAGTGCTGCCAAAGAAAGAGCTAGTATTTTTCAGAGATCTCATACAGTATTCCCATCATCATCAGCTCAGGAAGTTAAGACACTTTATTTTTCCACAAGGCATAAAGTGTAATGAATATAATGACATATGCACCACTGACAGATTTTCAGTCCCCATGGCACAGAGACAAGCGGATTGTGTCTTGTTTGGTGTTGCTTTGTCTGGAAATATCACAACAATTCTTCCTTTTGGGGAACATTAGAATGAATTTACTGCCCAACTGTCAAACACAGAGGAAGAAGACACTGAAAGCTCAGGATGTTTAACTTATTACATGTAGTAAAGGTGAATCTGCTGTAAAAGATGGCTCTCTCTCGAAGACAAAAAGATTACTTTCATTTTTAAGTCTTACAGAACACTGGCATCTATCACTGGCCACTGGTATCTATCTTCAGTGACTCAATTTTGTTACAAACCCATATAGTAACATTTACCTGGTTTGCCTTTTGCCATTAAGGAGCTGCTGTGCAACTGAGGCACATTTGTCTGCATCCTGCGTAACCAGTCTGAGGTGTCGCAGTAGATCATTGTCCGGAAACTTTTTCATTTCTGATTCTTCTATCAAAGCCTTAAAACTGATGAGACCTTTTGGGAAAGATATTAAGTTAACAAAAGTCTCCTTTGTGATGGATATGAAATGGTAAGGCTGAATAAAACAACACATGAAACATTTCTATTTCAACTCCAGTTATATTTTTTGTCAGTGATTTACAATCTTCTCACACAGAGATAGCTTAGCATAATTTCTGGGACTGTAATAGCTAAAATATTTACTTTAAAACATAAAATTATATGTGATTTCTTTTGACTGTCACATTAGACAAAAGTTACTAAGGTTGAGAAACTAAAAATTGAAAAATTAGCCATTTAAAATTACGTGTTGCAGACAGAAGGCAAGATACTTACTTTTTTTGTTGTTAATTTTTGCCTCCAGAGCTTCATTAACATTGGAAGCCCATTCATTGTATGATTCCGCACGCATCTTTAGCGCGCTCATCATTGGATAGAGTTCCTCCAGGGTATAGCGGTACCTACAAGTAGCACAGAATTCAAACTCTTCAACAAAATCTGCGGGGGAGCAGGAGGGTGGAACGACGGGGCATCAGGATGGGTTGGTCCATACAACACAGAAATTATCTAATAGGCACCCAGGGTTATATAATTAAGACCTACAACCACACCACGTTCCTCCCAAGACAATTTCAATATTGTAATTGCTTCAAAAAGCAATTTCAGCATTACAATTGCAGCAATTGTGAAACTGTCTTAGGACAAGCTACATTCATGTAGGACAAAGACGTAACAAACAACAGGAAAGGAAAGATGACAACAGGAAGGAAAGCTAACAAAAGCAAAAAAATATTGCTCGGCAAGAACTGGATGTAAGGGATGATGACCTTGTTGCTATAAATAAAAAAGCAAACTAACTTATCCAGCAATTTTTGCCATTATAGAGCAAGAAGAGCTGAATGCTGGAAAGAGAAAGTCTTTGTATACGAGCACAAAAAAGGCACTTTGTTTTGGGGGCACTATATTTGCAAAGGACTGAGAGAAACAGAATACTGAGACTAGCACCACTGACAAAACAGAGTAGGCACTAGATTATCAAACCACAGTATGTACACGTACAATAATTATCTCCAGAACAGTATTATTTGCTCTCTAAAGCTTACCCCAGTTTATATTTGTAGGTGGGACAGGAACAGAGATCCTCGACATGGTACAAGCATACCAATAACCCAGGTTTACATGGACAATAAACAGCAGACATGAAACAGGTGGTTTTACACTTTAAGCACTGTCGCTCATCATCAGGAAACAGCTCAAAAGCCACTCTCTCCGAGTCAGTCACTCCCTGCAAAAGAGTATGTTACATCACTTCAAAGTCTAATGAAGAGGTGACTATTCCAAGCTAAAACATCAGAAGCTGAATTTATCAAAGGAATAATGAAGTTTAGAAATAAGATATTAAAACCAGGTAGACAGAAATCTTGGTTAATGACAAATCAGCTATTCTAAGTTACTGAAAGAACAAATATTACCTTAAAAGAGACATTCTGAGCAATATTAAAGGGCAGGTGCTAAAGCAAGATGTGCAATACCCAAGTGGTCCTCTGAAATCAACAATGCTACTCAGGAAGGTACCACGTAGCTCTAAGCCGTTGACGACACAGTACAAGTGCCAGCATGTTTTCACATGACTGTTTCAACTGTTCCTTTCTTCATTATAGTATCATTTCCTACAACTCACCAGTTTATCAACCTTCTCACGCAACCTCTTCTCATCTTCAATCATAATAGCCATGTCTTTCTGAACTGTAGATGCTACCACAACATCAAGAACATCTGCTTTGGAAGCCATTTTACAGATCATCTCATCATGAGAAAACACACAGTAACGGTTTAGCAGACGGTAATGTTCTACACATTGGCGACCCAACGGTAGCTGCATTGAAAAACATTAAATAAATTAAGAGTTCATTCTGGAAATTACATTAAGATACTAACTTTTTGTACCACTAACCAAAAACTATCCAAATGAAAGGCCAAGAAAAATCCTTCTAGCAACAACATTCATAATTCAGAATGTAAAACTAGAGAAATCAAGACCCTGAGTTCCTGTAAACCAGTACTGCTTATAACTCTTTTACAGTGGACGCTGAGGATGCAAGTTGTTTAGCTAGGTTCACAGGGGGAACGTACTATCTGGAAGAGACCATAATTAGGGGTAACTAAATCACTAAACCACAGTAGGGTCAGGAATACCCAAGCTAAAAACACACAGAGGCTGGGGAAGTGTCAAAGGGAAGAGTACATACACTTGTCCTGTTCTTACCACTCAAGGTATGCCCCATCAAAGGCAGGTTGCAGGGCATGCTGGACCTTTTTCTCAAATGATATGGCTGTTTTATATAGGACATGAACTGTGCTGCAGCCTGAGAAATTGCTGACACCGTGAACCATTAAAGTCCCTAACTAACCCCAGGCAGAGTAAACAATCCATTATGAGCTGGGTAGGTTACTCATAGCTTTATTTTAAGGCTGTCACTGGCCAGGCGGGTAACGATGCTCAGGTTACAATGAGGTTATGTGTTAGAGTCCGGTATGAAACTCATGGAAGGACAAGAGGAAAACCAAAACCAAACCAACCAATAGGCGAACATAGTCACAATGCAGAAAGCTTTCTTCCAATTTTAGTCATCTCCTACTTCTAAGTAATGTTTTTTAAATCTAGCAAGATTTTTAGATGGGCTACATTTACAAATATCCAAGACTTTTTTAGGGGGGAAAAAAAAACAAACCAGAAGAGGACTAATTTGAAGCATCAGTAGCTTCAAAGGATCTTTCTGAGATCAGGCAACACTGTGTCTGAGAAATCTGCTGGGAAGGAGAAATGATTACTTTTAACTTTGGAGCAACTATCCTCCATTTGTTTTTATTTAAAAAAAAGACAAAAAAATTAATAAATTACTATGACCTAATAATTGTAATGTGTGCCTATCTCTGTTGTTTCAATGAACCGAGTTAAGCTTACTGGGAACAAAGTACTGGTCGGTAAGCCTTCTGTTTGAACTTTAAAACTTTCTGTTCCCTTCTCATTAAGGTATTCTTCCCTAAAAACCTACAGCACCTCTGCTATCCATATGCTACTCATATTCTAGGCATGCATAGGACCTTGCCTACCTTCTGCTGTAAAAGATACATCAGCTTTAATGTATAATTTCAAACCGAACCTTAGGAACCAGAGAAAGCCCACAGTTTACTACATGAAAGAAATACCTTCAGCAAAACACTATACTTCCAGTAACAGGCTCCTTCTGATCCGTGGACTAGATTTGTGCATCAGCAGTAAATTAGAGCTGTACATCAGCTAGGAACAACTTTGGAACCGCATACTTAATGAAAAACTGGTTTTGGAACATACCCAATCAACTGTGCAGAAGTTCACAGCTTCAGCAAAATTAAAACCCTGATTGAAGCCACTGTGATAAGCTCTTGGAAAGGTGATCACAAACTCTCCAGCACACTGATTGGTTCGATAAACCTAGGAGAAAAGACAGACAAGTATTAGATCAAACCTAAACAGAACTGAAGGTTGTGAAGAGAATATGGATTTCCAATTCCTAGTAACTTCTATGATGACTTCGGATAGTTCTAAAACATAAGCCCAAGAATTACACCTGACATTTGGTAACTTGTCATACAAAACCCTAGAAAGCAAAGGGCTTTCATTTAGCCATACCTGCACTTTCAGCCATTTTAAGTCTACTGTCTGTGTCTTTCGCACTTGCTAGCTCTGTGCACGGTTACACAGATAAAGCACAGACAAGGTTCTCTTCAACGTGCAGCTGAAGGGGAGGAGAAATTGAACCTACTCAAAAGTTCAGACTGCTGTAAATCTAATACTTTTGGTGCTATACAATCAGCATGAAAGCAGGCAGGTCTTCCTGCATCTTTCAGTTTTGGAGTCTCTCAAAGCATAGTTGACACCACAAATTTTGCTACTTTTTCCAGATTTTCCCTTAAGTCCCAAGGTCAGCTAGTCAAAAGCTAATTAAGTTGTAAAGGGACATAATTCCCATGAACAATCTAGTATGGAATATGATGGAACTGATGAAAAATGTTTTTAAACACCTAAGAACTTATCCAGGAAAAATAAGAGGATGTGGATGACAAATAAAGGAAGAATGGGGTTTGGCCCCTTGCCAGAAACTCTATGCCAAAAAAAACCAAACCCCAAAACCAATTGTGTCTGATTAGACAGACATATGAAGAGCTCCTGCCATTGTTTCAAAGGTCGAGACTAAACTTTCCAGCTGAGATACAGAAATAGAAATATACTAAGGTAGATCTCCAGAGAAGAGTTTGCCAAGCAATTTCAAAAGCAATGATTCCATTGCCCATCTGTTCATACTGGCACATTATACTAGACAAGGAAGATACAACACACATGGAAACTACCACACCATCTCTGTAATAAAAGTGGCTTCAATTATCAGCTTTGAAGTAGAATTCAGTGCAAATGAAAGAGGGTTGGGTTTGGGGGGAGTAGCACAGGAGTCCAACAACATACAGGCACTCCGTGGGCCATCAAAGTATTCGGGTTCATTATGGTGACAAGTTGGTGCAAGAGATCTGGCTGAGATTCAAATAGCTCTGGAGCAAGCTTCTTCATTACATCCTCCAGCTGTTCAGCTGCATACCCTGGGGCTCCATACCACGTTTTAGGCTCCCCCCTGCAAGATTATTAAAAAAAGTTAAATATAAGCAATCTCGTAAGTTACATTTTCAGTCTTCTGCTTTAAAATACACCATGTCAAATGAAGGGTATATCACCAGGAAGGAATGCAAAGATTATGTACCTTCCTGAATCTTCACATTTTACACAGGTCCCTCCTCCAGACCTAAGTTTTTAACTGCCCACATTTCTGAGCACATACTTAAAATATTCCGGGGAAAAAAAAAAAGACTGAAGAAGTCCTCAGTGAAGTTCTGCTAATTCAGCACAACTTCAAAACATAAGCTGTTTGTCTTTTACCATAAACACAAACTCCCTGTTGGATCTAACAACCAAAGCCAGTTCTTTCTGTCTTGTGCATAATTGCCATAAAAGCAACATATAGTAAGTAGAAATTAAACTTCCAAATTATGCAAAAGACCTCAAGGAAAAAAAAAAAAAATCCATATCCAGAGTAGGAACAAAGAATTTCTAACAACAGCTTAACCCAATGCAAGCCAGTTCAGAAAATTAAGGTTATGCAGATGTGTTCCAGTAGATACTGCTTCAGGTTTACAACAAAGCTGGCTGACTGTAGCAAAAAGATGAAAATGCCTTCTAATCCCTTATAAAGAACAATGTTAGAAAAGGTATTTAGAAAAGGAGATAACAGACAAATCACCTTCTCCCAAGAGTCCGGAAAAATTGGTAGAGTAAAGCTGACCCAACAGTGTTCTTTTTTTCCATAAATCATGAAGCAATTGGGAGAATTCCAGAAGAAAAGAGTGAAGTATGAATCCAGAAGCATAACCCTCATACCTAGGAGCTTATTCCTGTACTCAAATAGCACCTCTGTCATGGTGAAGAGGACAGCTAGCGGGAGGGACTGTGGAAGGGCAGTTACTTTGGTACCACAAGGATTAGCACAAGTAGAGTCATCACTACGCAGTGTTAGATGACTATGCAGCCTTGGACCTGGTCGTCATCTTGGAACAAGTCTATGAATTCATGAAGACCAGCCACAGATGCAACTAAAAGCTGTCGTGTGTCCTGAGCCAATACCGGGTTAGTCAAGAATTCTGCTCCTTGATACATGTCATTGCCCAGGAATGTATGACAGCAGTTATGAACTATGCTAAACTTGGACCAGAATACTGGTACCAGGGGGCTCTGGACTTCAGGAGAACAGATAGCAGAGAAAGACAGAATTCTAATGGAGCTGTTAAGGTGTCAGCCTTATGAAGGCAGCAAGCTGCAGAATGGACGAAGGTGACAGTTCTTTCTGCACTGCTACCTGGCAGCTCCAAATTCCTGCTTTTAGAAATACTAGCATCAACGATGATAATTCTACCTCTGACCAGGACTGACATCTTATATATTTATTTGCAAGAATCCTTAGAAGAAAAGACTTGGTTTTTTCTCCTTTTATTACCATTTCAAAAACTAACACAGGATTTAAAGTCATGCAGGAGAACTATTGCCTTCAACCCTATAAAAGGTCTGCTGCTGCAGCCTGGTTCACTCGGGGCTATCTGCTCAAAGCACCATACCAGGATACAAGCTCTTTCAAGGCACAAAGGAACACTGAAGGTGGACATGCCATCTCTAGTATTTCACAAGAACAAGTCCTGCCTTCTGAAGTCTTTTCAGAGTTTGGAGCATTGTCTCTTCAGCAGCGGGTCATTAAGACTGATTCCTCTGGCCAACAACAGTATTAACCTCAACTACACATTGCTCTCCAACAGGCTAAAGAACCGAGACTTAAACCTCTAAGTTGAAGGGAAATACAGAAGAGTATCTGCAAATGAAAAGACAAGACATCAAGGATTTTCATGCTGGAGGAGAAATAAATTAAAAGGAGGCAGGGCAACTTTCACATGTGTCTGAATGTATGTACATGTCTGTGCACATATACATGTATGCAATTATGCATCTTTCTGGCCTTGACTGCAAATACTAATGCAATGCAGGACAAATTATGGAGGACATACTGCTATTCTTACAATAGCAAGGGAAGGTCTCCTAGAAGAAATTAAGTTTCTACTGCAAACAAAAAAAATCTCCTCTCCTTCCCACACTTTACAGCCTGACTGAAGACCCAGACAAGAAAAAAAAGGCAACAAATGACAAGGAAGATAATTTTTAGAATGTAATCCTGATCACTCATTTACTTAGCCTCACTCAAACATTTGTTTTAATAATGTCAAGTACTAAGAAAGCAAGCAAATTAAAGTCACTGACTACTTGGACTGTGCTACAGCAGCAGCTATTTCAAGGAGCAGCAATTGAATAAACAACCAGAAAGATGACCTACTGAATAGCAGCTGGGATGTGGTTTTACCGTTTTGCTGGAACACTTACGCAAACAAGGAAAGGGAAAGAGCTTGACAGGTTTCAGTAAGAGTGACAAGAATAATTCAAACTCTAGAAAAGCTGTTGTAACGTGAGAAGTTTAAGAAGTTCAATCTATTTAGAATATCAAAGAGATGGCAAAGATCTGTCCTGATTACAGCTGACAAGTGTTTGTTTGATGAGAGGATTTATGATAGAATGATCTAACGGACGAAAAATATGCAGGATCCTAAGATTGTTAGTTGAAGCTAGATGATTTAAAAAAAAACTTGCATGGTTTTTAGTTTTACATTGAGCATAATAAAATATTTGATGGAGTATCTGCTGCATCTCTCATGGATTTTTTAAAACTGGGAATGGATGTCTCTTTCCAAAATATGACCTCTTGTCCAAAAGCAAATCAATGCAGGAATCACATGGTGTCAAATTTAACCCTGCTGCTACAGGATTGCAAGAGTTATCCTGGCCTGAACTCTGTGAATCTGGTTTTAGTCCACTAATTAAAAAGGGGAAGGGGGAATGAAAGGGAGATTGCTTCTCAGGCTGAGTTTATTCCTCAAACTCACCAATGCAGATAGTTAATCGAATAGCTCCAGTGGTCTTCTATGTGCCAACAAAATGAAGAAAAGCACATTCCTACATATAGCCAGGGTAATTTCATTCCACATATGTCTGCAGTGATGTGAGCAAGAACAGACTGCTCCATCACAGGCATGTTGTTTAAATTCCAGCCACTATCAAGGTATTCCTGAAAATTGAACAGAACAGTCACAGGTTTATACAACATGAAGTAAAAAACCCAAGAAGGTAAAACTGCCAAAACAGCAACAGAAGAAAAGCATCTTTCCGAACTGAAAAATATAAGAAACAGGTCAATGAATCAAAAAACAAAACCTCCACTGCCTTTGCTCCTTTCACAAACCTTATCTGACCTGCTTTGTTAAAATGAGACTTTGTTGTTGTTGTTGTTTGGAAGTTAATAAATAACTTCTAGGATAAACCTGTGGCTTTTAATGTCTGGTCACAGCAAATTTTATTTAATCAAAACTCTGATGTAATTCTCTTCTTCAAATACTGTGCCAGGTACACAAAACAAACACTTTGCAACCCAGTTCCATTATTGTGCTTTGAACCAAAGAGACTTATTTAATCAAGAACTGCAATACAAACATACACAGTGAACTAATAAAGACCTACCTCCTCTTCTGGTCTAACTTTAAATTTCCCACCCCTAACTGGGAAGCCACTGCCAAATTCCTTTGAAGCAATATCAGCTCCATATTCTACTGTCACATCCTCTTCAATGGTACTAACAAGTCTCCAGAATTCTTTTTCAACCAGCTCGGTGGGGACCATCTAGGCACGAGAAGAAGAAAAACAAGGAGTATATACTGTGGAATCAGAATATAAAAAGCATGTGCATAAAACCTAACTCAGGGAGGAACCTCCACTAGCTTGAAGTATTTCCCCATTTCAAAATTGTTTCAACAAGAGAAAAAAAAGATGCAGCAGAAGTGCAGTTCCACTCAGGACACGTCGCTGCTTTGTTCTCTCAGGAATGGGTGACAGTTAAAGAGTATTCTCTTCCTTACAGACACTTCTTCAAAACTGAAAAAAAAACCAAACCAAGAAGCTGGTGGAACAGGAAACCATGACACCAACAAGAACAAGGATTCACTGATATAAATGAGAACCTCTGATTTCAGATTTCATCCCATTCAAAAGCGCAATTCCCCCCTCCCCCTCAAAAGTTATATATTTTAACTAAGCACAAAAAATGAAATCTACATTATGGCATCAGGATAAATACATGAACATACATGTACTGGCATGTTAAAATAGTCTGACTTGAATGCATCTGCCATTTCTCCAAATGTGCGAAGTGTATAGTCTCTTGCTGCTTGTTCAAAACCAAATGCTTCTTGAGGCTTATTACACTCCTGCAATTGAAAAGATAATTATTTCCATAATGTATTAATAAGACAATCTGTGCTCAGACTTTACACAAATGGGCTACTATTACAGCACCTGATGGCTAAGGCAGCAGGACACCTGACCGAAATGAAGTGACTGCTCCAAGTTGCAGTCAGAAGAAGAAATTACTCTGCTTAATTCACCAAATCACAATATTTATTTATATATCTGCATAAACATTAAGTAATATGCCTAATTTCTCCTTCATCTAGTAGAGCTAAGCAAAAAAAAGATGCATAGACCTCCACACAGAAGCACCTAGTGAGACTCCACTTTTAAATACAGAGGAAAGGTGCCAAATAAAATCCAATATATTTTTTAAAGGCACATCAACTTTTGGCTCCAAAATATTAAGTGATAGCTTTCCAATTTGAAGCATGCGCAGTCTTCATTTTAGGTTTACCCTCTTATCACCCTGTTTGCACAACCTTAAGTAATAACAAATTGTATTTCCAATCCCTAGGATCAAGTTTAAAAAACCCCACAAAATAAAAAATAACCTTAAGCCTAACTGTTACGGTTTGTTGGATTACCTGAGCCAAACACTGGGGACACCTCCAGTCCCCTTTGGGAACATCATGAAGGGGTGGAATTAAACAAAAAGTATGGTAACTGTCATCACAGCCATCACACAACAGGAGACGGTCCTCATCATTACCACTGCCACATAAGAGACATACATACAAATCCACCTGTAACAGAAAATTGCCAGAGTGGGAATTTGAGCACTTAAGGTAACTCAGTTATCTGTAACATTTGCCAAAGCTTATTATTACTTTATCTCCAAAATGGAAATGAGACAAGCAAACACAGAATATTTATATAAGAGTTTAAATAACCCCGCTCTGTAATTTAAGGAAGGACCACAGAGTTGCAAGCCCTTCCATGTATTTTTTTCCCAAATGATAGAAGATTTGATTCAGTGGCCAGGATAGTTTAAATCGGTAGTGTTGAGGATTCAGCAGGTATAACACCTGCTAGTGGCTCACAAATCCTTTTTCTTGTTGCTCTCACATGCAGCATGTGTGCACAGATGTTTCATCCTCCTGTGAGACCAACTGTTTGGAGCCTCAGAGGAGAGAAAGGGGTTCCTCTTGATGGGATTGTTCCTCTTTTTCCCCAGAGATACTGGTCAAGACCTTCATTTTCATTTGCAATGGCACCAGTTTCCCAGCAGAGCTATGTGCTTTTGGGCACGGGGGCAGCTGTTGAAGTCTGATGGAAGTTTCACCCAACAGCTACTGAGCCCCCAGGAAAAGGTGCAGGCACTCCAAACGTGGGAAGGGTTGTCTGCTGCCTGTCCTATGCCACACCTTCACCAGCAACAGACTGAAGGCTCTTCTCAAATACAGAACAGAGCTGTGGGGACAAGCAGACCCTGTTGTCTTATGTTATTAAAAAAAGCAGCAGTATCTCCTGCTCCGTCATGCAAGTTTTTTTTGTTTGGGGGTGTGGGGGTGTCAGCTTCTAGGATTTGCACATTTCCTTCTCAGGTATCTAGCTACAGGTGTAGATTAAATGAAGAACATTTTTGATTTTAGGAAAGATCCAAGTAGTGGCATGGACAGGAAGAATCTCAGTATTGTCTTCTCAAAGTGAGACAAACTACCACTGCTTTCAGTTTGGGGTTTTTTTGGAAGGGGGGTGGTGGTATGTGGAGAGTTGGAGCAGGAACAGGGTTGGTTTTCTAAGAAGCATCTGAACAGCAAAGCTTCCAAGTTAGTGCTGAAATTGTGGAATAAGTGGCAGGTCTGCTGGAAAGCCAGGTGCCAAAGCTTGCATTAAGCTCCCTTGAGGTTAAAGAGTGATGGGGAGAGAGATCAGTTCAAGGAAGAACTTCTATTTGGACTCTTCTTTCAAAATGCTTATTTCAAGATTGTGCCTTGGAGACAGAAAACAAGTCATTTTAATTATAGATAGTGAAAGTTAACTATCCTGTTATTTTCAGCTTTGTAACAGCACAAAGCTTTACAAGTATGTATATTCCAGCAGGCACAGACACTGCTTTGTTTCAAACACAGGGTTACATGAAGAAGTCCTTAGTGCAATATAAATGACATGAGACTTCACTACATACCAAAGAGAAACCCAGAAACACCTGCAATCAATATGAAGCAGCAAGAAAGCAGGGCATACTCACAGCATTAGTAGGTTTTTTAGATCGGACTTTGGATTTGTCTTTCTCTGGCTCCCCAGCATGTTCTCTCTTCTCAGAAAGTTTCACTGTGCTATGCATTTCCTTTTCTGGTGCAACAGAAAAAAAAATGAGGGTATTACAAAATCTTTTAATGCTTAGCATTACTTGTTATTATTTATTTGTTATCACTTGTTACACTGCATCACTCCAAGTTATTTGCTGAATTACTTGTTATACCATACACACACTTGTTTCAGCTAACAATGCAAGATTTGAACACCTGCAATACCTACAGGAGCCAGTATTATCAGAAAAAACAAGTATGCCATCACAAGTTAGCAATGACTATCACATGTTTTGAGTTTTAAAGCCCATTTATATTAATTTAATTTAAATTATGAGTATCTTCATAAGCTAAGATTTTGTTTCCATGTAGTGTTAACAACTGTGCTTGAAGTACTCCATCAATTTTACAGCAGTATGTCACATGGAGACATGAAACAACACTACAACTTCCTACAATGATCTTCACACTTCAGTTTCTTCTAACAGTAGCTTTCACAAAAACGTATCGTCAAAGATGAGCACGCAGAAGTGGCCTGACAAAGAAGCAGTTTCTCTACATTTTTTTACACTCCTACCTAATTTGGGCATGTCTCTACTCAAGTCTTCATTCCTGACATTATTAAAAAAAAAAAAAAAAACCCAACAAAAAACACACCCCCAAATCCATACAACAGAGCATGGAGAATCCCAGGGCTCTTAGCTAAAGTTAGAAGTAAGCTAGAGGCCTTTACACCTGGACATGAGATAGTCCGAAGCATTTCTTGGAGTCTGAGAGCTAACAAAGATATTAAAGAGAAGAATATCTATATCTATCAGAAATTTAAGCATTAAAAAAACTGTCTAGATCTTTCTCCTTCTGCTCTTCAGGAGGAAAAAAGAAAAAAGGTTAATGCTTAGAGACACTCCAAGAAAAAAATATCAAATTAAAAAAGACCACAATCTACACAAATTCTTGGGGGTGGGAGAATATTTTGAACGAACAAAGGAGACTGACAAACTGCTTAGTTAATTTCAATTATTAAGTAGTTGTAAATGGTTCCTGTGTTTGCTTTGCCGAATTATTTGTCAACAAGCTTACTCTTCTGTTTGATGGCATTAAACATTTCTTCTCAGTCTGAAATTATTATTTGTTAAGGAGAGATAACAACAGACTCAGAACTACCGATAGAAGCAATTTAAAAATCATATTATGGGAACTTTATCGTTAAGTTCACAGCATACTATCTTTTGCCTTCATTGAGTTTCATTTCCTGATTTCAAATTCAAATTCTTTCCTAAAAGTGTCTGAAATCTCATACGTTCTTAAAAGAGTTTCCTCTATTTAAAGCTAGTTGATTGATGCTAGCTATTTAAAATACACATAGAAATATGGCTCAGATATCATTTCTGATTGCTCCATAAGAGACCCTGAAGTTTTAAAAAGTAGGATTTTTTTTTCAACTGAAAACATCTTCTTCTCCAAGAAAACTCTACCACTTATAAAACAAACTAAAAGAATTCAAAGCCATAAAAGGACTTTTACAATAAATTCCAATTTAAAAATGAAATTAACAGAAGTATTTTTTTAAAATACTTTGAATTGTTCCAACTGCTGAATTTAACTGGTCTTAAAACGAGTTTGTACAAAGTTACAGAAATTGCATTCACATTTTGTTTCATTCCCCACTTGTCACTCACCATTTTCACACTTTGGAGGTGCACATCCCATTCTACGTCTCAGATTATGAGTTCTGGCTTCTGGAGGATCAGATTCAGTTTTAATATTGGTTGCCTTAAAAAAGAAAAAAAAAAAAAAAGAAAAAAAATCAGTACTGTCCTTAGATGGAACACCTTGGTTTTACACTTGTATTTGGGAAAATGTTCACTGCCATCTAAACTCACGGCTGCTTGCCCAAGTATGGACTGATGATTTTGGAATACACAGCTAGCCACTGCACACAGTGCTGCAGGAAAGGCTGCATACCCAAAGAGATCAACCTGCAACTATGTCCAACACTCAAAGTCCTAACAAGAGAGCACCTATTAAGATCTAAAGAACTCTCTGCAAGTCTCTACAGGTGAGTAACTTTGGTGGCAGACCCTACAAAGTTTTAAAATACACCTTTCAATATTCTCAAGAGCTGAGAAAAGAACTGGGAAAAAAAAGATAATTTTGACTTCCACAATAAAAAAAAAAAATATTTCTGCATACAATTCTTAATCCACTATGATAAATGCCAAGAGAGGACTGCAAAGGTTCAGAGAACAAGCTGCTGTGAGACACAAACACTTCACTGAGGTACAACTGAGGTCTTAAAACTTGTAACCTGACTTGTTCTAAGAAAAAGCCAGGCAGATGGAAGTCAGATAAAGATTTTGAGGACTTAATTTAAACTCAAAAAAACATTTTATACTGATAAACAAATAAATCTAAAAAGGCAACCTGAATTTCTGAAATACTTGTATTCAATTATTTAAAAACGAGTTCAGGGAGAAATAACAGGGAACAACCTGGAGAGATTTGAAAGGAAATCCTACAAAAAGCCTGTGCCAATAACAATACCATGTTTTTAGCTTGATTTCAGCAGACCTTGGTAAGAAGCAAAGGAGCAAGGAACTTTGGTCTTTCATAGATTTTCTTCTACTCTTGAGAAGCAGAACATACTCCAGTCTTCTAAGCAGGGAACTCAGTGTATTGTGGAGCTTTCAACACAGAATAATGTTTTTCCATTTAATTCTTATATTTCTTCCCTGAAGTTCTGAGACTGTGGGAGAACAATTCTCAAATCCCTCAGCGTAAAGACGGGTTTCTCCAACGTTGTACTTTTTATACTTAATTTCTTAAGGAAATGAGGTCATGCAACCACTTTCTTGCTACTCACACAAGTCAGTCCACTACCAACCACTCCCTGAACCCCAAATAATGGCATTTGTTGGCCTAGCTCTAAAAGCATGACTTCCAGGCTGAATGCATCATCAGGTATTTGAAGGGGCAGGGTTTGGTGTTTCTGTTTTGGGGGGGGGGGGGGGGGGGGGGGGGGTTGTAGGCTTGGTTGGTTGGTTGGTTTGGATTTTTACAGAGGTGGTTTTGACATTATTTTCCCTTCACTTTCTGTGTTCTCTTTGTCCAAACTATTGTCTCCATAGACCAGGCAGGGGTCCCATTGCTTAAGATCTGCAAAAAAATGCTGTTCATTATATTTAGTAATACTGAATAAGAGTCAGTTTGCACTGATCCTCAAGCAATGCAGTAACAGATGCTCCATCTTTTGCATCTTTGACTTCTATGAGTTGCACCCTTATTCTGTGCTTAAGCCTACAGAAAGAGCAGCTCTTTTTTGGCCTGAGTATTTCATTATATCGATTCATAGCACTTTCACTTCTGTAGCATTGTTCTGGTCTTTTACACTTACTTTTCTACATCAAGCACCAAAATCCTTTGCCTTTCAAAACCAGCCTATGGCTGTCACTCCCCTGTTCCTTGCTAATTATGAACGTTTTCTCCTAAGTGTTTACTCACCAAGTAGGAAAGGGCAAGGTAAAACTGCCTTACAATTGCAAACTAACACTTACCCCACAGGCTGTATTTTTTGCTAGTAAGAATAATTTACAATACTTTCCTGCAGTTCACTTATTTTAAATGTTTATACTAGATGGTTAGCCTTTGAAAAGCAGGAAATGTCAAACTGGTAAACGTAAGAATGAACTTAGGTTTTACAATTTAAGACACTGACAAATCCTTGTATATCTCATTAGAGCAAAAGGCTGAGACACATTAACCAAACATTACTACTTTGCAAGCTGGTCCATGCAAAAATCAACTGCCTGTAGCTTCAACATAGAATAAAATGGATTTAATCAACTTAGCTGACTTTGCACTGAAATGGAAAAGAAACACTCACATTAACGAATCTTAACTTTTGGAAATTACTGTCTTAAAACACTACAGCTGCTTGCTAAGCTAGTCAGTCCATGCTGCTTAATTCAGCCTTAGCTCTGTATGTTTCCATTCTATTCTTAATCAAGTATTTTCTGTCCACAAAAAACTAGGTGCTCAGGGAAAGACCTGAGAGGATAGGCTTATATTTTGGCTAAGTATGAGTAGTTAGTTTTCACAGAAATGACGAAAACGTGCATTCTTTGTTAGTCAGTGTCATCTGACATAACTGTCAGAGAAGCTAAAATTTTAGCATATATTTGCCCTGCTGTTAATCTTTAAAGGATACATGAGAACTAGCATCTTTCAATCACAGGCAGATGCTTCAAATTGAAAGTTCCAGATCAAACTACTGAGGTTTCCTCAGAATTACAAATCTATTTGTAACAGGGTATTTGAGTGGAAAAGCTTTAGAAAACCTTAATTGTAACTTATTAACTAATTATAGGCAGAATTTGCAACAACTAAGCTGTACTACTTGGTAGTAATAAAGACCAAGACTAGAACAATGGGAGTTACTAAAGAGTCTGAAACAAACTTAAATAGAAATCTGGATTATAATAAAGAGAGTCAAACATGACCTTCCTAACTCATGATGTCACCACTAGTAAGACTGTCTCCTGGGAATAAGCCTCCCCTACTCTTCATCTGCTCAAACAAAAGAAAGAGTAAACTCTCTGAAGGCAGGAACATCAGTCTGGAAAGACTGAAGTCACAGCATCACAGTTTTCCAGCAATGAAGAAGATGCATCATGGTCTCCTAAAATATGTCCTCACAGGAGAACTCTGTGCAGATTTAATCAATAAATTTTATGCTTATCCAAATAAATATTATTTCTTAATCACATGTAAAATTAATCCTGTTTGGTTGTACAAAACCATACTGACTTAACGTTACGCAATTGTTTCCTTATATTGCATAGTGAAAGCAAATTGATAGAACTCAGTAAAAAATGAAATACAACAATGCTAGTGTTATAACAAAAACCTTCTCTGCTCTAACATCTGGCTTCAACTCATGAGAGATTTACAGGAACCTCTCAACACATTTAAAGAATAACTACTGTTCACTGGCTATCCTCAGAGGAAATGAGAGAGATCAAAGCTGCACAAGAGAAACTTCATTTCTAGAATTTGTCACCTGTATTTTAATCTATGAGCCCCATATTATTTATAATCATGCTAAAAACATTATTATAGCATACACACTCATAACTAATGTGTCAGTGGAACAGCTTCAGTAGAAGAGCCGCTCAGAACTCCAAACCTCAGCAACATGCTTTTTAAAGTATCACAAAATCCTTACCATATTATTTATAATTTACACAATTATAAATATTTAACAATGACAAAGAAAATGTTAAACAGCTGTTTACTATGCATATACATTTAGTGATCTGATCAAAACAACATTTGTCCTGTAATTCAACTAAAACCTGTTGTGCCATGTAGCTAGGCAAACTATCAATGCGTTATGATTTCAAGCTCGGTCACCACAGAACATTTGCCCATATAAAGACAGATTATCTCACCTCTGCTCTTAGGCGTTTTGCTCGACGAGCAGGTGGACAAGTTTCAGATGGCTGAACAGACTGTCTCTGTGGAATATCATGGGGCTTATATTCCTTGTCCTTTGTGTCACTAGTGAGATCTGGTTTCTGCAAGCACTAAAGAGACACAATTTGATTACTTAATTTCTGCCACCGCTTCTAATACCAATTTTGTGTAGAACAATTTCCTGGCTAATGTGTAAGAATATAGACAGGGCTTTAATAATTGCTGTGCTGAGTTACTAAAAACAGTATTTATGAGAATTGTAACATTACCTATATGAACAAGTCACAAAATCACTTTTTCCTGTCCTTTTACTGAACGCAATAACCATAACAAAGGATCTTCAATAAAGCTGAATTCAACCTTTAAATGTTACAAGCCCCAAACATTTCTCTATGGGAATACCAATACCAATTCTTCTAGTAGATGGTGCTTCTGGAGACTGTACAGCATACTGGAAACTGCTGTAGCGTCCTCAGGTAGCATTACTGTAAGGCTAACATACAGAGCAATATAAAAGTAAATTAGAGCCTATGATACATCCCTGTCTTAACTGAAATACAATTTTGTCCGAAAAACATTGCAGAAGCTACGTTCTTTATGTTTTGGAGAGGACAACTCTGCTGCATGAATTAAGGGCAGAAGGGAAGAAGATGCAAGAACAGTTTTAGTTCTTCAAAGCTGCTGAATGAACACATTTAATTGCTGAAAACTGTGCATACATTTGGCAAGAAAAGTAATAATTAATGACAATTCCAAGTTTGTCAAGCCACACAACATTCAGTAACAGCAGACAAAATATTAACACTTTTTAATGAGCAAACAATGAATCCTGAAGAAAGAAAAAGTCTTATGTTTTCAGAAAGTATTTCACACAAATTGCTGGATCTACATTTCCTCAGTTCTGTTAATCTGTTGCCATAACAAGCATTTTCTTACCAAGAGAGAAACAGGACAGGAACTACAAGAGAACCACTGCAGCAGCATAAGGACTGATGTTCTGTAGACAGCACCGAAATGAGACTTTCAGAAACAAATGATAGTGAGAAGAGGGGATGGGAAAAGGAGGGAAAAGTGGTATTTTAGAAGACAAGTCCATGCTGAAAGAAGTATGTATTTAACAAAAAAGAAGTATCAGTCAAGGGTAGCAGGATATCATTAACTATCACCCACAGACAGTCCACAACACTGCTCAAAGAAACCTCCAGAATTTCTGTTTTATTTAGGACTGCCTTCAATCTTAGACTTTGCAAGTTCTAGACTCATTCTTTGAAAGCAAATGTCTGACTTAATTTCAACATTAAATACACAAAACCACCCAACTTTGCAGCTTATGCATGTGAGCAGTAAGTCCTGGGTGATGCTCAAAGTTGGGCACGCTCCCATGCAGTGTACTTGGAGGCCACAGAGCACTGCAGCTAGCTCTTCAGAAGAGCATGCTCCCTTAAAGCTCACACCGAAAGAAGATGATGTGCATTATTTAACATTAACATGAATGGGAAAAAGTAAAAAATAACAATTTCTCAGGACAGAAAATAGACAAGCAGAAAAGGCAAGTGAGTAGGAAAAACACAAACACGAGAGAACAGAAAAGCAAATGAGATCAATGCTACATAGAACATTGCCAAATTTAATGACTTCTATAAAATCTGGTTCCTTGAATCATTTCGTCATGTGAAACCCAAATCTTTCACTAAAAAAAAAAAAAAAAAAAATGTCTACTCCTGGTAACAGAGGACATACAATCCTTGAAAGCAAATATCTAGAAGGCAAACAGCTTTTCCTAAACAAAAGGGTAATGAAAACTTGAAAGAGAGAAACAATAAATAGCATAACTTGCCTCACTTCAGTGGAGTGTCCAAGCGAAAAAAAAAGAAAAAGCACTGTTCACTGAAAAAAGCCCAGAAGACATTTCCTAAATATTGAGGTTTCAACAACTATTTAAGCAGAAACATTTCCCAGTGCCTCAGTAACCTGAAAGCAAAGCAGTCGTATGAATGGCTGTTAATTAACATTTTCAACTGTAACTAGACGAAGAAGTGTAAGTCCTGTCTTAAGGATGGGAATTCCTCTGAACCTACTTTACTCCTAGACTGACATGATCAACTGCAAGCATGCGTCTTTAACCAAAGACACTAGCTGCCATTTTTTCGCTCCTTTCCTTTCCCAACCGTCAGAGCCTTTCTGGTAAGGTCAAGCTTCTATCAGTAATTTACCATGAGCTCATCCTACATACTGTGATCTAGCCTGTGATCATGATCTCCTGATATTCTGACAAGATGGTTGCACATATAATCCTTGAACTCCAAGACAGTAAGTTAAAAGACCATCAGCCGAAACCATTAAGGAGCAGCTCCTTCGGCAGGCAAAGGACAGAGCAGGAATGTTCACAAGGCCTCTGGGATTTCAAAAGATGGGGGGAAAAAAATAGGGATTCAATTAATCTCCTCCAGGTTTAGATGTTTATGAAATAGTAATTTACACATAAGCTCATCACCCAGGCTCCCTGTACTTGCAGAATACAACAGGCCTACCCCTGCTACATATCCACTTGAGGATAATAAGAACCACCAACTCCAGAAGTGCTTTTTTTTCTCCAGAAACAACAAAGGGTCCTAGAGAACTATCTTACAGAAACATCTTTATGAGAGGCATACACATATAAATCTTTGGACATATGAATCCCACTCAGGACATTAAAGCCTTAGTTTGAGAAAGAGACCGGACCCAGAGTTACTGAACCAGTTGTATTCACTGAAAAACAGAACACCACAAGACCATCTCTAGTCCCCCAAACTGTAGCTGCATTTTAAATCATGCAAACATCTGGGCAATGCAGCACAGAAGATGCATTGACAGAAGATTATCAATTGATGTAGGGGGACATTTATCCCTCTGGGCATATAGTGTGATTCTGTAGTGTCACACTGATGGTTACTATGGCTAAGAATATAAGGGAGGCACAGACAGTAAGAACCAGTACACCAACAGGTTTACTGCAACTGCTCTGGAGACAAATGCCCAAGACCTGTCTAGTCCAATGTTTCAAGATAAGAATAAAACAAATATACCCCTGCAGAGAGCTGCTTTCAGTATTAGAAACTGGCTGATTTACGAAATTTTTGCTATTTGACTGAACAAGAGCTTTAATAAAAACATGCTGTCTGTTCACCTCTGAACAGCTCCAGATATTTTCACTATTTTAGTATGTATATAGAAATACCTCCAGCTGGGATATCTGTCAAAATAACTCCTGAAGCCAGTTTAACGTATATTTAAGCCACACATAAATAATTAATGCTATACACAGATCTCATCCAGATTTAAGTTATAGCATAGTCATTAGTGGAAACTACATCATTACCTATTTTCTGCTTTTGCAGAAAAAAGTCAATGAATATTGCAAGTACTACCAATTAAAAAAAAAATCAAAAAAAAATCAGTGAATGCAAGCACTAGTCTTTTATGGATGATCATCCTGGTTGCATGATGAGTTTCTCTCAAAAGACTTGTTGAAATATCACAAGAAGGAACCACACATCTCAAACTGACAGCTGTCAAATCTAATAGCTGCATCCTCTCCAAAATCAAAAATCACAGATGCTTAGATTCCCAGTAAAGCACTGAATAGACATACAATAAAATGGACACCTACACAAGAAGCATCTGGGAAAGCACCACTTACTGAGAACACATGGAAGAAAGCCAAAAAGAATCTCATCTAATATTCTTCTTCAAAAAATGTATTGCAAAACAAACTCAGTTGGAAGACAACATTGTCAGGAGGGAAAAAAAAAAGTCAAATCTTAAGAGTGAAAAATGAGCTAAACCCAACATATTTCTGTGGATTCTCTCAGTTCATTGAAAATATACATCTCTGCCACATACAGGACAGGAACATTTTAACAACTTGGGGGCGGGGGGGTTTAAAAAAAATAAAGTTAACCATACCTACATAGCTTTTCCAGAACTGCATCCACTAAACACATCAGTTTGGAACAAATGTCAGGTGCCCATTGCAAGAGAAAGCTTGGAAAGTTACATTTAAAAAGAAGCATGACCTCATTTGAGAAGGCTTTTCTCTTCTAAAAGGGTCCACTACTGAGAAAACCATGAATGTAAACATCAACTGGGTGATAGACACTCACATGGGGAACCTACATTTCCAAGGAAGTGTGATACCATGTTAACTGTTTTACAACTTTGAATTAAATCTTTCCTTGTGCAATTGCATCTCAAAAATATGAAAGCAAAGCTAGGCGTCACAAAACACACCAGCTAAAAAAAAAAAAAAAAAAAAAAAAAAACAAAAACCCCAAACAAAAAACCAACAACAAACCGCAGTTTCAGACCTTCTGTTAGGTCTGCAAAGTTTTCAATGAAATGCTGTCCTGGTTTCAGCTGGGATAAAGTTAATTTTCTTTCTACTAGCTGGTATAGCATTCTGGTTTGGATTTAGTATGAGAAGAATGTTGATAACACACAGATGTTTTCAGTTGTAGCTAAGTAGTGTTTATACTAAGTCAAGGATTTTTCAGCTTCTCATACCCAGCCAGCAAGAAGGCTGGAGGGGCACAAGAAGTTGGGAGGGGACACAGCCAGGACAGCTGACCCAAACTGGCCAAAGGGGTATTCCATACCAAGTGATGTCATGCCCAGTATATAAACTTGGGGGGAGTTGGCCTGGAGGGGGTAGGTCACTGCTTGGGATTGGTCGGCAAGTGGTGAGCAATTGCATTGTGCATCACTTGTTTTATATATTCCAATTCTTTTATTAGTATTGTGATTTTATTATTATCTTTATTAGTTTCTTCCTTTCTGTTCTATTAAACTGTTCTTATCTCAACCCACGAGTTTTACCTTTTTCCTTCCGATTCTCTCCCCCATCCCACTGGGTGAGGGGGAAGTGAGTGAGCGGCTGCGTGGTGCTTAGTTGCCGGCTGGGGTTAAACCACGACAAATCGACAAATGCCTTCAGAAAATGCTGTTGCTTTCCATTGCTTAACATGAATGTGTTTGAGATAAGGCAAAATATTTTTGATACAGCAGTTCCCCTAGCAGGAAGATTTATATATTCAGCTATATTTTGTTCTTATCCTCTGTTTGAAAAACACTCAAAACTACACAAGTTACATTATTTTTTCTGAAGGGTCTGCAGAATCTAGCTGTTCTTCACTGAAAAGTGATCATCACTAGCTAAATAAAAAGCTTTCAATTTCAACCTTTGTTGACTTACGTCAAATCCCTCCCTCATTTTGGTAGTTTTATGTAAAAGGCTAGCATTCATTTCTGTAGACAGGGACACGCTTGTAACAGGATTAGGGCTTTTATTGGTTAAAAAAAGTCAACACTCTTCTCTTTGAAAGATCATCATGGTAAGAGTGTTTCAAATAAATAAAAATAGATGTTGGCAACTGCAACCTATTTTGGTTTTCCAAATAAATGACTACTGCTCTAAAAGAAAAGCCCTATTCTTCATTAAAGATTACGTTGCTTCCACTCTCAACCAACCCTGAATTTTGTTTTAATGGCCATATCTAAGCAGGAAGGATGAAGATATAAGCTTGAAAAAAGTCACAAGCCATACTGTTAACTATACTGCAATATCCATGAAGCATTCTTGAACTTGGACATCCTTAGTGAAAGCAAGATGAGTTACTGCCATAAAACTGCCATGGTTTGATATAGTTCCTCAGTCACTCCACGTGCAAGTGATACAGACCCATAGCACTGTTGTTCTATCAGAGAGATGGAACTATAATGATCTGTGAATATAGTAGTATTTTGCATTTGACAAAACAGCATTAAAGAAATCATTATAGGAAGTCTGAAAGTTCATTACCATGAGGCTTCTGTAAAGCGTATAGAGAAAATACAAAAAGGTAGTATTCAAAGCAGTCAGTAAGAGGTTACCTTGAAGTAATTCTAAAAACTTTACTTTTAATCAAAAGTTTGCCTATAGCTTTCTGAATTGCTTGCATCAACGCCACAGACTGAATCTTTGTCACTGGCATGCCATAAAGCATAAAATGCAGCCTTTGGAAATGTTCCATGAATAAAAAAAAACAAAAAAAAATACAACCCCCCCAAAAAAACCTCAGAACTTCAGTTAGCTTCAACATAGCTTACCAATAGGCTCGCTCCAGACTGGAATAAGTTGTACGGATAGAGAATGCGCTCGTAATGTGCACGGATGTGCGAACCCACAGCTTTGCCAGGAGCAAAACCCATCCTAGTGGCTATTTTGGTCCATTTTCTTTCCTTGCAAACTACATCAAATCCTCCTTCTTCTGCAACTAGCTAAAAAGCAAAAACAAAATGGTCATATATTTAATACTAAAATAAACAGCGTTTAAGGAAAGCACTGCTAGTTTAAAAGGCAAGACAACGCCACAATTGCTGTTTTAAACCAGAAAAGTATAGATTTAAAAAAACCCCACCAAACATGAAAGGGGTTTAAAAGCTATAACTGGAACGTACAACATATAACCTATTCAGGAATTGTAAACTTGTTGAATTACTTTACAAACAAGTCAGCACCTGTATTAGATGACCAAACAGTAATTCAGCCTACTTTTAAGAATTTGTCTGGCTGCAATTTGTCACGCCTCCACTTTGTATTCCAACACGACTTTCTAGCACAGTACAATCAGTTCTTCTCACTGGAACAAGTACTATGAAATAGGATCAAAAGCAACCAAATAAAAACTACCTTAAACATACAAGAAAACAGAGCAAACATATCCTTGGGGTCAGTGAATCCCATCCCTTACTATTAGAATACATAAACTCCTCCAGAAGTTTTACAAGCTTCATTCAGCAGGGTTCCTTGGGCTTCTTTACTGAATCAGGCTGAGCGAGCAGCTGCATGGTGCTTAGTTGCTGGCTGGGGGTAAACCACAACAGTCTCCTATATTTCTAATGGAAATGCTGTTATTGTTCAGAAGCTTTCTCCAGTTAAGCCTAAGTTTATTCCTGACCAGTTTGTAACCCAAGTTCAACTTTAAAGGAGAGCTCGAAATTTAATTTGATCTCCTAGCTCACATGAAAACTCCCAGGACACTATTTCTTACTATTTTGTCACATCAGCTATGTTATGCTAAACAAAGAAATACTTTTTTCAACTTAGATATACCCCAAAATCTCCCTTGAACAACTGTGATACCATCCCAGAAACTGAGATAACAGAACATCTTTTTAGGATGAGTTTCTCCCTTGTAAAAGCCTTACTCTATTAAGCTGAAATAAATCCAAGATCTTCCTCTCCACGTGTGGAATTTTCAGTGTACATCCTTGAAGCTCCCAAAACTTTGCAATCTGGTCCAGAAAATTCAGCTTTACACGAGTTTGGGCCTGAAAAAAACAAAAACAAACAGACAAAAAAATTAACTGCATACTAAATGCAGATTAAGCTTTTGTATCCCAGTGTTTATAAAGCTGCAGCTTCAGTTGCCTGCCTGGTTTTTCCCTCTGCAGGTGTAATTTTGCATTTTTCCCTCGTGTCATATGCAGAAAAAAAAAATTCCATACAGATACCACCAGTCTTTCCTCAAGGCACTTTTTGTTGACTTTTACTACATTTAGAAAAATACTTTCTGAGAACAGACAAGCAATGAGTTATTAATACTAAAAACTACCTAAACTAGCTGCATTGCTAGGATTTATTACATTTACTAATGTAATAAAAGTCATTGTTTCTTACAGTTTGGTTTATTTGAAATAAAAAAAAAATTATGGCTAATTACCAAAAAAAAAACCCCAAAAAAACAACCAAACCCAAACGTAAAAAAGGGGTTTTCTGTTATCCCTTTTCACTCCCAACTGCATTTGTTACATTTGTATGGATACAAACCAGTCAGGGCAGGGAAAGCTGACTAGTCTGTTTGCACAGTAATTCACACAGTAAGACAACTGGACTGTTGCTGTGTTAAAGAGTAGTAGCTCAGACTTGAATTTTGACAGTTTATTTTTGTCACATTTTCTATTCTTAAGGTAAAAAATGGCCATGTCTACACAGACTAGCTTGTTCTTAAAACTCCAGAGAGCTCCGAACCTCTTTGTGTGCACACAAATCTGTCTTAGCATCCAAAGCCAGCTCTTACCCTGGCACTTCACATAACCATATCAGGACTTCAGAAAACAAGCATCATGAGAAAAATCAGGCAGGCAAAGAGTCACCATCATTCCAATTCATACCAGCAGTCAGCTAACCAGGACTCCTCGTCACTCCCTTCTTCTAGTCTGAATTCATGAAAGCAGTGAAAGAAAGTGCTTGCAAACAGCAAATTTCCACCAACTGAATCCAGATTTTGTAATTGTTTCTTCCAAATGGCTTGGTATTTTTAAAGCACTCTGTAAATGTTTCATCTCTTCTACTTTTAAAAGATGCTGTATATGTGCAAAACACAGACACAAATCTATGGCACTTGAGAATTTGAGTTTAACCTCTTATAAGCACCTCTGTATGGAAAAGGCCTGAATTATGTTCCTTTAATGAGCATTAACTTTACTTTTTATGCTTTGTATGTTTTTAACTACGCTCTGAAACAGATGAATTTCTGTGCTCATTAAAAACTGATGTTCAGAGGTCCTGAGTGCTGTCAGCTCAAGTTGAACACAACTCATGGTCAATCCACTGGAAAACACCACCTCTCAAAAAAAAATTTAAACATTTTGGAGAAGAAGCAATGTTCAGCTTTACAGTTTACCTCTAGTTCATTGAGCCTCTGGATCCTTGGTGTGAAGTGAAGCTTATCGACATCACATGCAAACGGAGGCTGCCAGTCCTGGAAAAACAGAAGAGTTTCATCAAAAGACCAGGAAAATGAAGGAAACATCTCCATATGACAATCAAACGTCAGGTAAGCCCAAAGCATGGAAGAGGTCTCCGTGGCTTCCAAACCCTCCTCAGCCCTATGCGGCACAGCACGTGCCCCTCTAGTGTGTGGCAGGAGGCCAGCGCAAGGGCTGCATCCCAACCTGTCAGCTACCACAGCCCACCGCACTCCCAGCTCTGGTGAGCTCTACTTCTGCTTCCAAATTACTTCACGTTGAAAAAGCCTAGAAAGCAGGGCGAATGAGATATGCTGAGTGAGCTTCATTGTCTACCCCTTAAAATATTCGTTGTGCCTTCAAAATAGATAATGAAACCACAAAATAAATGACATTTGGAGACTAAAGGACCTGTCCCAAAAGATAAGCTTCCAGCCACACACCGACCCAGTCCACCCTCTCCTCTCCCCACCCAGGCAGAGTAGCTAAAGGTGCTGCACAGACCATTTGCCCTGGTCTCACGACAACCATCACCTGCCCAGGCCCATTCCCAAATGGGAACCACAGAACAGCTGAGGGTTGTGTCTGCCAGACAGCAAGAGGAGAACTCCTTGGGAAGTGCTACCGGCGTGCAAGTCAAACCCACCCAGCACTTTAAATGGGAGTAACAGAAACTCAGTTACAACTCTGAGATAGGATGTCACTTATCTTAACAACTTCAGTATTGTTACCATGCAAAACACAGAACAAAGTGAAGTTTCATAAACCACAATCCAAACTGTAATGCCTGCCTCAGTCGGGAAGACTAACACGCGCTAGCAGAGACCTTAAATACTCATCAAGGACAAATGCAGCAGTTAACGCTCATAAACACTGGTCTCCGAAACAAACAGCAGCTGCACTAAAAAGCAGAAATAAAAGCTTCTTTTCCTAATTCCTTGTCTGCAAACATTCAAGAACAGCTGGAATATAACCAATTAAAAAAAAATTATTATTACTCTGACAAAATACCTGCAACTGGTAGTGTTATTTATAAATACAACTATAAAGCAATTTTATCTTTTAGATCTCCGACATCTATCACATGCAGCTGGTTTGGCAATACACAGCTTCACTAAACCAAATTAGATTTGATTTAAACTTGACAGTAATGTATTACATATAAAGCTATCTTATTATCACTAATTACAGAAGGAAGATAACACACGAGAGGTACTGATAGCGGAGTAAGACAAGAGTTTTCTACCAGGAAAAAGAACAACATTTACTCAATGCTTGCAGACTAAAGGCAACTGAAGTAAGACCAGCATCATAAGCTGAATATTCGTTATTCTAGCAGACATACTTAATACGAAAATTAGTGTCAAAAACAACCATAAAGAATTTGCAGAGCAATTATCTTACGTACAAACATCCAGGCTCAATTCTATATTGCGACAACCCCATCCTGTCACTAGAGCAAGCCCATGTCAGAATCAGGTATTTTCACAACTAGAGAAAAGGGACAGAAGAGTCACCGAGAGCATGGAAAACCTGAAGAGCAGAGAGGGACACCAATATATGCATTTTATCAAACATATGTTGACTAATCCAGAACTCTAAAGTTTTCTGATCCTACAAGGCAGCTTCAGCACACCAAAACTTGGCAAGGCTGAAATTAAAAATTGAACTGGAAGTTAGATGACAATAGGGGGATCAAGATGACAAATTATCAACAGGATGGTCAATCCTCAACCAGTGGGACATGCTTCTCAATCATTTTTGTCTTTTAACCACAAGGCTAAGACTGGTGTCCAATGGCATGATGTTCTTCAACTAGATAAAATTAACCCTACATTTTTGTTTGCCAGAATACGAAATGCAATGAAAATGGCAAGTCTCACGAAGAAAACGTCTGACATTCTTTTATAATATCGTGCTATCTGATGAGTCATTCATGGCCCCCAAACTTCAAGATGAGAAACATGACTGGGAACATTTAGGACAAGATTGAAGTGTCATATTTCAACACAACAAATCTGACTTTCAAGCTGAACCAATTGGTTACATCATTCATCACAAGTCTGGAGTTTGCTCTGTGCATGAAGAGAGAGACACAGAAGACAGGCAACCAAACCAGGAGAAGACACACAGCGGTAATGACACACAACTCCCTTGGGACATACTGGGGACACTGCCGGAGGGAGAACTGTGAGATCCTAAGTGCTTTGCTTAGGCTGAGAGACTAAATTAAAGCAGAGAGGCATGTGCTGATTGACTCCTTAGCTAAGTAATAAGCCCAGGTTGTTGCCAGGAGGGCGATGCATTACCCTAAAACCGGATCCTGTAATAAGGATCTGCAAAGGACAAGAAACAGGAATAAAAAGAACAGGAAGAAGAATTCAGCTCACACAGGCAATGACACTACCTCTGACACTGTTACTGAGCCTGATGCTGGGCTTCAGGGCTATCGCTTGCCGATAAAGTACTGGCAGACCATCAGTAAAGCCAAAGAATGGAGGGGGATAGTGCAGGAGACTCTCCTCGTTGGGCCACATGTCCCTGGCACAGAGTCTGCTGCTCTGGGGAGGAACCCAGAGGAGAGCCTGCGTGCCACTGGGGCACAACAGGAGGAACAGGATTCCTACCTGTTCCTGCAGGTTCCAGCTCATGCTTAATCTTAAAGAAATAAAGATACAAGGCTCCCCAGAATAGATACAGACTTAGGACCCACTGCTAGAAAGCAGCCTGTCTTCAGACAGGACAGAAGCAAGCTTGTCCCCTTCCCTTACGAAATCAAATGAAGTAGTTTATGTGCATTATCTTATAGAAATACCTCATTCACAACATGGCGTACCAAAACATACTACTCCAGAATTAGCTGATTAGATCCACACACCTCCTATTTATTACTGACTGGTGTACATTTTGGGAAATTCTTTCCTTTTTGGCCAAAGACACTTGCTCTAGCAAAGCACTAGTTATCTAATTCATCGGAAAAAAGTAACATGACTCCAGACAACACAAGCTTCCACAACAGGTATTTTCTACACCTTGCAGTTTTTAAGTTTAATGATACTGAATGAAGACTACACACACCAGAACACTTTGATCGTACGTCAGCTGTTTTACAAAGAGAAGCTTTGGTAACTCGATCTATTCAATACAGGACTTTCAGTAGACAGCTTTTCAGTCTGTCAGGCAGATGGGTCCATCAACTATGAACAAAAATTTAACAGCCTTAAAAGTGTTTAACTCTCAGCAAGGAGAAAAAAGTCACTGCAAGAACTTCTGTTGAGATATAGTAAATTGGTTTAACCAGAGGTAATGCTCAATTTACTCTGGTCTGACATTTTTAAGCAGGTAGAGCTGAGGGAAATGCATGCTATATAATAGGTCATATCAGATTATTATAAAAAGACTTCTGACTTTAGAAACACACTACTGCACATCCCATTTATCACAAACTGTTTCATATGACACTAGTGACAGTTACAGATACATAGCCATTCACCATTTGGAGAAATTACAGCAGGTGTAGTAAACAGGCCACCCTGACTACCATCGATTCATTCTAAAGTCACAAACAGTTCATTTTGGAGCATCTGAACTACTCAAAAGTTTAAATAACCAATGAGAATAATATTTATCATCTTATATTTCAGGGTATGGCAAGTTCCTCAATTCCTAAGCAAGATGCTTTCAACCCTTCTTTAATAAGTATATTATTTACTCAACAAAAAGCTTACATACATTTTGAAGCACGTTACTAAGATAAACGTGATGTTCACTTGTTCATTAAAAGGAGTATTAAGAGACATATGCATTTTGAAAGAAATGGTTTTATGCACCTTGGAAATGCAGGAGCACCACAAGAGGGAGCTTTTTCGTGGCAAGGTGAATTTGCAAAGCTGCTGGTCTGCATGATGAGCTTTGCTGTGGAAGAGAAGAGCACACACAAACCAACTCTACAGGCCCACTGCCCTCAAGTTTGCGTCTGGGAAATCTGTGAGACTAGCCATTTCCATCCAGCATGCACTTGCAAGGTCCTCAAAAGCCACTGGTCTGGATTCCCCCCCCCCCCCCGCCTTTCTTTAAAAAAAACAACACAAAATTTTAAAAAGATCAATTTCAGTTTCTTTCAACAACCACACTCAACACTAAGATTAAGGATATACAAAAAGCAAGAAAACTGAATTTCCTAAAAAATCAGGAGTTTTTGCACCACCTGGACTCTTGATCTGAAATGACTTTGTTCCCTTCTATTGTCTATACAGGATTGTTAGAAGCCTGCAAGAGACACGCAAAATCATTTGCCTACGTTAGCATGCATTTCTTAACCAGACCTAGCAGAATAAATCTGAATACCAATCCATGCAAAAAAATGAGACTGACATCAAAATTTCAAACTTTTCTATGAGCTTTATAGATAAATCTAGCTGTGCAGAAGGCATACTCTAAGAATCACATTAATATTTCAAGTAGTAACGCAAACTACAAATGGTCAGCAGAACTATTTCTATACTATTTCTATATTCCTTCTTCCAGATTCTTTGTTACAGGGATGGCAGGCTTCATGTAATTTCAGCTGGTAAACCCTGCACCTCATCCAAACTCACTCTTTAATTAAAATTTAACCACCACCACCCCCTTGAATCCAAGCGAACAAGAAATTACCACTGTCACTGGTAAGCTGTTCTACAAGTTAGTTAGCTTCAACTTTTTTCTTTTTCCTTTATCCCTGCCTCATTTTTAACCAAACATCTTGTTTGCTTACTGTCCAAGAAGCTATTAATGAACGCTCCTTGGAAGCACTGTTTCAAGACATTTTTCAAGAAACAAATACCTTTTTTCTCTTCTTTACAGGATCAGCTTTCCAGCCCCGCAAATAAGGATTTTCCTCAGGCTTTTCTCTGAAACGTCTCCTATTTTTTCCAACATCTTTTGAAAACTGCAAGTAGCATTTTACTTGCAATCTCTCCAATGTCAGACACAAAAAAAGATGTCACTTTCATTATTTTGCTAGACAGCATCTCATAGTAAGATCCAAAAGAATATCTTAGCAATTCTTGCCAGAGAAACAGATATTCATTCAGTTAACTATAGCAATTCACTGCTTCCCAGGATGCCCACCCTGCAAGCGTGACCTACATTCTTTGTTCCCAGATCTAAGATCTTGCCTTTGCAAAGGTGTTACATGATTGCTGCCTCCGAGCGGGAGGGAGCAGACTCGGTGACTCAGGAGGTCCCTTTTAGTCTCATGGCTTTATGACTACATTAAAAACACGCTCAAAAGAAACTCAGATGGCAGAATCTATGCAAAACTGATGAGCGCCACCATTTATCGCCCCAGCAGTGTCAGTGGGTCATCCACAAAGCTTCCTTTTGAACAGGAACTAATCCCTCTCTGACCCTGTTAAAAGGCTAACATTAGTTGGTAACTCCAATCATCAGCTAACCTAGTTTGTGGCAACACAGTCCTTGCTTGGTCATTTTGAGCAAAGTTGATTCTTTCAACAAAAACACTGAATTCCTCCTTGCTAAGAAGGGACGCTGGGTACAGTAACATACCTTACATGCAGAACTCTTCAATAATATTAGCTTGGTGGAGTATTTCTCATCTGAGACAAAATTGGGCTCCGGTATGTATTGCAGACTAGCAAGGGAGAACAAACACAACCACAAATCCTTCCCATCTGAGAGCCACAGCCAAAGATGAGCTTGCAGTGGGAATCGCCTCTCTAGATCCCAGTGTATCTGTGCCAGCTCCAAACTTGGAGAGAAATAAAAGCTCAGGTAAGCTGGAGATGATTTGCAAGCTTCAGAGCTGGCTGCTCCTTGGGACCCAAAGGTAGAGGACAGAAACCATACATAGGGTTTGAACATCAACACAGAATAGGTAGCAGGGTTTACATACAGGAGATACCAGTCTTCTCTCCATGGAGGTGACTGCATGCAACAAACAGACACAGAGGCTCTAGCAGCACCAGGCAAGAATAAGCAGTGTACCAGCAGCACTGCGCAAACAGCTGGAGATGCATGGGGTGTTTGGGTCAGTGCACTGGCAGTGAATCCAACATCTCCGATTCACTTTGGAGGCATCGACCCAGACCTTGAAGCAGAGCATCCATCAGTAGTGAGGTCATACTCAGCTGTCAGCATCCAAGGACACCTGGCCCCAAGAGCTACTGCCATTTTCACTCAAGACACAGTACGTTCTAGATGAACCTTTGGTCTGATCCCGCGGTATGTTCCCAGAGGGTGTCCGACTGGCAAGCAGCACTGACAGCGTGGACAACTGTTTCTGGAGCTCTCCTATCACAGCCCTTTGGAGGCAGTCTGTGCCCTCTTCAGACCTGTAACTGGCAGCTTTCAAACCTAGATTTTAATCCCAATGTAACTCAGATTAAGAAAAGATCTGAATTTAACAGCCATCACAGAACAGAAGCAGACCAGCTACGGACAATGCTGCTGGCTCCATCCATCAGCAGCCATGGAGCCTCAGCTGACTGGGGCTCTGCCTCTGCCCAGGCGATTCCCCTGCAGCTTCTGCGGCTGCAACAGCAATCCCTGCAGCCTGCTGCCCTGGCTGTCGACAACACTCTCCACTCAAGCTGCTCAGATTCATTTTCACTTGTAAGGCACCTACTTTCAGTGAACAGCATTTACTCAGACACACACGAGGGTGACAGGTTATAAGATCCCAGAAGTTCTCCCTGGCTCTTAAAAACACTCAACCTGGTCTCCTGAACATGCGCGCAGCACTCCTCCAGCAGTTCCCAGATGCAATCCAGTAATTTGGGCTTGAGCGAAAGCACATCCTAAAGGATTCACTGGCAGCTTTAGTTTCAATGCTGGGGAAGGGAGCTGCATTTAGTTTGAAACTCTAATTTCGTTTTTTAGCTAACTGACACTGTTTATCTCAAGTTAAACAAACAAACAAACAAAAACCGACAAAAACTCCCCAAACCTGCCGCTACTATTGCCCCATATAGAGAGTTCCAGACTAAACTGCTTCATCTGAAATTTTCAATGAGCTTAACAGCATGAGTGTTGAAAACCCCTCACTGGAAGAGCCTGGGTCAAGGAGAGGATACTCTCATCATCCTTTAAGCACACTCCAATGTTTCAATGTTTCTGAAGCGCAGAGACCATACCACCGGTGACCGCAGCAGTGCTGTACGTGGCAGCTGCCATTAGTAAAATAATACTCCCTTTTCATATTTTCCTGGTAATTAAGGATCAGAGGAGACCAGTAAATAACCTGCTCTGAATTTACCTAATTTCACCATATGTCCCCTGTATTGAACACAGCAAATTCTTCATTTAAAGTAAAAATTTCCTAATGAGTTTCAGTGACTGATCTATTTTTCTTCACAAGAATTTAACAGCATGTGAACAGGAACTTCAGCACTAAAACATCTCTTCCCCCAAAAACGCCCACTCTTGATCCCAAAGTGCCAGGAAGGGGCAAATCCAGCATCCCCCTTTGTTTTTTTCCTAAGAGCTGATCACCTTCACAGTTAAAAATGCATGCCCTGTTATCTAACTCAAGTGAACCTGGCTTATGCTGAACAGGAACCATCAGCTCAAGTGCTTCTCATCAAGACTGACAAACAACGCAGTACCTATGATTTTCTCCCTATGAAGCTCACTTACATACTGTAATCGAGTTATCTCTCTGTTTTCTTTTTGATAGAATCAACTGACTGAGCCTCTGTGCATTATCAAATCAGAGGGATCATCATGATCAACTTCCTGTTTAGGGCAAAGTGTAACAATTCTCTGCATTAATTCCTGTTTTAGCAGTGGTATGTTTTACAACTGCAGCACAGGGAGATGGCCAGAACCCACAACAAAGTTGCTCCAGAAGTGAACTGGTTTTAGTCTATAGCTTAATGAAGAGGTTTTTGTTTGTGTTTTCTTTTTCTCCATATGAGAAAATAAATCAAGCAAGCAGCTGAATGAGCAGCTGGGAGAGACACTGTTTAAATCAACACTGCTCCTGAAAATACATCCCTGGAGCAGCAGCCTCAGTTCTGAGAAGCCCTATGCCTTTAGGTTTTACCACTCAAGCTTTGTAAGGTTCAATTTTTCAGAATTCATTCTTTCATGTGCAGAACTTTCTTGACACTTCTCTGTACCCTCTCTAGTTGTCTGATCTTTTTAAAATTCTCAAATGAGTGCAGTATTCTGAATGCAGTATTTTCTACTCTTATGCTACCAGAGAGGTAAAATCACCCTATTTTTCACTGAGAACCTCAAGAGCTGCATTCACACATTTAGCCAAAGCATCCATTCTACCACTACACTGGTTTCCACAAGGATCCACAGTTATTTTTCCACAATCCTCCCTCCTCTAAGACTAACATACGCTCCTTTGTTCCTAAATGTAAAACCTCACATTGAGTCCTACTTAAATGATTACTGTTTCATAACATCCATTGTTTATTAGGCAATCGGGATCCCTCTATAACAATGAGCTACCCTCCATAAACCTGCGATCTGTATGGAATAATTTCTTTTGTTCGTCTAGACTTTTAATGAACATTAGATACCCTTGGCTTGAGGTTCTGAAAGACCATTAGAAACATACCCTTCATTACAAATTCTCATTAATAGTTGAAATAATTTGTGATTCCTTCAGCATGATATCAATTTTGCACACTAACAATTATTATAATTAGAATATTGAAACACACTGAATTAACTTACAGGTCTCAGATCCTGATGACACAACTGACTTAACCAAATATATAGTCTCACAGAAAACAAAACTAATTGGACAATGCCAGTTTTCATACAATCATATTTCATACTATCACCTTTTGAGTTCCTATCCAGGACTGTATCAGCCATTGTTCCACCCTGGAACGAGATGTGGTCAACAAATCTTGCACCCATAAAGAATTTAAACCCATAAGAAAGTTAATCCTTCCTGTCCTCTTGAAAGTTTCCCAGCATTCCAGAATTTACTGAAAAATGTGAGTCAATAATTTAGAGAACTCCAGTGTCAATCCCTTCAAGATTTCAGCTAGATTAATAGAGACTTTCTAATCTTAAAATGCTTAGTTTTATCAAGGCAGGCTTAAGGTTACTTGGAGGCCTTAACTGTATGCTTCCCCATATTCACGTTATTTAAAGCAACGAAATTTAGCCTGAATTTTCTCAATTTTCATGTTTGGCCATGGGAAAATTATGATGTTTCTATTATACTGTACAATATTGTATATTCTGAAATGGATTAACATGGTAAGTTAGGCTTAAGTAATTGTTGTTAGCTATTTCTTCACGGCAGAAAAGCAACTACACAATGAAGCGGAAGAAAGAGTCCATTTCTCAATAAAAACATGGAGCAGGAACAGTATCATATGCTCTACATCTTACCTTTTATTCTTAAAGCTAGACTTCAAATTTGTTAGACTGTTTGCTTTCATTAATTACTATTAACTACCTACTTCAAACAACGATACCATTCTCAAGCAATGCTTCATTTCACTCCTCTAAATGCCCCCAGTAATTTGCAGAGGTATCATAAAATCTTCCAGAATGTAAGACCACCACTTGACATGCCAAGTTTCAGAATAAACCACTGTTCCAGATTACCATTTAAAGAAAGAAATCCTAATAAAGGATGTTTTCAGTTCACAGAAGAAAATTCTAACTACAAAACAGCACACGATGGACTGCAAAAAGTTGTACAGCATCCACTTTTCTGCACCTAGCTCCCCAGCTTCAGTTCAGCAGCAAAGAGTCAAAGAATCTCTAATTTACATAACACGTTACTGACCAGAAGCAACCACCAGTGGTAAAGCCCCATATCTCATCTGAACACTTTGCTGCCAATGGGACTGTCTACTTACGCTCAAGACTGTTGACAAAAAACCTTCGCTTTGCTGTTCCATACAAAACAGTGTTAGTGAATATGATTACTGTTGCACCCTCTACAAGACAGTCATTGCAGTATCCCAGAATCACCCAAATAAGAGCAAAACTAAGTCGTCAGTGATGACTGGAACAAACGGAACTGGAACGAAGAGGAAGAAAGCTTCTTTTGAGCGCTCAACTGGAAACTGCTATGCAGAAATTACACCTCCTGTTATATTCCTGGATGTTCTTGCATCCCGTGAACATGCAATGATCACCCAGAATCCACTATCTTCCACCCAGATGTCTACAGTACGTCAGAGGCCTCGATACCCCACTCAGAAAACAGTTCACTGTCCTTGAAACTTGCCACACAAGAGAAGCCACCACAGATGTGGTTTTCTCCAAGCTTACCTGGTGCCCAGCTAACACTAGCAGAAAAGTACAGGAGAAGAAGAAAGATGACCCTAGTCCTTCAGAGAACAGGGAGCTCTCCTGTTCATGTTCTGGTGCTGAAACATCAACACTAGCTTAGGAGTAAGACCTTCTTCATGAGCAAATTTTGAAGCTACAGTTGGGCACCACCAGTCTCGCACAACATCATTCCGTACTGCAGTTCAGATACAAAAGCACAAATTCAACTGCTAGTAATTATCCAGCAGAGTTTAAGCTAAAATGATGCAAACCCAGCAATCAAATTTTAATTCCTTTTTCGGCACAGATCCTGACAGTTCATGGTGCTGCTTATCTGCTTACTGGCACGTAACCGGACTAAGAACGCAGGCAAAAGATTCAGTTGGATGCATGAAGATTTCAAACATAGGCCGTCGCTAAACAATGCATTCCGTTGGAACATATATGATTTTGTGAAAAGGTCAGTATAGTTTGTAGCTCACAGTATTATAAACCACTTGATTACACAGAAAAGAACAATAAGTGAATATTCATTGTGTCTCCTGTTTTCAGGAGGAAGGCCAGGAACTACGTCAACTTCAAGGCTTTTTCTGGTAGATTTGGAAGAGCTCCCTCTATGCTCTAGGCCGGTGAACAAACAACTGCACTTGCACAAGTCATCCAAGTAATTATCTAGGGTAGATAAGAGCCATGGTAGCTAAGCTCTCATGAAAGCCAGGCTCCATACAACTATTAGGTGTTCAGTCCTCAGCAGCTCCAACTATTTTCATCCTACTTATAAATACGTTCAGTGAAACATATGATCATAAATATAGACAGATATTAGCTCTTTAGTAAGTGAAGATTAGAGTATGCTGAAAATGCAGTTGTAACAAGTAACTCATTCCTTAAGAAAGCTATTCATTTATGAGTCTCTAACAGATAATATAGCTTACAAGTAGCCTTTATTATAGGGTTTTGGCTTTTTATACAAGCAGCCAAGAAATACAGATGATATTTTTTTAAAACAAATCACCAAAGGAAAAAACCTTCATAAAAAATTATGTTCTGCTCACAGTAGCTGAAATACTGTTGACAACATACAACCCCAAAAGATTATTCTACTCAAAAATATTACGTAAGTTCAATGTTGACTGTATAATGAAAACCATCGCACCCCCTTAACTATGTCAGCATTTGGCTACACTGCATGAAAAGGGGCACTGGAAAATTCTACCTAGATATAAATTCAAGAGCGTTCTTGTGTGTGTTCATACCACTGCAAACCAGGACTCTTCATCCAGAGAACAGAAACATCTTCCTCTCCGATGAGATTCGCATTATTCAGTCTGCTACAAACACTTCTATCATCTCAGACAGTAACACAGTGAGTTACTTTTATTTTAATTTGGAAGGAAAAGGATGGTTACCAACAGGAGTCCCGGCAATGATCAAAACATGAAACTGAGGAGCATGTGTTTCTGAACATTATTTCTTTGAACTCATAGTCCCACTCACAAAACTTAAGTCTGCAGAAATGTTTTGTCAGCTTCACCTCTTGCTGGATGAGATCTCAGTTGCTGTTTAGCATTCTAGTTGTTGCCGTCATGTTAACTACCTCAAGCCAGCTACACCACCCCAGACTTGCACCACCCTCCACTTAGAGAAAGAGCGATTCACTCAAAATAAAGACGGCTCACGTGCATTTGTTAATTAGATTTTTACTCTAAGGAGCCCCTCTCCTCACCAGAGCGGTTGTTTATCCCTTTAAACGAACTAACAATTCTGACTACACAAACTATGGTTCCAAGATCTTTGCAGTATTTCTCAGTAAATTTGACTCGACCAACAAAAGGATATCAGAATTCACACCTCAGTTTTGAGCTTCCTACACCATCGGTCGAGATGATGATGATGAAGATGAAGGCTTATTACTCTTCCCACTGTGTATCGCATTCTAAAATGGTGGCCATGTCTGTCTAGGATTCAGCTCGCAAAGACACCAGCCAAACTCACAGCTGCGGAGTTTGCTGCTGTTCAACTTGAGGAAACAGTTACCTGTATTCAACCTGAGCCAGACCGGGGCAGGGCCGGAGGGAGGCCGCCGCCGAGCCAGGAGAGGGGCGAGGAGAGGTCTCCACAGCCCTACACCACCACAATGCCAACATGGAGGGCAACACCCAGGCAGCTGCCTCCTCCGGGGCTCGGCACGGGGAACCGCTCGCCCCCAGCAGCCGCTCCAGGCGCGGGGCTCCGGCCGACTTGTAACTTTTGGGGGCCGAGCGGCAGGGGCAGGGAGGGAGGCCGAGCCCGGCGAGACGGGCAGCGCGGCGCGACCGGCTCCCCCGCTCCCCCCCGCTCGCAGCCGGCGGCCGCTCCGGCTACTTTCCTGCCGGGCAACTCCGGCACTTGGGAGCGACTTTGCGGGAGGGGACGGGCGGGCGGTCGCCCTCCAGCCCCGCGGCCCCGGCCCGGGGGCCGCTGAAACTTCAGAGCGGCGGAGGGGCCGGCCCCGCCTGCCTTCCCCGGCCGGCCCCACCTGCCCGGGGGTCACCTGCGCGCCCGAGGGGAGCGGAGCGGAGCGGCCGCCGGCCTGAGGGAGGGGGGGGAAGGGGCGGGCGGTCTGCGGTGGGGGCCGGTGCGGGCCGGGCTGGGCCGCCACACAAAGGCCGTTCCCCGGCGGCGCCATGCGGGCACTCACCGGCGGCGGCCGCACCTTGCAGATGCCGGTCTGCTCGGCGATGGGCCGGATCTTGTGGATGAAGGCGAAGGGGTCGGCGAACTCCTCCCAGCTGGGCTCGAAGACGGGGCACTCGGGAGGGGGCAGGAACTCGGCCATGGCCCGGGCCGGGGACCGCTCGCCACCGCCGCCGCTCCAAACAATCCTCCAACAGCCGCTGGGCCGCCGAGCGCCGCTGGAACGGGACGTGCGCCTCCGCCGGGAGGGGGGGGGGGGGTGCGGGGGGGCACAAGGAGCTGGAGCGCGAGAGAAAAAGAGTCCGCCCCGGCCTGGGCGGGGGGAGGGGGCGGCGGCCGCCCCGCCCCGTCACGCGCCTTTGTGAGGGGGCGTCGGGGCCGGACCCCGGGGAAGGCCCGGTGCCACCGGGGCGGCCCGCGGGCAACGCTTCCCCCGCCTAGCCCGGTGGCGGCTGGGGGGGGGGGGCGGGAGAGCCGGAAGCGGTTCCCCTCACTGAGGGCCGGAGCCCGGCGTGCCCCGCGCGGAGCCGCTCCGGCCGCCGCTCCGCTCTCCGCCGTCGCCCGGGCTGGGCGCTGAGGGGCCGCGGGGCCGCGGGCCTCGAGAGCGCCGCTCGCTGAGGCTGCCCGGGAGCCCGCCCGGCGTTCCGGCGCTCCGGCCAGGCCCCGGCCCCGCACACGGCCGCCTTTGTGCGCAGCTCCTCGCCCCGGGCCCGCTCGGCCCCTCGCGCGGCCGCTCCCCCCAGCACCGCTGGTTCGGGGAGGCCCCTCAGACCGCACTCCTGGGGCTCCGTGCCCGCTACCCGGGGCGGCAGTGCTCGCCCAGCGCGGCCGCCCCCGCTCCGGGACGCCGCTCAGTTACGCGCCGGCGGGGCCGGGGCGGACGCCGCGCAGCCCGGGGCCGTTGAGGCGCTTCTGCCTGGGCGAGCGGCACATGGGCCGGCGGCCCCCCTCCGGAGCTCTGTTTACATGCGCGGAGGGATCCGCCACAGCTGACAGCCACCGCCGGCCGGCGCTTCTTTTTTTAAAGAGCCTCTCCGCTCGCCGCCGTTGGCCGCGCCGCGGCGGCGTCATCAAACGGGGCGGGGCCGCGCGCCTCCGCGCGGACGCATTGTCTGGGCCCGGCCCCGAGCGGCCGCCGGGAGCCCCTCGCGGCCCCGGCCCGGGCTCTTTGTTACGCGTCCCGCCGGGCCCGATGTCCTGCCGCCGCACGGGGGGCAGCGGGGAGCCCCGCCGCCGTTAGCGGGCATAAGGGGGGGGGGGCTCCCTCCGCCCCTGAGGGAGCAGGGCGACCTGCCCCCCCCCCGTTAACCCGGGTG
Source organism: Buteo buteo (assembly GCF_964188355.1). Taxonomy (NCBI): domain Eukaryota; kingdom Metazoa; phylum Chordata; class Aves; order Accipitriformes; family Accipitridae; genus Buteo; species Buteo buteo. The sequence continues at coordinate 7,316,336 of NC_134193.1, forward strand.
GGTTGGTGGTGGGGATGGCTCCCCCGCCCCGAGGGGGCGCGGTGCGGCGCCCCCCCCCCCCCCCGCGGTGCTCGGGGCGGGGGGGAGGGGCGGCCCCGCCGCAGCAGCAGGCGCCGCACGTAGCGCACGTGCGTGGCCGGGCGGCCCCGCCCCCTCCCCGGAGCTCGGCCGCCGCCCGCGCCCACTCGCGGCCCCGCCCCGCCGCCATTTGCCGCGGCCCCCCCCCCCTCCCCGCCGGGTCGCGCTCGGCCGCGGGCGCCCTCCGGCAGGCAACGTCCCGCCGGGGGGGGCCGGCGGGTCCCGGGGCCGCTGAAGTAGCCGGGCACCGACAGTTGCCGTCGTTATTTCTAGCGATTGTTCCAGAGGAGAGTAAGCCTTTGTGCTGTGACAACCTACCATTTAGCCGGAAAAAAAAAAAAATAAAAGGAAATCACAACTTTTAAGACAAGCGCACAATGCTCATGCTGCAATTTTTAATAAAACTTGACTTACTGGCCTAAAATTTTTTAATAAAACCTAGAGAGATGCTCACTAGTTATTAACATAGCAGCTAAAAAAGTCAAATACAGACAAGACCTCCACACATGGAAGCAGCAGGTGATGAGGGTCCAAAGCCTTCAGGTAGTTTAATCAATTGAAAGCTGCTCTCATGTGCAAACACAGCATAAACTTCCATCACATCAATTCCATATCTCTCAGTCATTCCCCTACCACAGATCAACACCACCCACGTGAAACATTTGGAGGAAGTTGTCAGCTATCTGAACTCCTCCTTGCCATCAGAGTAAGTAAAATTAAGTACAGAGCACTCACTGCCAGTTTAAGACAGTGAGCCCTATTCTTCTCCTCACTTAAAAGTGGAGGGAAAAAACCCCCAGAAACAGCTTTTACAAAGTGTATTTGTGCAGACAACAGCAAAGGGAGGGTTCTTCCACTCTGAGCCATCATCACTGGAACGCTCCTGGCTGCAAACCCACACAGAGCCAAGGACTGAAACACTGAGGGCTGTCGGACACCTCCCAGCCCAGGCACAGCCACCCCGCACCGCCAAGGGCACGGAGAACAAGTAACCTGCCCTGAGCCCAGCAGCACAGGCCCTTGTCCAACACGCCGAGGGCTCGGAAGCTGTGTTGAGCCAGGGAAGGTGGCAGGTCTGAGCCGGGCACTGGTCTCAAGAAGACATAGCACTGGGTGTCAGGACGAAGAGCCAAGCTCTTCTGAAAGTCTCACCCTTGCGGGGACACGCTGGTCCCAGCAGTCACAGCCTGATCGGGCCTTGGGGTGACAGCCAGGCTCAGGTTCTGAGAGCCCTGGGGAGACCTCAGCCATTGGGAGCATGTCAGCTTTCCCTGAGCTCTGGGAAGAGGGTCCTGCCTTTTCCTTTGCTGAATTTTATCTACAGCTGACAGAAGTCAACAAACCTACCTCTTCTACAAAAGCAGAAGCAAGTTTAGTCAGAAATCTTAAACCATGTATGTAAAATACACCAGATCTGTTCTATACTTTCATTTTATACCAAGGGAACCTCCATTATAAATCACCTATCCAATACCACTATCTGGAGAGAAACCTTAACTGCTCAATCACCTTAGAAGAGCTGCTCTGCATCACATCCAAGACTCGAGGGTCTCTGGCACAGAGGAGAACACTTTGAACAACACTACTTTTGTGGCTTTGGTTCTGAGAGTTTCCCCAAGAGTTTCAAGGATGCTTAAAGACCAGTGGTTTCTGATGTACAGCAAAGAAAGTCTTTTTGGTAATGATTCCCTGAGGACTTGTTCCATCAGAGCTGGAAGGACCATGTTTAGCAGGACCATTTCTGCTGATAGTTACATACAAAGGCCTCCTATGAGACTCTGATGGAAAAACACTCAAGACACAGGTGTTTTACTGGGAAAGTTACAACAGAGAAGAAAAAGCCCTTGCTACAAAGATCTAAAGGTAAGCAGAGCAGGGAGATCAAGAGATGACCCAAGGATAAAAAGCAGATGCCTTGAAGGGAGGGCAAGGTGGCTCAGGTCTGGATAAGATGGAGATTCAAGGTAAGTAGTAAGCCCTGGAGGGTCTGCATACCCCATCAGGCATCTTGCTTGTCTTCCCACATTGCTACCTGCTAATGTAAACACTTCATCTACACAAAAGTGTACTTTTGCACACTGCCTTCTCTTGCATCCTCCTTCTGCTGTGACATCTGCAGAGTGTTTGTTATATTCAGGGGATTAACATGGCACAGTACTGTCTGGCTTAGAAATCAATGGCTCTGGATCCCATGATGAATCCCCCAAGTATTACAGAAACACCAACTGCAGAAAGGAAAGCAGATTTCACTCAGTTGGAATGAGAATGCAGACATTCCTTCTTCATGGTTCAGTTGACTGTCATTAATTAAAACCTTTTATTAGATAGGCTTTCTTCAAGCCTGTTATATTTGTTCCCAGTGGGCAGAATTTCCCCATTTGCTGCAGTTCAGTATTATACCCAAGAGACAGAGCAGCTGCTGTCCTGGCAGTGACCTAGCAGAGACATCAAGAAATAAGGGATCACGTTGGCCCAAGGTGAGGAGTGTCAAGGCTTCTTACTGGAGCTGAGTACTCTTCATTAGGTCAGGGATTTTTCCTTGGCAATTCCTCCATCCTCACTCTGTTGTGCCTAGTCCTGTGCCAGGCTGTGAGCTCCAAATAGAACATCCATCCAGAATCCATCACACCTGAGTGTCCCTTTACACACTGCTTCAGCACAGCTTTCTCCACACACCATTTGTTTGCAGAAAGTCCCATCAACCTGTAGGGATATTTAGCTAATCCCAGTTTGTGTTTTCTTGGATGGGAGCCATACTGTGAACTTTCCTACTAGTGCAAGCCTCCCCTTCACTCTTCTGCACTAGCCATCACCTGTCTGTAGCACCTTGTTATGAACAACATATGAAAGTCTATACTGACTTACTTGCATTTATATACCCGACTCAGACACTAAAAAAAAATATTAGTCTTTCCCCCTTTTATGTACATGCCCATGCTATCCTCGACCACCTTTCCTTTTCAGACAAAGGCTGGATACCAGTTCAAACAGAGTAATTCCAGTTAAGTCAGCATTAATTCAGACTGAATACTTGGTAACTTGGAATCACATCCCATCTGTTTCCAGGCACACATGACAGAGCTGTTAATCCCAGTGCTAAGAACGGGCAGTCACAGAGGGGAGCTGCTAGCAAGAAGCAAGGCCTCAGTCAGGAGAGGGTACCTTTCATCCCAGCAGCCTGGAGTCTGTTCAGTTTAATTCTGTATCACAGCAAGAGCTTTTACTGCAGCCAGCTCCTCTGGCACCCACTGAGTGCTGGCTGCATCAGCATGGGACAACAGGAACACCGAGATGAGCTTTAGCAAAGACCATACCCTGGGCCTCCAAGCAAACAGAAGATGTCTGCACTTTGGACAGTGAAAAAGCTAACCCAACTGCTCCCAGAGGCTCTGCAATTAGCAATACTTAAGAAAAGATGCTAATATTACACAAGCTTCACTCCAGAATTACCTGAAAGCAAGCTGGAGAAGATCCTACCCATGAGAGTCCAAGTTTTAGACAATCAGCACCACATACAGAGTTTACAGTCAGGGTTTTTTTTTATAAGTCATAGATAAGTGAAACTCCATTGAAGTCAAAGGACTCATTTTATCAGCAGTTTGCCCTAATTAAAATACTATGTGTTTAGATGATCACAATACAGGGCAGGGAGGCAAATATGCTGAGCCTCTCAGCTCTTTAAGAAAATATGTTCCTGGGAACAAACAGATTTAGTAAGCAGAATCTATGATGATCAAACCAAACCAGTCTTCCTGGGCAAACCAGCAGCCTGTACAAACCTGCAAAGCAGTCCAAGTTTCATCATCAAGGCTAGAAAAGGGTTTTACATTTTCCAGAAAGCCAGCTCCTCCCAGAGATGTCGATGGATGTCAGTCCTTGAGAAAAAGGACTATTGGTGTAGAGCTGCTGCAGTCTCAGGATTCTAGTTAGAAATATGGAGTATTCTGGATATACCAGGCTACAGACATTTTATAAGCATAGCTTCCAGCTCATAGACATTGTACCAACTCTTGCTTTGATGCTAGGTATCCAGACTGTTTGTCTCACATTGTGTCCTGGCTAATTGAGTCTCAGCAGAAGCATTCTTAGAGAATTAGATACTTTGCTGGCAACTTCTGCTACAAGAGAGACATTGGTTTCAATACATAGATGCCCTGGTACTTTTTTTGCCTTTCTTCCAGAAGCTGCATTCCATGCCACTGCCCTCCTCTGTGCTGCCTGACATGTCTGCTCCATGTCTCTATGATGCCTTCTGCGCTCTGGGGAAGCCTAACAAGCACCACTAGCTCTTAACTCTTCAGACTGCAGGCTGAAGATGTCAGCTACAGGAAACCATGCAGAGGGGCCACGCTGAAGGGGTAGGCAGGAAATCTGAGCCTCATTTGTGGGCTAGAACTGAGCTGGCCAAGGACGGAAGTCCCACAGCTGCACACAACTCCTAGTGGGGACTATGTCAATAGACAGGTAAAAACAGCTGGCAAGCATGTGGAGGACTAAAATACCTCTGCTCAAATATGGAAAGTCCTCCACAGTTGTGCAATTGCCTTCAGCATTACTTTTATTAATAAAATTCTTGAAGTCCCTTACCCTATCATTAGCTACTATTAAAGGCTGAGTAAAGTCTTACTCCAAATCCTGGGCCAGACTGCCATAAGAACAAGGATAAGCAAACCACAACTGTAGGAAGCACTGGAAAGGCAAAGCTGAGGTGCTGTTTCACACGCCTCACTTCAGTCTCCAGCAGCTGCTAACTCATGCTCAACAAATTAGGGTTGTACCTTCTTGCTCTTCAACATGCTAATAGCAAATGGCAGCAGTGTGGGACAATCCCACTTCCAGGCAGGACAGGCAGAGGTTGGGATTCTTCTGGTTAAGTGTGGAGGCTGACAATGGACCAGTCATCAATGCAGCACTCTGTGAATGTGAGGCTTTAAGGTTCATTACCTTAAAGCAGGTGTCTAAAACAAGTCAGAGTAACCTTACCCTAAAATCCCCTTACTTCTCTGCATTGACTGTACAGGAAGCCTTGAGTGACTAGTTCAGCTCCAGACCTCAGTGCTTGGGAAAGTGAACCCCACTACAAAGCCCTGGCAACAACAGAGCAACTTGGGAAATACAACTTGCCATGATGCATAAAACCACAAGGCTTTTTTTTTTCTTAGAAAAAACTATTTCAGAAATGAAGATGCAGCTTTTCCACCCCTAGCCCCTCAGCTGCAGTGAAACAGAAAGTGCCATCACAACTGTTCCCCCCAAAGTATCTGAACTCAGCTGTGGTTTCTGCACAGGGTGAATAGAAGCAGAACTAAAACAAACAAACAAAAAAAAAACCAAAAAAAACCCCACAACCCAAAAAAAAACCAACTCAGAGAAGACTAACTTCTGCCAGTCTTCTGAAGCCTGCTATCACAAAATGGTGACACATTGCACTGCCACAGATAAACCCACCGCCCTCCTCTCCACAACTGTGACACTACACAGGCACAGGCAAGGAGGGAAGCTGGTTTTGCAGAAAATGTTTAATTAACAAACCTTGCTCCTAGTCAAGTTTCCTGCCTCTGCTACAGCTGAAATCCCCCTTGATTACCCAGATATATGTTCCAGGATTCACTTGCTTTTAGACATATAAAGAGTAACATTAAAGAGGCAATAACGAGACTTCATTAGCTTGTGCAGTAGGGTAGTATTCAGGGGATCCTTGTGCTTGGGTAACCTACAGCTACATTCAGGATGGATTTACATGCCTAGTTCAAATATACAGATACTACCCAAACCCTCAACCCTCCGCAGCAAGCTACTACCCAGGTTTCAAACACCAAGTATGCACAAAGTCATCTAAGCCCTTGTGGATCACTTAAAATGCACTCAAAATTTACAGTCCAATGCTGAATAGACAAGGAGTCAGAGCATAAGAAAAAGTTTGGTTGTTAAACCACTATCATTCACTGATGAAGAACCATGGAAAAACTGCTTCTAGAAGGGATTTAAACATGCAGATATAGTTGTAGATCACTCAGGTACATTGGAGAACATGTAAAAATTACATGAATTAAGGCAGAGAAAATTTCAGACAACACTGATGACAAAGGTGACAATGTTAGCAAAGCAAAGGTGGTAAGAAACTGCATAAATCATACAAGACAGACTGATACAGAAACTGGTAGATGGCATGCAGGTTTAAAACCAGCTGGGGAGCCAGAAGGCATTCAAAGGGGAAAGGATGTGATTAAACAACTTGGCAACACAGAGAACTTAGGAGCTCTACAGTCAGTAAACTACCAAAATAAACAGAAGTCAGGCCCTCAAAAATGCACGAAGTTGAGGTTTTTTTTGCAAAGGAAGCCTAGCTTATTGTGTTCATATCTGGAACCACACACATCTGATGAAGATGATGGAAAAATTTAAAGTCTCCACCAGAATTCAGAGCACCTTTTGCAAGGAAGTACAAGACTGAACAAGAAAAGCTTTCTAGTGACCACAAGTGCAACAGCAAGGATTGCTCTTGATCTGCCAGCACCTACCATTTGCAAAAAATGGGTGTATCAGCACATAGGTGCTTTAGAGAAGTATCTGCAATAAACACATATGAGTATTTAATACATCTAATCAAAAGTAAACAAGGTGTAAATCAATATGCAGTCAAGCTGCCCCACTCAGCCTTATCAGGCAAATCTGACACACTTACTAGACATTAAATACTTGTAGGCAGTGAAGATAATGAAGCCAGTGCACATATGCTGTAATAGACAAAGCTGGAACTTAAACACACTGTTGATATCTGCAGCAGCAGTGAACAAGTAAAGAAACAGTCACAGAATTTGAAAACAGAGAGAGGAAGATAAACACTAAACACATAGCAAAAAGTAAAACAAGAAACAGAAGAGTACTTTGCATAGAACTGCCAGTAACTGTTGCCTGAATTATGAGGCAAGTCGGAGAAAAGGAAACCCTCCATTTCTGGGTGCCATATGTGCTTACTGCAAGACATTAACACCATTTTCAAAAGCATTTGTGGACAATGGCAGAAACTGTTCTATAATGTATTCAGAGACGTGACTGGGACACTTCCATACATACATGCACATGCTTTTGCCTTCCACATAAACACTCCATATAAGCTGTGAAGAACAAAGGCAGAAACCATTTTGTCCCAATCAGCAGAGAACAGTCAAGCCTGTGGTTTTGACAGCAGCTGTAGCTGACCCATGGCACCCCATGCTTCCCTGATCCCCACTCCACCACCCAGCTGATCCTACACTGAGCCATCTTAGTTCACAACAGCAAAGGAAAACTATGCCCCTCTTCCCACAAGAAGGCATAAGTTTTTTGCCAATTTAACACAAACCTTAGTGCCAGAGGCAGTGTAAGAGCAAAAACATGATTGCATGGGCGAGAAGGGAGGACTAGGACAGTGATAGCCAGCAGTTAAGCTTGTTTAACAGCAGCTACAGACATAAAACTGAAAGTAGTTCGGCATGGGACTCGGCTTTGACAACTTGCACAGAATTGCACAAGATCAACTCCAGAACTGCTAGAAAACAATGCCAGGCTCAAAATGGTACATTAGCATCTCTTTGCAACAATGCATACCAGCAGCATTCACCCAAGGCAGGTTCTACAAACTGGATTTTGAAATAACTGAAAAGCCACAAAGATCTCTACTCTCAGTGTAACTGACTGAAAAGTAGCTTTTGCAAGTGATAATGATGTAAGACTATGAAATGTATTTGACAGTTGTAGCCACAGAGCTCTAACGAAATAAAAAGTAACATGAAGATGCTTAAGGTCTTGGCAGCCTTCTTGAAGAACACTCCTTGGAATTCATTCCTAATGTGAAGCACTGCAACAAGCCACTCACAGCAGCATTCTGTGAAAAAGGAACTTTAGCATTGACAGCTAGTAAACCTCAGAGGTCACTGCCTTAGAGAAATTCACAGAAATGACAGATTAAAACCACAGGGTAAGAACAGATTCTCAGAAAGTTTGAGCCATTTTGGACAGAGGAATTTGTCCCAATTCAAGCCTCTAGAAGTTAAATGCATAGGTCTGGACTTGACACCTTAGGCCTTGAACAGGCACTTCAGAAGTTCACTTCATTCTAACTTAACCATTTAGAATGGACAGAAAAAGTCCCCTGTTCCTGTTATCTTCCTTCCCCTCATCCCCTTGATAGTGCAAAAGAATCCTATGGCACCTCACTCAGACTATAGGTAACTCACTTCCAGGTATGTTTGGAAAAGCAAGTCTTACCCACCAAACATAAGGCACACAGTTTGGGAGAGTTATGAACTGCCAAAGTACCTCCTTCACTCATGGCTGTTCAATGAATTGCCTGAGTAGCAAAGCTGACTGATGTTTAAGTAGCAGTATGCAGATAGAGACCAACAATAGTATCTCACCATTTCAATCCTAAAATATTTAGAGATTAAAGAACTGCAGGTCTTTAGGAAGAGCTGCAAACAGGCCCTCAGCACAGTGTAGTAGCAGTGAAACATCACCCATCACCTCCAAAAGGTAACAAAGCTGAAGTGAGAGAAATGCCTTACCAGTATTAATGCAACACATTTGGGACAGCCTTTCTGGGGCCCTGATTGTATCCATATGGACAGAAACTCAAGCCTGTACAGTTGTCTTGCAAATTTTTTTCAACTTTGCCATGACCATCTGATCTTCAGTCCCAATCTTATAAATTTAAATATTCCTGCCTATGATCAAGACAACCCACAAAGAAAGGCTTAAACCTTGTTCTTCCCTCAGCCTCAAAAACTGCTCAATTTTGCAGCTGATTTAACACAATTACTGTTGCACATATTGGGCCAAAATTGAGACCACTTGTGACACAGTAAGTGTTTGTACATAGGAAGCCTGGGGTAGACCTTAAAGCAGAACTCAGCTCATCTAACAGGTTGGAGTACTTCATTTTAAATTGACTAAGATGCACTACCTTTCTTTCTCAGAAAGAATAATTCACTTAAGACTTCCTAAGCCTTCCTGCATTTCTAATTATCTATATTAATTATTAAAAGAAAGTATTTCCTAAATGTTTCTGGCATGTTTTCTAGACCCTCACACTTAGTATTTACAGCTATTGTTTTCTAGTAAACATTTGAAAAGAATTTAACTTTTTGTGCTCAAGTACTCCAAGCTCTTGATGCAGGCCAGGGAAACCAAAATAATGCTACAGAGAAACTGTGAAACATGCTTTCAAAAGATGACTGGAAGGTTTACAAATCACTGAGGAAACCTGACAGCATCACAAGAACTAAGAGTATCTTTAAACAAGTTAACATGTTTAATGTCACTTGAAGCTGGCCATGGAAAGTAGGGTCTTCAGAAAGCTACTGGACAGGCACATGGCATCAGAAAGATGAAGAGACTGGGTTTTAACCAGCCCAATTCACTGAAAGCTCCACAGAAGGCACAACTCCTCATGTGACTCTTACCCTTTTCTTGTTTATTTTGTCTCCTGGTATTTCTCAGCCTCATCAGCCAGCACCTATAAGCCTTTAGACCATGTAATTTCTTCCACTTCATCATGCTCTCATTCTTTCTCTCCATTAATAGCCAGTTGAGACTACAAGTCTCTCACTCAACTTTTAGAAGAAATCTGTGGATCAAAGTCTTTGCATAGTCTGGAAGTTACGTAGTTAGTCCTCCCTCTAGTTCAGACCAAGATAGAGGGAAGGGATTAATCATTATCACCTTGCCAATATGCACAAAAAATCCCTCAGCACTTCCAGTGGAGTTCAGCAATATGATAGAAAATTGTTCTTCAGCTCTTTACCACTGAATTTAAGCCCAGTCCCTGTTTTCAGAGTTCAAATAAAAAACATCTTTTCTTTTGAAGTAATTCCTTATAAACATGATGTAAGAACTGGCAAGATCAGGAGTCACCTGGTCCAGCATCTTATTCCTGACAAGAGCCTCAGTTTTACTTCCTCTGTACTTTCCCAACCTTTGGTAATTTACAGTTCCTATACAAGATACAGTATCTCTACATTTAGTACCATGGCTGATATTTCTTCCCAAACTTTTAAGGCTTGTAAAAAACAAAGTGAATTCAAAGGTACAAATGCATTGACTGAAAAATCTACAAAATAATTTAAATCTTAGGTTGTTACAATGCTTCAGCAGGGAAAGTGAAAAAGCCATCCTGTTACATTAAAATAGCTCTGCATTATAAATAGTGACAACTGCAGTTTTGCTTCTGTGAAGCATCTCTTATATAAAGAAAAACATGACCTTGTGCAAAGGCAAACAAAGTTTTATTTGGCAGAAATACAGGCATTTAAAAACATCAGAAGAGAATGGCATGGGGTAGCACATTAGCAGCATTGTATTTCAGATGTCAAGATCTGCACTGTTACAATGTTCATGCAGACTTGACCGAAAAGCACACAGTCAAGCACAGAATGACATCTTCCTTGCTTGTCCTAGAGAATTTGCCAGAGTGGAAGCAGTATGTCAACAGAAGGCCTAACAAGACTGAAGGCTTGGGACAAGGCAATCAAAAACTATATGCCTGTTTACAGCAGCATATTGGCAAAGTAATGAATTGACACTGCTATTCCCTTAGCTTTTTTACTAGGTCCTAAAAATTTTCACAAGAAATCACTCTAAACTGCCCATGCGATGTCATTCTCCAACTCGTATTACACTGTGGAGAAAGGAAGATGGTAGAGCCAGAGAATCTTTACTACCAAGTCATATTATCTATTTTTTCAGACAATGCTTTGTATTTTCCTAAAACTGCCAAAAGCAATGTAGTTTGCAATCTTACCTCTACTTTTTCCACCAGAATAATGGAGTAACCCTATTACTTCTTTACTTTTATTTAAAATCTCACTTCGCAATTCTAACTTGAGAGCTATGTTCTCCTAAACAAGTTCATGCTTTTCAGCAACAGGCTGCTAGGGTGAATGTTATCTGTCTGACAGGGTTTGAAATATCTGAGGCACAAAAGCCCTTTCCGAATTTTGAGAAAAATTTGCTCTGTAGGAAGAAGGTGGCAGCATGTGGCATTGTATGGTTATGTTACCTATACCATCCATAAAGCTAAAAGATTTTTATCATACAATTACTGTGGCATGCTTACTATAGAAATTAGAAATGTACATAATTATATATATAATATAGACATTAACACATTAAAAGGTATTCACATTACTTATTCAGAGGGCAGAGTGGGTGGAAATCAGATTCTGCTGCACTGCATTCCCCTGGAACAGCACCAGAACCATCTTTGAACAGATCTTGCAGATAAGACCAGCAATTTACAACAAAGTTCATACCAATCCACCATGGGCTCCAGCTCATTTCCTCCTCCTCCTCCACTTAATGAGTCATAGAAGTTATTCTGTATCAGGTGATAGCTATTAATTGCCAATCTCAATACTGGAGAAAGCTGTGTCACCACACAGGTAAAGGTATATTTAGTTACCACTAAATAATGCCTGCACTTCTGCCAGTGCAAACAGGCACATGACTTTTCAAAGCAGAAGTATGGGGATTTCTTACCAAAGAAAACAGGCTTTTGAAGTTTAGAATTAAAGAAAGGCTTTCAGAGTGCAAAGAAGGCATTTTATTTTAAGTGACAGCTAATCTTAACCTCTGCAAGTTTCAGGTATTCACTCTTGTACTCAAATTTTAATTCAGTGTAGGATCTCCTCTACATTTCAGGAAACAGATGAGCTACCCATTTGTTAATTCAACCATACAGCTAGTAATTATAACATGTTTAAGGATTTCTGCAGCTAGCTGAAGCAAGAGCAGTTTTAGCAGGATTTTCCTGCTGTAATTATCTTGGCTTCATATCTGAGAAAAAACACTTATCTTATCTTAGCTCAGTATGCAGATGCCTACACCAAGAGCTAACTGCCCACTAGCTAATGCAACAGTGTTTCTTAATACTAATATAAAGAAAATTTGAGCATGATGTAGACCAATAATGTATAATGTATTTTCAGCATCAGTCCAAAGGCTAACAAGTGACATGCATCTCTTGTCAAACCTTTACCATTGGATGCTTGTCATGTTTCAGCTTACCAACTTCTCAAAGTAGCATTACATGTTATTTTTAAAAATTAAAAGCATAATGCATCTCAAATTTAATGCCTGCACTGAATGAGATTCCCTAGTCAGTCCAAGTTTTTCAAAGAGCTCAGCATTCAATACACAGTCTTTTACAAGGATGCTAAAGTGCTGTGCCCTGCACAGACTCATCATTGTACATACCCAGATAAAACATTTTGACACACTACAAATCCCCATCACATAAGCAGCAGTGTCCTAAATAAGGGTAATCCACATGTACAGTAAAAAAAGACAGTATCAGCAGAAAATGGAGCATGCCAGCTTCAAATAATGAAGTGAAGAATTCCATATAGAAGAGCCAGATCATTGCTAAAAGATCACACTGAAAGCCAGTTCAGAAATCCACACCTACACAATCCCCTGATACACATAACTTTTAAAGGAAATTATGGTGCTGGCACTTGTGGCCACACAGCATTCTTCATGATCTGCTAGTAGTACCAGATTTCACACCAAAAATCTAGACACCTGCAAGGCATGAAACAGTCCTTTGCATATTCCTCTCATGGGCACTGCTATTACATTAAAAATCTGAATGCATGACTGAAATGAAGTCAATCTGACTTGCAATGAATGCGACTGTCTCTTGGGTTATGCCTACTACATTTGCTTAATCATCCAGTAAGTAGGAAAATAAGTTAATCAACAGGACTTGAAATTCTCTACACTTATGTCTACCCTGGAACAAACACACAAGCAAGTGAGAAACTCACTGGAACTTCAGACATGCTCAGCTATGCTGAATGGCAGGAGGCACAACTTACATAGCATCTGTATATTCTGTACAAGACCACAGCTGACAGGACAGTCTGAGACATTCATCTAGGTTATAAAGCCTTACGATTGTTCTCCCCATCTATGCAGAATTGGTAACTTCCATCTCCAGTAAGTTAATTTCAGATCAGATTGACTCAACCCAATGGCTGCAAGAACACATAGTAATTCAGGACAACAGGTTTTCAACCTAAGCAAATTACTGGTCAGCCCTTGCAGACCAGGCTATTCTGTTAGACCTTCAGTCAACAGCAGCAGCCTGTTAATCTAAACTAAAAGTGATACCCCCATCTAGAAGAGCAAGTACACCTAAGTCACAGTTAAAACAGAGGTTAGGGAAAGGTTCCCACTTTATGAGTTGTCAAATACTGCAGCATTACCCAAGTACTGTAGGTTTCCATAGAAAAGGAAGTTAAGGCATTTTTCATACCACAGCTAAGGCCCCTGCTAAGCAGGTATGCACATCATCAACAAACACAGGCTTCAAGGCTTGGCCTGAATCATGCTCTGCTATTAAATCAGAATACAAATAAGGTTGAAATAGGACAGGGAGGAATTCTCCAGCTCAAATCTAGTCTTGGAGTCAGACTTTGGTATCCTATAATCACATTCAGTATTCAATTGTCATCTTAACATATTTGACTACTCCACCTTTGCTGCTTCTGTGGGAGAGAGTCACCCAGCTCCAAGGCAGAGTTAGAAATAGTCAGGTGCCCTGTGTCCCCAAGCCCCCCTCAGACCACATAGGTTTCAGACAGAGGCTGTCCACATCTGAAGATAACCCAATTAGACAAATCCTGTCCTGCTACATCAGCTTACACAGAAGGCAGAAGGATGGTAATTTTTGTATCTGAACTCATGGACTAATTACTTCTGCAAAACAATGAGTTCTAGGGAAAACTAGTGTTTAACCCTGGCCAGTTAACCCAGAGATTTTGCTCCAAACAGCTTCAGGCAAAAGGCTGACTCCACAGAAAGCTGGCAGACAGGGACTGCCATTCCTTTTGTGGGAGGACAAAGCAACACCAGGGCAACAACCACACAGGTTCTGACAGAAGTGGCAGGTTCCTCATGCTACAGCACACCCTTTCTGGCCATCTCTTCCTTTTCCAGGTTACTGCATCTCTAAGTTACTGGCCCATGCTAAGTCCAAGTATGGGAGAAAACTAACTCAAATAGCCTTTGATTTTAAAGGTGATGCATCTTTTCTTAAGGGTAATACAAGGTTAGTTTCTATTGCCTCTTGTGACACCAGCTTTAGAGCCTTGAAAAAATGTAGCTAACTAATCTTCCAGCAAAGCTCAGGACTTTCTAGTCTTGTATTCTGGGGGAAAACATGCACTATTAGTTCTTCAAATAGCAACACCTTAAGGACAAGAACTCATCTAACTGTAGCATGATTATTTTATTCAGCTATCTTTCTCAGAAAGAAATTCTATCTCCTGGAATACTGACTACTTGCATATAGTTAATGAACATACATAGTGTCTGGACACTACCACATGTCTTGATTAAAGAAGTTTATTCCAATTTTAACATGATTTACACCACTACTGAAGAGGCAGTAAAATGGCAAAGACTTGCACTTCGCTTTTGTGGTATTTAATATTCTTCACCTTCATCTTCTCCATCCATTGAGTCTGTGCCCACTTCTTCATAATCTTTCTCAAGTGCAGCCAAATCTTCCCGAGCCTCTGAGAACTCCCCCTCCTCCATCCCTTCTCCAACATACCAGTGAACAAAGGCACGTTTGGCATACATCAGATCAAACTTGTGGTCTAGACGAGCCCATGCCTCAGCAATGGCTGTAGTGTTGCTCAGCATGCACACTGCCCGCTGGACTTTGGCTAGGTCACCACCAGGAACCACTGTTGGTGGCTGGTAATTGATGCCAACCTACATAAAAAGCAGAAGAGACCATGAGCTTCTTTGTAGCATCTGACAGTGACTATAATCAAGGAAGTCAGACAGTAGTTGAATAAAATGTTTCACTCCCAAGAAAACAGCTCTGTATAAGAACTTAAGTCTCCATTTCTCAAAATACAGATCAGGTACCTACACGACATCTCAATAAGAAAGTATACTTCATAAGCCCATGACAGTGAAAGAAGTCTGAAAAAAGTCATGCTATAACTGAGACTTGCCTTAAAACCAGTAGGGCACCAGTCCACAAACTGGATTGTGCGCTTGGTTTTGATAGCAGCAATAGCAGCATTGACATCCTTGGGGACAACATCCCCACGATACAGCATACAACAGGCCATGTACTTGCCATGGCGAGGGTCACACTTCACCATCTGATTGGATGGCTCAAAGCAGGCATTGGTTATCTCAGACACAGAGAGTTGCTCATGATAGGCTTTCTCTGCCGAAATGATCGGGGAATATGTTACCAATGGGAAGTGGATACGAGGGTAAGGCACCAAGTTAGTTTGAAATTCAGTAAGATCCACATTTAAGGCACCATCGAATCTGAGGGAAGCAGTAATGGAAGAGACTATCTGACCAATGAGGCGATTGAGATTGGTGTAGGTTGGGCGTTCGATGTCCAGATTCCTACGGCAAATGTCATAGATGGCCTCATTGTCAACCATAAAGGCACAGTCGGAATGCTCCAGAGTGGTGTGGGTAGTCAGGATGGAGTTGTACGGCTCAACAACAGCTGTTGAGACCTGTGGTGCAGGGTAGATGGCAAATTCCAATTTTGATTTTTTCCCATAGTCAACTGACAGGCGCTCCATTAGCAGAGAAGTAAAACCTGAGCCAGTGCCTCCCCCAAAACTGTGGAAAATCAGGAAACCCTGCAAGCCAGTGCATTGATCAGACTGAAAGAGAAAATACATGGGTTAAATCAATTGTGTAGACATTAAGAATCCCAAAACAAGCTCAAGACACAACTCTGAATTCTGACACATACCAACTGTTCAAGCTTCAGTAAAGTAATACTGAATTTGATTCATCCACTGATAATCAAGGAGCTGCCCCATAAAAAAACACTATTCTTGGCTATTTTAAGGCCCCCACATATTGGAGGGTGACCTCTCCACTTCAAATTACTACCTCAAAACTTCCCCTACCTCTAATTCTCAGGCCAAGGACATTAACAATGACCAAGAAAAGCAATAACATTCAAAGAACTACAGACTGTTTATCCCTTGCACTGATTTGACATTCTCTACCTGCACAAAAATTGAGCAATCCCCTGTCCCAGAACTATGAGTATAATCCTGTAAGAGTTGCAAGCATGTAACTCAGTTGGGGGAAACAAGCTGTCAAAATGTATTACACTGCCATTCTGGTTTAATCTTCTCAGATGAAGAAACTAGACTGCCTTGTCCTCAGAAAGAAGTGCCACATGATGTTTAACTTGATTCCCAGGAATGACAGGGACTTCCAACAGCTTGTAAAAAGAAATTACAACCATGTTTTTCAGGTCAAAGTACAGCCTGCTATAAATTTATCTTAGCTTTAATTAAGAGACAGTGGCAACCAAGTGTGGAGAATACCTGTTTTGATCTGCAAAACATGTACTTTTCAGTAAGACTCATTCAGCATTCCATATTAAAGCACCAGAGGTATACCCTAGATTTTTTGTGCAATGAGGATACCTTACTTTTGTGACACAGATTCAGTGAAGTACATGCTTTGCAGCCCTATAAAGGGAACTCTAACCTTCTAAGCTGACATCTTCATAAATCTGCCACATGATCAAAGTACTGGGGAGCCTGAAACATCCCAACTTACTGAGATTTACTCCTTTTCTACTGTTATTACCATAAAATTCAGAAATTATAACAGGAAATGCAAACAAAGTCTAAACCACAGAAGCAAACACTCCTATTTAAACTTCCTCGCAAGAGCCCCAGCCAGAGACCAATCCTTTTCCAGCAGGAGCTATATAAATCAGTTCTCAGTCCTGGCTTTCTGAAACTGAACATGAAACTAAGTTTTGGGCACCTAATCAGCATTTTAGTCCACTTGAAAGTCATATCTGACAGGAATAATCCAACCATTCTCAGCTGGATAAGAATAAAAACAGATGCAAACTAAGTCCACAGATTCTCCTACCATGGAATAAATTAAAACACAATCCATAGGGCTATGTATTTTTGATAACCTAATTTCCAAGTCCTGTAAAACAGGATAAAGAAGGATGTTTAAGAGCATTCAGTGAAGAAAAGTCTTACCAGTTTCCTGATACGCTCTAGAACTAGATCAATTATCTCTTTCCCAACTGTGTAGTGACCTCGAGCATAGTTATTTGCAGCATCTTCTTTACCAGATATCAGTTGTTCAGGATGAAAGAGTTGCTTGTATGTCCCATTCCTAACTTCATCTGGGGAGACAAGATGAGTATTATTTATAAGTTAGTTTTCTATGTAGAACAGGTTTTTCAAGCTTCTGAAGGTGTCCAGAGTAAGGGACCTAAACCCTTAAAGATAAAAAGCAGCTGGATTTCAACCTATCAGTAGGTGACAATACTTAGTACAGTCTAAATGTTGACTACTCAAGAAAAAGGAAGTTTAAGAAACTGTCCCATTTAACATATAAGTTTAAATTTTTGACCTGCCAGAGAAGTTTAAAACTGGACTGTAGCAGCAGAATCTTTCTTCCACAGTTTAAGACAACTTAAGGCCCACTTTGCAGATCAGCATCTGAAATTACTGCTTTTCCCCCTTATTTTCCAAGCCCTCCAGGATGTTGCCTTTTTGCTTCTGCAGCTATGGGCAGTCAGAGCCTACAGTGCTTGCTTATCCCTTTCTTTCCCTTAATTGTACTTTCTGCCAAGGGTAGAGAAGAATCTTCAAAAGGAACAGGAGATGCTCCTGTAGAGATATTCAGTTATTCAAATACTGAGCTGTAAGCTCCACAGCACAAATGGCTGTGTTATAAAGAAACCATGCAAATGAACAACACACAGCATCCCCCACCAGTTACAGATTTGGAGGATGATTTAGTTATGATCTCCACTAGTTATCAGAAATATGCACTTACATCTGGCAGGCTAAAGTTCTGTCTTATCACAAAGGTACAAAAGACACTCAGCATAGCTTTATCTCTGGTTTAGCTCAAGTCATTCTTGAGTTGTATGCTAATGCAGTATTGCATCCTTTAATTAAAATCAGGTGGAAAGCAAAGAGCTTTATTAACTACAAATGAAGTTGCCTGTTTGCATATATTCTTTTTAATCTGAAATGAGACAGAATTCAAGACTTAAAAATAGTTAACTATTTGAACCAATTTAGACTGACTGCAGCTATCACTGCAGTTTGCAATCCAATAGTCTATAAAGTATTTCCAAGCTGCACCAAAATAAAAACAATTTGGAGAAGCATACCATTCAAAATACATGTATTTCTAAGACTTTCTGCATTACCACTCCAAGTTATAAAGGACAAATATGGGTAAAAGGGAAAAATATAGAACCTAAAGAAAAAGGTAGCTGGTAGGGGCAACTTAAGTCAAGATGGTCCTGGGGAAAAGAGTTAAGAGGATCAGTCATTGGACTATGAAAGTGTGCTGGAATAAAGAATACAGAGTTTAGAGGACAGCTAAACTAAGCCTTCCCCAGACATGCTACCCTTCATATTAAATCTATCTGGGGTAGATTTTTCAAAACACTTGTGTTGAATTCCCAGACATGTTACTGCTCTATTTCTTGGTGGAAAGTTTGATATTTGGTATTTTACCACCTCCACAGAGCTGGTGTACATGTACAGCAGTCCTGCTGCTTTTACCAAGAGCAGCACTGATCTGGAAGCTCCAGAAATCCCTGGTGTACATGCATGGCAGCTACAGAGCTGCTGTATACACAATAGATATTTTTTTTCCACAAACAGTGCAGAGGGACATGCTGCATGAATGGGAAGAATCATGCTAGTCCTGCCCAGGAAACTGGATCAATAATTTTCAAATAAGCAGGGCAGGAATAAAGAAAGACTAGCCCCCAGAAAGGCACATGATGTAACCTTTAACAAAAAGCACTAACTTTTTTAGTATCACCAAGTATTTCATAAGACAGCCTTTTGCCCACTATCTCCCCATACTACACTTGCATCATTAACAAGTGCTGGAACACTACCTTTTAGTATTTGTCCCAAGACTCATCAGCTACTCACCCCCAGATGCAAGAGCTTTCCCACCTGCTCTCCCTCACCTCATTTCTCAGCCTTTTCTGGTTGCTTAGAGCCACCACCTGGCCAGCAGCAGAGGAAGCAAGAGCAACAGCCATGGGGCTCAAGAAAACAAAGCCGACCTGCAACAGCTCCTGGGAACACTAGCATATGGCCAAGGGTGCTTTGGCTCATTTCAAAGTTACCAGTCCAGCACTTCCACCCTTGACTAGCCAACAGCCTTCTGCTCTCCTGCAGAAGTTCATTCTACTATTGAGCCACAGAAAGTGGTTTGGGGTGTTACAATGAAAATAAGTTACAAACGACCCCCTGG
Organism: Buteo buteo; assembly: GCF_964188355.1. Classification (NCBI taxonomy): domain Eukaryota; kingdom Metazoa; phylum Chordata; class Aves; order Accipitriformes; family Accipitridae; genus Buteo; species Buteo buteo. Next base: position 7,335,728 of record NC_134193.1, read on the forward strand.
TTTGGGTATATAGGAGTAGCCTAAGCCTATTCACTCACCTCTCCTTCCCAACTCTATGTATTGCAGAAAGATAAACACAGCAACTGCACAAGCACAGGCAACACAGACTTCCTCCTATGAAAGCCCCAAATCACTACTTGAGGCAAGACAGCCACAAAACTGGCTCCAGAATTACTTCAGCCACACACATTGCTGAGAGCAAAAACAAGACTCATGACACAAGGAACAAGGGTCTTGTGAAACTGGGGAGGTCACATTGTGCTGGCAGTGTAGCTAGTGCCACAGAATGTGGGATCAGTCAGTGGCTGATGCATGGGATCACACCTGAACAGTAAGAGCCAGTGTTGCCAGAGTTTGGGATACAGCTGATTTTCAGGATAAGAGGGGATTGTTATTCAAAGATAAGGCAGCAGGAAGTTAAAGTGCATGTTTGGAAGTCCCTGAATTTAGGCTAGCAATTGAGACTCATTTCTGCAAGCGCTATTCAAGCTACAGCGAGTAGAAGATTGTTCTGGGACAGCACAGGAATCATTCCAATGTACAAAAAGAAATCTGCTTAATGATACATATCACTTCTTTTAAAAAGGTTCCTATGGACTGCTGTACACATTACGCCATACTGTTTCAAGAGGTTATAACTAGTTCCTTGCATAGCAAAAGCATGCAACATTCAGAAGACCCATTTAATTCCACAGACTGGCAGAAGATAATATTTAAATTCTTTAGAGCTCCAGAGTGCACATTTGCCAGCCTCAATGAACATAAAGCCAAATATTTTCCATCAGGAGCCACCAGGAAGATGGAGGCAAACTTTACATAGTAAAAATTTAAAACCCCAAAGCATTTTGCAGGACTAGAAGAATGGATCCCTTAGTCAATAAAAGGTGTAAGTTAAACGAAATCCTACAGCATGTTCTACTGCCTCTTGCACAGGACACTGTATTTACCTATTACTGCTGGTTCAAGGTCCACAAACACAGCACGAGGGACATGTTTTCCTGCACCGGTCTCACTGAAGAACGTGTTAAAGGAATCATCACCTCCACCAACGGTTTTATCACTTGGCATGGTACCATTGGGCTGGATGCCATGCTCCAGGCAGTAGAGCTCCCAGCATGCATTGCCAATCTGCACACCAGCTTGACCAACATGGACTGAGATGCACTCACGCTGTGTGGAGAAAAAAAATTGGATCACTCAGCAGAAACAGCAGTTTCCTTGTTTAGAAAACATTGAGCACACAGCTTGAACTCCCATACTGCAAAGCTATTAAAACATTGGCCTTATTGTCTTGGTGTTAGGGGCATTTGGCACAAAATACAACAGAACACAAAAGCCTCTTTCAGTCATCATCCACCTCCACCTAGAAAGACCCTTTTAGACATTGTCATTTTTACAAACTCCTTCCTTCTTGTTGTTCCTATCCTCAGACAGGAAGAGTCTGATCAACTCTTCAAATCTTTCAGCCAACTCCTCTCCATAACAAACACTGAATATTTAGAAAAACTGATGACTACACCTGTCACTGGCCTAAGTGTCCAGAAAAGCATCACCCCAGAACTCTAGCCCCAGGAGCCACATAAGCACAGCCACCAGAGGGAGCAAAACCTTCTGCAAGATCCAGGGCCATTTTGCTTAATATACATAAAATCAGAAAAAAATATTCTCCTGATCACTTTAGGGAACTTTGCCATTCTGTAAGAAAGTCTTTGCTTAACAAAACCCTTAGTATCACTTCATAAATATGGAACATTAGGCCTTGCCTTACATCGCACTGCTGTACACAAAGTACTAAACTCTTTAACACTAGACAAAACTACCTCATTTAAGCTATGTAAAAATAGTTCATGTCAGCAAAAGGATCTATTCATACCAATTTATGGATTCCCAAGTTGCCTTTGATGTCCAGAGCATAAGGCCAGCTGCCTTCATATTTCAGCATAGGGTTTTGAATATTAAAAGCCAAACCACAATGGAACTATCTCCAAACTCCTGGTCCATCTGTGGCATTTTATATTTAACTTCTAGTTTTGAGTGAGAGTTAAACACATTCTAGAAGAGCCTGCACATAGGACAGTTTTGAATAAGTCACATTTAACTACATTCAGACCCTATGATTGGATGATACAACTAATTTGACCCCTGAAATTCCAGCGTAAGCAGGACCTGGAACTGCCCAGTCCACATCAATAGTCAGTACAGTAAAGCAGGAGCACAGTCCTTTCAATTTCCTTGGGAACCTCAAGAAATTAAAATCTATATTTGCAAAAAAACCCCAACCCTATCATCTGTTCTCAACCACAGCACTGAACCACTGTTTTCCAGCTCCCCATCCATCTCAGCTGTGTATTCAGATATACAGTTTCCAGAAGAGCAATCCACATCCTCTGCAACCAGCCTTACACAAAGCTGCTGCCACACTACCCGTCTCCAAGGCCATGACTGCATTGCTTTCCAGGCCAAAGCACTGGGCTTGGCAAAGTACTGCAGTGGTAGAGGACAGCCAACCTACACACTGTAAAAAGGGTGACAGGAAAAGCAGCTTCAGCATGCAGCCCAACAAGGCTGCACTGTCACAGAGAAGCCAGGCCACAGCAATGAATTAAACCACATCATCCTCTCAGGAAAGCAGGGCAGCCTGCAACTCTTTCCTACAGTGAGAGGAGAAAGAATAGAGATATACCACCACTTCAGTCTGGATCCTCACCTGTATTGAGGTCCTACCATTGACTCAAGCTTTGTTAGTGAAGATCCTAGGCAGCTGGGGAAGGGCATTGAAAGGAAGCACATACAGACTAGCATGCCCAAGCAAGGTGGATGCATGGAAGACAGACTATGAGTTTTCCAGCATCAAACGAATGAGCACCACTACTTCAAACTACACAACACAACAACAATCATTCATGTTGCAAAGAGGAAATTTAAGTCTCTGAAAGCAGAACTTGGGCAACACAGCATATGTTAAAAGCATGGCATATTTATTTCAACAAAGTTCAGCACTTGGCACAGAGTAACTCCCTGCATCAGTACAAAGAAGCAAGTAACTGAGAAACAGCCCTGCTGAAAAGATCCTGGGGGTTACCACAGAAACCATCCTGAATGTTCAACATGGTATTCTCATCCTCAGTAAGGCAAACAATGTGCCAGGCTACAAAAGGAGACACATGGCCAGCACACCAAGAAGCCTTCTCTCTGCTCTGCAGGAGGGTTCAGGTCAGATGTTAGGAAGATGGTGGGAGATTCAGGTTGGGTGTTAGGAAAAGCTTCCCCAGCACTGGTGCAGCCCTGGAACAGGTCACCAGAGAGGTGGGAAGGGATCTCCATCCTTGGAAGTTTGCAAAACTTGGCAAGACAAAGTCAGTCACAAAAACCTGGCGTGGTGCTGCTGCTACCCCTGCTTTGAGAGGTCTCCTTCAATTGCTTTCCTGCAACTCTACCAAGTACTTCTAAGTAGTGTGTGGCTGTTTAATGAAACACAAATCTTTGTTAGACACTAAGAGACTCTGTCTATTTTGCTCTGCATAGCCTTTTCAAGCAGCAGAAGTCTTACAGTACCAAGAATACTAAAGAACAGAACAAAATCAGCCTTGAAAGTATAATCTCCAAATTGTAAAGACAGGCAAGAGACAACTGTCCCACTCATTACAGTTCTGGGCCTTTACACATCACTGGTGGAAGTTTCATAGTTAAGGTTTAAATATACACTACAGACAATACTGTTAAGTGCTGTATTCAAACTACAAGTCAGGACACAGAATCCTTAAGTACCTAACACTAAATGCTCTCCCCCACTTACACTATTTTTGAGCATAGAACCAGTTTCAGTGAAAAAAAACAGAGAATTTTCCCAGCCCAGCCTGAACCTCTCCAGCCTCTATTACCTCTGTCTCCTTTTGCTATATGATGTGCTCCAGCTTAAGAGCACTGGCTTGTCTTCTGTAACTGCCCTTTCAGTAGCTGTAGTCTGCTACTAGGTAGCCCCTTGCTGTATTCTCTGCCAGGCTGAAGAAGCCCAGCTCACTCCAACTGTACTGGTGTAACATGCTTCAGGCCCCTTGTATTCTCCAGCACAGTGTTTTGGGTACACCTTCACCTGTGTGAAGTTGATGGAAAGCCAAGTTTCATGGTAATGGCTGTACCAGCTCAGACAAAGTTCAACAACATACCATAATGAGGAACGTGGTTTCCTTAGGATGAAACTCAAGGGACACTGCATCCTTTGCTGAAGTGGGGGACTGCACTCACACTCTTGATTTGGCTTAATTTAAATAATGTGACCATGGAAGGATAAGAACAAGATAAGGACATCAATACATACCTACAATATTCTCCTAACCACTTTCAGTTCACCAAATATTTCCTATGCATTCACAACCCTACAGAAACAGCCTACTACATTTTTTTAAAATCCATGTAACCTTCTGACATCCACAATCTCTTTTCTAAAAGAGACCTACAGGGCAAACACCCACATGGAGAAGGACCTCATGCTTGTCCCAGAGACTCCAACTGACAGCTCCCACTTGTTGCACTGCACAGCTCAACAGCTGATCTGTCCTCTTCAAGATGTCCCAGCCCTTTATCACACCCTTCAGGTATCCCTTCAAGGCTGACTCCTAACTTACAAGGTCATGCCACCTCAGCTTTATTACCCACCAGTCTCACAAAGTCCTTCAGGAAATCTCCACCATCAGCCCCATTCCCTGACCTCTCCAAACCACCTCACACCACAGCCAGCACCTGACCCCGGTGGGGGCAAGGACCGGCTGCACCCCCGGCACACCCTGCGCGATGGCCCCTCCGCCGCTCCAGGTCCCACACCCCGCAAGAAGGTTTCCTCCCCCCCCCTTTTATATTCAACAGGTACCTGCGAGAGCAGCCCAGCAGCTCAACCCCATTCACCGCGGTGTGCGGGCTGGGCGCCCCACCACGTCCCACTCCGGGGGCTCAGGGAGACGTGGGCCCCGGGGGCTGACGGCGCCCAGGGCGGAGAGGCCGCCCGAGGCCGGGCACGCCTGCTAAAGGGCCCGAGCCGGAGCCACCTCCGAGGGAGTCGCCACCTCGGAGCCGGCCGGAGGCTGAGGGTCTCGCCGCGGGCCGCCATGTTCTCGGAGGAGCCGCCACCATTTTGGGACGAGGCAGCGCGGCGGGACACGGGCACCGCGAAGGCCCGCCGGGGCGGCGCGGCTCGGGGCCCGCCGGCGACGCGACCCGTCGCTCCTGCCCCGCCGCCGGCTCAGCGGGCCGGGGCGGCCCCGCGCCTCCCGCCGAGCACGGGCGGGGCCGCCCCGCCCCCCCCCCCGCACCGCCTCAGCGTGCCGAGCGGCGCCGAGAGCCCCCCCCGTTCCCGCGGCCACCCCGCTCACCATGGCTTGGGCCGGCGGCGGGCAGCGCTGGGAGCAGCAGACGCGCAACGGGTCTGGACAGCACCTCAAAAGCGGCCGTCCTTCCCGGCCCCCCTTTATATAGGGAGGGGGGGCGGTGCGGTTGGCTCCCCGCGCCTTGTTCATTGGCTATACCGCTCTCGGAGGCGTAACCTCCTCGCGGCGCTATTGGGTGTCTCCGCGTCGAGATCGTCCGCTCTCCCAATCGGAACCGGACAGCGGCCGCGTGGGATGCGCCCTGCTGTGCGCCATTGGATCGCAGATATGAATTTAACCTTCCCGCGCTAGCTATTCGTTGATTCGTAACCAGGGGCGGGGAGGGGGTGGGGCTCAGTCTTCCCGCCAACGGAGGCCGGCGCCTCCCTCCTCAGACTCGGCCGCTCGTCGGCTCCGCTGCGGGTGTCGCTGGTCCCTCGGGCGGGCGGCGCGGGCCTGGCCCGGGACGGGGGATCGCCGTCCCCGGGGCCAGCGGCTGGCGCGGAGCAGAGGGGAGAGCAACTAGAGCAGCTTTGCCCACCCGAACGGCGCGGGCCTGCTGTTGGCTGCGGGCAGGCCCGGTGGTCAGCGCTCGCACTGGCAGGGACAGGCCTGAGGCGGGTGCAGGGTTGAGAGCTCGGCCCAGGGGAGCTCGAAGCCGGGTGGTAGATGCCCCAAGAACCAGGCTGCGCCGAGGGGCTCCCGGGCCCGGCTGTGTGCACTGAGTCCATTTAAAGCAGCCAGTGAAATGGCCAGGCCATGTGAGGCCAAGGGGCTGACACTTGGATCACAGGGTGGACGTCGCAAAGACCCCAGGCGTGCAAGCAGGCTCTGTGGGAGTGCTCGGCTCTTGAGGGTGGAAGGTGAGATGTGGGCAAATCTCTATATCTTCTCTTGGAGGAGGGAGGAGAGAGCCCCATTGCGCAGTCACCAGGCCAAGCAGTGCTTGCACCAACTGTTACTGGAATAGTCACACAATGGAAAGGACTTAAAGCCAAAGGACCAGATCTGGAAAGCCATGTAGATCCTACTGAAATCAGTACCTTTGGTGTTTAACTGCCCCCAGTTTAAGTCAGGTGTTTGGATGGGAAGTGTAAAACCCCTGTGGTGTGTCCTAAGGGTTATATTAACAAATATTAATGAGATTGCCAAACCTACTTCCTGGGTGGAAAGTGGCTGCTGTAGTGTATGCATCTGCAGTCTGATATTGGAGCACCATCCTTCCAAGGGCAGCACAGGCATCAGTTTCAGGAAATTGCTTCTTCCCCCTGCTGAGCTAAGCTTTTTCAGCAGGATAGGTATGTGAAACAATTTTAAACAATAACAAAGTAGAACATGTTTTCCTCTTCCTGTGTGGACCTCCAGTCCTGTCAGCAGCCTAAACAAAAGTGATACTTTTGAAGGGAGTATGATGGAGTCCTGCCAGGCTGGGTCTACAGTCAGCTGGAACAAGTGATGGGAAGTGATGAACCCCCTCACTCCTACTAATCTCAAGGGCACAGTAACTGAAGCCTGCTAAGGATGCTTTTATTGCTATTAACAATTTCATTGTGATCATTTAAGCACGGGGTGTGGAAATGAAACCTGCATGGGTGCACACTCAGAATTACTGAAAGAAAAGAAAGGCAAAAGTCCTCCAGAAAGCAAGGATGAGAGGACTGAGAAAGAAGGACAGAGACAGAGGAAGGGGAAAAAAACCACAAATAATATTGATATACTTGTTTTTCCAAAGAGTGATGCCAAACGTAATGAGTGGCTGAAAAACATGTAAGAGATAAAAGAGCACTAAGCTGTGTTTAGAGAATTTGGCTGTCTCCACACCAGCGGAAGGTTGACTAGGTCTTGAGGGATGGTTGGGAGTGATCACACATACAAGTACCTGTATCAAGAAGCAAGCTTCAGCAGGATCTAGCTCCTCCCGCTCCTGTTCAATAAGCATACTGTGAGTATGAAAGAGAAACCTTGTTTTGAACCATGAGCTGGGTGGCTAGGCCAGTTGACATCAGGGTGGTATATGCAACTTTGCAATTAGTTTTTTAAAAATAAGTGTTCTCTGCTTTTATGTAATCTAATCCTCAACAAGCACAAACTATTTGCTTAGTGCTATCAAGTTTGTATATATTTGAAGAATCCAATCAACATTAAATTTCTAGTAACCACGGCCCCTGTTCCAGCTAACCTCTTGTAATATGCTCCAGTCAGCTCTGAGACCTGAACGAACTTGTTTTTCTGTTTTTTTCATCTCCTTTGTTTTATACTAATTGCTTAGCCTAACTTCACTGGGGTATGACCTTGGCTACAAAGTGCCTTTAGCTCAGATGGTCTCCTTAGTAAAGCTGTTTAGTAAAGAAGACCAGGAATAGTCCTAGCTGCCTGAGACAGGCAGAATTGCAATCTGCAGTTGCAGGTGTTCATACTCAGATGGGAAGGATACACCTGAAGTGATCATGAGCCATCATAGCAATTGCTAATGGAAGATAAAAGAGGAAAACAGCTACAATATTTTAGTTTTTCTTCTTTTTAGAGAAAAAAAAAAGGCAGTTAAATGTTCTCTTTTTTTCTCCTCTTACAATCTATTGTGTTTTTCTCAGTTCGAAACAAAAATATCAGTACCCATGCCTGATAGGACCTTTGCAAGCCCAGCTTTGGGAATCCTTTTGCTGCAGGATAAAAGAGAAAATAGGCCAAATTGGATTTCATTCTTCCACATGTTGCAATCTTTTTTTTCCCCTTCTCCTTAAAGCCCCCCATTTTGGGCATCAGGTGAATCTGTGAGAATTCTTGTGTTCATTCAAAAAGATGATTTGGTTCTGCTCTTCCAAATTACTAAGGAAATCTTCAACTTATGAGAAAAGTTTGACCTAAGCTCTAAAACCTATGGAAAATAACTGCCCACAACGATATACGGCTTAAATCTCATGGTTTTTAAACCAGTCTTAGGAGTTTGAAAGATTTGTTTTATGCTTTTAAAATGCTCTGACCTGAAATAACACTCACAATGCTCTAACTGTCCTCTCAACTCTGCCAATGCAGTTTAGCAGTGGGTCAGCCCCTGAACTGTTAATGGTATGGTATTTTATTCCCTTTTTAGAAATGTTACAGGACCATGAAACTAGAAGGGTCAGACACCTTGCAAAAGCAGAAAATTAAGATGGTATCATTTTGTGAGTGTAGTGAGTATTCTTTTCATCTTAGCTGACAAATCAGAGATTCAGGCCAGGCTGCGGTGTTATAGCATGCCCTGGTCCAGCTTGAACTGAGGTTTTCACATACTTAACTACTGCACTAATTACCTGGTCTGATTTGTCTTAGCAGCTATTGGGAAATGGATTTTTGGTATGTACCTCAGCTCTGAAAAGCGCTGTTATTCCCGCTAATCTGGATTTACCAGGAGTGTTCCAGCTCCATGAAGTATTTGTCAGACTTTGGTGAGAAAATCAGGTTTTGATGCTACTTTGTCAAATTTCATACAGCCACTTGGGCAGCTGAAATCTGTTCTGTCATGCTGCATCAGCTGCAGTAAAGCTTCATTCACAGATATTCAGCGTGCTTCTCATGTGGCATAAAAAGGGGGCATCAAGACAGTGGGACCATGCAGTTGGCACTTGAAGCTGAGTGTGCCTTTCCACAGTTGACACACTGATGAGAAGTAACCCAGTCTTACAGAAGATTGTGTTGCTGCATACCCAGAAAAACATTTCTTTGGGGACTGAAATGCATTTGATTTAGTCTGACTAAACAATAATGTCAAGTCCAAGAAGCTATCATGTATCCAGGATGTCTTGAACACATTCTTTTTTCCTGCTGGAGATTATTTCTGCATGCAGTATGAGAATTTTTTACATTTGTCCAGGATTTCTCTGTGTCTGGTATTGCTATCAAGGCCCACCAAGCACAGACTTTGGCTGCGTACCATGTATTCAGTGAATATGATACTTTCAGAAAACGCTGGGCTTGCTGTTTATTTGTGATAAAGTCTCTGTAGCTGCACAGTGGGTCTGGGGATTCTCAAGGATTTTGGATGAAACTTCTCTGAATGTACAAATATGCAGCTCTTGCTTTGTTCTTTCTCAGAAGCATTGGACAAATAATGTGTGCACCTTCACTTCTATCAGTGAATTCCTAAAAAATGTGATAGCCTTAACCCTGTATCTGTCTGCTAACTACCTGTCTGTGCCAGGTTTGAAGTGACCTGGGATTTCCATGCACCATTTTCCAGCACTTAGATTGACAACAGCAACATGCTGCATAGATTTCAGTGAGGTACTGACTCCTCCTCATTCCCAGGTCACAGAAAACTCATCTGGGTGTGAGGATTGATGAGTGCATGTGTACAGCTAGAGTAAAACGTTCAGATTTCATCACTAAAGGAACAATGCTTTACCAAGACTTCATTTTTTTCAGTAGTCAGGTTCACCTCCTCCTCTCTGAGTGCAAATCCATTCCATTCCAAATACCCATCCTCAATCCTGTGTACTTCACCCTAGCTTTACATCTGGCTCCTCCCAGAAGTGTCCAGCCTCTCTGACTGTTTCATGGGAGAGACACTCCCCCTCCCAAATGGGTTCTTTATGAAGCCCAGAAAACCAAGCCCTGGTGCCTGTTTGGAAAATTCGTACATAGCAACAGGGCAGACAAGGGTGAGACTAGGCAGGGACTCTGCATGTCCCCGGGCAGTGCAGTTTTTCCTGCTCTAGTTTAAGTCACACCCCATGGCCACCAGCCTTACACCATGCGATGTTTCAGCCCATTTCAGGTCAGGGTTGGGAGAGTACCTTATCAGTGTGAGGGCCCCTTATCAGCATGAGGGCCTTGCTCCTCAGGGACAGGGTTTGTTCTGTGGCTCTGAATGGCTCTTCCAATCTCTAATATAATTGATTTTACTAACTACTTTAAATTCTAGATGCAAGGTCTGGAGCTGACCCTGGGCGTTAGCTGGGAGCTGGTGAAGGGACGTGGCATGCTCGCAGTAGCTTACAGCAGGAAGTAGCATGTTGTGGCAGCCAGTTCCTTAACATGGATTTCACCTTCTGATACAGTGAATTGCATAACCCAGGAGAGCGGGGACGGATCCGGTCACTCCTCTCACCTCTCTCCCAACTGCAGCAGGACATGGCTGTGGACAGCTGCAGTCTTTATAGCCACCTGCTCATGACTACCTGTGGTGTTTGCCACCTAAAATCCTCCTTCTTTCTTAGCTCCCAGACACTAGTGGTACCCACTTTGCTCCCATTCTTTCCTTATTGCTTTTCCCAAAATGAGCACCCAGGTTTACTCTTGGTCCGGTCAGATTAAACACACCAGGAAAACACATGGTTGGGGTCAGAGACAGGGCTGAGTTTCAGAGTTATACACAACCACGTCCCCTTCCCTTCCCAGTGTAGGGCCTGCTGGGAGGTTATTGATTTGTAAGCAGGCTGCAGGGCTCTCTGCTGAGGCAAGATGGAGTGGTGCCTTCCAAAGCAGGGATTGATTGCCTCAATGTGTGCACAACAAGGGGGTTGTTGCAAGCGTGGGCCCATGTCTGTGCTGATCCCGGGTATATCTGTCACAGGCTGACACAGGAGCAATTAGCCCTGGGCTGAATGTTTGCACTGTTGTGCTGATGTGGGTTCCCTCTTTGCATTGTTAATGCCTCCTGGCTGATTTGGTGGTGTGGCAGAGAATGAGAGGTTGGTTTTAGGTATATATGTTTTAAACCTGGGGTGATGATACACATGAGGAAATTGCTAAGGACATAAATGTAGGAGGAGTCACACTGGATCAGATGTATGCCTGCTGAGCTCAGTATTATTTCTCTCATGGAGGTCCATAGCAATGGCCTTGGAAAGTATGTTGAAGAGGGCCAGTGTAACAGCATCACTACCCCAGGATATTCTCCCCACCTTCAGAGATTCCTGTCTCAGAATTCCTGAACCACTAGCCTGTATTTTCTCATCCCAAACTGCCATCTGGCTACAGGCTTTTGCTTGTCTCTTTTATCCTGCCTCATTCCTCACAGGTAGCTGAATACCTTGCCAGGGTCCATGAAGGTAACACAGAGTCTGCCTCTGGATTTGGGGTCCTATATTGTTACAGGAACAGCTATTTTTTAGTGTTGACAAGGAATTCCTTCCAAATTGTCTTGACAGGGATCTTCATGTATTTTGGTTTTGTTTTAATCTTCCTTTGCAACACTGGGTGCAGTTCACCTGGGATCATCTGATCTGCTCTAATCCTTCTCTAGAAGACAGGCCTGACACCCCACCTAGGGTAGCTTGCCATGGACTTTTATCGGGCCTCCCATTGCACAGTCCCGACCTTTGGTTGTTGCTAAATACACTCTCAGCTCTGCAGAGAGGGACAAGGTTCCTGACATCAAATAAAGCAGCTCCTTTGTTTCTTAGCCTTTTGGGGAGGTGGAAGGGGAAGAGAAACAGGGATTTTGTTCTTTTTTTTTTCTCTGTAGACTAGAAAGGGAATGGCAGGTATGGAAGACTATTGTATAAAGCCTAGCTAGCAAGAATGAGAAAAAACAGTACTTCCTGTGCTGTGTGATGAGGTTTTTAGTTGGCTTAGCACTGGCTGTGGTCGCATAGTGTCTAAACTAGCTCATCTGGCCATTTAGGTCTGGATGTCACTTATGGACCACATTGTCAGTAGTCCACAGCTGCATGAGCAGACAGCACTGTGTCCTTTTCTGCTTGAATGTATTGATGTGAACTAAATGAATCATGGAAATCAGTAGAAGATAACCAGAATGGAATGCTCTGTTTCGCTAGATCAGTTTAAAATCGGAAACCACTGCAGCGCTCTCTGTAGAACTCTCCCTGCCCCCATGTCCAGGGTACAGAAGGGTCACCCTGTAGCAGAAGGTATGCACACAGCAGATTTCCATTTCCTCAGCAAGTTGAATATCAACAAGCCCTGCTGGGAAAGGGAGGCAAACACTGCTCTGCTGTCCAGGCAGTGGGGGTAGGGCCCTGCAAAGGAACTGGTTGTGCAAGTGGAGGTGCACCTGCCTACCTGGGATGCACAGGTCTTAGTGGGATGCTGCAAATCTTGTGACAAACCAGTTCATATTGCTGGGCTTTGATTGCAGGGCAAGATGTTTATCCCATCACGCATACCTGTACATTTTATCTCAAGTGCTGCACGCAGCAAAGGGAGGAACAATTTGGGGAGAATGCACAACAGGTGGAAATGCTTAATCCACTGATCTCAGGCCAAACCTCCATGGGAGGACATGGATTCTCCATAAGGGTTTTGGGAATGTTTGCTGGGTGCCAAGAAATATCTTTCATTTAGAGCTGAAAACTATCCAACTAGACAGGGCTGAATTAATTTCTGACCTAAATACTCCCTGTTCCAGATGGGCTGTAAATCCTTAAATATGAGAATGAGGAGTGCAGAAGACATAGCTAGAGTAGCTTGTACAAGGAAAGGAATCATTCCTCTCCTGAACACTGAACATGTACAATAGACATACCCCTAATTATGTGATTACACCCTGTTTATACCTGGTCCTCCCCCTGCAGGGAGTGCCGAAATAAGTGGAAGGATGTGCTTGAGTTGCCAGATTAGAACCCCAAAGGGCTGGGCTCTCCTTTTGTTTTGCAAGATTTCCTATGTGATAGTCAGCAGAACTGCAGCAGAATGTATGTACACAGGAGATTAACATTTCACGAGCAAGTTTAATATCAGCATTCTCTACCTTGATCATTTGACTTTGTAACCTTAATGTGCTATTAGCATGGCTTCTTATAGGTAATCCTTAAATAAGATCCTGTTTTTAATGGCCTTAAATACATTCCCTGGTTTTAAATCTTATATTATTTGTGCTTCCAACTGTTTTAATCCTGCTCCTGCAAGCATGGACTTGACTACCTGCCCTATTTTTCTGTTCTCTGCAAGTCCACGTTGTGGGGGCTGCTTCCATTCCCTGCTTGTTTTAAATGCTACTTCAGCCCTGACTTTCATGCAGTACTTCTTCCCTGCCTACTTCCCTACTGCACTGCAGTAACAAACCTCCATCTGACATGTGTCAAAGCTGAAACAGCTTCTCCAACAAGTCCACTTATTTATTCTTTACTTTACAATTAAAAGGCCTTCTGAATTACTCACCTATTTGCAGTGCCATCTCTGTATTGCAAGTTTTGTGTTGCTGTGGTGGTTGGTACCCCTCTATCTCAAACTATGTCAGACTTTGGTAACTGTATTGCCTGTACTGGTTAAACTTCTTGGCCCAGGTTCTGTTCGTTACCTGGGAGTAAACTGACCGTAGCCTACAAATTTTATTGTGTTCTCCACTACTAACTTTTGGTCTAGGTACTGAAAATACACCTTGTTCTGTCCTGCTACGGTAATTGGCCTCTTTTTGTGTGGGTAACTAAAATCACCTATTAGACCGGATCTCTCTCACTGTGAAGTTAACCTTCTTCCCCTGGTCAAGCAGTAGCACTGCCTACCAACTTATTCATATTTCCAGCATTTGGACATTCCTGTCTGTACTGATTCTTTGCTGTCGGGTCCTTTTGGCCAAAAAACCAGTCAACTGATGGTGCAGTTAGCAAACGTGGCTAACAGTTCACATCCTGTACTGGTATTGGCTGGGATAGAGTTACAGTTCTTCACAGTAGCTTGTACGGGGCTGTGTTTTGCATTTCTGATGGTAACACAGTATGTTTTAGCTACTGCTGAGCAGTATTTGCACAGTGTCAAGGCCTTTCTGCTCCTCACCCTGCCCTGCCAGCAGGTGGGCTGAGGGTGCAAAAGAAGTTGGGAGGGGGAACAGCCAGGACAGCTGACTCAAACTGACCAATATTCCAGACCTTATGAAGTCACGCTCAGCAATAAAACTGGACGGTGGAGGATGGTGGGGGCTGCTGTGGCTCAGGGACTGGCTGGGCATTGGTTGGTGGTGAGCAATTGCTTTCTTTTGCATCACCTGTTTTTCTTGATTTTTATTTTCCCTCTCTTTGTTGTTTGGGGTTTTTTTTCTTACTTTTTTCTTTTAAATTTCTTTTAAATTTAATTATTAAACTGTCTTTATCTCAACCCACAAATTTTTCTCACTTTTACTCTTCTGATTCTCCCCCATCCCACTGGGAGGGAGGGTGACCGAGTGGCTGTGTGGTGCTTAGTTGCTGGCCAGGGTTAAACCATGACACATCCATAGTCCAGAGATGCCACTGGCAGGGCTGTATCCATCTGTGATGGTCAGGCAGCACAGTTTGGGTCAAGTGTCACGGGTCTGAGTCAGTTCTTGCTATCTTAAGTGCATACAGGATGGTTTTATAGAGAACCCAATGGACTGTTGACCAATAAAGCAGGTAGAACATAAACTCCTCTGTGGACTGTCTCAAGTTTGAGATCCCCAGTGAACTCGTGGTGACACTGACTGATTGCAGAGGAGCATCAGAACAGAGCTGAGCATTCATTTCCCCATTAGCCTTGAAGAGCTAAATGCACTGTACGTACTGGCTCGGCCAAAGAGCTCGAGGTGATACAGTAACCTGCAGAGGGGTGCATATGCAAGGCACAATGACTTTGCAGATGCACTGCAGGACCCCCACTGCAACCAGTGCATCCAGTTTAGCACTGCACTGGCCTTATGGTGCAGCTGCACATGGCAACAACCTCTCTTCACTGCCATCTGCATCAACAGCAATTAAACATCAGTTTAGCTGGATCAGCAGCACTATAAATCTGGCCTGGAAGGCAGGGAATGCCAAGAATTAGAGCAAGTCCCTCCCAGTAGACAGAAGCTGTGCTTTATGCTGTGCTGCTCTTAGTATGTGCAGCACTGGGCACAGTGGCTTCACCTCTCCCATAATCAGGAACTGTCTCAGGTACAGGCCAGCTACACATAGACATTGCCTTTTGGTGCTAGTGTACTGGGTTTCCAACAGAAATCCCCAAATCCCAGCAGGGGCTTGGAGGGAAGGGGTGGAACCAGATCCCCCTGAGTTGCTGGCATCATGGGGGCACTGGCACCAAACAGGGGGACCTGTGGCTGCAGCAGGGATTGAGCTGCTGAGGGCACTGAGCCTCCAAATTGCTGCTGACACCTGCAGCTACATCCATCACTCCTGGTTATTCCTTACCAAGGAACTTTCCTTCCACCAGAGTCTGATGCAGCTCCTTTCTCCAAGAATCTTTTTTTCCCTCAGGAGTTGAGCCCTGTGTTTGCTGAGTCCTAGCACTTCTGGTCTCCTACCCTTTTCCGTGTTAGCCCCTTGGACATGCCACAGTTTGACACAGAGAACTGAGCCCTTCTGCCTGTTTTACAGGAGTCACAGACTGGTCCCTCCCAGGAAAGCACGAGGCAGCAAGTTCCTGAAGCCACGTCCTCATGCTCCATTGCCAGAGATTCTAAATTAACCAGGGATTCTGCAATGAGCTGCGGTCTGGATGTTTGCCATGGAAAGAGCACGCTTTTAATAGTGTTCCAGGTGGCATGAGGAGCCAGCTGCTTGAGGAGGGGAAGGATACCTGTGCAGACATGGCTTTGCTTATTTTCCCTTGCTCTCAGGGCATCTCTTCCAGCTGGGTTTGAACAATGGCAGAGGGTATGTCCTGGCAGCACTCAGACAAGAGCACTCTGCCTCTGCATGCACAGTGATTAAGGCTAGCAACTGTCTCTCTTCCTCCAGGGGAATTCAGAGACTCCTGGAAGATAAAGAACATGAAAGGAGGAGCAGAAGCACAGCTGAGTATACATGCACTCCCTGCTGCTTCCCCAGGGAGGAGAAGCGTAGATAAACACATCCATGCAGGGAACTCTCCTAGTGCAGCTTCTGGCCCCAGGGACATGTGGCTCCTATCGACGTCACAAATTGCCCTGAAAGCCTTTTCAAGGACAGACCTTGCCTGCAGTTCTGACCTGTCCTGCCAGACTAACACCCGCCAGGAAGGCAGGCTGCTGGGAAAAACACAGCTCTGGCTCTTTTCCTTTGGCCTCCTCTGGCGGCTGAACAGCAGCTGCTTTGGTTCAGAACATGCCCCACTTTCAGGCCCAAGTGCATTTATGAGATTACAGCCTGCCTTGGGCTGTTCCCCTCCACCCACTCCAGCCTACACGTCTGATACAATTGTGCCAAGGAGGGAAGGGTAACTGTGTATTTCTCCATGCAGAAGCTGTATCTGAACAGTTCATGTTTTAACCAAAGACAAAACTGAAGCCCCTAGGAATTGACCATGTCGTAATCAAGAGCTATATCCTCTGTCACAATCAGTTTCCACCCGTGTAGCTCTCTCAGATTTGGACATGCAGTACTTGAAAAGATGAATTGCAGCAACCCCTAGGTTGGACTGTGCCACTCTGGATAAGTTTTAGGAAAGATACAAGAAACAATTTTTCCAGAGCCTGGTTCCCCCTCTCAGGAGATGAAAGTGATATCTCAGTGACCCAGGAACCTGCTCACTCTTCCTCAGTGATTGCATTTAGGGAGCAAAGCACTTGATTTTTACTCTGTGCATGGTCAAATAATTTTCACATGCCAGTGCACTTCCTCCGAAGCACACTCCTGTCAAGATAGCCTTGGCTTCTCTCACTCATCTGGGGGTGCAAGCCCTCAGTTCAGTAACTCTCATCTGGATTGCTAGGCTACCATCTCCCTCTTCTCTACCCTCACCAACACAAAAAGGTCCAGCTGCACTTGTAAGAAAGCTGCACTTTAAGAACCTGGCTGACTCACAGGTCAGCACAAAAGTATTTATGCTGAAATGGGTAACAAATTATTGGTTAAAAGGAGCATAAAGCTGGCTTTTATCAAAGCCCTCATTTATGGCAAGTTCCACTCATCTGCTGTGGTTTCATTCCGTGTCCCCCAGCATACTTGGTGGTTTAATGTTCCTCTGATTCTAGCGTTTGGCCTTTATTAACCTGGCTTTGCAGGAGGCAGGGAAGCATTCCCTGCACTATTTGTTAAAGGACCCTGAAGCTATTTCCTCTCTATTGTTTCCTTTCCTCCTACTTTTCTTGTTCCTGCCAGGGAGTGTAATGTCAGGCATGTAAAATGACCTTCAGAGAATATTCATAATAGATTTCAGATATCCCTCTTCTCCCAAACACCCACACATTGTAGAAACTGCCTGTGCTGATACAGCAGTATCTGTTCACACAGTGTAATAGTTCTGCTCTGTAGTGCTGGTGGTTTAGGTAAATAAGCAAGGCAAGATATGTAGGAGATACAATGCCAAAAATACCTCTCCTAGCAAAACTGGCCTTGTTTTTAACAATCCACAGCTCTTTTCTGAACTCTGCTGAGCTCCTCGTCTCCATACGTGGTGGCAGTGGGTTCCGCAGACACACTGAGCTGCAGGCATTGCAAAGATCATACCTTAAGCCCTCCTGGCTGCCTATGTGAGGACTAGCTGAAAGGCAGAGCTCTAGAACACAGCAGGGAGGCAAACAGCAAAGTCCTCCTCCAAGCTATTACTTCAAAGTCCATGCTGTCATAACTGCTCTGCCAAAGATTTCTTCTGTTCAGACATGAGCAATCACGGAGAGACCTTGGATGGTGTCAGGCCCAGAAACCAAGACCTTTTTTGCTGATTTGCAGTGCTGGGAAGAGAGGGAGCCTTGAATTCCAGTCCCTGCTCTGCGCATCACTTACTTATTTAAGTGAAATGCACTTAATTTAGGGAAGGGTGTGAATGTGACCTCTTGGCAAGGGATGACTTGCAGCAGTTACCCAGGACAGCTCAGCTGATCTCACAGCGTCCTGCTGCCAAAAATGGGAAGACCTTCATCCTGCCATTGCCTCCTGATTATCTCATGCAGGCTGCAGAGCTCAAACTCCCATATTTCAATCCAGCAGCCCAAGAAAAGAAGCTTTAGACTAAGGTAGAAAATTGAACAATCTCAGCAAAGGGTTCAGCAGCTGGCTTGAGGGAGAGGTTTGCATGGGGAAGGGAGCAGAGAGGTGAAGTTACACAGGGTGTCAATGTCAGCCTAAGCCCAGACCATGGTTTTGGGGCTGTGAAGCAGCCTCAATTATCCAAGTCAAGGTGGAGCAAGATCTGTTTTTAACCATCCTAAATACATTTATATTTATGGTATATAAAAACCTAACCAATACAAACAGGCATGCCTTAAATCCAGATTGGGAAGCAATTAGACAAAATTATTATTATTTGTCCCCACCCAAAAGCAGCACAAAGGCAAGTCCCAAAGGGCTGGAGGTTTTGTGTCCTGCTGTGCACAATCCTCACCCACCTCACTGGTGGGATGGCCCAGCCCAAGGGGTGCAGATTTGTTACTGTTCCCTCTCTTGGCAGTGCTACAGTTTAACACGGAATGGGTCTTTGGAGTAAAGTCTATGCAGCTACTTATGTAGAAGAATCCATTTTCAAATTAATTTTAAAGTGACCTGCACATGGAAATAAGGGTTTCTGCCCTGTCTTGTTGATGATAAAGAAAGATGGGCTGCAAGGTGAGCGTTAACAGGTCTTATGTAAGCATTTCCTGTACCTGAAGGCTGGCTCTTGTCTATCCTTCTTTTCCTAGAAGTTCCTGCAGGCAACTGGAAAAGTGTTTTTTCAACATGCTAGATAAAAAGCAGTGAAAAGATTATGTTTATTTGTGAGACTATCCAAATTTTTATTTGCTCTCATTAACACAAAAACTGTTCAATACTTCATTAGATGCTCCCAAATCTGATGTTGCTGTCTGTTGCATAAACATAGGAGACCTTCCCCTTAAGGCGAGGTTTGCTGACTGCAGACATTCTTTCTCCAATGCTCAATTAACATCACAGTGGAACTGCCTGGGCTCATATTCCAGGGACCGATGCCATTTTCCCTCTTCACCAATTCCCCCCACCCCCACCCCTTAATTCTCACATCACCTCTCGGGATATGAGTTAGCCCAGGTGATGGGCTCCTGAGCACCAGCAGTCAAACTGAAGACCTCTACTGCATGGCTGCCCCTTCACCGGCACCAGGTCCCTGTCTGTGCTCCTTGGGACTTCAAGGGTGTCTCTCATGGCTTCTCCAAGCTGCAGGAAGCCAAGATCCTACCTGAGGCCGAAAGATCCCAAGATCTCATGGTACAAAAGTTTCTGCCTGCAAATTCCCAACAGACTGTAGTACATTTCTTCTTGGCACTTCCACAGTCTGTGTGATCCTACTTTACATTTAAGAGTCAGCAGGAACCAAACCTGGATCCTGTGGAGGATATATCCATTCAGGACATCTCTCCTCTCACACTGAAGAGCAGGAGGAGCTTTCATTATTCACCACCATGAGCAACACTGCAGGGCATTCAAATTGCTGCCGTACTGATGTGAAGAAGGCCTTTGACCCGAGGCCTCACATCTCTCCAGGAAGCGTTCTACTGTCTGGGAAAAGCTGCCACCACCACCTCAGCTCCGCCCCAGTGCCGCCCACCGACTACTCCCCAATATCAAGAATCCACATGTACCAATTTTTGAGAAGTGTCATTTACTCAGCATTAATCAAGCTGATATCCACAAGCCTGTTCTGCACAGTGGTGTCTTCAAAATGAAACTATTGCGCAGCACATATTTTAGTAACATGGACTATAATCTAGGTATTACAGGTCAAAACACATTCCCTAATAGACAGCAATCTAAGTGAAAGCGTGAAATTAGAGTGACATGATCTCACTATTTCATTGTGCCTGTGCAGAACCCAAATGAAGCTCTCCTGTGCTGCTAGGTACACTCCCTTGATGAACCTGTTTAGTTACTGGTCTTAGGCCTAAAAGACAAGAAGGGCGGGAGGAAAGAAGCACAGTTTTCATGTCAAGTGTGCACCTGAAACATTTAGCAAGGACACAGCACAAGACTCACTTCCTACCCAAGTGAGAGCCTTAATCACCAGACTACAGAGTTATGCCTCTCCCTCTCCCATTAATAGATCTTGACTGCCCACCACAGAGGTTTCTGATAGAGCAGCTCCATGTTCTACATTAAGGCAGAGTCCAAATCTTAAAAGTGCAGGTGCTCAAGCACTGGAAGAAGAAAGGACTTGTTTCTCCCTCACCAGCTGTCAGGATGCCTTTCTGGAAAATCTACTTGTGGCTGTGCCTGCCTTACAGACTCCTGCCAGCAAAAACGTTTTAGTTGAGGAACGACAGCCTTGTCGCAGCAACATTGCTAATCTTTAAATACAACCAATCTTGGTTTTGGTGGCAAATACAACTTCTTCATCCCAGTGCAATGACAGTTCTGCCTTTACAGCTGCATTGGTACCAAAAGTGTTTATTAGCATAGTATACTGATACACCTCCTGCAGTAAGGCATGTCCTCTGTAAGCCAAGACGATCACTGTAAAGCTGCTGTATTATTCATACAGGGGTTTGCAAATGGAGAATGCAAACTGGACCACAACTACCAAGAGATAAATACAGTGAGAACCATGGCTGCTGCAGCCTCCTTCAATTTTCGATCATCTTTGTGCCCATCTTGTAAAAGGCAGAGACCAAAACTGGACACAATACCCTACCAGCTGCTTTTACAGATGAGAAATTCCTTCCCGACTTCTCTGTTTAATACACACACGGCTGTTTTGACATTCTTCAGCACTGAGACAGGCAGTCACTGGACACTGCTTGTCCAATGATTCAAATCCTTTTCTGGTTGGACTCTTCATTCTTGCTGCCTGGAAATACTGTGATCTTGCACATTTTCTTTATTTGCCACTCTATCAGCCTATGCTGTCTGCAGACTCTACCTGTATCTTATTTCCAAGTACTCAGTTAATAAAACTGCATACAATGTTAGCTAAAATGCCTTACACACACGTTGGGTGCCATATGCTCTTAACGGGGTACAGTTGTCAGGTAGGATGAGGTTTTAGAGAACCTAAATGTTAGGGTTTGGGGCAGGGAATGTTTCCTCTGAAAATCAACAGAAGATATAGCCTTAAACCCTGTAACTGCTTTGGCTGTAGTTCAGACAATTTAAGCTGCTACGATGATTCAGTGCAGCAGTCCTGTCCTCCCCTTGCCCTTGTGCCAGCACCCACAGTTACATGGCTGTGTCACAAACTGATCAGCCTGAAAGACATCTCAGCATGTTTGAAAAACAGCTGCCACAGACAGAAGAAGTGACAGAGAGCAGCCAGACAGTGGCAGATCAAGCTATTTGGCAAAATTGTCACAGTGAGCTGTCCCTGCAGGTCACAGGGAACCCTCCCACCAACGACATCCTTCCCACGTGGGCTCAGGTGAGGAGCTGGGTGTGCCAGCGCTGCGCTTCTTGG